>NC_089498.1:78116304-78783804 GCF_036850765.1 Saccopteryx bilineata | reverse complement strand
CAGGGTGCAGTTGTCCTCAGTTGTTCAGAAAAGGGGGAAAGGGAACAGCATCACAGAACCCAACAGGTAGAGTTTGGTTCACAGTCACTTCTAATTCACTAGTGGTGTGTAAATAAATAGCCCACTTGTGGTGTCCACATGACTATCCATCTAAGTATATCTCACTTATATAGCTTACAAGTCCTAAATGGTTATTCTAAATCATATTAATAAACAGAAAGCTCGTTTTACATAATGTAAGATATATTTCTAAAGATACGTTTTTGTAAATTCTAACTGATTTCAAATGGCTGTGGAACTAAACTCTTTACTTGTCTTGTGTTCTAAAGATCTGACCCACTTAAAATTATATAACAAGTAATGATAGCTATTTGATAAAATTAATAAATATTATTATATAATCATATAAACAATAATAATACCTAATATTTGAGAGCTTGTTATGTTCCAGGTACTGTGCCAAATGCAAGAGCATGTCACTAAACTTCTTACCATAACCCTGCATGTTAGTTATTATTGTCTCCCATTTTACAGATGAGGGAACTGAGGCTTAGAAAGGTTATAGCACCTTGCCCAAATTTACCAGATAATACATGCTAAAACTAGAATCCAAACACCGTTCTTCTAACTCCTGATCAGGTACTCTAAACCAGGATCAGACTCTATAAATTAGTTTACTGAGAACCTTCCCTGTGTATACACAGGGCAACAGTTTCTACAAAGATCTGATGTTTGGTTACAGAACTGTCCTAATTCCACTTTTTTGATCATTTTATGTGTGGAAAGAAGTTTTGCTTAAATGCAGACCTACTTGTCTAAGAACAGATTTTGAAAGGAAACAAAATATAAGGCTATGCCAACAGGCTGGCTAAAAATTAACTCTCACACTGATAGAAAGTTAATTAATTCAATCCAGCCATATAATTAATTTAATAATTAATTCAATTATTAAATGCTAGAAATCAAATGAAGATTTTAAAATAAATAAAGAAAATGTTTCATGTCTACCCCAACCCTCACTTTTTTCCTTTTGGATGATGTGTTAATTGCATGCTTTCTAAACGAAGAATAGAATATTTCTTACCATGTCGTTCTTGAGGGTCCAATAACATATTATCCACATACTAGATATAAGTAATGAACACAGGACTACATTAATTTTAATTCATGTTAACTATGGTTTCTGGATCGAGTCTATTTGTAACACATTCCTTCTCTGAGCTACTTCACTCCTTCCCACCACATCACTATTTAGCTGGAAATTTCACAATATGAAATGAATAAAACAAACCCAATTCTAATTATCTTTCACAGGATCATGAAAATAACATTAATAAAATGTGGTAAATATCAGTGGTGATCATTACTAGGCCCACATCACCAGAAAATGAAATGCAGCACCCAAAACAGAGGAACTAAGCAAGCCTTCCATAGTTACACACACATATTAGCATATTTGCTCTGTAAGCAGATTTAGTGGTAATAATAAAGTTGTCTTTAATCTGAACTGGAAAGAAATAAAGAAATTTCAAATGTGCATGGACACACATAGAACCCGTGGCATCTGTACACCGCTTTACATTTTTCAAAGCACTGTCATATCCACTATTTCACTTTTTGTGTCCCTATCACACTCACTCAAAAGCAGGTATAACAGGTCTCATTTCAACTGACAACTGAAATTGAAAGAGAAGAAAGATGTGACCTTCCCGGACTCATCTAAAGAGTCAGCAAACTGAGGTTGGAACCCAAGCCTCCTGGCACCCAGATCTATGACCTTTTCACCAAAATAACCTTTTTGAGGGGTGGGGGATAAATCACACAGGCACAGTGACAAGAAAACCTTCTTAGTCATTGTATAAAATGTAAAGGACAAAATACAATTAGCAAGAAGAAGAAGTAAATAAGGTGTCTTTCTGGAGACTGAAGAAAAAACAAAGTAGCCAGACCAGGTGGTGGTACAGTGGATGAAGCATTGACCTGGGAGGCTGAGGACTCAGGTTCAAAACCCCGAGGTCACTGGCTTAAGTGCAGGCTCACCAGCTTGAGCACGAAGTTGCCAGCTTGAGCATGAGATCATAGACATGACTCTATGGTCACTGGCTTAAGCCCAAAGGTTGCTGGCTTGAGCAAGGGGTCACTGGCTACTGGCTAAGCTAGAGCCCCCCAGTCAAGGCACATATGAGAAAGCATTCAATGGACAACTATCCAAAAAAAAAAAAAAAGATGTTCTCCAGCAATTGACAGTGTGGAAATAAGCAATATTTTCTGTCTCCACAGCTTTGCTTTTTTTTTTTATCATTATTATTTTTTATTTACTTTTTTTTTTTAGATTTTATTTATTCATTTTTTATTAGAGAGAGAGGGGAGAGAGAGAGAGAGAGGGAGAGATAGAGAGAGAACAGGGGGAGGAGCAGGAAGCATCAACTCCCATATGTGCCTTGACCAGGCAAGCCCAGGGTTTTGAACCAGCGACCTCAGCATTCCAGGTCAACGCTTTATCCACTGCGCCACCACAGGTCAGGCTCATTATTATTTTTTAAATTTTATTTAGACAAGTAATTTTAATGGGGTGACATTGGTCAACTAGAGTACATAGATTTAGAGAAAACATCTCCAGATTTTTTTGACATTCGATTATGTTGTATACCCATCACCCAAAGTCAAATCATCCTCTGTCACCTTTTATTTGGTTTTCTTTATGCCCCTCCCCTCCCCCACCTCCTTTTCCTCCCTTCCCCTCCCCCACCCCCTCCCTTTCCTCCCTTCCCCTTCCCCTGGTAACCACTGCACTTTTATCTATGTCCATGAGTCTCAATTATGTGTCCCACCTATGTATGGAATCATACAGTTCTTAGTTTTTTTCTAATTTACCTATTTCACTCAGTATAATGTTATCAAGGTCCATCCATGTTGTTGTAAATGATCTTATGTCACCATTTCTTATGGCTGAGTAGTACTCCATAATATATATGTGCCACATCTTCTTTATCCAGTCATCTATTGAAGGGCTTTTTGGTTGTTTCCATGGCTTGGCCACTGTGAACAATGCTGCAATGAACATGGGGCTGCATGTGTCTTTATGTACCAATGTTTTTGAGTTTTGGGGGTATATACCCAGTAGAGGGATTGCTGGGTCATATGGTAGTTCTATTCTTTTTTAATCTTAATGCAATGACATTGATAAATCAGGGTACATATGTTCAGAGAAAACATCTCCAGATTATTTTGACATTTGATTATGTTGCATACCCCTCACCCAAAGTCAAATTGTCTTCCATCACCTTCTATCTGCTTTTCTTTGTGCCCCTCCCCTCCCCCCCACTCCCTCTCTCTCCTTCCTCACCCCCTCCCCACCCCCCCCACTTCACCCCCCGTTACCAACACATTCTTGTCCATGTCTGAGTCTCATTTCTATGTCCCATCTATGTATGGATTCATATAGTTCTCAGTTTTTTCTGATTTACTTATTTCACTCCGTATAATGTTATCAAGGTCCATCCATGTTATTGTAAATGATCCGATGTAGCTTTCCTTTTTAACAAGGATTACAAGCACATTTGTACAGGTAGAATGGTAGGAAAATTATATTAGGTAACGTCTGATGTGCAGAAATTTGACTGGCCAATATGTGACTCTACTGCTGTGTTGCTTTATTAGTATAAATAAGACACTACTTAACAGGATGCCAAAGTAAAAAGTAAATTTGGTTCCTGTCATAAAATATCTGATAATTAAAAATTTAATATACTTAAGGAAATTCAATTACATTATTGACTATTGATGGGTACTTATGGCTGTGAGAAGATATGCAAAAGACATTAGCCTAAATAAATAAATAGATATAACAGCATATATGCTGAGCTTTAATGAATTAATTCCATAATTAGTCTTCCCTAAACCCCACAGTTGTCTTTATTAGTTCTTCAGTGTACAATCTGTACATCAATAACAGGATGCTCCTCTATCTACGTCCATGCGCCATCATTTTGCTGGCCCGGAGTATCATCCCTTAGAAAACAGAAATAAACAGGTGCAAGTTGAAGTTTAGAGAAAACAAAATCCACACTGTTGCACAAGGAGTAGTGTTGAAAAGTGAGGGGGCCAGGGCCAGGACCTGGTCCAGTTCTTTAATCAGTAAACATTGGTTTGAGTTCATGTATTTTTCTGGGGTAATGGGGGGCAGAAGACAGAAGAGGGCCTTACAAAAACTTTGGAATAAGCCTGACCAGGTGGTGGCGCAGTAGATAGAGCATCGGACTGGGACACAGAGGACCCAGGTTCGAGACCCCAGGTTCGAGACCCCGAGGTCACCAGCTTGAGCACAGGCTCATCTGGCTTGAGCAAAAAGCTTACCAGCTTGGACCCAGGGTCGCTGGCTCGAGCAAGGGGTTACTCAGTCTGCTGAAGGCCCGTGGTCAAGGCACATATGAGAAAGCAATCAATGAACAACTAAGGCAGGGGTCCCCAAACTACGGCCCGCGGGCCACATGCGGCCCCCTGAGGCCATTTATCCAGCCCCTGCTGCACCTCCAATAGGGGCACCTCTTTCATTGGTGGTCAGTGAGAGGAGCACAGGATCCATCCTCATCCTGTGCTCCGGGAGTACTGTATGTGGTGGCACCACAAAGCGCAGCATGGCTCATGTATAGTACTACTTCTGGTGACGTGGGATGCACGCATCACGGCTCCAGAAGCGCGTCATATCACCTGTTATGGCTAGCAGTGACAAATATGGAACCGGACATTGACCATCTCATTAGCCAAAAGCAGGCCCATAGTTCCCATTGAAATACTGGTCAGTTTGTTGATTTAAATTTACTTGTTCTTTATTTTAAATATTGTGTTTGTTCCCATTTTTTTTTTTTTTTTTTACTTTAAAATAAGATATGTGCAGTGTGCGTAGGGATTTGTTCATAGTTTTTTTTATAGTCCGGCCCTCCAACGGTCTGAGGGGACAGTGAACTGGCCCCCTGTGTAAAAAGTTTGGGGACCCCTGAACTAAGGTGTTGCAACGGCAACAAAAAACTGATGATTGATGCTTCTCATCTCTCTCCGTTCCTGTCTGTTGGCCTTTAGGCAGGCTACCTGCATAGGGCAGTGCCCTTCAACACATGCTCCTGATGTCAACATTTCAGAATTCTGGTGCTGAAGATTGGGTAGTCCAGTGGGTCTCAAATTTCAGTGTGCACCAGAACCACCTGGGAGCTTGATAAGGCACAAACTACTTGGCCCCATCTCCAGAGCTTTGGACTCAGGAGGTCTGGTGTGGGGCCTGAGAATTCGCATTCTACAATGATCATCAGTGGTGCTGCTGCTGCTGGTCTGGGATGCCCCTTTGGAGAACCACTGCTCTCATCCAATAACCTCATCTCAAGGAGGAGAAACCAGGCCCAGAGAAAGGGAGGAACTGTCTCTCAGGATCAGTCCCCACTGGCACACATTCTGTACCTAAAGGATCCTTTTCATTATATCCCACCCCCAAAATCATATGTGGAAGTCCTAACCCCGGTGCTTTAGACTGTGGCCTTATTTAGACACAGGGTTATTGCAGATGTAATTAGTTCAGATGAGATCATTAGGGTAAGCCTTCATCCATTATCACTGGTGACCTTATAAAAAGGGGAAATTTGCAAACAGATATGCACACAGGGAGAATGGCCTGTGAACATGGAGGCAGAGATCAGGGGGATGCATCTACAAGCCACAGAACACCCAAGATTGCAGGAAGCAACGTGGAATGAATTCCCCCTCCTAGGTCTTAGAAGCCAATACTTGGATCCTGAAAAACTTCTCTTCCAGAACTCTGAGAATAAATTTTCATTGTTTGGGCTACAAACAACAGTTTGGAGTAATTTGTTACAGAGCAGCCCTGACTAAATAGTACCCCTTCATAGCAGACATCAGAGAGGAAGGCCAACACATGCCAGAGGGGACGTTACAAAGCCAACCCTGTCCTGTTTCTCGTGACTTCCCAAGAGGGTCCAGGGGGCTCCTCTATACTCGTCAGCTGAGGACCAGGGCTCACTTGTCTTTGCAAGGCTGTGCCCATGACTAAGCTTCCATTGGGATGCATACTCCAATAACCTCTTACTAAAGCAACATGGCAGGTCTCAGGAACCCTGAACACATTCTCATTCTGACCTGGTATTTCGACTTCTAAGGCTTCAAATGGAAGAAACCAAAATGTACGCAGGGGAAATACATGTACCTTTGAATTGAATAACAGTAAAACAAAATGAAACACAACCTTGCTATAAGGATATTATGCAGTCATTAAAGTACTTTTCATTAGGAGTATATAATTATATGGAAAACACACATGCTATAAAATCAAGTAAAAAGTCGGGATATAAAACACTCGATATTAAAAAAGTAGAATACGCGAAAGAAATACATCAAAATATTAAGAGTTTTTAATTTGGGGGCTGGCAAGACTATTGGGACTATTTTTTCTTCTCTCTTATTTTTCTTTAAAAAACATCTATTATTTTCATGATATAGAAGATATCGTGGGGTGGGGGGTCCCTTCTTGAGAGTCACAACTTTCTTTGTTCACCATAGTTTCAGTGTCCCTTTCTGTCCTCAGGTGGCGACACCACCTAAAACCTGCCCAAGGTTTGACAGCTCTGCCCTCTAAGGAAAGGGACTTTTTGGTTTAGAGGCTTGGTTTACCCACGAGAACCAGATTAAAACCACTTTCCTCCCTGTTGCAGAAAATCTCTAATTAAAAAGCCTGTGAAATTCTACACTCATGGAAGGTCTCTCCCTTTTCTGTCCCTGGTGACTGAGGTGGGTTTCTGCCCTCAAGTCTTTTCAAGTGGTTCTCCGTGGAGAACAATGCCCACATTTATCATCCTTTGTCTCTCCAGCTGCTTTCTCTCCTGTAACCAGTTCTTCCTTTTCCCCCCTTTTCTTTTGGTTCTTTTGGGGGTGGGATTGTTTTCCTTTTGAAACACCACTGCTTAAAATTCTTCCTGTGCTATATTGTCCAAAATCTAGTAGCTAGAAATTGATTTGGGGTAAAAGATGTTGTCTTTTAAATATAACTATCCATGGGGATTTTGAAATAATGAGATATTCACACTTGAGTATGAATTAGTTCCAGAACTCTGTTTTCCTCCTAATAGCCAGCTGAGGCCATTAAAGTGAGGAGTGAGGACTGGAGTTTTGTAGGGATGGATTTAGGTGACATGTTGTGGAAAGGCGGCACTGGCCAGGACCAGTTATCTGGCAGTTGGGAAAGAGAGTAGCAGTGGATAAGAAGGTGGAGCGGTGGTGATGGGAACATAGCAAAGGTAATTTAAGTCAGGGTTGGAGTTCTGCTGCGGTCCCACTTGAGTAGCTTAATCTTCTTATATTTTTTGCAAAAGGAGAATTCCTGCTACAGCTTCTAACTAATGTTCAAAATAAGCAGAGGCACCAAACAATTTTTAAATTACATGACTAATATATTAAATGCTCTTAAGCAGACAGGTCTTGAGATTCCTTTGTTACTGAATATTGATCATTAACAAGGTGAACATGGGTTGAATGAGACTAGTCATTTCACATGTATAAGCAAACATGTGCATGTGCATATTTATATATATAAATATATACACATACACATGTGTGTTTATATATAAAGTTTGTATGTGCATAATAGGATTTCCAAATTATTTATCTGGGTTCTTAACCTTGGAAGGAACTCAGAGTATAGCAAAGTCCCTTGAATTATATGCAAAAATGTGTACATGTATGTGCCGGTTTCTGAGCTGAGGGTCCCCAATTTGACCAGATTCTCACGGGGCAGTTACCATGGAAGGGACGAATGCTCTGATTCAAACATGTGCTGTGTCCAGCTCCCAGTTTTCACATGCACACTCCCAGCTTCTCACAGAGGAGGTTCTCCCCAGAGTGGAGGAAAGCTAGGGTCTAGGATCATGCTGGCTGAAGCAGCTCTCTTCCCACAGCCTGGTGGCAGGCTGGCCACAGCGGGGACCTGCCCCCATAATCCTGGCGGTTTCTCCAGGAAGACTGGGAAATGGGGCATGGAGGGGCTTCTAACTGGGTTTGCCCTACCACCAATTTTTTTTTAAATATTTTTTTTTATTTTTCAATTACAGTTGACCTACAATATTGTATCAGTTCCAGGCATACACATAATGATTAGACATATACCTAACAAAGTGATCACTGAAAAAGTCTGCTATCCATCTGACATCACGCAGTTATTATAGTACCATCCCTGAGACCCTTTTGAATCTCAAGGAAGCAAAGGAGTTGCCAATGTTTTCAGATTTTCCTCTTACTCTAGAAGGCAGGTTCACTTTTTCTCCAAATTTTTTCCCAATTATACAACCCAGTGGCAAGTTCCACTTCCCTCCTCATTTCTTGAATATAAAGTTTCATGTCACAAAACTTCAGTTACCCAAATCAAAATAACATAAACTAAGAATTTCACATTTATTAGAAAAATAGGGCTAGTCTTTGTAACCTGAACTCCTCTGTGAGTACACTCTGAGTCCAGGGCACATTTTCCATCGCTGGGGAGGACAGCAGCCATTGGTGTGTAAAATAAGAAAGTCAAAATCCAAACAAAAACCTGCAATAGTAAACTCACCCCTTTGAATTTCTAAAGCAGGGATATGAGCAAACACATTTTATAATGTTTCTTACCAGGTAACGGGAAAATTTAATTGACCAGAATACCCTATTCCCAAACCATCCCGGCTAAGAATCATATACCTAGTTACAGACCTGTCCAATTCCAGCTCCATTTAACACTCGTTCACAGCAAAGGGGAGGGGTGACAAAGAAGGCCCTGGTCTGCCGTGAGCACGACAGCAAGGTGTCCCTCCCACAGCCTAGCACTGCCGCCTACCTGCCTGCCCTCCTCCTCCCGGCCCTCTCTGCTCCTCGCATCAGCAGCCGCAGCCGCAGCCGCAGCCCTGGAAATGCATTTCTGTCGCCAGCACTATCTTCAGCAAGGCGAGCAGGCTACACTTTTCAGTGTATAAACCTGTAACTCGGATACCATCTCCTTTTTGCCCTCTGCACAAGCCCATAAACATCCCAGCTCTGGCTCATGACGGGTTCTTTCCTCTAATGGAAGCTCCCTCCTGAATATCCCAAAAGAGAAAGATGTGTCTGGTAAGTGGGAGAGGTCAAACCTGAGCACAGCTATTTATTACATATACTGCGACCAGATGGATCTAACTCATCCATCAAAGCCCTCGTCATCCTCATCACATTAGCTTCTTATAAAAGCCTCCTGCTCTTTCCCCTCCCATTCCAGCTCTGCTGCTTCTCTCCTCTCTCTCTCTCCCTCTCGCTCTCTCCCTCTCATGCACTTTCAGGAAAATGAACCCTCTCTAACCCCATTGCTGTTCTCCTTAAATCATGGCTACCCATTACTCCGTGGCTATTTTTAAACTTTACTTTTATCAATACTCATCCTGTAGCTCAGGGAGATATTAAAACTGTACTGGGGCAAGGAAGGGCGTTTCTGACACTTGCTCCCTCATTCATCAGTTCCTCATAGGCCCGTTGGTGACAATGAAAAGATTTCACAATACCGTGCAGCAGAAACTCATTCTCCTGCTCATCCATCATGCTCAACCTAGCAGCAGTCTACTGACCTAATCTGCAATGCCTCGGTACTCACTGGAGATTTCTTAAAGGCACCCTTCATTGTTGTCCGTAACAAAGAATAGGCCTGGGCCATTCGATAAGGAGGCTAAATGGTGCAAAGATTAATGAAATATTCCTCCGTCTCCACCAGTCCTGGGTTCAAAGACTGCGTGGTGGGGGTAGCCAAGCATCTTCCCACAGGATGGACTCAGCACAGCCCACTCAAGCATCAGCTAAATGTGCTCAAATACCAAGACCACTGTTTGGGGCACAGAAGAAATAAGGGCCCCAAATTGTGAGTGCCACCACCAACTCATTTCTTCATTCATTCACTGAGTCATTCCTTCATTTTGCAAACACCTTTTAACCATCTGCTAGGTACCACATTCTAGAGTAAACACTGGGGTCATAAAGGTGAGAATAATAAATGTTGGCTACAGGAAGCTCATTGCTTAGTGGAAGAGAAGGAAGAAAAGCAAAGATCTCAATGACAGGACAGCAGTAATGGCAGACGGCTAACTGTTCCCTGACACACTTCCCGCCTTCATACTTTCAGTCGTAGAGTTTGCCTTCACCTGCAGCAGGGTACCTGGCCACCCAGCTAGGAACCACTTCTCCCAACTAGTCTTCAGTGCAGCCATGCCATGTGACTAAGATTGAGCTGACAGAATATCAGTAAAGTGTTGTGTGCAAAGTGATGTCACATCCTAAACAAGGAAACGGGCCATGCTTCATGCTGCCTCTCCTCCTCCAATGGAATGGAGCACATATATGGTGCTGGTGGGTCAGCTCTGGCCATAAAGACAAGGACAACTAGTTAAAGAATAGCAGGGTAACCAAGTAGAAGGAGCCTGGGTCCCTAACTGACCTCAGGAGCAGGAAGACTGGCAGTATTAAATAAATCTGAACTGGCTATGGCAGTGACCCAAGTCCTAACTGCAGAGTCTAGACTTCTGTGATGATGGTGGGAGAAAGGGGACTCAAACATCGAATTCCATTTTGACCTTGATGGGCCTTTGAATGAAGCCCTGAGGAAAAGGGCTGCTCTAAAGGTCCTTATGTGTTTCACAACTGACATCAGTCCCATTTAAATGCCCAGAATAGTGACAAATGAGAGGCAATTCAGATACCCCAATAGACAAACACAATAAACACTCCTGATTTATTTAAGTTCACAGCCCATTTACCTCTTCTCCTCCAGCTTGTTCCTGGCTAAAAAAAACAAACCCTGCCCCAGAATATTGTAGTTCCTAATAGTCCACAACATTCATTCTGCTAGCTACTCACATATTATTTGAACTATTCCCTTTTCAAATCTCTGTCCTATCTCTTGAATGAAAATGTAAGCTCCCCGAGAGTAAGGATCACATCCTTAGCTTCTCTCCCACATACAGCTCAGCACAGGACTCAGCAAGCCACAGGTACTCAAAAAATAGGAGCCAACTTACAAAGAAACAGGAAAACAAAGAAATGCAATAAGAGAAACACAGGGCATATCTTGTGGAAACAAAACATTTCTGTTGCAAACACCATGTGAGTGCTGTGGTTTAGCACTCCCATCATATAGATGCAGAAACAGAGAACCCCGAGGCAGGTGATTGCTGGGACTGTGGTCGCACAGCTAGTTAATGACGAAGACGCTGAACAAATGTGGTCTCCTGTGTTTTTTCTGGTATAGTGGAATATCAAGTTTGCCCAGACAAAAGCAAAGCCACATTACAAATACCAAGGGCACCTACTCTAATCACTTTTGGTCTGGATCTCTCCTTTCAACCCATTCCTGTCTGAATGCAAATTCCAGTCGAGACATCTGTGCATTGAATGGAAAACAACACCAATGTTTCCGGCCAATCACAATGCCAAGACTTTGATCTCTACATTTCCAAGTAAAATATTTCTAGCTTATAACTAATATGTAATACATAAAAATATTTTATTTAAAATTACTTGAATTTAATGTGCCATTGATTTTAATATTCCATGATTTTATGTACCACCGAGAAAAACAAAGCTATTAAACTGAAACATAATGCTTTTCAATTGCTTTGAATTTTTATTTTATACTTATTAAAACAGTTCTTTTAGACTAATCTAGACATAGATTTTTATCACTCATGTGCATTTATAAAATATTTACACATATAAGTGAAACGCGTGATTTAAAGTATTTCAAAAATGGTTCCATTCATTGCCTGATTCTTTGGAATCAATTTTCAACTAGAAGTTTCCTGAGGTTTGTGTTTTCCACACAAAACATCACATTCTTTGTCAGTCAAGAGTGGAGCTGACGCAGGCACCAACATGTGTTCTACAAGTTTTGATACTGGCATGTTCGCAGTCTGACTGGGACATGTCAACAGAAGGTTTTCAAAAAAAATAACCAGACTTATAGTTCTGCATCAAGGGGTCCTTCAGTGCTTTGTTGACTGAAACCACAGGGGTTACAATTCAGAGAAGTCACCAAGATAGCTGCCAAGGTGCCCTAGCACAGGCAGGGACAAGGACGCCATGAGAGACCCTAGTCATAGCTTTCTTGCATAAGACACTGTGACTTGGAAGAATTCAGTTCCATCTCAGAGATATTAATATGTTAAAAAAAAATTCATCTTGGCCACGTGAAAGTCAGTCTTTCTTTTGGTGGCACCTACTGTATATCTTCCCAGAGCTGCATTCCCTTCTTTTGAGGCCGTCCATGCGCTTATGGGAGGGCTGCCTGTCATGGGAAATTACACCTTGGCTTGCTAATGTCTCTCCTGCTTCAAATATCTATGATGTCTTCTTCTTCCACCCGCTGAAGAGAGTTCTGTTCCTTTTAGGACCATGTGATTAGATTAGACCCACTGGGATGATCTTCCTCCTTTTAAGGTCTACAGTGCATTATAGTGCATCACAATCATGGCAGTGATACCATATTTATAATTCTTCAGGACTAAGGGGCAAAGAATCTTTGAAGGCATTTTTCAATGGCCCTCAAAGTGGGTGACACTGGTGAATATAATCACATAGGTTTCAGGTGCCCAATTCTATACTTCTCTGTACACCATATTGTCTATGCACACCCCCCCCAAGGCAAGTCTTCATCCATCATCATTTATCCCCCATAACCTCCTCCACCTCTCCCTTGGCAAGTACCATACTGTTGTCTGTGTCCCTGAGTTTTTTCCTTTTCTTTTTCTTTTTATTGGGGGGGGGGAGGGAGAGATTTTTAGAATTCTATCCACTGCACTAGACCTCCCATTATAACTATGGGAATATTCAAGTAGCCTTTCAATAAAGCCCTTTATTCCCTTAAGCTAGATCAATTTGGACTCCTGAGTCCCAATACACTATTATATTAAGTAGAGACTAATAATATCAAGAATAACCTGATTCACTTTGACCAATGGGTAGTAGGTAGCATCATTCTTAAATTCATCTAAATAGAACAAATTCAATTCCATTTGGGAACAAAGACCCTTCAGGAGTAAAAATGCACGAAGGTCACAGGAGTACCCGACTATTCTAACAGGAAGCTGGATATTGCCTACCAGTCCTGAGACATAGCTGGCAGCGCCGAGAGCCCAGAGCCCCTAATAGGTAGTTTCCTTAAAAGAAAAACAACTTCCCAAGATCCATGTGTCCACCACCACACAAAAGGGAAAAAAGGAAATGCCCAAGCCTTTTGTTTTAGTTAATGATTTTGCCTCAGAATATTCTAAATGAATTGCAATAAAACAATCCTCGTCGGTGAGGCCCCGCTGGCCGAGGCACCCCCACTCAGCTCGCCTTGCGCAGCCGCCCCAACACTCTCGGTGCCGTGTGGTCAGGGAGGGAAAGGGAAGGATGAGGGGCGAGAGCCGGGAACACAGACGGATCTGAAGAAAACCATTTCAGAATTTTTCTTCAACACTTATCTACAAAATGGCCCATTTGATTCATGAACATCTCTAATGTATATCATCAGTGACTGAAGGAGTTTTTTATATGATTTTTGACAATTTAACAAGTCCTCCTGACAAATTAAATGGTTGTGTTGACAACTTAACTGTACTGCCAATCAATATTTTCAATTACTTTCATTGTCATTCAGAAAAAATACAACACGAGGTCACACCGTGGTAAAACCAAGGAAAGAAAATAAAGTGAGGACAAAGCAGTGGGATGGGGGGAGGAGGCAGGGGAAAAGCCAACTTTAAGGCACAATACGCCGTCCTTCACTCTGGGCCTGGGGGACCCCGGGGTTCCTGAGATATATCTGGAAATGGCACTTCCCTTGGGGTGTCTCTCTCAACTCTACAGTGGAGTCCTCCCCCTTCCTGGAAGCTATTTAAAAGTCATGAGATTGGAGCCATAAACATGCAACATTTTATTAGAAGACTCTCTTTTTAGAACTTGCCAAGCTGCCACCACATCCTCAGGTCTCCAGGAAGGCCCTCTAGGGCCGCAGGTAACGTTTCTCAGCCTGTCCAGGGGTCAATTGGTCAATCTAAAAAAATTCAAGTGTGAAAATGCAGAGGCAGAGGTCAGCCTTCTTAAGCTTTTCAAATGGGTAGCAGCAAATCAATATTTTGAAATGCGTATTTATCATGCGGAGGAGAGGCAACCCATGGAGAGCAGGACAGACACGGAAATGTACCCGTTTTGTACTGTGCAGAGAGTATAAATAGGGAAAGATGGTCTGGGGCTAAAGGCAGATTTCAAGAATGGTTTTTTCTTAATGATTGCTCACAGTAAAGAATTTTAAAAGGGATTGCTCAGTAACATGCACCAGCTCTGAAGTCAAAGAAATGCTACTGCAGGGTCCCAGGCCTGGGACTCCTAGCCTCGCCACCGCGGTGGGTCAACTCATCATAACAATGAACACAGAGCTCTTCTCTCTTCAGTTCGTCTCCTCTGAATGGCTGCCATGCTGTTTCTCCCTCTGCCTTCAGCGGCCCTCCCACCTCGTCTGGCCCTTAGACCTGCCTCTTCCAGGCAGTTTTCTCTGACTGCACTTGCTCTGCATGCTCTCTCACCTTCCAAGCTCCTCTGATACTTGCCGTCTGCACCCTCCCATACTCTTTTAGCTCTGAATCATTCAGTGTCTTGTATTATTATCTAAATGTTCCACATCCTAAGTACTTTAAAAATATTTACTTAATCTCCTTTGTGAACTGTAAAGACAATGTCAGCCTTCTCAAGACTTCTCGCCACAACTGAGCCAGGGATAGTGAGAAAGTTTCACTCCAATGCTACCTCTAAACGATGGGTAACAGCCTCCAAAAGGGCTGTTGAGTGAAATTCACAGACAATATCGGGTCTCGCTGAGAGAGGCCGCTGTGACCGATTGATGGTGCCTGCCTTGGTGATGCATGAATCAGTGTCCCTGTTCCTGGAGGAAATGTGGATACCTACACACTGGGTTCTCAATAAAAAACTAACTTAAATAATTAATTAGGAATTTATCATGCATTAGCAATAAACAATTCAGGAGTTGTCTATCAAGACTGTCATCAAACTCTAACTTTATTCATTCACTCACTAAAAGTGAACAATCACCAAGTGCAAGGCCAGTACCAGGTAGCAGAGAGTCACAGTAGAGTAAGACATGTCTCTGGCCTTCGAGGTGAGTCACCAGCTAGTAAGCAACAGAGACATGAGTACACAGCAAATAGTATTGTTAGTAGTAACAAGGGGTCTGCAAAGAGGACTTCATTTCAGTTATGGGAAATAGAGTCTTGCATGGTAAGGAAATTCAGTGGGTAGGGAAGAGAGAAATGAACATCTCAGGAAGACAAACACAGAACATTGACTTAGCCCTCAAAACGTTTGCAGTCTAGAAGGAGAGAGGAGGCCAGGACAAACAAGTCAGGAGGTCATAGGAGATAAACAGTAAATCGCTATCAGAGCTCTAAGGTCAGATCAGTGTGAGAAAGATAATTACAGAACCAATTAGTAGACTATATTCCAGGAAAGGCAAACTAAAGGCACAGAGCAGCTGAGGTACTATGACAAAAGTTAAGGAAGGAACTGATGAGGACGTTGGTGAGGACAATAGAGAGGGGAAAAAGGGTAGAGCTATAATGACTCAACTGGCAAAGGATTATGAGTGCTTGGTGACTGGGTGGATATGAGGGATGAGGAAAGGTGATAACCCAGTCTCCGAAGGATACAGTCACTCAAACATCTGGCTAAACTAGGAGGTCAGCATCTGCTTCCTCTTACAAATCTTGGCATCTTGGCAAGTGCTCTTCCCTTCAGATTCCATGACGGTTCGGGAGAGTCTCTCCTGCAAAATCAAGGGAATGCAAGTTCTCTAGGCTTTCAGGAAGAGCATGTCTGTTGCCAAGGAAGAGTTATAACACCAATATATGACTATCTTGATGACATCCATACTTTCTGCCCCCTTTCCAACATCCTAGGGCAGGTTGGAAATCCTCTAAAAAGCAGGAAAAAAGGGAGGTACTCTCAGCACACAGCATCTACTAATCAAAAGACAATTCCTCAGACAGTAAGCTTCCTCATAGGTGAACAGTGACATGGTCAAAGCCTGCTGGGTCAATGAGGTGGATCATCTTAAGTTCCAGACTCAGGTCTCCAGAGGGGAGAAGCATAACATTGGGCATCTCAGGGGCGCATCTCTATAATGGCCAGAGAATGACAGAAGAAGGCTAAAGAATACCTCTACTCCATTCTCCACACTCTTTCAGAGCCTCCCCAAATTATACTCTATGACCTGCCCCTGGCCCTCTCTTCCAGGAGAACTGGGTGAGCCCATCAGTGTCACAAGTCCACAACCTGAACAAGGTTTTGTGAAGCACATTTCTATCCCCTGGGACACTCTGAGCTTGTTCCCATGCATTTAAGACTCATTGGGAAGCTCTCAAGGCTCAAGCATTACAAAGCATTGTCAAACCAATCTCTTGATTGCACAGTGTGAAGAAAAATCGACAAGCCACATGACGGAGGTCCAGATTGATGTATTCTCAGGAGAGGTGTCTAACAAAACAATGTCCCACTAATGATAATCCTCTTTTGCAAGAAGCTGGCTGCCTTTGGTTTTCCAGGACACTCTTCCTACACACACACACACACACACCTTCCCTTATGTCTTTTCTTTGTGGAATGAACATTCCCTCAGTCCTTTTGCCATTATGCCACTAGCTGTTAAAAGAGAGAGAGAAGAATCTGATTCATTTCCATCAAGACACACACACGTGCACATACATTTTACAAAAAGAAAGCCTGGAATTGAAGTTTATGAAGAGAAAAGCAGCATTCTCAAAGCCAATCCAATGCTTGTGTTGCTGAAAAACCAATGGATTTGGCTCAGTTCTGTTAACCATCAGCAATTATCTTCCTGTCAAAGCTAAAGGTAACAAATTTCCCCATACCAGCAAGACTATATCACCAACCGGACACCAACATCATCTGACGGAGAGTAAATCACCACAGCAGCCATGGGCCCTGACAGACAAATGCTCTGTCTCAGAAATCCCAGGCCTATCACTCAGAAGGGGAAAAGGTTCTCTCCGCTGGTCTCAGAGAGAAGAGATTAAGTGTTGCAGATTCGGTAAGTACAGTAGAAAGCAAATCCTAAATATGAGAATTATTAATGGACTTTACACCGGCCTTTTTAATCTGTTGCCAACATATGCTCATCTATTTTATCTTGGTCTGCCTTGTTCCAGGTAGACATAACAGGCAGGAACAGTGCACTATCCCAGCCTTAATCAGACCAGCAGCACAAGAACAATGGTCCACTACCTATCAAAGGCAGGCTACTTTAGCAATAGCTGTTCTTTTATAATGAAGACTGTATAATGGGAGATACCACTAATATGTCCTGTCCTTGTACTTAACAATAACATCCATTTCATGACATTATTCATGATGCTGCATAATGGACATATCAGTTCTTAACTTGCTCAGGAACAGAGTACTACATGATCACAGGGCAATTGAAACCTGGCTCGGATTCCTGGATAGTCTATGGGTGGAAGCAGCAGACTCCCCCACCCCAAAGGCATATAGGGTGCTAGTGTCAGACTCCAACAGCCAGGCTACAATTTGAGAGAAGCCTCTTTAGCCCTCACTATTACCAACCATTAAGTGTGTATCTAGAGCATATAACATCATACAAACACCACCAGGGGAACCCCTACTAGATTATACAGTTGGTGTGTAAGTGTCTACATGGAAGCTTGTTTTATTCACCTATTTACTTCATTCAGGCCCAGCTATGAATGTAGAACTGAGGTAGGAATAGTAAGGGTCCCAAAATATACCACTGCCATCAATGAAAATATACCATAGAAAAAATAGTTTATCTATAAAATCCAATAATCTAAGAAGAACATTTAAACAACTAGTTATAATGCTCAGAATTGATGGGCAGAAAAGGGAAAGGCCTATGATTGGCACAAAGTGCTCTGCAGAGTCAAAAATGCCATTACTGGCTTTATAGTCTGTACTATGATATGTGTGTGTGTGTGTGTGTGTGTGTGTGTGTGTGTGTGTGTGTTTAAAATGTCTATTTATTGAGCCTCCCACTCAGTGACATCACAGTCCAAGCATTTCTGCATATTATGTCACTTAATTTTCACAAATCATAAAAAAAAAAAAAAATCTAACTTCAAATTTAAATAGGAGAAAACTAAAAACCACAGAACTTAGAAACTGAAGTCCAAGGTTAACCAGCTACAGAGGAGAGGACCCAAGACTGGACGTCAGGCTCGCTGGCCTCAAAGGCGACTTCACTCTCACTGTGCCACAGGAGTCAGTGCTAGAGAACAGCCTCCCCTCACTGTGACCATCCACTTCCCCGGGTGACATGTGACTGTCCAGGTGGCTGTCCGGAGTGAGGCTTGCCAACGGGAGAGTGGGAAGAGAAATGCTCAGAAGCTCAACAGCCCTCGATGCAATCAGAGCAGCTCATACTGCATCACCTGGGCCATGCGACCTCCCAAAGCAACGATCATTCTGAGTAAAAGGCGAGACAGCCTAGGCCTTTCAAATCTACCCGTACTGTTTGTCAAATCCTAAGCATTAGGTGGAAATTGGCATTTTTGTAGGCCAAATCTAGTGAAATATTGGCAATTTCATATAGTTCAAACTAGTACATCACCAGAATTCAGGGCAGGGAAATGTGGGGGTGAATCCTCCCCCTCAGATAGAGAAGAGTTTTATCATAAAGAGAATATTCTGGCTGGGATTCATGCTAAAGAATAAATGCTACAGTGAGGAGAGGGACAGTACTGGAGGGATGGGGAAGGGTGTCCAGGTGTGTCTTGCTCCCTACCAGCTATATGGCTTCAGGTAACTTGCCTTTTCCTCTCTGTCTCAGTTTCCTCCTATGTGACATGAAGGTGTTGTCCCTTAAGTCCTGGAATATTTCTTCCAGGTCTGAAATGTTATCACACTAGTCTCTGTGGCTGACATCAGAGGCTCTCCTTGGAGCAGATGTTGGCTAAGGAACATGACAGCAGAAGGCAATGAGAAGCCAGCAGTGGGCAGGAGGAACTATAATAGGAGTAGAAAGAAGCCAAGGAAAGATACATTGGGGCTTAAGGACAATGTTACTTATGTTATAAAACTAGAAAGGACCAGACCTGGAAGCCCAAATATTTAATAATATTAACTAATAATGTTTCCAACTGCCTCCTTATTGCATACACAAAGCTCAACAGGAAACTGGGATGGGCAGGCTAAACCATATTTTTCTCATCATACTCCTCTAAGAGGTTCAGAGACCTTTAACACATCCACAAATCACATGCCACCAGCCGAATGAATCTGGCATTATCCTTCTCAGGATTTATGGCTGATGTACCAATTCCTCATCTGGTTCTAAATCTGCCATTCACAAGGAAAGTACCCCAAGGTCCCAGCTGCAGCCACACATTCCATGTCAGCCTGCAGAGGGGCACAGTGACATTTGGTAACAAGACAGTTCAGGAAAAAGTTCTCTGGAATGAGAGTGCTTTGGATTAGGACATCAAATATCTCACGTAGGCCTGAGGGAGAATTGACAACCTTAAATATAAGAATGATCTGGGCAAGCTGGACTCAGCCTATCAGGCTGCCTGTCCTCACTGTGCCAGAAACACTTAGTGGGCCGAGTGGAAGAGAAGAAAGCAGCCCAGTAACTGTCTGCCCTGGAACTTCTTTCTCCAGCAGGCTTTACTGCTTCCCCACACACTGCAAGGATTACTCTCTAATATCTCCCATGGAATCTTTACCCAGAATCATAGCATCTGAGAAATTGTCTATTCTAGCAGAAAAAGAAAAGAACATTAACTTGGCCTAACAGAGAATGTGCTTGACTGAGTCAGAACACCAGTTCTGGTGCAAAATCTAAAAACTGGGCCCAACATTATGTATAGGCATGATTGGTATGTGTATGTGTGTCTGTGCATGCACACATGCCTGCACATACAGATATTTATGTATTAATATAACCGCTTAAAATGAATAATCAAGAGATTTCATGTAAATAATCTATATTTCTGGCTTCTCAGGAATAAGGAAATCTGAATTTCAGCTTCCAGTTATGGTGGAGTTGTTTATCTTTGACTAACTCTCCCACAGATGATGATGGTAAATTTTGGAGAAAGTATTTTTTAAAAACCTACTATGTGAAAGCACTGGAAAGCAATAGAAAACAGGCAGAAATTGAATAGAATTTGTTTCTTAACAGAATTCTACAAGACAATGTAACTAAAACACAGCAGAAAGTTATAGTCTTGGTGAACGAGAGTCAGGGAATAGATTTTGCCACTGAGAAAGTAGTTAGAAAGTGAGAGAAGAGATCCCAGAAAGAAAAAACACCAAAGAGAGAAGTTCAAAAATTTGCAAAAAATCTACAGTCAAATCCTTGGGTGGCCCTGAACTGCATATTTGCTGGGAAGATTACAAAAAGCTGAGTTAAGAATAACAATTGGAAAGAGCTAAACAGAGATTTCAGCTGCTGCTTATCACAGAGGAAAGACAATTTGTAGTTTCAGTCCAACCAAGTTACCTGCCTGCTAGAATAAACATGTATATATATATATTTTTTCCTGACAAAGGCTATATATATAATTTTTAAATAACTGAAACTACAGCCTATCAGTCTATACAATGCATCACCCCACAATGTATGGGATGTAACTATAAATTACCTGACAATCTAATAGAAAACTGTGACCCACAGTCAAGATATCTTTTAAAAATTAATAGGCACTAACCTTGCAACAACCTAGATTGCAGAATTAATGCACAAGTACTCTAAAGTAGCTGAAATATAAATCACCAAAGTCTTAAGGAAAAAGATGGTTACAATAAATTATTACAATAAATGAATGAATGGATTGAAGAGGAATCTTGCCAGAGGAATAAAATTTCTTCAAAACTGAACAAATGAAATTTGGAAACTAAAAAGCCCAATACCTATAAAATAAAAAATATATACTTGACCTTAACAAAAGTCTGGAGATAGAAAACAAAAATGTCTGTGACAATAAAAGTAGATCAGTAGAGTTTAATCAGAAAGAGAGAGGGAAAATATTTTACAAAACAATAAATGAACACTCAGTGCACGATTTAAAATGGTCTAACAGGCCCTGGCCGGTTGGCTCAGTGGTAGAGCATCGGCCTGGCATGCAGAAGTCCTGGGTTCGATTCCCGGCCAGGGCACACAAGAGAAGTGCCCATCTGCTTCTCCACCCCTCCCCCTCTCCTTCCTCTCTGTCTCTCTCTTCCCCTCCCGCAGCGAGGCTCCATTGGAGCAAAGATGGCCCGGGTGCTGGGGATGGCTCCTTGGCCTCTGCCCCAGGCGCTAGAGTGGCTCTGGTCACAACAGAGCGACACCCCGGAGGGGCAGAGCATCGCCCCCTGATGGGCAGAGCATCGCCTCCTGGTGGGCGTGCCGGGTGGATTCCGGTCGGGCACATGCGGGAGTCTGTCTGACTGTCTCTCCCCGTTTCCAGCTTCAGAAAAATACAAAAAAAAAAAAAAAAAGGTCTAACATAGTGTTTTCAACCGCCAGACTGGCGGTTGAAAAACACTGGTCTAACATACATGTAACTAAAGGATTAGTATGAGAGAAGGAAGAGAATGGGGCAGAAAAAGTATGAAGATCAATGGCCAAAAAATCCCAGTATTTAGTAAAAACAAAATTAAAAACAACTTAAAGATTCCAATACAAGAAACCCAGAGAAATCAATGCAATATAATTTTTTTTAAAATTCATACCTACAAACATTACTGTCAAGCTTTTGAAAATCAGAGTTAAGAGAAAATCTTGAAAACAAAGAAAAATAATACATGATGTACATACAGAGAAACAATAATTAAAAGTGATGACTGACTTCCTTTGAAAAACAATGGAGGCCAGAGACAATGGAATGACCTCTGTAAACTGCTGAACCAACAGAATTTAAACCAGAATTCTATACTCAATGAAATACTTTCCAAACATGTAGGAAATATAAAGATAACTTCAGATAAACAGAAATAAATAATTTGTTGCCAAGAATCCAAATGATAAAAAAAAGTTCAAAGAAATTTTTGAGGCTTTAAAGAAAAATCACCAGATGAAATTTCTGTTCCACAAAAAAGGAATGAAGAGCAGTGGAAATGGTAAGTATGCGATCAAATGTATATACAATATTTATTTTTCTTTTAATAAGATAAACAGATGTAAAGCAAAACTTTAACACTATAATGTGGTGGTTATATTATACGTGAGGCATCAGAGCATACAATTATACCACATGTAGCAGGTCCTCAGTAAATACTCATTCAATAACTGTTAATGAATTGAGATTACTAATCTTAAACTAGATAACCTCCCTAAGGCTCCATTCAGCTCTACTCTTCCAGGGTGGCAAATAGCTATGGCCAATCTCTTGTCAATTACTATTAACCACTTCAAATAATTTCTAAGAGCACATCATGCAGAAATGTCTTTGTTTAACTTAGATTAATCATATGTCAATATCTCTCAACATGCCATTGCAGTCAATGTATCAGGTAATATATAACAGAAAATCAGTAAGAGTCTTAATTACATGGCAGACAGGAAGTTTGCAAGAACTCCAACTGCTTGAGATAGCTTTCTCTCTAATGCCATATAGGTAAGAGAAAAGTACAGATGTTAATAACATGAATTTTTATATTAGAACTAGTTCTATACAGCTGTGTAACTTTGAGATGTATCAGATCATTTAAGTTCTCTAAACTTTTGTTTCCTCATCTGTTAAGTGGGGAAAATAATAATAATTTCATTATATGGTTGTTGAGATGATTAAATTAAAAAAGGTGTATAGCGCTCCTGGCATCAAAAAGGGAGATAAGAGAAGATTTCTGGTAGGATGATTTAATAATTAAAATCAGCTTTAAAAATCTCAAAGTAGTTAAATGAGAGTGGATTCAATAATTCTCTTATATTCCTTTCTTTTCTGAACACAATGAGTATTCCTGCTAAAGCATCCAATCCAGAGCCCTTTAATTAACTACATCCCCTAGTTAAGAACAATCATCCTAGAACAACCATATTTTCCCATTTAAAAGACACTCCCATGTATAACATGCACATTAAAAAAGAAAACATTATATAAAGTTATTGAACTCAAGTTTTATTTATCATAAAATTCATACAACACCTCAACAAGTGCAAAAAGTGGGAAATGCAAGTAAAAAAAAAAACTACAATTACAACCACTGTAAAAGAAGTACCCAGTTTTTTTTTTTTGTTTGTTTTTGTTTTTTTAATTTTTCTGAAGCTGGAAACAGGGAGAGACAGTCAGACAGACTCCCGCATGCGCCCGACTGGGATCCACTCGGCACACCCACCAGGGGCGACGCTCTGCCCACCAGGCGGCGATGCTCTGCCCCTCCGGGGCGTCGCCATGTTGCGACCAGAGCCACTCTAGCGCCTGAGGCAGAGGCCACAGAGCTATCCCCAGCGCCCGGGCCATCTTTGCTCCAATGGAGCCTCAGCTGCGGGAGGGGAAGAGAGAGACAGAGAGGAAAGCACGGCGGAGGGGTGGAGAAGCAAATGGGCGCTTCTCCTGTGTGCCCTGGCCGGGAATAGAACCCGAGTACCCAGTTTTTAGACCCCAAATTTTTCAAAAAAGGGTACTCCTTATACATGGGGAAATACCATATTCTCCCTTTAACCTATCCCCATCTATCTAGTAGGATAAACTGCCCCAACCACAAACTAGCCTATTTCTTCATATGAGTTTCCCTTCCAAATGAGTAAATCAACTCAAAAGCTTATCTAAGCACATGACATGTAGCATCACAGTAATTCACATCCCACACCACCCCAGACTCATGGATGACAGGACTTCAAACAAGAGACTACTGAAGACCATAGTCAGAACACATCCTTATAGAGGGAGCAATGCTCTTGTGAGACTTCAAGTGCTAGCCATGAATGGTGTTGCAAGTAATCTCCCCATATATCCAAGCTCAGGGACAAAGACCCCAGAACCCGAATTCAGCCCCAGTGTACAATCCTGCATCAATCTGCACATGAGCCAGCGAGAAGTTGACCAAGGCCAAATCCTCCAATGCATCACCGCAAAACCAACAGGAATTATCTCAGTCGTTACCAATGAAACATAGCCAAGCAGGTTGTTTATAATCTCAACTTCAAAAATGAGTTGTTTGTCTGGTTAATTTCTGGTCAGGTGGCTTTCTACCTGCTCTTAACATCCCCTAAGTGATTAACTAACAAGTCCATCATTACCAGCTTCATGAGGATTGAAGGTTAAGCGTAAGCTTGATTATAAGCCATAAATGTGAGTAATTTGAAATGTTATTGGTTATTACACAAATATATAATAATAATTTCCTCTTTAATGAAGGGAACATGTTTATAGTGGTCCCAAGCTCCTTGTTCAGGCTTTGGGAAGGAGATGAGAGCATGATAAACAGCCCAGCCTCCAGATAGGCATCTGGGGTGAGGTGGCACAAATGAATACTCACCACTTAGCGGGGTCATAAAAATGCAGACACATCCCTGCATTGGTATGATAAATACTGCATTTATGGGCTCCCTTCTTGTAGGGAGCCTGTCTGTCGTGAGGAGGCTGCATGTCCAAGGGCTCAGAGAAGCCAAAGAAAAGGAGACCAGCAGGCCCCTTTCCCTTCAGAGCATTGCATGTTAAAGTGAGGACATGTCCCAGTAAATCCTACAAACTGTAATTAAAAATTACATACAAAATGCATAAGACATGAATTAATAATACAGACTGTGGAGGTATAACAATGTATTTTAAACCTCCCCACCACATACCATGTAAATGTGACATGGAGAAAATAGAATGTGAACAGGAAGTCTGGGAATTATCGGTGAAATTAGAAATTTATAATAGAAGCTGAATATTATCATTGAAACAAAAAGAGAAGATGAGTCCTGTTTCTCAAGGAATGTAGGACAGCCTGTCTGCTAAGGACAGACTGTTGTTTGTATGGCATGACTGTCACATGTCCCCTACACTTACGAGTGGTTTGCAGTCTGTGCAACTGCCCAGGGGTCTTTCTGGTGCTACCGGGTCACAAGATACTCTACATTGCAGTTGGCTGGCTCTCAAAAAAAGAGTCTTGCTCTCAAATTTCAATCAATAGACAATCCAAGGCCAATTCAGTCACAGCTTTGACCAAGAGGTTGTGATACAAGAAAGGGACCAGAATGGGTACATGCCAGTGAATGTTGGCATCTTTCCTAAAGCCTGTGAGCAGGTGAGAGAACTCCTGGGACAGCAAAGGATGTGCCGACACCCGCCATTAAGAACCTTGGCAAAGCAAAGTGGTGATAAAAGCTTTACCGCTACCTCTCCCTACACTGAGTGTTCTCTTTCTAAATTAAAAGTAGTTTTCCATTTTTAACAGCCCAACAATAACACTTTATAGAGCACTCTCTTTCACAGAGCACTTTATAGTCATTAGTTATTTAATCCTCAGAGGTGTCTCCGGAGGCCAGCGGGCAATGGACTCGCCTTCTCCCCTTTCCTTGTCCAGAAGAGCAGGAACCAGCCCATGGAGTATATAGTCAGCTGGAGGTGGCAACAGGCTCATCCAAAGCACAAAGTGGCTGGTTTGCATTTAATGAGCTTATTGATATTTACAGAACAATTATTTTTTTAAACTTTGTCAAATCATTTTCATCAAGAGAACCTTTTTTTTTTTTTTTTTTTTTTTTTTTTTTTGGTCTTTGTTCACCCTTAGCAGACACCAATGCTAGTTTTTCAGAGTGGTAAAGGTTTTATTACAACCTTCAAGTTAACAATCCCTCCAAAGTGCGTTCGTTGCCTGGAGAGGCAGGCAGACATCACCAGTCCATTCAGATATAATATACGCACTCAGTGAAATATTTACACAACAGTAAATCTGTGTTCCACTAAAGCATTTCCATATATCAGATCAAACTTCAACAATCTCAACCCTGCCCACAATATCAATGAATGCCCCTAGTTCTTTCCTGTAAATTTTTAAAATTGATTTTATTTATTTATTCATTTTAGAGGAGAGAGAGAGAGAGAGAGAGAGAGAGAGAGAGAGAGAGAAGGGGGGAGGAGCAGGAAGCTTCAACTCCCATATGTGCCTTGACCAGGCAAGCCCAGGGTTTTGAACCAGCAACCTCAGCATTCCAGGTCGACGCTTTATCCACTGTGCTACCACAGGTCAGGCTTCCTATAATTTTTTTATTTACGTAATTAATACTTAGGAAGCACCTACTATGTGTGAGACATTGCTGAGTGCTATGAGGGATAAGATGTCAACTACACATGGTTGCTATACGTAAGGATCCCACAGGCAAGGAGTGGAGAAAAGATGAGCACACCAGCTCCTATAATATAAGAGAGAAAGCTCCAGGGGCCGAAGTGCAGTGAGGACGGAATGCTGCACAGGGACTCTGAGGATAAACTCTCAGCTGTAGTTGGGAGAACCAGAATTGCTTCACAGAAGGATGGTCTTTGAGTTGGGCCTTGGGAAATAAACAAAAACTAGACACATGGGGTACAAGACATTACAGGTCTCCCTGGAACCCTGTGAGCACAGGCACTGACAAGATGGTATGGAAATAGAAAGGGAAACATTTGGTTCCAATGTCTGGTGAGTAGTGTGGGGACAGAGGCCTTTTCAGATCACTCTAAATATGCCCTTTCCATTCCAAGCCATTCTGGATCCCACTGTCTCTATGTTTTTATAGTTGATGTCGGGAATTGTACTTGTTAGCTGACATTCCTCCACCACCACCCTGGGCAACTAAAATGTAAACTCCATCTTCTTCAACTGTGCCTCCAGAACACTTCTTGGCACTAGTTAAACACTCAATAAACATCTGTAGAATTAATTACCTAATTAATTACTGTGTCATGGGGTCCCGGAAATGTGCCCTTTACCCAATTTTAGTTTTAGAAAGTGCATGGTTCTCTTTATTCAAAGCCGTGTTCTCTGTCTGCCTAAGTTTATCTTTCTTCTCCTCAAAGTACATGTGTTGGCATAAGTTATCATAGTATCCTATCAGAACCCAATGCTCCAAGGTCCCAAAGGGTTCTTTCCCCACAGACTCCACTAGGCTGGATGGTATGAACAAAGCTGATACAGTGTAGGGGGCAAGAGCCCAACGGCCTAACACCACCTTTTTCTGCCCATCCCAAAGCCAAGAGCTAACCTACCAACTGCCCTCTGACAGTAACAACTGCAGACTCCCAGCCAAAGGCAACGGCACAGGGAGTAGGGGTGGAGGGTGCTCAGAATAAGTGCTGCCTCCTGGAGAGAAAGTCACTGGGACTTTTCCAGACCTTATCAACACCCTCTCTTCCTGGGGGCCCTGATTCTTCCCAGTGAGAACTCAGGGAAGACTCTGAGGAAGGAAGCCCTACATTCAAACCAGAGATGCAGACATCTTTAGAAGGCCTTCACATTACAAATGGAGAGTGGGAAGCCAGGCCCCCAAAACACAGAGACTGAGATGCCTTTTCTTCCCAGAGATCAACTCTCCAAGAATCTGTAGGACATCAATCCACCTCTAATAGGGAGAAAACAAACAGATAGACAGTATGTGTAGGGTACGAGCCCCCAAACTCGGTGCTGTGAAGTGAAATCCAAAGCTATACCTTTCCAGGGTCAAACTCAAATGCATGCACTCTGGTCTCTTTGTGTGTAAGGCAGTGTCTGGCCATATATATGTACTTGTAACTGGTGTCCACACTTGACCAGGGCCTCTAATAACTGGAAGAAATGATCCCCATAAAATATGTTTTCAGGACCACAAGGATAATTGAGACAGAAAGCTAAGGCTGCGTGATTTGGGGGGAATCCATCTAAAAAGCCTAATCATGGCTAATTCACCGTTTGCAGCCACCCTGGGATTTCATGCAGAGCGCTGGTTTCACTAAGGTAATTGGGGCTATTGAAACAAGCCAGTACTCTGCAGTTCGCTGCTTTCCTCCTCGCCTCTGGGCACGGAGAGGATCAATATTTGTTAGGATTGCTTCTTGTTCCAACAATGTAAGATTTACAATACTAGCTGGGATTCTCACTTTGTCTTCACACAACTCATCAGTGGAACCCAATTACTAACCTCAGACAAACAACATTAACATGAGCCTCTATGCTGCTTTATTGCCCTTCATCCAAGTCTCATTTCAGGGTCTTCAGGCAGTGCCACTATAACAGATACTACACTTTAAAGTGTGCTCCAAGGAATAAATTCTCAGTCTTTCATTACTCGTACCTTGATTTACTTCATATCATCTTGCCGCTATAGACAAAGATAACACACTGTAAATTACAGCCATCCTGTCTTGTAGTTTAAGAGATAGGGGGAAGGCAGGGAGTGAGGCTTTCTCTGACTTCACAATTAGCGGTGGACCAGACACTATTGCTCCCATATTGCCCATGATTAACTGGTGTTTATTAGAATTATTTGCAAAGTGTGGTTTGGACACAATCCCTTCCTCCACCCTCAATCCTCTTTTTCTGTTAGGAAGCCCGTCAAATTTTTAAAACTTCAAAGCCAAATGAAAATATGTTTTAATTGTTCTTTCATCCAATCTCTTGCAGGCTATCAGCTCATGTATGTCAGTTCTGGAGGTAACTCAGCAAATTTATTCAGTGGAGAAACCCTTCCAGTAATCAAGCTCCTGTTATTAAAAGAGCTTAAAGTCTCTCAAATTGGGTGTAATTCTCACCAGTTTCCTCTTTTCTCCACCCTGACCCCTGGTAAAAATAAGAGCTATCTGGCTTTGCCTTGAATTTCAACTAACAAGAAAGCCTGGGTAAGGAGAGACTTAAGAAAACAGTCATTGGAAAAAGTCCTTCAAGTTAGCTGTAGCAGTACCCCCTTATTTGTCCTACAATTTCCTCCATCCTCCATCCTATTCCAGTAGCTGATAACTAAGAACATTAGTTTTATGCGACTTGTCAAGCTCAAATGAAAAGAGAGCTAACTTTAATGACACTGCAATTAATCGCCCCAATAGACAGACAGCTAAAAGACAAGATATTGACTTCATTAAGGATAATGTATTATGTCATTAAGTTGGTAGGGTCACCTTGTGTATCATACATGCCTGCTAATATATTGGCATTTTCCTCAAATAAGATAAATTCAGATATGAGTGATAAAGCTGATTAGAAAATGTTTAATCTAAAGAGGCTACTTTCCTTATAACCCTACTCCGCAGCCCCAGGTAGAACTGAAGTCATAAGAAACCATTATAGACCCAAGATTATCTCAAAGACCAGATCCAACTAATTTATAATCCAGTTCTTCCCTCCTTCATTTCCATAGTCAAAAGGGTGTCTTAACTGAGGAAGCTGGGAGCTTGTGGTGACTTGATAGTTCACATCCTTGATTTGGTGGGACATTATTTTTCAACATAGCACCTGCTCTATTTGGAATCTTCCCATGCCCAGACAATCGAGGGAAAACAGCCACATGTTCTTGGTGACATGGGGCTAGAGTTTAATCCCGTCAGAACAGGCCTTCAAAGTTACTTGGTTAAGAAGAGGAATTGTAATACAACTCATCTACAAAACGGATCATTCTTTTTAATGAGTTGTTTGACTTAAATAAATTTTTCACTTAAAGTAGAGTATTCACAAATTAAGATACATTTGCCAAAGCTTTTCCTTATACTTTATTTCACATAAATAAAATACAGTTAAAAAAAATAGTATTTGTCTCTCTGCGGAATTTCCTTGGAGAATATTTTGTCATTCTCTGAATTGGTAACTATATAGTTCTGAAATACACTTATTTAGGGGGTGTTAGGACTTCTTTCTCCCACTTAAGTATTATAGTTTTCCAGTAAACAGAATAATGATTTTATAACATTTCATTTGATATAAGTAAAATACTTATTTGTTATTGAGGGCTTAGTCTACAAACAATAGGTGGATGAGAAGAAACAAGAAACAAAAATTAAGGTTATACTGCATTGTTAATTACCATGTAAATACTGAAATGTATGGCCAGGTGAAAAAAAGATACAGATGTATGGATATACTGAGATACGTGTTTGGATGCACAGGTAGGTATACAAATAGACTCACTATTGCATCCCCAGATAATACAGGAATGGGTCTCTGTGATTTCCCACCACCCCTCAGGATTTTCCCATTTTAAAGATGAGTATACTGAGCTCCAGAGAAGTGAAGCAATTTGTCCACATTCACACGGGAGTTGGAAGTAACAATAACCCAGGCCTGATGATTCCCAATCCCCATGCTTTTTCTCCAAACCTCTTCACACCACCCCCTTCCTATGCATGTACACACATTTTTAAATCTCCAACTCACCATTAAACATAGAACTTTCTGGATTGTTCCTCTCTTAGTGGAGTATAGCAATACAAGATAGCACCCTGGGTGCCTTATAAACAAAGATTGTGAAACAAATAAACAGGAGATATCTGACCAATCTTAACCAAGCGGATGACCTAAAACTCATCCCTTCTCATTTAGTCTTTTAGATGAAAAAAAAAAAAAAAAAAAACAGAATGAAAATAAAGGAGGTGACACACCATCTAGGCCAGAGCAGAACCTTTGATTTGACGTCTCCCATCAGGCATCACAAGCACACCCAACCCATGTTCTTCCTTTCTGCCATTGCTACTGATATTAAAATCACTCGCTTGATTTTCCAGAGCTCCACAAAGAGGGCAGGACTGACAGCAGCAGGAAGCATCTCAGTTGCTTATGGACAGACGCCTTCCCAGTGGTGTAAGGAGGACTTCCTGACACTCCCCCTCCAAACTCACCACTAATTACCAACACCTGCAGCCCTTCATGCCAAGCCATCTCTTTTAACCTGAGCCTTCATCTTTTCTATTATTTCCATTAAGGTTGTCAAAACCAGAACTTTGGGAACCTTTCTCTGTGACCTTGGCATTTCTTTGCAGGCTTAACGTATTGGCATTTTTCCTCTGACTGCATCTCTTCTCATTTGTCATGATTATTGCTGAATTTTTCAACTGTCATTCCCAAACGTAAATCAATGGTTGTCTACTTCCCCTTTGTCATATCTGTGCAGCAAACAGCCTTTCCCTTCTAAATGAAGCTTCCTCCCTTTCCATCCATTAAAAGGGGCCTGTCTGCAGGAGAAGTCAATCCTTTGTTAGGTCATTGCATTTATCACGCTTCCAATCAGTGCCTGACACACTTATTCAGCCAGGTCTTCAACCACACAATCATTGTTCATCTGGGGGTTGTGCTGGAATTTATTTATGCATGGTGTTTTCACTATCCATCTTGGGCAGTTTTAAATTTTTCACCCCTGCCCTTCTCTTCCTCGGAAACTTCAATGCTTAGCAGGAATTTGGGGTGGGGGTGGGAAGGAAGGAGCAGAGTGGTGGGGGTAGGGGAGAGTGGAAAGGAAAAAAACAAGGAGCTTTGTTTCTGTGGGAGTGGCTATACACGAGACCTTCTCTGTGAGAAACTGAGTGCAAACCAAGACAGATGTTGGACCTGGCCTGAAGCCCCAATTCCAGAGCACAGTTAAGCCAGAAGACCCTGTAGCCATGAAAAGTGTCCAAGAGGGACAATTCCCATGATGTATTAAATGAGAGTAAATTCCCATCGAGTTTAATAAGATCTCTTTATAAGCATATTGGCTCCAATTGTCTTAGCATGCTAAGGAATAAAATTGTGCTAAAAGGGATGAGGGGCAACCCATTTTCTAAAAATTAACACTTCTTCCAGGCTGCTGAGCTTGAAACAAGTCAGTCTGTGTTGCAATGAAATTCTCAGGTGAGCCTGGGACTGATCCCAACACCATTAGTGGGCGCTAACTGAGGCCCCGGAGAGCTCTGCAGGCACCGAGACCCTGCACAATGAGCAGGTTTCCGTCCCCACCTGCTACAGACTAAGCCTTGACGCCTTCACCACCTCTGGTTCTCATTATCACCCTGGTCTCTGGCGCTGGTACACGCCGTCTTCTGTTGGAAGGAAATGATCTAAACAGAAGAAACCTCAGCCTTCTCCTTCTCTAAAATGCTTACAATTCAGGGTTCAGAGAAGTGACTCTCCCAAGGGTGGCCAGGGCCCCAATGGCTTCCCAGCCCCCTCCTGGTCTCCCCACTCTCCCACCAAAACACCAAAAACAAAATAAGACACAGAATGATGATAATTCCAGGAGATGTTTAATGTCTGCCTCCCTCTCTTTAGCAAACAAAAAAGAGTTATAGAAAACCAATAGATTCATGCAAAGAAAATAGCTAAAGGGAAAAGAGTACCCTGAGGTGTTTCACAAACAAAATTATACATGTTTGTATCATAATTAATTGATAAAACTATTCACCCCTATTCATTCCTGGCATCAATAGGTGACACTTTTCTCCTCCCCAGGACCCACAAACACACAACTTACATAGACATTAAGGCCTGCTATTGTTGAATTGCTTGCCTGAGGCCACAGAATTAACCAGGTAAACTGGGGTTGCTTGGTCCTCCAGTAACTAACTCTACTGGGAATCCTGAGAAGGTTCCTGATACAGTTACAGTAGATACTGTTCTTAGAGCTATTGTTTATGGTTGTGCAGTGTATTATCTACACAGGTGTACAAGAAAATCCTCTACAGGGGGGTCCTTGAGTTATGACAGTCTTGACATATGACATTTTGAGTTTACAATGCTCACTCCTATAATAAAAACTTTCAAAAAATTGAGACATGAATGTTTCTGCTTATGCCATTAGTATCATGCTTATGGACCACGAGAGTGAACTAGTTAGGTTGTGTGGAGCGGAAGAATGTGCAGTAACGCGGCATATGAGTGCGGGAGTTGGCGTCCTCCAGTGCGCTTACCTACACCATTTTGGACTGTTAAAAGCACAAGGATTCTGTTTGTGTTACGCTAGGGTGTGTTTTGATTGACACCAAAATTCGGGTTAGTCACTGTCGTAGGAATGGAACTTTATTGTAATCTGAGGATGCCCTGTATATGTGTGAAGCGATTAGAAGGGATGAGCCAGTGTCCTACAACAAACCTTTTATAAGCAAAAGCTTCTCTAGACAACTACAGGAACCTAAAATATATCTTCAGCAAGAATATCAAGGCACCAAGAAATACTATATCACCACATTCTCCTCCTTTTAATTAACATCTTTCCACATAGCTCATCAATGCTCCATACAACTTGTGAAGCTATTCCTTTGTGGTGATAGTGGGTCTGGAGTACTTGAGTCACCTTCTAGAAAATGCATGAGGAAAATGACTGCTTCACCTACATGGTGGCCATACAGCATCTTACAGGGGCCTTTATTGCACTATGGACCTTCTGTGACTTCAATTATTGTGTCAGGAAGCAACCATGGGCTGGACCCACTGCTCTTAACAAAGACTAAGTCTTATTTTGTTTTTAAGCAAACCCTATACAGCAGCCATCTCAGTACCTAGAATATGTGACTATATTCTTGCTCTCAAAATCCTCATCCAAGTATGGATGTAGTAGATACACAAATCATGTCTTGAGCTATTTTTTTATTAGTGATGCATCGGAGCTGATTTCCATGGTTGACCCCGGAGTGACAGGTTGAAGGATTAAGAGTTGGGAGAATCTCATTGGTCAATCTCCTCCAGCCTCCTCCTAAGACATCCCAGTAGCCTGACTATCCTTTTAGCTTGATCATTTGCTTGAAGGTGATGAGGCAGGATGGTGACAGCTGAGATAAGGGTTCCTGCCCACAACTCCCTTAAATTCAGACCTACTGTCAGAAATGATAGTGCCAGAAAAGCATGTTTGAGAATAGCTGTGATTATTTCATAAATTGCTAGAATTAAAGTATCTGTGTTTATCGTGGGTCACTTTGAAAAGGAATCTATACCTGTTTAATTCTAAAGAATTAGTCTGCTTCTTGATGAAGGTTCTGGCCAAGTAACTATAGTTTACAAAACATCTTCAGAGACACCATTTTTGATGGATTATGCCAAGTAGTTTGACATTATCCTTAACAATCTTTAACATTATAAGCCACTTTAGACTCTCAAATTTAACTTCTAGTCAGTTGCTTAATGCATAAAATTCACAAAAGTACTGCACATTAGAATGGCCAAGATAAAGTGATGGCTACCTCTGGAATAAAAAAGATGATTTTTTAAAACTGTTTTTGTGGGCAGATAATTGAAGACTCAGACTGGTTGCTTAAAAAAGCTGAGTTCCTATTGAGCTGTTCTATGGCTGTGCCTTCTGTTATAACCAGATAATTTGCATTGTGTAGTTTTATCTGCCAGATCAGAAAGCTTTACATCAAAATCATGTGGCGAAAGAGCATCAGTGTTTATTAGTCTTCCAGGCTTATACACGAGTATAGTCATAGGAAAAGAAAAAAAGATATTATATATGTACTACATAATCAAGCTGAAAAACAAGAACGCAAAGAAATTCATTACCAGTACAAAAAAATAATGATTGGTTATTGAGGAAGTTCAGAGTTTCTTGGTTCTCATAACAGAAGCAAAGTCAACATGATGAGCCTGAGTTTTATTGTTCAATTGTGCAGTCTGTGTACGACTAATGCTGTTGTAGCCAAACATAGCTGAAGCATGGTAAGGTGAGGAAATCATGAGATAAAGCTCAACCGTTTTTGGTTGATCCTGATGTGTGAATGTATATTCCTAAATCAATAAACATTGAACATCCTGAATATGGTTCCACAGCTGGCAAAGCCAGCTACAAGGACAGCAGTTCTGTGGCAAGAAAATTAGACGGCTCCACAAAGCTGATGAGGGAGGATGCTAGGAGCCCCAGGGAGCCCTGGCGTGCTCCTCTTCATTAAAGGGTCTCATTAAAGGGTCTCATTTAGGAGGAAGCATTCTTGGTGAGTTTTCTTGAGAAGAAACCCAAAAGAATAAGATAATGCAGATCTGATTCCACATGTTTCCTTCCATTCAGATCCTTGCCTTAGAAGAACAATACTGATCTCGAAAGTATTTTGGAACATCTGTCCCCACTTCAGAGATAGGGAACCCTATCATTCTCATCATTTTAGGTAGTACTCTAGCTGAAATCCTAGAAATCTGAGTCTCCTCTGCAAGGCTAGAGACATTTTTATCTATTTTTTATTTTTTCATTGTATTCATTAGGGTGACTAAACTAGTTAACATAATTGTACAGATTTTAGGTTCACAACTCCACAACTCACATATAGACATTTTTAGGTCAATGGAATTCTGAACTGAAGGCTCTTAATATGAAATGCTATGCAATTAAAGATAACAACTTAATCATATAAACAGTTAAGTATAAGTTTGACGGTGAGATCTAATTTGGCATTTGTGGACAAGGCCCACTGGGGGTGAGGACGACGGAGACTCAGAGACCTGACTCCGGGGACCAGGTTCAGTGACGCAGATCCGCTTTATTCAGGAAGTAAGCTAGCTTATATACACAGGTTCAGCCTATAGGGTGTTACAGCATGTTCTTCAAAGCCAGTGCTAAAAAGATCAGGGAGCTGCTTGGTTGGCACTGAGTTACTTCCTTATAGTGGGTGAGCTCCCTTCCTGGGTGTGCCTAGGAGGTTTTCAGGTGCTGGAGTGTTCTCACAGCATTGCATCAGCCACAGCTGCTAGGAATGCGCTCTGTGCTCCACCTATAGGCATTGACCTTCCTGACTTTTTCTTTCTCAAGAACACCTGTGAGATGACTGACCTCTGACATGGAAAGGTGGCTCTGCTGCGCCTGTGCATAGCAACATCTCCAGAAAGTCTTACCTTCCTGGGTATATACAGTCGATTCCATCCTGGCGAGGTATTTAGGTTCTTAAACTTTTTTTTAACCTGGAGTAAAAGACAGTTTTGGCTCTCAAGCAAATCATGGCAGTGACTAGAACCAGATGAAATAGAATGATGTCATCTTCCCCTTTCTCTTCCCTAGAAATTGTCTTAGGAATTCAGTTGGAAAAACCATGCACCATGGTCTAATGGTGCCAAAACTTTGGAGTCTGATTATGTGTCCTTGAGAGGTGCCCTAATAACTCTAATTCACTGGTACTGGGAGAATCCAAGTAGATTACCTGTAAAGAAGACTGTTAGATAGAATTTTTATTAGGCTTTTGAATTTAATAAAATAACCTCATTTTTAGTGTATGTGCTGTCAAACTGAGCATGGATAAAATAACCTCAAATTTCAAATTTGGGATTCTATTTTGCTATCATCTAAGATTACTTCTTTTCTAAGAAGTCACACTTCACATTCACAATACAGTAAGTCCTCACTTAACATCATCAATAGGTTCTGCAACTTTAAGTGAAATGACATATAACAAAACCAATTTACCATAGGATAATTGATATAAACAAAAGGTAAGTTCCTCCAGCATCTCATCAACAGTATAACAAGATAATATTGGAAAAAATGATGTCATTCTAGAACCTGATGTACAGATTCCAGCAATATCAACTAAATGAATATTGCATTCTGAAAGAATACATAGCACCATGTACAAAAACTAGGAGTAGAAATGAAGGCTATCACAGCAATTTTGACAAATTGCTTACTAAGAATATATCCTAAAAGGGTCTTGACCAATTATCAATAAATTACAATCCAAATTACCCTCAGTCTAACAGTTACGATCATTGAAACCAATAGTATCATTAGCACCATCATCTAATGTCCACTTATTGTAGAACTTTTCTGAGTTATAAACCCAAGTACCAAGTGCCATTACATCATGCAGTGCATATATTTGGTCTGATCAGCACTTCCAGATTTCTCTGATGGTTGCATACATTGGGAGCACAAAGCAGTGTGCAAGAGTTCCAGTTTACCCTCATCTTCAAATAAGGCACCAAGATATTCCACACAGTGCTGTAATTGTGAGAAGTTTAAGCTCCACACTACAAAAAGCCTGCCCCTAATCCATTCTCATTTTGCCTAGTAAAATTTAAATTTGTAAACAATGATTGATGGTTCTGGTAAGAATGTTTATAAAAGATCTTAGTCTTAAGCAAGCAGGTGAAAGAACTATTATTAGATATGTTTAGGCTTCATGAACAATCAGAAGCAGAGCATAAATCTACTCAGTGCCCTCCTGATATTTTCTTTAGCATAAAAGTTTCTCGGCATATGATTCCAAGGAAGTAGAATGACAAGTAAAGTCCGCAACATACTTCACAGAATAAATAAAACGTAACAAGATTTGCTAAGGTCTCAGGGTGGCGATTGCACTCGGTTATGGTCCAGTAGTATCTAAGAATAATTTTTCATAGCACTTGTTGCTGATCAGCCTAATTTTTAAACAGGTTCCCAACTGTCACAACAGAAGTTTGGGGAGGCTTCAAAGAAGAAAGGTCTAAACAAGTCACCAACAGCCATATGTTAGCATTTCTTGGCAAAAAGAAAAGGACAAAAAGTCATTGGGACTAAGCCTGGTCATCCTATGTCATAAACCTCAACCACAAGATCTCAGAAGTAATAGAACAGGACCTCAGACATAACCAGAACCCTGAAAGACTAGCCCACAGTGTCTGCGGCACTTTGGAGATACCCTCCTCTCACAGAAATAGAGGGCTGTACAGATGAGAGGCCCTTTGATATTAGGCTTAACTTCCCTTGCCCGTAGCCTTGAGATCTTAACTAGGAAGAATGTGTCATCCTCTTTTCTCTGAACAGAGGAAGCTACTAAACTGAAACCCACTATCAGGTAGGAAGGCCATCTGGCCAGGAAAAAGTACCTGTCTATCTGCTGGAGGCATACCACCCCAGCCATATGTTAAACAAAGACCGAATTTAATTCCTCTACTCTGCAAATTATTAGCTGTGTGACCATGGGGACATTACTCACCTTCTCCAACCTCAGTTCCCTCACTTCAAACACAATGATAAAAGCTAATCCACCATGGTCGTGGCAGGCATAAATGAGATAAGAGGTGGCCCAGGACAGTATCTAGTACATAGGTTTCACAGTATGACTGTGCACACATCTCCTCTCTATACGCATGTGAGATACAGATTTTATACATGGGTTCTACCAACTCGTGCACCAACTTATGGTATACTCATTCATTCACACAAACACATCATGCAGCAAAATGCTCAGGTATGCACTCATGCCTGTACACAAACACATGTCTGCAACCATCTGCATATGTGGAAGTCTTTGTCACCTCTTTCTCCCCTGGTCACACCTGCCATATGCTGTGTTCTAGTGTACTGCTCACGCCGGGCACTGAGGTCTTTCAGATCATGGGTGATGGTAGAGCTGAAACCGGGCCCAGGGTCATTCCACAGCCAACTCCTTCTCAGGGTTACAAAGCTTTGAAAAGTGAGAATCACAAGGCTCCTTAGAAATAATCCAATCTGCTGGTTCCGAAACCTATTTTCTAGTGATGTGATCCTTTCTTCAAAGGAAATCTCACCGAGTGACCCCACCATGTAAAGCAAACGGGCAGTGTTGCACCTATCAGAACGCTGCAGATATCCAGGTTCCTGCTTATTGCCCCCCTCCCCAGGTGGCCCTGACATCCTGCCACAGAGACACTGGATTCCAGGAAACACCTGGCATATGGAGAAATTGGGGCCCAAGGTGACAGAGCGAATCACCCAGTGCCACACAGTAGTTTGTGACAGGGCAGGACCTAAACTAAGATCTACTGGCTCAAAGCCACTACGCATCCCTCCGAGTTTCCAAAATATAGCCATCTAAATATCAGCATTTATATTAAGCATTAAATCCATTTTGCTAAACAGTAACTACCTCGCCATATACGATGCACCAAGCTTTAGATGTCAACTAGTCTGACTTACTCTCCCTTTCATTGCCCTTATGTCTTGCTTAATAAGACATTTTATTCAGATGCTGCTGAGGTAATAAAGGAAGAAGCGTGGTTGCCAAATGCACTGCCATTTTTATTTTTAGCTTCACTGGAGTAAGGGGTTATTTTCCTGTGAAAAGGATGAAATGCAGCTGCCGGCCTTTTAAATTGTATCACGCAATCCTGCCTTTGCCCGAGCAATAGATTTCCAGATAACTGCAGCAATCTTCCCGAAGTGTAAAAAAACAAAACCAAAAAGTAAAAATAAAAATTGCCACTGCCATGCTGCCCAGGCCCTGCTCAGCCTCAACTGCAAAGCATCGTAGCAGCAGGATGGGCTCTTTGCGCCCGCCCCGTGGATCTGCCAAGCTCCGCCCCCCACAAGAGCTAGGTGCCAACACTTCAGGCTCTGCAGCCAACAGTGCAAGACTCTGGCACTTCCTCTGTAGTTCCAAAGAAAAAACTGATAATGATAATGATGGTATTAAATTGGTTATCAATACATGTGTTAGGTATTAAATTGGTTATCAATAGATGAATTATCTTATTTAATTTTCATAATAACCCTATGAGGCAGGTACTATTATTGTCACCATTCCACAGATAAGGATACTAATGCATAGAGAGGTTAAACAGCTCACCGAAAGTCACCAATTATGATGTGGTAGAGGCAGGATTTGAACCCAGGACTGCTGTGCTCTGATGCCTGAATTGATAAGCACTACAGTAAAAGAGGCAAGGCTTTGGTGTCAGCAGACCTGAGTCCAAATCTACTATGCTATGTACTAGCTGTGTGTCCTTGGGCAAGTAGCATGACCTTTCTGAGCTTCACTTTCTTCATCTGTAAAATGGAAACAGCATCCCCAGCTTGTGGATTTATTGGAGGGAATAGCTTGCTCCCTTGCCTCTAGTCAGGAGGTCCATTTTCTTAATACTTCACCTGGGCTCACAATGACCCCAAATGAATAAAAGGAATGGAGTTCTGGTGCAGCAGGAAGCAGTATGCCATGTAAACTGTGAGAAGACAGCCTGGAAACAGAAGGGTGAAGGGGAGGGGGAGAGAAGGGTTTTGCAAGAGGGTCTCTCTAGTCATGAGTATCTCTAAGGAACATCGTGGAACCAGCAGCTGAGGAAGAAGACAGGCATGTTTGTATTAGTTAAAAACTTACATGTTTTACAGTAGCTTAGGCTTATATGATGGACACATTTTACACTTGAAATCTGTGTAGGCCTAAGAGTTAGAACAAGAACCAGTGGATGGAAATTTCAGGGAAACACATTTGGCTCATGCTAAGAACAAACTCTCTACATGTCTCAGGTAAGCTGGTTTGCAAGCCCATGGAGACAGTGAGTTCCCGTCACTGAAGACCCCTAAGAGGATATACTGAAATGCAGGGTAAGCTCCATGCATTCCAATCCTGAAATTCTTTGACTCAAGAGTAGAAATCCGAATTGTGTCTCTGGAGATCCAACTTGAGACCCGTAGTGTTGCTGTCCGGCTTTTCGACTTGCTGTAGCCAGAGTGCTATGTGGAGCCCAGGCTGAGGCTTCTTAAAGACACGGCAAGCCACTCAGTTTCTCTATAGATGCAGAAAGATTATGAGAGTTCTAACATGTAGAACTCTGGAAGGGTCCTTTCTTGGGATGAGAAAAGGCCAGAGGTTCTAGGAGAAAAACAACAAACTCCTGCTAGGGCAGGAAAATAGCTCAGTGAATAGAAAAACAACCCGCTGCTTACTTACAGCAAAGTTACAGATCCACAAAAACAGGATAACAGAAACATGGAGAGGTGCTGATGTGTGGTAACACGCCACGGTAACCCACAAGACATGTCCTGGCAGAACTGGAGAATGTGGTACAATCCCAAATGGTCATTCATGCCCATAAATCCCCAGGGGCAAGACACGACTAATTAATCTACTTAATGAGCAATTTCGTACTACATTATGTGAATTTAAACAAAGGGGGAGGGGCAGGCTACCAGCTCAAATGTCCAGCCAGGCCCGAGGAAGACCAGGAGCAGAGGTCTCCATCTTCTGGAAACTGGTTTACTATAACCTGGACCAGAATGCTATGTGTAAGTATATATTTGTATGCAGAGCACTAAAAACTTCAGACACATGCTTTTATTTTGGCTTGGAAGCTGGTTTACCTTTGTGATCAGAATACCTTTTCTAGTTATCCTTTTATTTTGTTTTGTTTTGTTTTTTCTCCCCGTCCCCCTTTTAACTCCAGTAACAAGACGGAGAAGAGCTCTCTGAGGCTCGCTTCTTCCTAGGCAGCTCTTTGACTAATATCGATGCCTAATTCTAATAAAATCCTTCCCAGGATACATTACACACACAAGAATAACAGAGATAAAACAGTAATCAACCTGGCATCTAAATGTGCCCCCCAAACTCACAAATATATAGCATACTGATTAAAAGTATTGGACTTTGGTACAAGACACCCAAAGTTTGAATCCTAATTCTACCACTTCATAGCTGTGTGATCTTGTGCAAGTTACTTAACCTCTCTGGGCTTCAGGTTCCTCATCTGCAAAATGGCAATATTAAGAGAATCTATCTCAGAAGGTTTTCATGGAGTTAAATAGGTTAATTAATATATATAAGCATTTAAACCATTGCCTGGCACAGAATTAGGGCTGATACGAATGTTTGCTGCTGCTGCTCTCTGCTGCTACTGCTACCTTCTTCTTCCTCCATACCTGACAATTGCTTCTTTGAAAAGAAGTCTCCACTGCAAATTACAGCAAGTCAAAGATTGTACTGTGGCGGTACACAGTTCAAGAACTTAGAGGATTTTCAGAACATATTTTCTACGATACACAAATGTTTCAGACACACAAAAAATAGGTATTTTTTTACATGAGCAACTACCGTATTCCACCCCTCCTAGACTCTAACACCACTGAGCCACTGGGGTGATTAAATCATAAAGATGTGATATGTGTTACGGAGGAAGTACTCCAAAGCCTGATATAAAAATCTTCATTACCAGCCAGGGCCCTGCAAGAGGACCGAATTAACCTCACTACCAGGAGTATATTAAGGGAAAATAATAAATTATTCAAAACCTATGCTGATAGAGCAAAAAAAAAAATTTATGGAAAAATCATCAGATTATTGCATTTTAATCATGATCCCATTGTATGGCTTAAAGTGTTAAGTCCTTTTAGCATTTTGGCAGAAGATAAGCCAGCCCCAGAGTGACTTCGTATCAGTGTCATCCCTGGGAGAACAGACAGCATAACCTGAAGAAAAGAAAAGGTCAGCAGATGAGGTCGTAGATCTGAAAAGCCAGAAATATGCCAAGGCGTCCCCAGGTGTACTTGTAAGAAAGCCACCTAGTCAACCCGAGTGGCAGGCGGCTGTTAGGATGTGCACGTGCCTTCTCTTAAATCACCCTTTTCTTCAAAAAGCAGAGAGAAACCCCCAGTCTCTCGAATTTAATTTGTTGGCTCTTGAGAAAAGGGGAAAGATTATAAAAGAAAAGAAAATACACAGACACCCACGGAAGAGGCCTCCCCACGCCCTCCCCTCTGTGCACTCCAGCAGCTCCCCGCCGCCCCCCACCCTTGTTTAATGTCTCTAACTTTATGCCATGTTCTCTTCCTCTTTCAGCGCGGCTGAGCAAAGCTGACAGGCGGATTCCTTTGGTTTTCAGGGTATTAAAGCCACTTTCCCGCTCTGACAGCCTGTTCTACTCTGCCACCTTATAGCTCCGGCTTCACACTCCTCTGGGCAGGCAGTCCTTCCTGACAGACCACTGTCACTTCCCATCACCCTCTGTATATCCTGTTCTCTCCCCCTCAGCACGCATCCCGACTTTCCAACCAATGCAATTATTTTTTTTGACAAGCCATCCATCAGTTTTAACTTTAAAAGCACTTTCTGCTGATATCCATTGTTAAATCCTTTGCTTTTTTATGGGGCTTGCATGAGAGAATATGATATCAGACATTCAAACTACCAAACCATGTAAATTTACTTTGTTCTCAGCTATGTTTCCAATTTCACGTCCAATTTTTCGGTACATTATGCGTAGTTGTTGTGCTTAATATGATGTTGTCAAATCCCATTAAAGTTCACTGCATTGCACGGCTTTAAAAACAGGTTACAATTTGCATTCTATAAAGAAAGGAAGGAGTGCAGTCTGAAGTCAAGCTGAATCTTATTAAAATTATCTGTTCAATTGTTACATTTGTAGATGGAGTAATTTTGAGGCATTAGCTGAGACACATATGAAAATGTCAGCGTGCCAACTAACGACAATGAGAGCAAAAGGAATATCTCTGTGAAACTCAATAAAGCTCCTTTGCTGGTGACATAAATTTGATGATAATCCGAGGAAATGAATAAGGGACCATCCTGTTTGAATAGGAATTACCTTTTCTATTAAATCACTTTGGTGTGTTTCCATTTGGCCTACATCTTGGTCCTAGGCCACAGTGAGTCTCTGGGGACTTATTGCAATACAAGGGGGTAGAGAGAAGTCCAAAAGAGAATTTGTAAAAATAGAAAGTCATTTGTTTGAAGGGCATCCTACTTGGAGGCGTCTTAAAACATCCTAGAAAAGAGTCTTTAAAGATATTTTTTCCTGTTTGAAACAAGCACAAAGAAGAGAGCTATTCCATGCACCAGCAGCACACAGATAACTTCATTGATCCGCAGGCAAATCCCTGAGCACGGAAAACTCAGGGGGAAATGCAAACAAACATTGTGCAGAGGAACTGCTTAAGGTGCTGCTGGAATGGATGGACAGGTGGTAGGAGGGACTGGGGATAGATTTATGAGATTACAACCAATCACATCACTGGTTTCCAGGGGTTTTCCCTCGCCCAGCTGTATTTATGACAGCACTGATCTCTACATGTCTTGTCATTAAATCTAGTCTCTGATTTTAAAGGTATTCATCACCAGCACTGAGGAGAATTATGCCATTAGGGGCATTATTAACTGAACCATTGACTTCATTGACTATAACAAGCTGAATTTTTGTTTCACACACAAAAAGTATTCCCAGTGCAGACATCTATACCCCTTCAAAGTTATTTTATTAAGGACATCATAATTTTAATTCTTCCAATACTGTCAGTATTTAGGTAAGCCACAATGATAAAGAATAAAATTCAGTGACTATGGAAGATGGAATGTGGTATTAGGAAGTTCGTGCCGGGGCAGAGAGAAGAGCAGAGTGTGTTTTAGGTTCCGCTCAGACAATGACTTACTGTGTGACCTTAGGAAAGTCACTTAACATTTCTGGGCCCTCATTTTCCTATTTGTACAATGAGGGTAAGTATTCCTCATCGGTGTTAAAAGGTTGAATGAGATAATCCATGTGTAGTGCCCTGTATCTTCTGGCACATTGTAAGAGTTTGAGAAACTCTCAGCATCACCATCATTATCATTACCCCCACCCCCAATAACAGAGGAAGAGCAGAGGGAAGAAGCCCATCAAGAGGTCTGGGCTGATAATAAGAATGAGTGTTTGGCCTAGATGTAGGAACAACAAACAGGTTTCAATTCTAATGATAAAGCTGGTGGTTTGGTGGCTACTTTCAGGATGTTGTTAAGGAAGATTGAGGCCTCATTCACTTTCTGGAAAAAGAGTCATGCAGTCAATGACTTATGCTCATGGTGAGAAGCACAGGGTGGTAGAAAATAGCTAAGTTGAAAAGACAGCCATTAATGTTAGGACACTGCATCAAAAGGTAAAAAGAAAGCAAGGATAAGAAGGGGCAAGGAGTCCAATTTAACCACACAGGTGGCAGAAGGCTACTTTCAAACTGGCCAATAAAGAACCAAGCAAACAGACAACAGGGCTTCCAGGAAGTTCCACACCCTTCTCCTGGTCTCAATGCATTTATGTCCACAATCCAACCCACAATGCCATCTCAACCATTCTGACATACCAAGGATGGCACCAAGCCAAATCCCTTGTTGTCAGGCCTGGGAAGAAAGAGAGAATTAAGGAAATACAAATTAAAACCATAATAAGATAACATCTCACACCTGTCAGAATAGCTGTTATCTACAAGACAGGTGATATCATGAGTTGGAGAGGCTGTGGAGTAAAAGAAACCCTCATTCACTGCTGATGGGAGTGCAGACTGTTATAGCCACTGAGGAAGATGGCATGGCACTTCATCAAAAACTTAAGAAGAGAGTTACCATATGACCCAGCAATCCCTCTTCTGCGTAGCTGCCCCCAAAATTTGAAAGCACTTATCTGTAAATATAATCCTATATCCATTGCAGCATTATTCATAGTTGACAAGACATGGAAACAACCAAACTGTCATTCAATAAATTATTGAATAAAAAAGCTGTAGTAGATATATGCAATGGAGTACTACTCAGCAATAAGAAAATATGAAAATTACTGCCATTTGTGACAACATAGATAGATCTTGAGAATATCATGCAAGGAAAATAAGATGGCAAAATTCAAGAACCATGTGATTTCACTCATGTGGGATACAGAATATAAATCAACAAAGGACAAACAGTCTGGCAGTCACCAGAGGGAAGGGAGGCAAGGAGGCAGAAGAAGGGAAAAGGGGGTAACGGTGATGGAGGGAGACGATATGGGGTGGTGAGCACACAGTGCAATACACCAACGATGTATTATAGTACTGTGTACTTGAAACCTATATAATTTTATTAACTAAAGTCACCCCAGTAAATTTAATAAAATTTAGACAATAAAGGAATATAGGAGGGAAATAAAGGCGGCAACAATTTAAAGCTTCAGAGAAGAAGTAACTCTTCTTTCTGAACAGTGAGAGATTGGCTGAAAAGGGAGAAACTGGTTCCGAACAGTCGGTTGCTTGATGGAACATGGAAGGAAGGAAGATGGGCACCCTGACTTTCCCCCATCATTGGGAAGCCTGGCTCCTCGGCAAGCAGGAGACAAATCTCAACACTGAGCAAATACCTGTTCAAGTTTTACATTTGGTTCTTTTGCTCACCACAGCGGAAGAAGCCAAAAAAAAAAAAAAAAGGTTAAAAAGTAAAAGGAGATGGATGGGGAACAGAGGTAGGGGCGGAACAATCGAAGGATGGAGGAGTTTACTTCTAAGGCACCTTAAAGGACAGACAATGGGGTGGGGCAATGGAATGGGAAGTCTCACAAGATTAAGTGCCCAGCAAGGAAGGATGGAAAGGAGGAAGGGGATGCAGAACCACAGTTTTAAGAAAACTTCCTCACTAATGCTTCTTGAAATTTCAGATCTTGAAAAGAAAGCACACTTTGTCTTGATTTTAAACTAATTCTTGAGAGGCCTCACTCTTACCAGGAAATGCCTTTGTTCCCTACGAGTTGGAAGCATCTCAGATGGGTGAGGGTATGCCACACAGACACACATCACTTTTCTCAACCTCAGTTGGAGAGCTTTAAGAACTACTCTAAAAATTCTCCAGATTGTGTCCAACATGAGTGGAGATTCAGCTTCTCACACCTATCAAGGTGAAAAGATTTCATACACAAGTTTCCCTGTTTGAAGGGTAATGTCCTACACATTATCCACTGCTCCCTGGATGCCTGGAGCAGAAATTGCATAAAGAACCAGGCTCCCATTGGCACCGCCTGATCTGTATTTGTATTCATCTTGCTACACATATATGTACTGTTGATCACCAAAGCAGATGTCCTTTGAGAGCAAAAATCATATATTCCACTGCTCTATGACTCAGTCTTAAAAACCCACCACTTGATACAAAACAAGACCTCAGTGAATGCATCTGTTTGAGAAAGACAATATCAGGCAGTAATGACTGAACCTAAAATACTACCTGAGAACCAGGTCTCTAGCAATGTGGTATTCTTATTTATTTATTTATTTTTTTTTTATTTTTTTATTTTTTCCTTTTGTATTTTTTTTCTGAAGCTGGAAACGGGGAGAGACAGTCAGACAGACTCCCGCATGCACCCGACCGGGATCCACCCGGCACGCCCACCAGGGGCGCCGCTCTGCCCACCAGGGGGCGATGCTCTGCCCCTCCGGGGCGTCGCTCTGCCGCGACCAGAGCCACTCCAGCGCCTGGGGCAGAGGCCAAGGAGCCATCCCCAGCTCCCGGGCCATCTTTTTTGCTCCAATGGAGCCTTGGCTGCGGGAGGGGAAGAGAGAGACAGAGAGGAAGGAGGAGGAGAGTGAAGAAGCAAATGGGCGCTTCTCCTGTGTGCCCTGGCTGGGAATCGAACCTGGGTCCTCCGCACGCCAGGCCGACGCTCTACCGCTGAGCCAACCGGCCAGGGCCTTATTTTTTATTTTTTGTTTATTGCCAAATCTCATATCCTATGAAAGATTTACATGTCAGTGGCAGAAATATTCCTGTTTAAATATCTAACGAGTGATTCCATTTGTTTCTTCCTACATTTTTAATTTGATTTGTTTTAAAGTTATTGGATGTGAGAGGCATTAGACAGACCACACACAAAACAAGCTCCTTTCTCTCTAGAAAATTACTCTAGTAAAACAAGATGGCCCACCCGCACTCCCTGACTCCGGGCTCCAGAGGGCAACAGCACAGAGCTGCATGCGTGGAGAGGAGGCTGCACTTCCTGGGGATTTTGCAAGCTATACGTGTTTACTGATCACATCCTAAGACTGGCATTGTAGAACTTGGCTGGGCCATGTTTCCTTTCCTATTCCTAGTGCCAGAAAGGAAGGAGGGTCTAAGAAGTGGTGTTAGACAAAGGATAAGAAGCCTCAGATCTGGGTTCAGCTCTGCCATCCACAGCTACCTGACTATCCCTGGGAATCTCCTCTCCACATCGGCTCTGTCCTCTGTAAAATGCATGGAGAAGGTTGGACTGGATAGATTGTAGCACTAACCTGTCAGTCAAACTCAGATTCCTGTCAATTCTATTAGACCAAGATTACTGACATTACTGGCTGGGTGACCTCTAGTCTTTGTTCTCTTGTGAAACATCTTGCTTTCTGCACATGAAGCTTCTCCAATCATTTCTAAATTATGGACATCCTCAAAGGATGTTCACAAGAAATTTGCAAATGGTTATAATGTAAGTCAAATGTGTCATAAACAAGAGAAGTCCATGTGACGCATGTTGAATCTGGACTTCCTGAGTGTGGTGTACACGCCAGTTGCGCTTAGGGCAGCACTTCCCAACCTGATGATGTATGAAGTCTCTAAGGACTTCGCACTGAATGGGGAGAGGCTTTCTAAAAGGACACTTTTGCCAAGCCCAGGGCAGGGGATGCGGGCATGGCCTAAGCAGGGGGAGATGAGTGCCCCACACCCAGACCCACAGGAGAATCAAGCTTGAGTGCTGTGCTGTAAGCCAAAGAAAATGAACAAACCAGGCTAAGGTCAACTCAAGGGATTTGGTCAAGGTGATGTTGACTTTCGGAGAGGGAGAGGAAGAGAGAAGAGAGATAATTAATAATTCAGGGACAATGCATTTTTGAAATTCAGGTTTAAGCACCCCAAAGAACCAGAGCAAATTGGATCATTTCTCTAATTCCACAGGAACCCTTTTGGACCTCCTCCAGGTTCCGCATCGTGGGGACAGAGGGAACATGTCCAATCACACAGATGCCCTCACTAAATCTGCAGTCTTTTAACTGTAGCAACAAGTTTACAGAATGTGCTAAAAATTCCAAACAGCTTCTTTGGGGGAGTGCCCTCGGCGTTTTCATGAAATGAGCTCCAGAGACTCCCTAACTGAGATTTCATTAGTCTCAAAACATACAGTCACTCAGTTACACAGAAGTATTTCTCTTGAGCATCTCAGAAAAACGCTCCAGCCGAGCACAGAGGCCCCAGTGCTGAGTGGCTCCCACACCGGGGCCTGGCCACACACACACTGACAGGTGGTGAGCAGGATTTTCATGCTGCAGGTCACCTGCATGACACCAAACTGGACAAAATCTTTTAGATGAAATCACCTAGAGCATGAAAAGATTCTCAGACAGTGCCAAGGACCAGGACATGCAGACCAGCTCGGTAAATGAATCTTGGGCCTCTACTGCCCTTCCATGTCTTAGAAAATCAGTGAAGCCTTCCTTTTCACTTTAGCACTGTCCAGGATGGACCTCATACGAGTCGCGCAGAGAAGGGCTGGGAGCAGGAGTCGGGTCAGGCTGCTCACCTTGGCACCCTGGCTCTGTCTCTTGTTTCCTCTCTGACCTCAGTCAAACTAAATTGCTAAACCTCTCTCTGGACCTCAGTTCGTCCTCTCAAAACTGGACATAATAATGCCACCTGATTCCTAGGGTCATTGTGAGAATTAAATATTAAGCTATGTATTTGAGAAATGCAAATCAAAATCATAATGAGACACCACCTCACACCTGTTAGATTGGCTATTATCATCAAGACAGGTAAGAACAAGTGTTGGAGAGGCTGTGAGGAAAAAGGAACCCTCATTCACTGCTGGTAGGAATGTAAAGTAGTAAAACCATTATGGAAGAAAGTATGGTGAGTCCCTCAAAAATTTAAGAATAGAACTACCATATGACCCAGCAATCCCTCTACTGGGTATCTACCCCAAAAACTAAAAAAACACTGGTACATAAAGACATATGCACCCCCATGTTCATCGCAGCATTATTCACAGTGGCCAAGACATGGAAACAACCAAAGTGTCCTTTGATAGAGAATTGGATAAAGAAGATGTGGTACATATTATATATACAATGGAATACTACTCAGCCATAAGAAACAATGACATATTAACATTTACAACAACATGGATGGATCTTGAGAACATTATACTAAGTGAAATAAGCAAATTAGAAAAAGCTAAGAATTGTACAATTTTCACATAGGTGGGATATAAAACTGAGACTCATGGACAAAGATAAAAGTGAGTGGTTTCCAGGGGTAAGGAGACATAGGGGAGGGGCTGGGGGAAGAGTTGGGGGGAATGGTGTAAAGAGGGACAAATATATATAAGGTGACAGAAAATGATTTGACTTTGGGTGATGGGTATACAACATAATCAACAGTTCAAATGCTATAGAAATGTTTACCTGAAATCTATGTGCCCTTATTGATCAATGTTACCTTGTTAATTTTCTAAATAAAATTTCAAAAAAAAAAAAAGTTAAGCCCTGGCCAGATAGCTCATCTGGTTAGAGCAGGGGTCAGGAACCTATGGCTCGCAAGCCAGATGTGGCTCTTTTGATAGCTGCATCTGGCTCGTAGACAAATCTTTAATAAAAAAAATAATAATAACATTAAAAATATAAAATATTCTCATGTATTACAATCCATTCATTTCCTACCACTCATGTTCATGCTTGCGGGTGGCTGGAGCCAATCACAGCTGTCCTCCGGGACAATATCAAATTTTTATTGGATACTGTGTAACGTACACAGGTCGTTGTATGGCTCTCATGGAATTACATTTTAAAATATGTGGTGTTCATGGCTCTCTCAGCCAAAAAGGTTCCCGACCCCTGGGTTAGAGCATCGTCTCGAAGTGCAGAGGTTGCTGGTTCAATCCTGGTCAGGACAAATATAGGAACAGACTGATGTTCCTGTCTCTCTCCCTTCCTCCCCCCCTTTCCTCTCTCTAAAATCAATCAAAAATAAAAACATGTTAAGCTATGAAAAGCACGTGGAACCATGCCTGATGCTTAGTAAGCCCTCAAAAAAAGTTATTTTCTCTTTTGTTACTCTGCAGGACAAATCCTTTCTTTCAAGTATGTCATTTTCTTCACTTTCCTTTCCCAATGCCCAACCTTTTGAGAAAAGAAGTGTCCTACCCATGTCTCCTTCCTTCATGTACAGGGCCTGGGCTAAAATATAACAGATGTATGGGCAATGTCTGTAAATTAAATAAACACAGACAGGCCTGACCTGTGGTGGCGCAGTGGATAAAGCGTCGACCTGGAAATGCTGAGGTCGCCGGTTCGAAACCCTGGGCTTGCCTGGTCAAGGCACATATGGGAGTTGATGCTTCCAGCTCCTCCCCCCTGTCTCTCTCTCCTCTCTCTCTGTCTCTCTCTCTCCCCCTCTCTCTCCTCTCTAAAATGAATAAATAAAATAAAATAAAAATAAGAATTAAAAAAAATTATAAAAAAATAAAATAAAATAAACACAGACAGGAGTAGGGCTGGTCCCATAGTCATACTCACCTGGCCCATGTGCTATTCCCCAAAGTCAAAGCCCTTCTTCTCTGCCTGGCATGATTCCACACACGGCTCACAGCTCAGCCCAAGACATCTGCTCCATAAGGTACTGGGAGGCAGAGTCAGGGCAGTAGTTAAGGCAACAACTCTACAACCAGACTCCTGTGCTCTAACCCTAGCACTTCCACACACTAGTGTGACCTAAAGCCACCCAGCTACATGTACCACTGTGAACATTTTATTTCCATTGTCTCATAGACACCTAAGAAGTACGTACTATTATTACCACTTAGCAGTCAAAGAAACTAAGGTTCACAGAAGTTTACTCACCCAAGTTTAGTATACTCACAGTCAACATTTTCCTCCTCCTATTGTGTTTGATCCCCAATGATTCCCCTTTAATTCAATCTCTTTTTTTAATCTCCTGCCTTGCTGTGAAGTAGGAAGGACTAAATGTACCCTTTGGGGGCCAGTTTCCGACTTGGAGGTCTAGCCACCTCCAAGGCTGCGCATTTCTTAGAACTAGGCCAGGGCTGACTAGAGAGGTCATGTGATAATGGTCACTCCCCATCCACTCAGCCTCCATTGGTCTGACCACACCAACATCCCCCGATACAGGACGTCGGCTCTCCACTTAGAAGGGGTGTTTGGGATGGGTCCTCCCCAGGACTGAGCCCAGGGTCTTCCAACCAGTCAGCTGTGGGGTCAGTGACTAGGCCATGTTCTCTAAAGTGACCCGCCCCCAGGATGGGCTCCTGCTAACACCCTGAGAACCCAGCCAAAGCAATATTGAAACCAGACTCCCAATGCTGCTGGCATCCATGTTGCTGGGGGTGCTGCTGGATGGGAAAATCCACAGGATGAGCTTCAGAAGCATGGAACACTGGAGCTGCCTCTGTCACCTGGTGGCAAGGGCGAGGCCACACACATACCAGGTAGTGCTGACCCCCACCCCCTGCCCTTACATACTCTGGACCTGACTTGGAAGTGCTGTTCCCTATTTATAGCCCGCAGAGCAGGTTCCCTATCCTGCTCCACTCCTTGGCAAGGGAGATCTCAGGCCCTGCCACTGCTTCTACACAGTAAACCTCTAGGTTTATGTAAATACCATGGCAACCAGAGCCCTGACACAGAAAGACACGCAAAGAAACAACTTAACATAAGGTCAACAAGCCCCCTGACAAAAAGCGTCTACAGTGCTCCATCTTCAAGATACAGCCAACTCTCTGTTTCCCTTCCTAACCCCTCGGCTAACAGGCTAATGAGATTCACAGACAACATATTAAATGATGGAATTTTCCGCACAGCTCCATTTCTTTCTATAAATAATTTTAAAACTATTACCCAATAATGTATTGTAATAAAAAAACTGACAGGGTCTTGCTCAACAAGTAATCAGCGGTGTGTTTTCGCACCTGGAGACAGAGAACTTTCTTATTATGTGCCCCTGGTGATTTTTAGGTGTTTCCACAAAGCTATAGCCATTATTTATAAGCCACCAGTTACTTCCCCTCACTGTATGCTAAAATTAACGAAAACTTATTTTAAAGATTCAGAAAGCCCAGCAGACTAAAGGGTTTGTGTCAGGCAGCCATGGAAGGGTAGGGGGCGTTTTTGTCAGGGCACTTGTGGCTCTCCTAAAGGCAGCTCTGATGCCATCCACAGGGCAGGAGGCAGCATCTGCGGAGAAGAGGTGACTCTGCTGGGATGAGTGCTGGGAAGCAGCGATGCACCCAGGGAGGGGCTGTCTCCCCCTTTGTGCCTCGGCCTTGGCAGCCCAGAGCACCAGGGGGAGCCCAGCCGGCAAGAGCCGCATGCACTGGGCGGTCGCTGCCGCCAGGCACTGCGCTCCTGCCCAGTCACTGCCTAGACACCTTGGTGCGTAGTCCTTGCAGCGTGAGCATTCCGCAGGAGCAGCTCATGGGCGGTGGTGGCCAGTGCACACACACGCACATGCACACACACATAACCCAAGCCCATTCCTGGCACTCCCAGTTGAAAGTCAAGATGAAGAAAAGGCAAGACTATGAAAACCATTAGGTCCCTTTAACTACAGATCTCTGTCTCTTAAGATTTGCACCACTGGGTCTAATAGGGCCTACTCCAGTGCCTCTAATTCCAGACCCACTTCAAACGTGTCCTCCAGGAAACCCTGTTTCCCACCATGGGGAGGGATTGCCTTCCTTGTTGAGTCCGTAGCAAATGTGGCTGCTTCTATGACACTTACTGGCTGGCCTGGTTTTCTGGCTACTTGGATTCTTATCTCCCTGAAGGACAAACTAGATAGGCTCTTGAATGACCATGTCTACTCATGTCCCTAATTCCTCTCTGTCCTGCCTCTGGAATTGGGTAAGTCAGCATAGTTCAGTCTAGAAAAAAAAAACAAACCCAAAACCACCAAACTTGAAAATGAAGTTATGGAATCAAGCCCAGGTTGCCCTGCGAGCTGTGATCTTAGGCAAGTCACTTACCCTCTCTGAACTTCTGTTCTCTCAATTGCTAAATAAAAAAGGTTCGACATGAGAATTGCTAAGATCCCTGTAAGCTTTAAACATCTCTGACTTTATAATACAAAGCCTTGGTATTTGTAACTGACAGTGACATCCTAGCTTACAACAGCCAGAGGACAACTTGTTTTTTTTTAAGGGGCCAGTGTATGGTTTGGGGGAAAGAGAGGTTGGAGGAGTTTTCTTCCTTTGCCACGAGTCACATCACACAGACCTTGACCTCTGCACTGAGTCATAGCCACAAGAGGTTAAGGTGCCCCTATTTCCAGCATAACATCTGTCTGCTGATATATCTGAATGACATTTAAAATAATTAGCAGACTTCTCATCTACCAAAAAAGTTGACTGTAATTAAGGTGCCAAATGAACACAGATCAACCCAGTTTACAAAGAATGATCACTTAAAAAGAAAACAAGAGCGGGTGGCTAACTATGAGATCTGTCCTCTAGGTCAGTGGTCCCCAACCCCCCGGGCTGCGGACCGGTACTGGTCTGTGGGCCATTTGGTACTGGTCCACAGAGAAAGAATAAATAACTTACATTATTTCCGTTTTATTTATATTTAAGTCCGAATGATGTTTTCTTTTTAAAAAATGACCAGATTCCCTCTGTTACATCCATCTAAGACTCACTCTTGACGCTTGTCTCAGTCACGTGGTACACTTATCCATCCCACCCTAAAAGCCGGTTCGTGAAAATATTTTCTGACATTAAACCGGTCCATGGCCCGAAAAAGGTTGGGGACCACTGCTCTAGGTGACACCTTGACTAAGACATGTCAATCATAATTTTGAATCCATAAAAGGGAACCAATGGATCTTCTATCTTGCCAGAAAATGTGGCGCTGATATTGGCAGAGAGCATTCGCTGATTGAAAGATGCTTAACTCTGGAGAAAGAGATGAAAAATGTATCTGTTAAATTACATCCCTGCCCACCAAAATCCTAGTTTGATGTACTTCTTAGCAGCATAAGTGCATCCTTATGATGCAAGTCATATGGACAGAAGAAAGCTGCATCTCTGTGTTCCCAGCACATGGGATTAATAAAGCCACAAGTTCATTTTTAAACTTAAACACAGCACACTAATAGGAGAGGTGAAACACTCCTTATAATAAACTCGCTATTTCAACAGCTGGAAGCTAAGGAGCAACCAAATAACAGTGGAGAAAACAACTTCCAGCTGCAATTTTTTTTTATCCTTTTGCAAGTATGTGTTACACATGTTTTGACTATTTTTGAAAAGAAGGAGAAAAAAAGAAAACAAAACCTTGGGCAGTCACCTCACCATGGCTTTTTTTTCTGCAGGCCTTTTTTTAGATGATATCACTTTGGTTAATAAACCACTTCTTTGTAATCATTTCTGAAGAAACATGGAAAGACAGGCAGGAGCTTCTCCAGGAACACTGATAGTCAGTGGACAAGCACAAGGAGGGGCCACGTAGCCAAAGGCAGAGCCTTCTGAAGGATAAGTTCATGAGGGATTCAGGAAAGAAAACAAGCCAGCAGGAGGCCACTCACCTGACCTAGACAGACAAAGGGCCAGACACAACTCGGTGGCATTCTCCACACCCTCACGGTCCTCGGGGGCTTCCTAACATGAGCCACTGGATGGACCTGGAATGACTGTCCTGCACTGTGCCCTTCACAGGGCCTGGAGGTGAACTCCATGGAAAGTGCGACAGCTATCTGAGAGACCGGAACACTCAGCCTGCCCCCACCGTCAGCCAGGCCGGGCTGCCTTCCCCGTCAGGCACAGGAAGCACACTGACCAGGGCCCATGAGATGTTAGGGGGACCACAAAATGTTCAAATTTCTTTTAGTAGCAGAAGAAAAAAATTTAACTGTAGACTGGAGAAAATGGTTTTGTGTGTGTGTGTGTGTGTGTGTGTGTGTGTATAAAATAGATTGGTTTTAACACCAATATTTTTAGCACTCTTTATGCAGGAAGTAGCCCACAAAGTCAGGTGCCTAGGGTTCATGAAAGTCCAGATGAGTCCCTAATTCCAGATCACCCCTGCCCGCCCTGGCCTTTGCACATACTTTGATGCCCTGCTTCAGCCTTCCCTTAATACAGTGCACAAGAAGACTCAATTTCCACCTTTTCTCTGATTGCTGACACTTTTCTCTCCTCTGTTTGAAGTTCTCCAACAATTAGAGACCACACAATAGCCTCACACTTACAAGTTTCTATTTGTCCTATTATTCCTTTATTCTAAAAGGCAAATAATACCAGCTAAGATAAAGAGAAGGATCACCATTGCTCCGCCCCCAAAAATGGTCTACATCACTCAGCCCCACATTCAAACCCTTGATAAACTAGACCCCCAGTAGCCTCTCCTTACATTCCTCATTCCCCCAATGTGCCCTGAACCACAGCCATAGCAGATAGTCATCATTTGCCAAGAAAGCCTCATCTTCCTCCCACCTCCAAGCATTTGTAGAAGCTTTTCTCTGTCTGGAATGCCCTAGCCTTTCACGACTTCCTAACAAAAGCCCTATACCTTGATGCTTAAAAGGCTAGTTCAGGTATAACTTCTTCCAGAAAGCCTTCCCAGATCCTTCTATGAAGACTCTACCCCTCCCTTTCCCACTTCTCCTCAGCACTCTGCATGTTTTGTGCAGCACTCATCAGAGCCTGACTCCTGTGGGACTCTGCAGACCATGAACGACCTCTCAGTCTAGGTGGCCCCAGAAGCAGATGCTGAGATGAGGATGCCAGTGAAAGCATCTGGTGGGAGGGAACCCTGGAGTGGGGCAGTGGGGAAGTGAGAGAGGGAAGGGAAGGAAGCAAACAGTGTGCATGGTACCTTATCAAGCAAGTTACCAGTGTGGACAACCAGAGCTCACTGAAGCTGGGACTGTGGAAGAAGAGAGAATGTGCCTCACAGTGATCCCAACCCAGGCCGATGGGGTGTTTATCCACTAACCACAGTCAGTCACTGGTTCAGATGAGGCTGCTCCCAATGGCCATGAATTCTCTGGTATCTCCAGCCTATCCTCTCAGGCTAGTGCTCTGGTGGCCAGTGAAAGCTCTCGGGCCAGGAGGGGCAGGTGCTAAGCTGGTGCCTGGCTGGTGTACATGGAAACCCTAGCCTGGGGGGCACAGAGACCACAGACCAGTGACAGATTCTGCACAGAAAGCACGGACTCCCATGCCAGAGCCCCAGGAGGACCTGGGCATGCAGCAGGCAGTCAGGAAGTGCTCAAACAAAGGAAATCATTTTTCAGCTCTTTGAAAGGAGGGCCACATTTTACTTTCTATCTGCTTCAAGATATGGACACCAATCATGCATACTAGCTGAAGAGCATTGAGTGAGTTAACTCGCCCCCCCCCAAATGAGACTATGCCTAATAAACTGAATTCCCTTCTCATCGACAATTCTCTGTTTCACCAATGTTATTTAATTCATGCACATATTCCAGGCCAACCCTGCAGGCCCTGTGGTTTAGGAGTGAGGGCAGTAATGAAGATGTAAGGAGCTCATGTCTCTTAAGGAAACACGCCTGTATCTAAAGGACCATCCCCAGAACACTACAGATTTCTGGGCAATTCCCTGCATTGCAACTTCCATGAAGCCTCTGGCACCTCAGCCGCCCCGTTGGTGTTGCCTATACCCAGGACCTTGGATGGGGAATATACTAGAGGTGTTCAATGACTCCCATCCCATCCCTCCAGGTTTCCTGTGACCATACCATGTCACACTGGGTGCACTGAGAAGTGGCCTTGGGGCCAGTCTATCCAGATAGAGCCAAAGATTAAAGGAAAATAATGTAAGCTCATACAATAGCATCAGGCAAGGGAGGAACAAGCCAGCTTGTCTGGCCAATTTCTGAGCAGAACAGATGTTTCTGCATCTCGAAAGTACCTGCTCTCATAGGACACCAGACATAGGTCACCCATCAATCATTCATCTTTATGAGTTGTAGTGGCCAACACACAGTCAAGATTAATGCACTTCCTTTCCAAGAAATGTTTAATGGCAAGGATATGCCGAGGGTGATGTTCATGCCAGATCATCCAGGCAACAAAACCAACCAGGTTCAATACTAAACTAGGAAAAGAAAATCCTGTGCTCTGTCTTGTTTACAAGCAAGGCACAGAGTAACTCATAGGCAGGATATGAGTTCAGACTTGCCTGGCTGATTTTGATGATACCTGTCCAACTTGGATCTTTTGGAAGACCACAGGGCTCAGTGCCTGGATCCAGCTACGATACCCCTCAAGCAGTATAAAACCAGCATACAGGAGACATCTTCTACTCATGGTTCTGCCAATAACAAGAGAGGTGAGCAAATCACCTCTCTTCTCTGGGCCTCAATTTCCCTTTCCAGATAATGAGAGGATACCGTTCAAGTCACACTTTGCAGCTTTATTTCTTTTTTAATTTTTTTTTTTTGTATTTTTCTGAAGTTAGAAGTGGAGAGGCAGGCAGACAGACTCCCGCATGCGTCCGACCAGGATCCACCTGGCATACCCGGCAGGGGGTGATGCTCTACTCATCTCGGGGGCGTTGTTCCATTGTAGCCAGAGCCATTCTAGTGCCTGAGGCAGAGGCCATAGAGCCATCCTCAGCACCTGGGCCAACTTTGCTCCAGTGGAGCCTTGGCTGTGGGAAGGGAAGAGAGAGACAGAGAGAAAGGAGAGGGGGAGGGGTGGAGAAGCAGATGGGCGCTTCTCCTGTGTGCCCTGACCGAGAGTTGAACCTGGGACTCCTGCATGCCAGGCCGACGCTCTACCACTGAGCCAACTGGCCAGGGCTACCCCTGGCAGCTTTAACATTATACAAACTTGTAAGAATCTTCATGCTAGAAGGTCTGTTAATTTTCATTCCTGAAGTGACAATAATAAATTGGACAAAAACATATAAATCCTCCAAAATGTTAATACTACCACTAATATATGTTGATCTGGATATAGGAAACTCTCTACTACTATGTTTCACCAGGACATTTTAGTTCTAAAGAACCAATAATCCCACATACAACTGAAAGAACTAAAATGTTCCCATGGAAAATTGCTTTATGGTTTGATTAGAAAAAAAAATCAACAAAAGAGAAAAACAGAATTGGAACACAGCTCTTCAATGTAAATTTGATTTTATCCTACCATCTATTCTATAAGAGCCACATAGGAATTACTTTGACCACCAGAGGGCTATCCACATTGAGAAAGTGCATTACTAAGACATAAGGTGGTGAAATTAAAAAATGAAAAGTTCCCAGTTACTCTGTCTAGGTCTATAAAGGCCTGGGGATGAAAAAAAAAGAAGAAAACAACAACTTGAGTTTCTCCTAATTATGATGTACTTCTTTATAACCATGATGAGGAAAAAGTATAGTATCTCCTAAATTCCAGAAAAACATCAAAAGAATTTGGTTCAGAGAACCAAAAAGAAGCCATAAATTAGCTATCAGAGGTTTTATAGTCTTTTTACTGAGATAGTATTCCCCAAAGGTTGAACTAGGTTCTTGTCTCCTGTTTACTTGGTCAAAGTTTAGGTGTACTCGCAAATATGATGTGTTTTTACACATGTGTTGGGAAGAGCCGACACTGTGGATCATTCACCACATGACAGGCTGTGGCAGTCCTTTGTGTTTATTAACTTGTTCAATTCTCATAGGAATCCTATGAGACAGTCCCTGTTATTATTTCTATTGTACCTATGAAGAAACTGAGGCAAAATGAGGTTAAGGAATTTGTCCAATGTCAAGCAACCAGTGTTAAAAACAAGTTCAAAAATAAACTATCCTCCCAGCAACAGCCTAACTTCCATTGACCAAAGGTAAGGCTTCTATAAAAAGGGTACCATTTACCATCCCCAGAGAGTGAAAAAGTTCATTGAAACAGCAGTCTACCTCTGGGCTTGACACTCGCCACAGGCTCTCAGATGGTGGTCCACAGCACCCAGGCTGCTGAGGGGAGGACTTGACGGGTCAGAGGGAGACCCTATCATTCTATAGGCCCCCAGTTATCATTTTTTTTATGTTTCATGAACTAGAGGTTCCAAAATACTATTTCACTTGGAATATAAGATTCTACTAATATTAAAGTTTAAGTCTGCTATTTCACTAGATATTTCAGAAAAATAATATTTTTCTTCTTTGGGATCTCTTAATCTGTTTCATAGGGTTTACTACCAGCATGAAATGTATCTATTTAAGTAACTCCCTTTCTATATGATTGAGCTCCCTGAAATCAGAAACAGAATTTTTTTAAAAAAATTTATGTTCCCAATCTTTAGCCTAGGATTTGGCTCACAGTAAAAATTTCAATAAATATTTGAATAAATAAAGGGATAGTAAGGTAAAGCTAGCTGCTGTGATAGATAAACCATGAAGTTTTGGGGACAATAGATGTTTATTTCTTGCTTATGAAAAATCCAATCATATGCCCAGTAGGTGGCCTTCCACACAGTGATTCAGGGACCCAGACTCCTTCTACATTGTGACTCTACCAACTCTTAGACCTCAGACCCTTTTCTATCACTGGCAGATGGGAAAAGAAAGCATGTGGAGCTGAAGTCAGAACAGTCACTGGGCCCCACTTGGAGCAGGTGGGGTGCTAGAAGGCACAGTCCCCAAAACTACTTCACTGTGGAAGATGGTAACTTTGGTGCACAGCTAGCCAGCTATTTGTTCCACAGTGACTTCCAGAGAAACAGCAGCCTGAAAGCAAGACCCAATACATAACAGATGTCCCTCAAAGAAAAAGAAACGAGCCCCTAACCACTTTCCACCTAAAAATGCACAAGTATATAAATATACAATATACAAAATTATAACTTCTCATAAGAAATTTTCATTGCATTTTATCATCATAAACCAGATTTGTTACCTAATGGTATATAAACAGTCAGATACTAAAATACGAGACCAGCCTAGAGTCAACACTCCTATCATGTATGAAGTGTCTGGTTACTCCCTGCAAGAGGGTGCTGGTGGAGAGAAAACAAAGCTGAAAATGAATGTTTGATTTGGAAAGCTCTCACTGTGCCTCTGTGATGTGCAGAAAAGCCCAGAGCCCAAATCTTGCCATTACCAGTATATACATACATAAATGACCTTGGATCAGTCAACCAACTTTTCTATGCTTCAGCTTCCCTCACTTAACAAAAGGGAAAGACAATACCTGTGATTCCAAAATATTTTAAATATGAGTACCATGTAACAAAAGCAATAAAAAAATCTATAAAATAGTTTAAATCCTCCAAAAAAAAAAAAATACAGGGTATGAGGCCATCACATAGTTGTTTTCCCAACCAGATGGTGATTCCTCCAACTCATCATTACAATGGCGAATATGCTTCTGGAAACCTCCTCATCGATCAGCCCAGTGTTTCCTCTTCAGCTCAACAAGAGCTATGCTCAACTCCACTGCTCAGAGCCAGTATATTACTGTGCGAGAACCCCTCTCTGGATCTGACCACACCTGTCACCTGCAAATGGCAACTGGAATCCCAAAGCAGGAGCTGGTCCACTGCTCCTTTGAGGGTCCTTCTTGCAAGACCCAAGATCTGATTCCTAAGTTTGAGCCAACGGTGTTAGAAACAGAACTCTGGCCACTGCAGAGATTCCATCCTCCCTCTCCATGTGTTTTAAACAGTTTGACCATGGGGGAGGTACAGAAATTAACCGCAGCTTCACTCCAACGTTACTGTAAGGTAACAGCAGAGTACCATGCAATCACTCCTTAATGCCAGCCATAACCTTCATAAATGGGTTTGTAATGAGAAACCCTTGTTTGTCACAGAGAAGGTATGATTGATGCGGCCTCTGAGTGAAATGAAGCCACAGTGACCATCTCAATAACATGAACAGCTGCCAAATATTCATTTAGCAGAATGAGTTTAGAAAACTTTGAGCAGATTGCTTTCACAAGGCTGCCTTCAACAAAAGGAAACATAATTAACGAGCTAATATCAGCATGTGTCTGGCTAAGCTAATGAATATCAAATTACACAGAAACCTGTATAAATCATCATTACCCTGAATTTTAATTGAACTTGCAATTAAACATGACAAATTTTATATACACTAAACCTTTAATTTATACTTTCAAATAAGAAATAATTTATCATTTTTAGTATTTCATAGTTAATTTCCCAATATGTGCACTTCTAATTAACAAGGACAGACAGGCATTTAAAAAAACACACACTTTCTCTCCTATGGCTCTGTTCATAACAATAATTTTTCCTTTTGTATACATAAGAAACTCTATGTCCGGGAGTTTGCATGCCAAAGGGCCTACTTCTGTGTTCAAGGAAAGATCTTACAGCTACAAAGAATGAGGGCAATGCTCTTGCTTTTTTCCCTCATCACTTCCCTGTGAAAAGAGAGAGGAAGAGGGTCAGACCATGTGAAAGCAACCTGGCCACCTCAATTACCAGCTCAGCTTGCCCCCCAAAACTCCAGCCACACTCAAAACATAGGGCCTCACTTGCCAGAAAAGCAATACATCCCGTTTCAAAACGGCAGCACCTTAGAAATAAACGGCCTTGCTCCAGAGTCAACGCCAAGCCTATTTGTTTTACCTGGCCAGCCGGTAATGAGCTCGCTCTGTGGATGGATTTGTATTTTATTATTATAATTACGCCACCATTATAAACACACCTCGAGCAACCTCAGCATAAAAGGCAGGGAATGCTATTAAAATATACATATAAACACACGGAGAAACAAGACAGGATTGTAAAAGGGTTGCAACAGAAACTAATTGGGTTTGCTTTTTTCATTAATCCCAGCCTATTAATACAGTGAGCAGTGTGGTCTGGGGAGCAGCATGCTGAGAACCTTAGATCATAGTTCTATACCTGCTTAGGCTGCTAATTGGCTGTGTGACCACAAGCAAGGTGCTTCACCTCTCTGTGCCTCAGTGTTCTCAGAGGCAACAAAAAGATAATGGAGATAATTATGATTGCTTTAAACATGTTAAAATAATTTGAAAAAGAAAACACTACTACATCTAGAAGCACCATCATTGTCGATAGGGAAGGCAAACTGAAAAAGTTGACCAGAGTTGGTGATGCTCACTCAGGCATCATTCTTGTTAATGCAATGATCATATTAAATATTAGCAACTTCCTTCCTGTTTTCTCATTTGCAATATGAAGAAGCCCAGATAGAAATTATGATAACCACTTGAAATATCAGAGAACAGAGCCTTGGAGAGTACCACTCTGCAAAGTGGGTGCAGCAGTGGGAGGAGAGCCTGAGCTCAAAGCATCTCCCATGCGGCTCTGCTGCCCTCCCCCTGCTGCCTGCTGGCCCTCTCCCTCGTAATGTGAGAGCAAGAGAACCTTTAGCTGGTGGGACCTCAGAAACCAGCACGGCGATCATCACTCCCACCCCTACCTTTATCAGACTGATGGCTCAGGATCTCTTAAATCTGGAGAGGACATGAGGACTGCTACCCAAGAGCAAACTTGAAGAAAGCATGAAGTCAACAGCACAGACACTGTCTATTGCACGGCCAAGAAAGTAAGGACATGCATCAGGCAGATTAATGAGGGTAGAGAACATGAAAGACAGAAATATAGAGGAAACGCATTGTAAGGGCTACTCTAGCCATGCCTTTTCACTGCAAACAAAAGCTCTAGAAATTAGTCTGAATCAAAAGGCTGGGGGTGAAAGTCAGTTAAAGGGAATGAAGAGTCTTTTTAAAAAATTAATTACTACTTCATTTCAATTGCAAATTTTCGCTTTGTTTCTAGAGGTCCCTTGCCCACAGGAAACCAAAAAGGAGAGGCAGCAGAGAGCTGGGAAGTTCAATGCATTTTCTGGAACACGGTGCTTGCCCATGCCTATGAAGCAAAGGGACAAATATTTTCACACATTATCAGATAGCCGAGTAAAACAGCCTCCACCAGAATCTACAACTTGTGAAATTGTGCCTGTCCGTATTTTCTCATTATGCTTCCAGCAGGCTGCAGATAGAGTGTGCACTTACTTCCCTTTCCCTTTTCTCCCCCGCCCCCTCCTTCCACTGTCTCACTACTTCCTAGTTAAACCTTGTCTCAAGTTATCAACACTCTCTGGAGAGATAAGGCTCCTCTCACTTACAAGCTGTCACTAATAATCGAACTTTCAAGACTCCATCTCTAAGAGAGACTCCCCGAGCCACGCAGGTCATGAGAATTAACTGCCACCAGTCCTTGCAGAAAACTCGGCTCATCAATCTATAGCTTTCTCGTCATAATTAGAATAACGGCTTTGAAAATTTGGGCTGATGTTGACTTGGTCTCAGGCCGCAAAGAGCGCTGATTAAAATCTTGGTGTGAAAGTTAATGATAAGTGCTGGTGGCGTTGCCGTGGAGACAGGAACAAACAATCCCCTCACTGTGACATTTTCAATGTCCTGGAGAAGAAAAACTGTCCTCTTTAGTGTGGCAGCGTATGAAGCTTATTTATGGCTACAGGGCTTGGTGGATTGATGACTGTCGTAACATACTGTCAAATCTTTTACTGACACATTCATTTTTTTGGAGCCCCTGGTGCAGCAGAAATAAAATAATAAAAACAAAACCAGAGGGAAAAATCTCCAACAAACCATAGACAGCCACCGTAGACCTTCCTTTCGCTGCTAGACCTCAGAATTAATGGACAAAAAGACTTTGTGCTTCCTGGCTCCATGGCGGGGCAGAAAGAGAGGCATAATCAGAAATTGCTGAGTAAAAAAGAGAAATATCACACCCACCAGATCAGACCAGGAATGTTTGTTATCAAAGTAAGCTGTTTGTAAACATCAAAGATGGGTAACTATGAATAAATAGTCTCTCCCTACTTATCTTAGAGGAAAATGGCTTAGAAATCTAAGCAAGGTTTTGGAGAATTCCCCCAGCCTAAGAGACAAACTAGTATGGTTCCTGCTATCATTACAGAGCATCATACAGCATGCCAGACATAGCAGTCACTTCAGTCTTCATACAGTGATATTAATGGTCTACGGAACCTGTTCACAGGCATCATTTCTGTCACTCTTTATTACTCCGCAAAGCAAGTGTCTTCGTCCCCACTTCATTGACAAAGAAGCTGAGGCTCAGTGAGCATAAACACTATTCCGGAAGAGACACAGCAGTTAAGTGGCTGAGCAGCCTTCCAGCCTACAGTTTCAGTAGTCACAATGAGTAACTAGTCGCTCTTTCATGCCAGCAGTCCAGCCCCACCAGTTCAGAACTGGTTTAACACAGATTCTGTGGCAAGTTTCTGGTTCGCTCTGTGGAGTGGCGGCCTTTCCGCAGCAGATAAAGGGACTCCCGTGATCCCGGCTAGTCCATAAAGACTGCTCGAGGCTCTGGCATTCTTCTAGTTCCTTTCACTCAAGGATCCTAGTCATCATCATCATTATTGTTGTTGTTATTAATAATGATAATGAAATAAACTATGCAAATGTAGGGAATGCCTTTAGCTCTAAAACACAGGCAGTAATGTGGTAATTTATCCAATAATGGAATCGCAAAGTGATTTTATTTGCTTTTATGGCTCCTTTCTTTCAGAGGAGCCGGGCATCAATAAAGGCGATAGTAATGAAATCAACTATGCAAATGTGGAAATCGTTTTCACCCTAATGTACCAATTTAGCCAGTGAAGGGAATTCAGTGCAGTCTGACGTGCTTCCTGACATGGGGGCTCTGAGGCTGACCTGTGTTCAGTTACCCAGATGTCACGATTGGTTCTCCAGCATGGCCCTGTCACTGTAAGTTTGGCAATAACCAACACCTTCACTCCGTGGTAAAAGATTCAGAAAACGTCCTCACTGATTTAAATACAGACATGGATTTTAACATGAGAGCAAGATGTATTCATTCAACATGATTCACTCTCTGGGCAGAAATGCCACAAAAGGGTCCTGTGGGTCCACTGGGGCTGCCTGGAGCCACTGGCTAGAGCAGTCTGTGGGGTCCAGCAATGTCAGCACAGCTTTAGAAAGCTCTCTGCCAGGTCCCCTCTTGTACCTGCCTCTGCTCTGGATTCAGTGGGGTGTTTCTGTGGCTAGATGGCTGGACCCCTGAAGGACCCAGGGGAGCATGCAGGGAGCCACGAGTCCTGCATGCCCACAGCCTTGGGGGAGACCGGGGGGGGGGGGGCTCGCCTGGTCTCAGCGGAGGTGTCCGAGTCCTGCATGCCCACAGCCTTGGGAGAGACCAGGGGAGCTCGCCTCGTCTCATCCGGAGGTGTCCGTTCCTCACGCCCTACCATGAGAAGAACATGGGGAACAGAATACAAGCTGAGGCCTAGAAGGCTGAGAGCTCTGCACAGAGCTCTACCCAGTACTTCTTACCGAGTTACAAAGGTGAAAAGCCTGTGAGATCCTCGAAGTTGGAAACCTTGATTTATTTTTCTCTGTGTTTACAGATCTTGACACAGGCATGCATGCCCAGAAGTTGTGGAATAAACAAAGAAATGAAGGAATAAACCAAAACAAAGAATAAAGTGGACTTCAGCAAGAAAGAGCTCCAGATGTACATTAGGTGCCCCAAAGAAAACGCATATGTGATAGTGCTTCTGGGTCCAACTGGCCAGAGTCCCCATCCTAAGCTAAGTGCTTTAGAAGGCCGCACTCCGCCCCTCCCCCTTCCGCCCCTACCCCTATGAAATAAGGAGTCCACAGGGCAAGGCCCATTCTAACGTGGAGCCTATTCTCCAGTTAGTAGAACATGTTATGAATATCCTAGATCCCCAAATTCCCTTTTCAAACAGCCCCGAGCTACTTGTAGGGCTGTAGGACCTCTTCTCTGGGTTCTACCTCCCAACAGGGGATGGTACCACCAAGGCCCATGCCCCTAAGTACAAGAGGAAGCCAAAGAATACCTGTTGTTCGGTGGATCTTAGGTGAGCAAGCCGGGCACCCACATGCATCCATATATACGGAGGCCTCTCGTGGACAAGAATGGAGTCGGCGGTAGAAAGAGAAGGGAAAGGAGCATCAGGCAAGGGCTCCCTGTGTCCTCTGACCCTGAGCCCCCAGCTGTTAGGGATGGACCTGTGTACGAATATCCATGTCCATCTTCTACTTTAATTTGCTTTCTGTCAAAGTGGTTGGTGAGGGCTACCGGTGATACGAAGAAACACAATTACCTCTCACTCTGGGACTGGCTGATAACTTGTGGAGGGGAGAGAATGACCACATGAAAAACCTCAGTTTCTAAACAGATTGTCAATATTTAAATAAATAAATAAAAAGGAAGTCAGTTCTAATTAATTCATGGCAATCAGTGTCTCTTGTTCTATTAGTTACCATTACAGCAACACATTCTTGAACAAAATACCAGAAGCTTTCATTAAAATCATTAACATAATTTGTTAACTGATGGTATTTGATTTCTGACTTTTGCACTCCGACTTAAAGCTTGGTGCAAGATGTAATCTCACTGATTGTCTGGTTTGGGGTGGTTTTTTTTTCTTCTCCCCCGCCCCCCCCCCCCGAACACTTCACATGACATTTCTTTGTTAACTGTAATTAATGTTCACATTTGTCACAAGTTGTATTATTTGGAAAAGCAGTCGTGATGATAAAAGATGTGACAAAGACACACACATGTCTTCTTATCAAAGTGGCTTTATCCTAATTTAGGATTGGGGAAAAATAAATGAAATAAGTCAAGCATGTATTTGTTTTCACAGTCTGGATAGATTGTTTAAAGTGATGCCTCTTGGTGGAAACCAATGCAATTAGCTTTCTCCAAAAAAAAGTGTCATTAAGCATGAGTGAAATCTAAAAAGGACAAGAAAATCTGAATTGAGGTTGAACACACCGATTGTAAGTCTGTCTCCCTTTTCCGATGCCTGCAGATGCTAGAGAGCAGAGGTGGTACCCAGACCACAGGGCTTCCAGGTGACTCACATAGAGGTAGAGACAACCTCTCTTTCTCTCTCTCCTTCCCCAGCTCCCCTTCTCCCCCCCCCCACCTTCTACCAGTCTTTCTCTCTGTTTCCTTTCTTCTAATTCTCTTTATTTTGAATTTTCCACTGTTGACCAATGGAAAAGATACTTAGGTTCTATGTAAGGAATCTAATATGTAAAGATTCCTAGCAAAGGACTACGTTTTTTGGCTTGAATGTAAAGCTCCAGATAAGGGGAAATCTCTGGACAAACATGCTTATCAGACAGGTACTTTTTTGTTCAGTCAACAGGACACACTTGAGGTCTTTTGTAGTAGGCCTTTATGATCTCTCTGGGCATGTGGTCAGCAGGCAACAATGTTCTGTTTATTTAAAAAGAAAACATGGGGCCAGGGGGATAACATGGTCCAAGAAACTCGAATGCCCACTGAGATTCAGAGTTGAAGTGGAGCTGCAGGGGTGTCCCCTTGGCCTGACAGAAACGTCAGTTGGGGGATCAGGAAGCACCATCTGCGTGCATGAATAGGATCTACCGCACAAGTAGCATCCACTGTGTTCTCATAGCTCAAAAAGGACCAAATCCATCTCTCCTTGCCTTCCCCTCCCCCAACCCACTCTCAAAGGGGTTTCCTCCATCATGTACTAATGGTTTGCAATTTATTTTAAAGAGGCTATTTTGATCCTCAAGAAGTACTTAGGAGAGCTGGGAACCATAAACACCTCCTTTTTAAAAAATTTGTTTCCTTTTTCCCAGCCTGTAATTTAACTCTGACTGGCACCATTCAAATCAAGTGCTCCAAACACAGACTCTCATCGAGTCAGCTCCAACTTGGAGCACATTTTTATGACCAAGTTAGAAACCCTTAAAACAAGGATTTTGGAGGGAACCGTTTGACAGACTTTACTCTTATGGTGCAAATATGCCGCAATGACAGTAATTAGTTATTCAAAACACGGGAAGGGATTACAAGCTTTTTCAAATTGTTTCATAAATATGTCCTCTTCTGGTACACAATCGGTAATTATGCCATTCTTACTCAACTGTAAACTTCCTGGGTATGATTTATATCTCATTGAAATCAACACAAAAGTATTTGTTTTCTCAAAGGAAGGACCCTGGCTCTAATCTCCAAGACTCACACACATCAAAGCTCATGAACTACTGTTCTCCTTCACCAATGTAAATAAAATCATACACAAATGTTTATGCAAATTAATAGAGTAAGGTCTGTCGAGAAACATTTATCTTCTGGGCCTAATGTGGATTTACACAGGGCTCCACAATGTACATTCCTATGGGGAAATTGAGTCAAGTAGAGAGCATGGGAGAGGAAGGCGAAACCAAAGGCCGTCCTCCTGGACTCTGCCCTTGTCCCTGCAGAACTAATATCTCAGAAATGTTGCAAGCATGAGCTGAATTGAGCACCAAAGCCAGGAATATATGTTCCATCCATACCTTACCTACCCCATCCCCAAATCCAGGAGGTTGCAGTAACTGGCCACTATTAGAAAGAAAATGAAGATAAGAAGGCATCTCTGGTTGAATAGATGTCCTTTGCTGCCGGTCCCATGGGCTCTAGTTCTCACCTTGCATGCAAGAGTCAGTCATCCGTTAACTATCTGCAGAATTGGCTGCATGGGTAAATAGAAAAGAGGGGCTTGCATTGCAGCTCTAGGATTGAGACATGCTACAGTAAATCTTCCTAACACTAGTACACCTGAATAATTTTAGTCTTTGTCTTTACATAGCATGCCAGGCACACCCCTGTTTCAGAGCCTAACATGTTACACAGAAAAGATTAGTGTCAATGTCAGCCTTCTCTACTGAATTAGAAACTTCTTGTGTGTGTGTGTGTGCACGTGTGTGTGTGCGTGCGCGCGCGTGCGTGTGCGTGTGTGTGTGTGTATGTGTGTGTGTGACAGAGACAGAGAGAGACAGAGAGAGGGACAGATAGGGACAGGCAGACAGGAAAGGAGAGAGATGAGAAGCATCAATTCTTCGTTGCGGCACCTTAGTTGTTCATTGATTGCTTTCTCATATGTGCCTTGACCCGGGGGCTACAGCAGACCAAGTGACCCCTTGGTCAAGCCAGTGACCTTGGGCCCAAGCTGGTGAGCCTTGCTCAAACCAGATGAGCCTGCATTCAAGCCGGCAACCTTGAGTTTTCAAACCTGAGTCTTCTATGTTCCAGTCCAACACTCTATCCACTGTGCCACTGACTGGTGAGGCTACAAACTTCTTCAAGGCTAGACCTACCCTGGCCCCACATCTGGTAAGGAGTGTTTGTTAAAAATTCTGAACTGAGTTTGGTAGAAATGTCTCCCCTAGTAAAGCAAGCACCAATTTGTTTCAGAGGGTTGAAGCTCTTGAATTATTGGCCTAAAACCAAAGATCTGACTTTCCTCAATATTCTTCTCTGTATTTGAATATTTTACTACAAGGGAGAAGTCACAGCACCCTGCGTCTGAACCAGCCCAAGGAGTAGGAGGGTCCAACATAAGCATTCTGTCTACCTCTGTGTAACCAATGCCCAACATGATGACAGGCAGGTAATTTGTGTTCCCATATAAATATTTCCTATGTTGAAAGATGAATGGATGGATGATTTTAGCAGTTCGGAAATGTCAATGTTTCTAAAGGTATTTTTACTGCTGGACCCCTGTATTGTTCCAAAATCCTGCCACAGGAGTTGCACTTCAAGATTAAAGCCCTGGACCAGCAGACCCTTATTTAAGATGTAAAGTGAGCAGGCTGAACCAAGAAGTAAATTGCACCCCAAAGTTACCTATGAATTATTCTGTAACTTGGAATATATTTTCCCATAAAAGCAGATTTGTAAAATATAATCAGGCTTCTGCAAAAGCTTCAGATTATGCAAAACCTGAACTCTCCCCCCCCTTGTTTTTGGGGAATTTCCCATTTCGTGAGGTCTTGGAGTAGACAATGCTGGCTCCCAAGTCTCAGCAGAAGCCAAGCCCATACCTACCTTCTCCCTGCCTCGTGGCAGCCAAAGCATTGACAAATCTTACTGCTTGGAATTCTCCTACCTGAACTTAGAATCAGGAGCAAGTGTGACAAAGGCAGAAGGTGGTGACAGTTCATCTGAGATAAAGCAATGTCCAGCACTGGAGGCAGAGGTCCTTGCCCCCTAAAAGTTGTCTGATGTCTCATTTCTGGAACTTCTGGAGATGCTTTGATATCTCCTCTTCCTCACCAGTTTCCCACCTACAGTCTGTTCTGATCACCTTCTAATGGATTCTTTGGCTTGCTTATTTGTTTATGTTTTTGTTTTGTTTTGTTTTTATTAAGGGAGAAAGAAGAAATCCTTTTGTTTGCAACCAAGAATCTTTACTGGTACACCCATGGACCAAGATCAAATTGGGTATATTTGCCTAGAAAAGTAGTACAAAGAGGAGCTCTTGCAAAACTAGCCCATAAATAGTATAAATTGGTCCCACAAACAAAAAGAGGTTTTGCATTTCCTTCGGTATGAGTGCTTGCAGAGACCATTTTAAGTAGAAGTAGCTGGTCTGAACTTAGGAAATCCATTATTCTGGACTAAATTACCTCAGTAACTACTGATAAATTTCTTAGTCACTTTAGCCTCAGTTTTCCTAGTTGTAACATGAAAAGACTGATCTGATGATTCCTAAAGCTTCTAACAGTTTTACTGTATTATAAATCTAAGGTCTGATGAAGGTGAGGAAAAAATACTTTAGGACCAGAAGGCATTCTACAGGCCCTCTGTCAATTCAGACACCCCTAAGCACCCTAATGCACCTCCAACCCTCCCCTAACATCAGAACACCAAGTGTTAGCATCATTTCCCAACCTTCTCTGCAAGGTTCTTGACCCTAGACCATGATCTTGATTAGAAAACGAACAGCAGGAACCCTATAATGTTAAAGGCCTAATTAATTCTGTCATTAAATCAAACTCTTCAACTTAACCTTTGGTTCTAAAGAAAAGAATTGTTGATAGGAAATTCTGCTACTCATTGGAGAGCCATTACCCATTCTAGGAGACACATTTAAACTTATTATTACCCCAAACACATAGCTAAATATTCTTATGATACATGGCGGGAGAATGGCCACTGGTTCGGAGCAGGGCTGGGTGCCTGAATGTGGAATACATTTCAGCTTGTCTATGGTAAGACCTTAATTTCAGAGATTTATAACCAGTGTAAATCTGCCCTGAACAGAAGCCTGACACAAAATTACTTTGCCCAGTAGCAATTTTTTGAAGTTTTGGACTAAGTGCCTTTTATTCAACTTTATACCAAAAAAAAAAAAAAAAAAAAAAAAAAAGAAAGAAATAGAAAGAAAGAAAGAAAGAAAGAAAGAAAGAAAGAAAGAAAGAAAGAAAGAAAGAGAGAAAGCAATGCACCATAAGAACTATCTTTAGGCAACTAACATTCGCACATACACACTCACACAGGCATGCATACAAATGCATGTTCCCAGAGTGAGCACTGTTATCGCTAGGGTCCCTGTGGACCAGGGGCCGTGCCTCAGCATGGGTCCTCGTTAAGGAGAGGGGGGGGAAGTGTTGAGTGAGGAGACCGACCTCAACACAACCCAACTCCTACAATGGATAGACTCTGTTGTTTGTGTGAAACCGCCACCCACATATATGTAATATCTAAGCAGTCATGGGCACTTTGCTCAGTAAATCTATATTTGGGGCAGCATGGGCTACTTACCCAGGCTCAACACTTAAATACAATTCAACCAGGAGGACAGCTAAGCACACAGGTACCTATTATATGCCAGGTGTTTCAGAGGCTACACGCAGTGGCGATAGGGGAATAACAAAAGAAAACAACAATAAATTTTAGATCATTAATTAACAACTAAATATCAATATGTTAGGTAGGCACTATTCTAAGTGCTTTATACATATTAACTTATGTAATCATCATCATAAACCCACAAGGTAGCCAATACTGCTTTCCTTATTTTTAAATGGAGAAACTGAGAAAAGGTTAATTATCCCATATTACATGGCCAGCAGGTGAGAGAGCAGCACTGAAATCCCAGCATTCCCCGAGTTTGTGTTCTTCCCATTAATGCCAAAGCATGCTCTCCAAAACAGTGTTGTCATTATTTCATTTTAATGCCCACGAATTAGAGTAAGAATGAGAATCATAATAGTAATAAAAGCTAGTATTGATGGATTATGTCACATACTTTACATACACTTTATGTCCATTAGCTCAGTCTTCTCAGTATCCCAATGGGAGGGATGCCTTTATCACCCTCAACATACAGATGGAAAAAATGAGATGCAGAAGAGGTTATATGAACTGCCCAACATCACTAAGTTGGTAAAGAGAGGACCGGAACTGACACCCATGTCTGTCTGACTCCAGACCAATAGCCAACCCATTTCACACCACTCACTTCTTGAACAAGTTCTGTGCTGTTTTGGCAGAGTGCATGACGTTTTGGCCATCATGCTAACAATTTCTTATTCTGACTCCTCTCCACATTCTAAACACAGAACCACTATTTCAGACTTTCTGCTATCATCCATTTGCCATTTTAAATCCTATTCCATACCTTTATCCAAGACATTCTTCCCCATCTAGGATCTTCCTAAACTTGTTCAAGCTATTCTAACACTTGGAAGTTTACTCATTATATCATGTAGGTCAGTTTCCCATTCACACTTATCACTGCCAAAGTCCTAGGAGTTATAAGAGCCTGTGGATTCAAACAGTCTGGTTTTAATCACAATTCTAATACTATCTATCAGGGTGACCCTGGACAAGTTACTTCCCTGTACCTCAGTTTCCATATCTGGAAAAGTAGCATGCTATGTATGAGTACCTACTTCACAGGGTTTTTGTGAAAATTAAAAAGGCTGATACATGTAAAGGACTTAAGACAGCACCTGAAACATGGCAAGGCTCAATCAATATTTGTTCTTGTTGATGGGGCTGTTTTTGTAAATAGTTTTACTTTTAACCAATTTCTGCTTCCATATACCCTCTGCTTAAATCCATGCATCACCTGACAGTCTGATTCCATTCAAAACTCCAATTTTCTCCTGTTGCTCATTGCCTCAAAAACTTCCCATCAGACAGAGAATAAGGCCTAAATACAACTGAAAATGAGGTCACAGAAAAATGGTGGTGACCACAAGATTTCCCTGTATCTTCCAGAATAAAATTCAATCTCCTCTTCAGGTCTTCAAGTTCTTTTTAAAGCTCTCTTTTTCTTACTAAATTTTTATTCTTTCTCCAAACAAGCCCCACTTCCAGGCCTGGGAGCAATGGTCACCATCCCAAGGGGTCTTGCAGTCCTCATCTTGTGGCACTGCCCAAATCTTTCTAATGCCAAACTGTAATCCCCCCCTACATTCATCCAAATTCTGCCTATCCTTCCAAAGCTGTGGTTCTTAAGCCTTATTATACATCAGAATCACCTGGGGAACTGGTAAAGCACATAGATGCCCAAAGGGTATGAACTGGGGCCCAGACATCCTCTTTTTCAAACACCTTCTGGTTGATTTCAAAGTGCAGCCAAAGATTTACACCTGATGCCTGAAATCTTTGTCACTTCTTCTTTCCAATTAATACTAAGCATTATTCCATTATCTCACCTTTCACTCTGCCTCCCCAAACGGCCTGGAAGCTCTCTCAGGGCAGGATATACATCCAATCTGTTTATAAACTGGGTCCAATGTTGTACACTCCCTCTCTCAGTATTCATGCATATTTTTGATGTAGTCTTGACTTTCTGGAGCACATAGTTTCATGGCAGGTGGAGATGAACAACACATGTTTTGGTATCTCGGCGCCCAGTGCCCACTGAACACTCAATAACTATTAAAGGGCTCAACTGACAAACAATAGGTGCTCAGTAGCCACTGGAAGATGCTAAGTCATCACTAAGAGCCGACACAGATGCTGATGAACATGCACATTATACAAATAACACGAATAACATCATTCCTACCACATGAGTTTAACCCAGTGGACCTTTATGGAGAGCCAATGATCAGGAGACTGATAGAAACTGGCCACCTGGAGGTACAATGATAGGGGTTCTTAATTTTTATCAGGCATCCATGACATCTAACCATAACCCAGGTCTGTGGCGGGCTGCTCCTCCCCACAGAGCTGTGCCTCTCTCACCTACAGTTCTGCAGAGGGGGCTGTGAGCTGAGGCCAAAGAGCACTCTGGCTAGATGTACTCTGTAGGCTCCCCAGAATCTCTGAAAACAGTCAATGCTTTGAAGATTAAGAAATTACCTGTGATCCTGTAGGCCCCCGAGAAGCAAACCAACCAAGGACGAGTGGGCAGAGTTAAGGGATCGATCGGAGCCCCAACCAGTAGCTTCCCTCCATGCTGGCCACAGGTGCCAGAGGAAGAACTTTAAGATGAGCATGTGATCCATTATCAGCTGCTATTATCACCCTACCATAGCCAAAAGAAAGAGGCTATTAAACATAATACATAAAATAACATTTAGTAAGGAAATCTGGATAATTACTTAGTAAAAAGGACATTGAGTCAGGTTCTAAGCCATTGCCCTGAATTGGGAATGGCATTACTAATGTCTTAAGTTAAATTGAGTAAAACTTCCTAAGCACTCCCTTAAAGAACACCTGTAAGTAATGAGTTGGAATATCTCATCTATCCTGCTTTGTGCTGCAGTCCTAAAGAGTAGGCCCAGATTATCAGCCCACACAACCCACAGCTCTCCAGGCTGAGCCAGCTCAAGGTGACAAGCTCGTCCAGGCCAGTGTGGAATAAGGGTGCCCGTAGTGTGCGCTGGAGTGGGTATAGACAGACAGAAGCTAAAGAATTTGATTGATAACATATTTTCTTCCCTTTGTTACAACTGATGGACATTAAAATGCTTTCTAAATTGGAGTAGACAGAGAATATAATAAGTAAGTACACTGTATGGAGGAACATTAAAGCTGATTAAGTTCCAATAATACCACCATACTCACTAAAACCCACTGACCACCACCATCACATTAATTCCTTCCCTGTAATCTGGTGCAGAATTAAAGTGATCTCATTCCCTTCGTGGCTTTAAATATCACCTTCATACTAATGAAACTCCCAAATTTCTATCCCCCAGGCCTATGCCTCCACATGGAAGCCCTCCCAATTCAGTTTTCTTATTGACATCTCCACTTGGATGACTAATAAATATCTCAAATTTAACAAGTCCAGAAACTAACTTGTGATTAGCCCCAAACCTGCCAATCACCGGCACAGCCATTGTTCCTATTGTTCCTTTATGTCTCACATGACTTTCTTTCCTTTATTCCTTCCTTCGTTCTTTTCTTTTCCTCCCTCCCTCCCTTCCTTCCTTCCTTTCCTCCCTCCCTCCCTTCCCTCCCTCCCTCCCTCCCTCCCTCCCTCCCTCCCTCCCTCCCTCCCTTCCTTCCTTCCTTCCTTCCTTCCTTCCTTCCTTCCTTCCTTCCTTCCTTCCTTCCTTCCTCTCTCTCTTTCTTTCTCTTAAATAGAGGCCCTAGTACTTGCTGCTGGTGTAGTAGTCATGAGTATTTTTAAATTGAATTTGTTGGGGTGACACTAATCATTAAATCCTTTTAATTCTTCACTGTGACACATGGAATGTGACCATATCTCACCACTCACATGGCAACTATCTTTATCTGCACTTGAACAATTGTGACTTCCTTTTTACTCACCCTGGTTTGACTTTAGCTTCTGATCTGGTTATCCCCAAATCACCATCCTAGTCATCAATCTGAGTTTAAACTCAAGTCAAATTATGTTCAAAGCCTTCCAATAGCTTCCCCAAATCCAACCCAGAGCCTGAAGACCCTATGCGATCCAGACACTGAAGCATCTCCTGACCTCATGTGTCGTGGTGCTCCTCTCACTCACCCACCTCTCCACACTGGTATTCTGGCCACATCCCAGACACCACGCAAGCTCCTGCCTCAACCTTCTGCATGTGCTGTTACCTGCACAGGTACCAAGCATCCCTTCATATGCTTGATGAGTGCATCCCTTCATGTGCTTCCAGTCTCTGCTGACACACCATTCATCAGAGAGGCTTTTCCTGGTGTCCCTTTATGACAGAACCCACCGCCTCCTCACCACACTGTCTGTCTCACAGGCCTCACTCCTTCTTGACATAGCCATGCATGCTTATCATGTCTCCCCAACACACCACACAGGAGATGGTAGGCTCCATGAGGGATGTTTGATTTTTGTTTCTGTTTTACTCACTGCTCTTTCCTAACACCTAAAGACACTCAGGAAATATTTCTTGATGGTACAAACAAAAAGGTACATAGCACTTTCCCAGTGTTTTCCAGATTGCTTTATGTTAAGACGCTGGGCTTCCGCTGGGGACAGCTCCTGACTTGAAAGTCAGTGTTCTCTGGCTTACATGCTGCCACCACCCCAACTAACCAGCACACATGCACACGTGAGTAGCATTTTGTAGTTTTTAAAGCATTTTCACATGCAATTTCCTTGATTTTAAAGGCATTCTCGCTACAACTACATGATCCAGGCAGTTCTGACAGGTAAAATTAATAAGAAGGTGTTAACATCTAACCCAGGCCTCCTGTCCCTCAGGCCTCAGGGCTGAATTCAGTGCTGGCTCCACCAGCCAGAAAGCAAGGGTCAGGCCTTGCCCCCTAAGTCAGTGGTTCTCAAACTTGTTGAAGTCAGGGTGCATTTAAAATCCTACAAATAATTGTAGGCACATTATATACAAATTTCTGAGAAATATGTTATAATAATTAAGTCAAATATTAAAGAAAAAATATAAAGTCCAAGCATACTTTTATAATAATCAAATGAAATAAATATGACAAAATCAAATTTATTCTGACATTAAAAACATTTTGAGGTGGTATCTCATTGTAGTTTTTTATTTTTTAATTAATTGTGTTTACATAGATTCTAGGATCACCCCAAATGCATACCCCCTCTCCCATATTCCCCTCAATATCTCCCTTGTCCCCCTCCCTACAGTGCCCTCCCCCTTCCCTTCAAGTTTATCCTACACTATCAAGAAGAAATAAAAAAATTCCTAGAAATGAATGATAATGAAAAAATTAAAAAACATTTTTATGTTATATGTTTTGAGTTATGCTTTTTAGAATTCCTAAAAAAAAGAGGTGTTAAAAAATAAAAAAAACAACAAATTATCTTTTTATATATATAGATACATTCTTAGTAAGATTTAGTAAATTCGGTAGGACCCGGTGTGAATGTGTTAAGTTTTTTCATTCTTGTGTTTATGAGAAACATGAGCCTGATGTGTCCTAGTGATTTCTTCAATGTTTGGGCATATATTTGAAAGGCAAACTCTCATTTCCTCATCAATACATTGAAGAATTCCTCTCTTTTTACTTTTAATTGTTTTGAGGGTAGAAAATCCAATTCACATAAATAGGATGTTGAAAATTGTAGTAAGCCTGACCTGTGGTGGCACAGTGGATAAAGCATCAACCTAGAGTGCTGAGGTCACTGGTTCAATACCCTGCATTTGCCTGGTCTAAAGCACATATGGGAGTTGAAGCTTCCTGCTCCTCCCCCCTTTCTCTCTCTCTCTCTCATTCTCTCTCTCCTCTCAAAATGAATAAATAAATTAAAAATTAAAAAAAATAAAATTGTAGTAAAATGTTCAAAGCTTTTTTAGATATTGCCACATATTCTTCTTCTATAGAAATCCAAAAGGCTTCAAGAGACAATTCCTTATGTTTAATCATCAATCAAAAACCCCCACCATACATATTATCTTAACTTTACACCAAACAAAGGATAGAAGAAACTTGCCTCCAGTCTTTCCGGGGAACATGGGGGGTAATGTAAACAATCCAGCACCACAGCTTAACAGCCTTTTGCAACCTAATCAGGAAAGTGAGGTGGGGGGTTGGACAGACCGTCAGCTTACAGCTAATTGCCCACACCTGTGTCTTCCAAAAATCTAAACTGTGTTGGACCGTCAGCTTACAGCTAATTGCCCACACCTGTGTCTTCCAAAAATCTAAACTCCAAAAACCCTGTTGGTTTTTTGGTCCCCAACAGGCACATATTTCTCTGGAATACTATAGGGCAGTGATCCCTAACGTTTTTTGGGGCCATGGACCAGTTTAATGTCAGAAAATATGTTCATGGACTGGCCTTTAGGGTGGGATGGATAAATGCACAAAATAAAATTATGCAACTGGTGTAAAAACTGTGCTATTTTTAAATATAATTGTTGAACTTACGAGACAAGAATGAAGAGTGAGCCTTAGACAGATGTAACAGAGGGAATCTGGCCATTTTTTAAAAATAAAATATCATTCAGACTTAAATATAAATAAAACAGAAATAATGTAAGTTATTTATTCTTTCTCTGCAGACTGGTACCAAATGGCCCATGGATCGGTATCGGTCCGCGGCCTAGAGGTTGGGGACCACTGCTATAGGGCGCACCTGGAAATCTTCTAGGCCGCACCAGTGCACCCTGGTGCACACTTTGAGAACCACTGCCCGAAGTGTTTACAGCACTCAATCTGCACAAGGACATGAATAGTCATGCCCAGGACTTACAGATGGCAAGTCAAATAGGATACACTGGTCCATATCCCCTAAGGAGCTACTGATAGGAGCTGACTCCTCACCCTGCATCCATTGTCACCCACAGCAACCCTTCCCCAAGTCCTAAAATAGAAGCTGAGAGGATAGTAATTAAAGATCAGAATAACAGCCTGACCAGGCGGTGGCACAGTAGATAGAGCGTCGGACTGGGATGCGGAAGGACCCAGGTTCGAGACCCCGAGGTCGCCAGCTTGAGTGCGGGCTCATCTGGTTTGAGCAAAGCTCACCAGCTTGGACCCAAGGTCACTGGCTCCAGCAAGGGGTTACTCAGTCTGCTGAAGGCCCACGGTCAAGGCACACATGAGAAAGCAATCAATGAACAACTAAGGTGTCACAACGAAAAACTGATGATTGATATTTCTCATCTCTCTCTGTTCCTGTCTGTCTGTCCCTATCTGTTCCTCTCTCTGACTCTCTCTCTGTCCCTATAAATAAATAAATTAAATTAAATTTTTAAAAAGTATTTAAAGATCAGAATAACAATACCTATACCCTGGCTGCTGCCCATTTGAATCAATAGAAGAGTTTTTAAAAAGTACCAGACCAACTGAAGCAGGAATTGTACAGCCTAAGCACTGGCATTTCGTTGCAAGCTCCCTAGGTGCTTATTAAGGGCAGCCATTGTTGCCAAACACTGGTGCAGCACTCTACCATTACAGAGTGCTTTCAGCTGCATCATCTCCCTGAATCATCCTGAAGTCTTGGATGATGGGTGTAGCAGGCAAAAATATCCCCATTAGGAAAAAAGAAACTGAGCCTGAGAAATGGACTGACTCATAGTCCCCTGATTATCCAATTAAAGGCAGAACTGAGGCAAGCATGGCCCACAATGAGTAGTGAAGTCTGAAGCAGTGTTTCCCAGCCTTTGTGGGCCTACAAATCACCTAGGAATCTTGTTAAAATGCTGATTCTGATTCAGCAGATCCAAGATGGAGCTCAAGAATCTGCATTTCTAGCAAGCTCCCAGGAGATGCTGATGGTCTATGGGCCACACTTTTAATAGCAAGGACCTAACAGACACACATCAGCTGTAACTTAACTGAATCCATTCTTGTCTCTGCATGTGGGAAGCCTAGGAACCTTTCCGTAGCATCCTGGCTTCAGTGGGGCCAACGTCTATGTACTCTACAAGTTCAGCTGGGTAAAGTTCTATATGACCCTATACAAGCTCTATACCACAACCAGCTGTGTACACCTACTCAATCCTGTAGCATTCTGCGCAGAACCCCCCTCACCATCGCTACCACCACCACCAAACACAAAGAAAATAAAACTACCCAGATCTAAACTTCCTTATGACTCTCACACAACAAGCCAAGCAGGCCCTCTGTCCACTCAGAGGATGCTGGTCTTGGATTCTCATTTCACCAGCAAAAACGGCCCTGACCATCATCTGTCAGGTTGGAATCGATTATGCCCTGACACCACTCCATTCCCCATTATTACCCCTTTATTATTCAGGGGTGGGGACACTATTCTAAGGTCATTTTTTAATGTTTTGTGTGCCTTTTAAAGATCAGCCACCACATATATAGAGAGACTTCAAATGACTGTCTAAGATATTCCATTTTAGCCTTAAATCTTTAAATATACTTATAAATTTTTTACTTTAACAGATTGCCTAATGTCTCTTCCCTCATAATAGAAATAGATCCCAGGGAATCCTCATTAACTCTATCTCTTTAGGGCCCTCTCTTTTTAAGATGATCTTCCATTTCCAGATTCAGCCCTGGATTTGATCAGCATGAGACATACTAAGGTCGCTGGTCTTGGGTCCAGCATGGACCCGGGCTGGGCTGCATTAAAAGACAAGGGGGCTATATTGCTACTTACCTGGTACAGGTTTTTGTTCCACCAGCCTTTAAACCACCAAAGCTGGGACATATTTCAAGTAGCTAATATCTACTTAGCCTTCAGGTTGCAATCTTAAAGTCCTAGTCTTCCCTGACCTGATCTGCCTGGCTGGGTCCAGCCCAGCCATCTCTGCTGAACCTCTACAGCCCTTATTTTGAGCCATGAAATTTAGCTAATTAAATATGAGCATACAACATAAAAGTCCTGTCCCCCCAGCTGGGGAGGGCTTTGCCCACCCATAATCCCTCGTGTATCTGGTCTGAGACTGTGCACAGCAAGTACTCAGTACTGCTTTGAGGACTGATCCTGGTTCTGCTTGGTACCAGCAGGCCATCACTGCAAGTCCAGCTCTGAGCGTCAAGCAACTTGCCAGTTCTACGAATGTCCTGGAGTAACCACCAAAGCTCACCATTCTTCCTTGCTGCCAAGTTCTCTCCCTCTTTACCTGAGTATGATTTAGTACCTAATTTTGATTCAGGAGAAAATATTACAATCCATATTTTTCCAGTGAAAGATCACTGACACCAGAGCAAACAAGGAACAACTCAAGACTCTAGCAAACTCTACTCAGAAAAGCAAAGAACTCCTTCCAATCCAAGGAAGTAACGACAGGGGAAGACGACTCTACTTGTTTTTTTTTTCTCTAAGAGCTTGAGAAAGGACCAATGACTTCTAGTGTCCTTAATAGTGGTCTTAATTCCAGCTTTGAACCTAAGAAAATCTGGCTCATTGTATTTATCCCTGTATGTTCCTCTGACATTACATGAACTGCAAACCTTTATGTTCTTTATCAGGCTGGTCATTACATTTCTCAAATAGAAGCTGATTTTGTCTCAGCTTCCCAACCTCCACAAACCCCCTTCAGGGGAGATTTCCACTTCCTACTATTTGACATATATACATGTATATAGTATGTGTATGTGTATATATATTCACATACATACATATGCATATATACATACATATATACATATATACATATATACACATATATACAGGGTGGGGCAAAAGTAAGTTTACAGTTGTTCATGTGAAAAATAATACTATAATTAATAAATAATAATGTAAGAATAAACTCTATTTTATGTACTCACAACTGTAAACCTACTTTTGCCGCACCCTGTATATACATGTACATATATACAATATATATGTATAGGGCACACTCTTTTTTTAGAAAGTTTGCATCCAGATACTACAATATATAACTGATCTTTATGCTTTTTCTGTGCTGTAGTTAAAATGGACAGATAAAAAGAAATTCTCAAACAAATAGACAGTGAGACATTTTGAAAGAAGACATTTCTAGACCAGATTGCTAGAGAAGAACCCACTTTATCCTAATATCTATTTTTCTGAATCTTGTCTTAGTTCCCCTTAGTATTTACCAAGATCTTGACAAGCAGACATTTCATTTTCCTTTTTCTACTGAGACTATATTTAATAGCCATCCACAAATTAACAGGAGATGATATTACAAATATATGCATATTGATGACCCAGCTGTTATTTGTATATTTGAAGTATGACATCTATACTCCTTTGTCATCAAGCAGAAGTAATTAAGAATAAACAAGTGGGTGTTAATTGGATTTAATGAAACAATCTCCAGTCAAACTGAGCCTACTATTTGCCTCCTACTAATAATTATGAACAGTAAACACTCGTGCTAATCTCCTTATTCTTACAGAAGCCAAACAGAGATACAGTATTTATTCAGCTAATGGCTTGTTTCATCTGCAGTTGAGTCTGTTTTAAGCTATGAAACTCATAATTTGCCAAGCGTCACCAACTGCTGGACCCAGACCAGGGATGCAGTACTCTGGGTGACAACAGTTCGGTATATGATATCTGAAATGAAAAGACAGGTATTAATTGAGCCAACCTCTAGATGCAACTGTATCTGAATATGAGAATGCCAAAAGTTGTAAATTCTAAATCTGTACAAGTCTAAGCTACTTGTAGGCCAGGCTTTCACGGGAAGTCCAGGCTTCACCAAACAGGAGAGTGCTTCACATATAACTCTTGGAAGGTCCCTGTCTTTCTCTTTAGAACTGTCTCTAGGCCTCTGTCCCTACAGCGCTTGGGACTGGCCTTTGATCACATTACTTCAGGAGTCTTTTGGCTGTTGGATGACTATTATACAGTAGCGAACTAAAAGTATCTTATCGAGAGTGACCATTAGAAACATATTACTGGCTATTAAGCAGATGGTTAGATGTTTTTAAAGAGCTCTTACATAGTAATAGAATCCAGAGTCATTGACTATATTTATTACTCTCCCAAGAAAGTGGAAAAAAAATAAAAAGATTGACTGTTTGTTCCAGAGTGCTTAATTTCATTCTCCCAGGATCACCAGGAGGTCATATAAAGACTGAAAATGGGCAGCTGGTGACTGGACTTTAAAACAGGCTTCTGAACAAGATGATTAAAATGCATTTTCTTTCTTCCTTATCACAACTCAGGTAGGATTCCAACTGAAGACCCCCTTGCCTGAGAGGAGTGGAGTCAGTTTTATAAAACAGATATGCATCCAGACCAGAGGCTTGCAAACTCTTAGAAAGAACCAGGTAATAAATATTTTAGACTTTTGCAGACTGTAAATCATATGTAAAGACAATTCAAAGCCGAAGTATTGGTATGAAAGTAACCATAGATGGTAGTAAATAAGAGGACGGGTTGTGTCCAATAAAATTTGGTTCACAAAAGCAGGCAGCTGCGGGGTTTGGTCTATGGGCCATCGTTTGCTGGTATGTGAGTCAGACAACGCTGAAACCTGCCCGGTCCGTCGAGGAAGACATTCTGGGGTAAACAAATTCTACCCAGGCCTCCAGCACAAACCCCTATTTCGATTCAAAATTACGAGGATCTCATTTTCTCTGAGAAACACATTTCTAAAAATGGGCTTGAATCAATATATTCTAATGCATCATTATTTTCTAGTAATACATACTTTTCTGTGAAGTTTTATTCTCATTTTGGGACTGAATTATAATGAATAGTAGTCAACACCTTTCTACTCAGCAAGTATTATTAAAGAACTTCATTCATAAATAAACATATACTTTGCTATTGATGTTATAATTATATTTGTATATTGAATACTACCTACATCATAGGCAACCACCTCAAGGCTAAACCTCATATGTGTAGTACTGGGGGTTTATTCAAGTTATCCACAATTCACACAATAACACACTATACACACACGCGTGCATGCACGTGTGCACGCAGACATCACCTGCTCCTCCAATCACTAGTATAATAATGGAAGAGAGCTGCTACTAAACACTACTAGGAAATTTTCTGTTAATTCAACACCCACCTGCCCAAATGTAAACACTCTTAAAATTCAATAATGAGCTCCATATTAAATACTCAAATACTTGTTATGCATGTCCTGCAAACAGAAGAACAAGCCTGTCAAGGTAGCCAAGAAAAAAAAAATACAAAAGCAGCTTACAGAAGGTCAGAATTCCTTCCTATGCCTCCAATTTAACAACAAATGCCTCACAATGAATAGCTTGATGAGGACAGGGCTCTGCACCACAGAGAGAATTTTTCTTTTATTTGGCAAGCAGTGAAATCATTAAGGTAATATATCACCATTCCTGCTAACAGAATCTCCGCGTGTCATCTCTTTCAGTGTGCATGCAAGCACAAGACACATATCTATTGTCTCTTACTTCTGGAAGTTATAAATGTAGGAAAATTGTCATCATTAAATTGAATATAATGGTCCTCTCTCCCCTCTTGTTCCCTCACTCCGTACCCTGGCTCAACCTGACACATACCTTGCAAATGTCAACACAAGAGTATGTCCTGAAGACCAATGGGCAGAAAGTTCTGATTACCAGCAAAAATCCATCATGTGATAGCGAACATTCACCCCTGCAGTGAGAGGAAATGATAATTGCTTTGCTGTGCAAGGTGGAGGAGCCGACCTCAAAGTGTCTGGGCTGGTATTAACATGTAATGAAGATGGGTGCAGACAAAGGCCACTGCTGAGCACACCAGGGACGCCATCAGACAGCCTCACCTCTGAGGCGGGCTGCTGACGTACATGGGCAGCTCCAATTATAGCCTCCTCTTCATGCTCCAGCATCTTAACCCAGGGCCAACTCAGCTCAACATGAGGGGGGAACTGGGAACTCCTCACAAGACCAAGATGAACCCCAGAAAGTTACCAGCTAGGGCTTCAAGAGCATTCACACCAGGAACCAAGCTCTAAGGGAGAGAGAGGAAGGAACAAGGTCACTGAGCTCTGCCTGGAGTGTGCCTGGCTGATTTGCTGCACAGGAGAGCATGTAGTTTTGATGTCACCGGAACGTAGCTTGAGAGGTCAGAGACAGAGCTCTGACAACCAGCATGCTGAGCCAGCAAGGGACAGGAGGACGCTTCCTGACCTGAGGAATTCTGCGCAAGGCCCTGCTATCCATGGGTTGTCAGGGGCTATCACTGGGCCACAAGGACTGTTTGGCCTTGAGCGTTAGTTATGTTATGTAAATTATGCTTAATGAAAGTGCAGCCTTGGTCCATAAAAACTTAACAATGCATTTGTCTTCATTTGAGTGTTCCCAGCAGCCACCGCCTCCCTTTACAGACCATATTAACTGGGCTTTGACGGCAGGTCCCTGTCCTCCACAGCCACCGTCAGGAAGGCCCCAGAAGAGATAGAGAAGTTGGCTTATACTTAATAAGACAAATGTGTCATTGTGGAATTGGCATCAGGTGTCCAAGCACACACACAGGACAGGAAGCAGATGCAGCCATGCCCGTCTCTGCTCCCCAGGCCCTCTTTATGGACGACGTTCAGATGGCTGGAAAAGAGAAAACTTAGTTTTGCATTCCAGAGAGCTAGGTGTCACCTTTGATTCATTTGTAAGCATTCATTAAGTGCCTCCTGTGTACACAATACACAGCAAAGTCAAACGTCTCTCTGCACATGAGAAGCAGGCAACGGTTTCTAAGTCTAAGACACCTCATTTTGTCATGCCCATTGCTAATGTTTAGGTATTCTATAGCTGCCATTCTCAGTTATATGTCAATCACCTTTGAAGAAGGCATCTCAACCCACCAAAAGAGTGTTAAAAGTTCAGCTGCAAGTTTCAACTCAGAGTTGAAGAGAAAAGGAACTGGGATTATATTACTATGAGAAAAGGAAGTTTGGGTTTGGCTTATCTTGAATGTTGTCTTTATAACTATTGCACATTTTAAAAAGTAAAACACGTTACCACTGCCTATACGGCCTTCCTTGAACTGATCCTACCCACTTCCCAAGCTCAGCTCTGCCCCTGTCATTCTCTCCAACAGCCACACAGGCCTCTTCTCAGTGCCTCCCAATCACCAAGCTCTGTCTCGTCAAGAGTCTTTGCAGTTGCTGTTCCCTCTGCCTGCAATGTTCATTCATTTCCTCCTCTTTCCCAGTTAACTCAACCTCCTTCCACCCCCAGGGAGATATCACTTCATCTGGAAACTTTTCCAAAGTTGCCTAACTCAAATTCAGTCTCATCGGAGCCCCATGTTTTTTTCTCTCCCCAGCTCCAGCCCCAGCTGTGATTTGACATCTGTTTGTGTCCATGTTAGTGTGTGTGATTCCTCAATGACTCTGAGCTCCACTAGACTGTAAGCTCTAGGCAGCTAAAGTGATTATCGACTACATACATTGATCACTTTTCCTTGACAGTGGAAAAAATACCAAGGAAATAACTATATTCACATTCATTAGATGGGAGGGAGAATTAAGTGATTCAACATTAAAAAGAGCTACCAAGAGAAGCCAAGTAGACTATAGGTGAGAACATCTTCAAGAAGGGAATACCCCTCACAAACAGGACAGCAGGCAGACGCACCAGCTGGCCTTTGGCAAACCCTGCCATCCCCGTTTTCTGCTCTGGAAACCTGACTGTTCAGCCATGGCAGCCACGTCTCATCACCTGGTCCAAAGCATTTCCACTCTGAGAGCAGCTCAAGAAACAACAGCCAGCCGAGTCCTCACTCTTTATTGTACCACTTGGCTCCCATGAAGAGCATAGATTCTTTTGTTTTCCAGGAACCAAAATATAGAAAATAACTACAGGAAGCACTAAGCTGGCAAATATTGGTTTCCTGAAAGTCAAATTCCAAAGTGAGTTGGTTTCCCTGCTCCAAAACCAGCAAAGAGAAAAATCCCCAATAAAAAGAGATACTTGGAAAAGTCCCTCCTCTCACCTAGATATGAAAGGAGCTTCACTGTGTGAACTGGTCAGAACTTCCTGGAAAAGGAGATTATCCCAGTTTGTTCACCTCACAAAGGAACTGTGTGAATCCTGTTTGACCCCTATTTTTCCAATCCAGGGCATGAATTTAGCTAGCTTTGAAAATGTTTTAGGGCTTACACAGAAATTTGTAAAATGTCAGCGTGAAATTTTTAATTGAGTTATTAGCAATATCTCTTCTTTGAATGACCTTTTAGTACTCCTTAAAACATATCACCTCTTTTTACTACCTTCTGGCTGACAGTTTCTAATATATTCCTTCTTCCTAGATGATATCATCTGTCCTTGGGTAGAATTAACTAAAGCACTCTACATTCAGAAGCTGACATTAATCCATAGCCCCAGACTTGTAACAGCTGCTGGTATAAGCGCTGCTTCCACACACTGGGCTTCAACAATGACTAGAAGAAATGCACACTATTAATTGGACACTAATGACATGCAACCAAAGAAATCAGTATGACAAACAGTAATGATTTTTTAAAAATTTAATTGGCTTACATATTATACCTACTGCATAAATCTAAGGGAATATTTCTAGCTTTGTGGAAATTATATATTTCTCTTAAGAATCACATGTGTAGAAGCAGCTAATTAAAAGAGGAAATTATAAGGATGAATGGCAACCAGTTGTTTGTTCAAGTAACTTTCTGACACTCCATAAAGGAAATATGGAAACTACAGCCCCATAGTCTTCACAGCCCAGACTTTGCATCATTCTAAGTGGAGAAAGAAAATCAACATGGAATATGCCCACGAAAAGGTATTTTCAGAGTTGAGAATGACCGAACAAGAAAGAAAGAAATAAAACTCCTCCCTGAGAAAGGCCCAATTCCTTTGATTTCTCCTAACAACCTCAAGGCACCTGAACCTCATGTCCTATTGTGAAAATGATCAACAAAGAGACAGGAGGCTTGAATCTCCTCCACCTCCCCAAGTCTCTCCCCCCAGACTTTATATTCTGTTGACACAGGTGGGTGTACATCATGTAGCAATAAGCAGTGGCATCTACAGGGACCTCGCCGGCATTTTCCATCAGCACAACTGTGTTATTTAGAATCTGAGGCCATGATGATCATCATGAATGTCAGAATGCTGACGCAGGCCCCTGGGCTCGAGGTGGCTGGTAATTAAAGTGTGGCTACCATCACTGTGTGCCAGAAACCCAGAGAGAGAAAGAGGAAGTTTCCAAAATTAAAGAAATCTGCAAGAATGGTTAGTGGAAGCAAAATTTTGCAGAAGTCAAATGATCATTCAAGAGTTCTGTCCCTTCTCCTGGTGCCTCACCCATATGTGCCCTACACTCTGGGTGTATACCAATCCTTGTGAGAACACCAACTCCTCACATCACCTGCCACCTTACGGGACTCAGGTCATCAGTCTGCTGCTGCCATCATGCTAGGATCTTGTAAAGTGTTGGTTATAAGGTTGCACCTCTGCGGGCAGGTGATTGAGAGCTCACTGGAAAAGGAAGGCTATCCCTGTGGGCAGTCACCTGGGGAACAGCAGCTATGTCTCCAAACAAGAAGCAATGACCAAAAGAGCAGACCCAGAGAAGTGTGAAAGAAATATCTTCCTTGGCCTAGGTTTGAAAGGTGCTAAGTATCTCAGAAGGGTGCTTCTCACCCTGTGACTTCAGGAAAGCATCCACCATGTGGAAGCAAGAACGGTCACGTGAAGGCTCAGGTGCACTGGAGCAATCTTGATGGTGCCCAGAGCCGGGGAGGCAGAAACAGAACCCTGGCTCTGCAAGCCACACTGACTCTGCTCCTGGTACTTTTCCTGATATCTCTGTGTCATCTTGAGAACTGGTCCAGCCTGCCTCATTTGGTCCAGGACAGAGTGGGGACCAGTGTGGCTACCTTATACACAGGAAAATCAGGGCAGTTAGATCATCAGCCCCTTCCCCCCAAGAGATTCCTAACTAATCCTGTAAGGTTCTGGGTTTTGCTTTTACTAAATAAGGGGGCATTTCCTTATCCTAACTCTAAGCTTCAAAACTTACCCATCCTCTTACCCTTTAAACTAGTTGGCCTGGTAGACTAATCTAAAAATCAGTCGTAGGACAAATAAGTTTATAAATATGATATATATGTTTGCTCATTTATAGTTTGCATAGGGTGTGGGAGACAGGCTGTAAGCTGGCAAAGTCATTATAGCCTAAGGCTTACTTTTAAGACTAAGCCTTTCCCACCCCTTTAATACTAAGATCTTTTCAAAATTGAGCTTTTCCCCACACTCTTGACTGTTGCATGATGTGGGGTGGTGCACTCTTATGAGAAATCCCATTTATGCCTCAGATAAGTGGCTTTGTATCAGAGACTTCCTTATTTGTATACTGGCTTACAGGCTTTAATTTCTACACTATAAAATAAGGGAGTGCCAGGGGCTCTTTCTCTCTCTGTTCCTGCCATCAGCATTGCAAGGGAGAGGCAACCAAGATGGCGAAGAGCTGAAGGAGAAGCCAGTTTGTGCAGAGAGAAGGAGATGAGGAACAGAGGTGAATAAGGCTGGTGGGGCCTTTGATTCTAGGAATACTTGGATGAGTCAGTGGTTTGAGGAGCCCTGAATGGAAAGAGAAGTGTTTTCCCACTGTGTGTATTTCTCGCCCATCAGGTAGGCGCGAGTTAGGATTAAAGGTAATGGCCCACCAGTTCTTGGCTCCATTGTTTCATTACTGTCTGGTTGAATCAAATGCAAACCTACATGGGCCAGGCGGCTGTGATGGTGGCCACGGCTACTTGCTTTACATCAGTTAATAGGTCTAATTATTTAGACCATCCAAGTAAGTAACATTTCATTCATCTATTTATCCACTCAACCTACTACCCATTGAGAACAAAAAAGGGGCTGCATGCTAAACCTGACTAGCCCAGGGAAAGCCTGCATGGTGGCCTTGCAGACTCAGGGACTAAAGTAAACATACAAGATGGTCTGAAATTGAACCTTTTTAACTAAAAGTGGTTTAGGGTGGGTAGTCATGTACTAGGGAGTGATTCTCTATCTGAACTGAAGTCAATGCTTGCTTTGAAGCCGGTCTGTTGCCTCTTACAGCTACAGGAATGTACCTGATAACATGTCTGAAATGTAGGGAGAATCTTTTTTTCTGCTTCCTCAGGGCAGGCATCTCACCAGAGCAGGAGCCCACAGACCCCTTCATTGTTATTGCCATCATGTTAATTAACTTCCCTATCTTCTGCCTCCCTGTGTTAAAGAAATTCAGTATATACACTCACTTTTTACCCAATCCCAGCAATTTCCCCCCTTTGCTTTCTCCCACCTCCCTAATCCATCACCAATCAATTTCATGTGACCCCCTTAAGTCTTCCCCTTTGATTCTGACGTATAAAATAAGTGGTGAAACCACCATTTTCCGGAGCACTTTCTCAATTTGTTGAGACTTTGCTTCCTGGCAATTGTCAACAGTTTGGTTCAAATAAACTCATAAAAGGAAGTGTTTTTACCTCGACACCATGTAGTATAAGCCCAGCACTCTATGAGCTGTGGGAGCCAGAAATGCAGATAGGATGTAGGCCATGCCCTCCAGGAGTTCACACCCTAACTAGGAAACAACATGGTACCTCTTTTCTTAAGAGGGTAACTTTATGGCTGGAAATTTGAATGACTATGTCACCCAGGGTGAGGGAGATGCTTTAGAAGATTACTAAATCACATTAAAGAAGTCAGTGCCTCCTCTGAGCAGGCATGATGCCAACCCCCTGCACAGGACTCAATGTTATAGGAAGAGGTTCAGGAAAGCAGTACAAGAGAGCCAGTTTCCCTTGGTTACCTGAGGAAAGGGGACCCCAATCCCAGCAGGTAATGAGCTCTACTGGTTGTGGCCTTGAATTTGGAAGGTTGAGACTGTGGTAAAGAGCATGAACTGGACAGTCAGACAGACAGAGGTTCTCGGTCTAATTCCACCACCCTGGGCAAACTATTCATCCTTGCCAAGTCTCAGGTTCGCTCACATAGGACAGGTAGCAACCCCTGCTCCATCCATGTTTGTTGTAGATCAGAGGGTCCAAGGCAATGGCCCGCTGCATCAACATCATCTGAGAACTTAGAAATGCACATATTCGAGCTGCATCTCAGACTTTTTGAACAGGAAACGCTGGTGGTGGAACATAGCTGATCCTGACACAGTTTAAAGTCTGAAAACCACGGGTGTAGGAATTAAAAGCGCTGATGCTTATTAAGTGCTTTACAGAGTGCCAAGAGGAAGCCCGAAAGCACAGTAGTTGTGTCATGTGGCCCTGGGAAAGTGATGCAGAAAAGGACATGGCGGGGGAGTTCACTTTTGCCTGCGGTAAGAACCAAAAGCAATTTCAGGTACTTGGCAGCCTGCAGCCCAACCCCCTGGGTGATTATCAAGGTACTGATCCATAGGCCACTGTAAAGTCAGTAGCCACGGCCACCATCACAGCCATCTGGCCCGTGCAGGTTCACATTTGATTCAAACAGTTGGTAATGAAACAATGGAGCCAAGAACTGGTGGGCCATTATCTTTAATCCTAGCTTGCACCCGGCGGGCAAGTAAAAACACACACTGGGCTCCAAAACCCACTCATTCAGTGCTCACAAAGCTACTGACTTATCAAAGTTTCCTAGAATCAAAGCTTTCTAGCTCACCAGTCTTATTCACCTCTGTTCCCCATCTCCTTCCTTCTCCCTGCACAAACTGGCTTCTCCTTCAGCACCCCGCCATCTTGGCTGCCTCTCCTCTCCTCCACGTGGCCTTTCTCTGCTCTCTTCTCTAATGCTAATCTCAGGAACTGAGAGAGAGCAAGCTCCCAGACTGCCCCACTTTATAGTGTAGAAATCAAAACCTTTAATCCAATATACAAACAAGGAAGTCTCTGATACAAAGTCACTTATCTGAGGCATAATGGGATTCCTCATGAGAGTGTACCACCCCACATCATGCAATCAGGGTGTGGGGAAAAGCTTTGTCTTGAAACTAAGCCTTAGACTATAACGACCTAGCCTGCTTACAGCCTGTCCCCCACACCCAATGCAAACTATAAGTGAGTGAACATATATATCAATTTACAAACTTATTTGACCAATACCCACACATTAGGCCCCTAAATATAAATGGAAGAGTAGAACTTGGGAATTGCAAGCCTTTATACAGGCAACTAACTACAAGGTAAGTACTTTCTAACAAGGTGTGTGTGTGTGTGTGTGTGTGTGGCAGGGGTTGTTATTGTTTTTTGTGATTTATTCTTTCATTTATTATGTCTGCACCTACCTCAAGAGAGCATGTGCAAGGACTTGTCTTCTCAAGCTCTCCTTCCTGACACACTGGTATAGAGTTTCCTCTTTCTCTTTCAATCTCTTCCTCCCTCCTCCCATACTCCTCCTCCTCCCTTTGGCCCTCTTCACCTTTTCCCCTCTCCTCCTTTCTTGCTGCCTCTCCCTCTCTCCCAGATTTCTATACTGGCTTCCTAATCACTGTCCCCATTTCTAACCTTCTTTCTATTCCAGCCCATTCTTTCTAATCACTCCCTGGGATAATATTTCTAAAACATAAATCTAAGCATCCCACTTTCCACTTAAAAATGAAACAAACAAACAAACAGCAACCTTCGTCGCCCCCCAGGGAAGGCTTTATGGAAATGAATTCCACACCCTTAGCCCGTTCCCAGGCTCACTTCACCCCTGTTGCACCCACTTCTCTTTAGCTATGGGGCATCACCACCAGCGCTCAGTTGCTGATCCCTATCCAGCCTTCCTCTTCCCCCAGAAAGAAATGACCTCTGTCCTTTCTTCATAAAAAAGAATCTCTCATTCTTCTCCAAATTCTTCTACCACAGATTCACCCACTGAAATGTTCATTGTTATCTTTGCTAAAACAACAGCTTCAAGAAGGAACTGGCTCCTTTATGCATAGTCTATACTTTGAAACATCTCAACAGAATTTGCATGAAGCTGTTTGGAGATGCAGAAGCAGCTATCTTCACTACTTGCAACTTAATGAACTGCCTGGAGTAACACTCTCCCATCCCTAAAACACATGGACTGGAAAGTGAATTCTGGCAGTTACAGTGCATAGATCACCACTGTCCAAGGTGACTGCGGCTGGTAGATGGATGAGTAATTGAAACTGGAATGCAGGAGCTTCCAGGTGGAGGTGGGCCTGATATGGAATAATTACTCATGATTATATTCTCTGCCTATCCACATCTGAACTGTAGGTCTGGCACATGGACTGACTGATGCCCAGGAAGCTGAACTGATAGAAAGGAGAAAAGCCAAAAGGTGAGTGGAGCAGTTGTACTTCTTTACATTCATCCCAGTGAGTGGAGCAAAGGAACTAACTCCCATCAGTTTACTCTTGGACATTACAGCATACTTTTATCTATTTGGTAGATATATATACTTGACAAACATTAGCTCAGTAGGTGGCCTTGTTCATGTGATAATACTGTTAAACGTTTTGTCAACATTTTATAGCATAACATTGTAGAAAGAGCTCTAAATTATAAAAACAAAAGGTTTAGGTCTCTAAAATGCAACTCTTCCTTTAATGAGCAGTGTGACCTTAGGCAAGCCACTACAACTCTGTGCCTCATCTCTAAACCAGGGTCACTATTCCACGTTGTTCCAAAATCACAAAGCTGCTGCAGGACCATCTGATATAACAGAGAGGAGTGTGCCTTGCCAATATCACTCATTATTTCCTTTACCATTCTGTCTATGCTAAAATCTTGTCCTGTGTAGTCATACAGCTGTCCAGATACCTTTTCCTTTTTCTTTCTTCAAGAATGTGTGGGAGGGCACTGAAAAATTCCTCTTTAGCTTCTGCACCTTTTAGAGTCTAAGCCCAGGAGATCACATCTATCCTTCTGAAATCTCTCTGAAGTATAACATGCGATTGTGTCCTCTCACTCTTCTTGGCTATAAGAACGAGTTTGGACCCCTCCTTTCTTCCCAGAATCATTCATTCATTCATTATCCTGGGGTATGCATTCTCTGCATTGAAATACCTTTCAATCTCAGGGACACTTGTTGGGTGTGGGAGGGATAGGATAAGTAAACAGATGAGGGAGAGGGCCCAGGTGGCCACAGGTATGAGCCTCGTTAACACTTCCATAAATTCCACCAACTGGCAGACAAAGAAACAAGAAAAGGTTGTCTTGTTCTGAGCACTAGCATACCACTTTGCCACTCTACCCCGTCCCAGGACTTCCCTGTCCCCACCCCCACCCCCACTTAGATCTAATGCTACATGGGGACAGGAAAGTCATGGTTAGTCATTATTTTGTCCCTTTCTTGCCACTACTCCCTGCTGATGTCATCAGCTGGAAGACTGCCAGAGCTTAGAGAGAAAAACTCATCAAAATGATCATAAAGCCATTTAGAAGTGTATGAGCATGATCAACACACTAACTAACAGTTACTCACATTTGTATTCCCTGCCCATCTTCATATACAGGGCATAAAAGTAACCTGCTCCAAATGGGTCACCTGGTTGCAAATGCCTGAGAGCCACAGTCCCATGGTTCTGACAAAGTAACCCACATGTCTCCTACCACGGGTCATGACAACAACATTGCTGTGAACTGAAATCCCAAAGAACAAAGCCAGTTGAAATTTTAAAACATTTTCACCAAACTTTTCATTATGGGTTATATTCTCAAATATTTCAACAAGCCTTTTTCCTCTTTCTGGTTTAAATCTCATCACTAAAAGGAATGATTCGAAAGCAATAATGTAGAAACAAAAGGGGAGATTAAATACAAATTAAGCTTTCATTTGTACTGTTTTTCCAGACTGAATTAAAGTGATTGAGCTAACTTTGGTGTAAAGTAAATTTTACAGCTATTGGAAATGATAGACTGTAAATTGGATCATACTATTTAAATATTTTACAAATAATTGAAATGGCATTCTTATAAGTTATGTTCCAATATTCATGTTCAAACATAGTAGATCATGCTGACTGGCTCCAGATATATATCTCTCCTTCTGCTTGATATTTCTTCCATTACCAAAATGAAACCTAAGGAAATTCACACAAAGATAGGTCGGGGGTACCGGTTAAGATGTTGTGAATGAAAAGACATGACAGTATGATTTAACCTATTCAAATTAATTCATTCCAACATATATTTATTGATTACAGGACTCTGAGCTAGCTACTAGATACAATGAAGTAAGGAACCAGCCTTGGCCTACAGGTGCTTATCATCTCCCAGAAGGAACAAAGACAAAGCCATTAAAAAAAAAAAGACGAATAATACATATGCATAACACACAGGAAGTACAGGGAGAGGGTGAAGGAGTGGCTTGGGAAAGACTTTATGAAAAAGATGATGTTTAAGCTGAGTTTAAATGACAGAATTTCTATTAGATGTAGACTGTAAGGAACATGTACAAGAAGCAAGAGAAGAATAAAGAACTTTGATTCACAAAACAGGGAATCTTAGGACTTGCTTGGAGAAGAAAGACCAAACAAAGCAAAAGGAGTGGGTGCCTAGAAAAGTTGTGAGACATTTCTCAGTCACTCAACCAATATTTGTTGGCTGTACATGTTACCAGAAGATTTATGGGGGAATATAAAGAAAAATAAGCCAGATTACTTCCCTCAGGAAATTTGCATTTTAACCATTAAGACTAGTAAATAGAAATAAATTAAAAAATAGAAATAAAAAATTACCATGAGTGGTATAGATATAGTGTTGTAAATTTAGTGAAGGGAAAGGTCACCACTAAGCAATGATGAAAAGAGGAGCCTTAAAAAATGAACATGTGAAAATAACACATTCATTCATTCATTCATTTGCTAAAATAGTGTTCTCATATTTTGGATATTGAACAAAATAATGGAATCAAAGACAGACAAAGCGGAGTCTCTGCCTTAAGGAACTCAGTTTGACTGGAATAAGAGTAAGGGTGAGTAAAGGACAATAATATTGGAAAGACAGATCAGTATCAAACTGGGACAGCCTAGGATTCAGAACATGATCAGTCCGAACCCTATATTGGGGAGTCTTGCGAAGCCACTGAAGAGGCTTGGGCAGCAGCTTTGAGAAGACTGGCCTGTATCTTAGTTTGAATCCCTCTGAAAGCAGAACCTGAGATGACTCCTTCTCCAGTGTGCCTAAGAGCATTCAGAAGTCCTCCCAGCTGTCTGTCTGAAGGACTGGAGGCTGAGTTTTCCCTCAGTCCCCATTAGTTAAAGGCTGCCCCTGCGGGGAGCACTGACTCCCTTGCACTTCCAGGCTGAGTGTAGCTTATCCACAGGCTCATGGCGCCCCTGAGAAGATCCTGAGGCAAACAGTAGGAAGACTCACAGCTAACTTGAGGTGAGACACTCAGCAGGAGTCTGAGCTCACATGGAACTGTGTGTTACAGCTGTGACTAAAACCAAAGGATTTAGACGTGATGGCGCCCTGAGAACATCTGCTAGAGGCAGGCAGCAGCCTGCAGGCAGGTTTGGGTGGAAGGGAAAGAGCCAGCAAAAACCCTCATTCTCTAGCCTGGGAAAGAGAAAGAGAAAGATAATGGGGAGCTGAATACAGGTAGTGAGACTGGTGAGAAGGGGATGGATGTTGAAACTATCATCAAGAATTAAGCAACTAATTAACTGGAGCTAAGAAAATTATTACTATAAATAACAGAGTTTCTAAACCTCCATGACTGAGAAGAAGATGACGTCATGGACCTAAGCTAAATGAACACAAGCAGGGCAGTGAAGAGAGGACGAGGCCCAGAGACGGTGGGAATACAAAAGCAGAGTGTTGGAGGAAGTGGACTGGTCGTTGTGAGCACAGGGGTAGTAGCTGAATTCATAGTTCTGTTAAGAGGACTATGTAAGAAAGAGGGGGAAAGGAGTAAAGATTAAAAACCAAAAAAAAAAAATCTGCATTCAATAAAGCGGAAGGGAAGACAGATAATGAGACAGGAAAGAAGAAATCACAGTGAAAACAGAGAATCCCAGAATGAAAGGCTCATCAACAGGATGAAAAGGTGCAGAAAGGATAAGTAATAAGGGCCTGTAACTGCCACTGGATGTGGTGATGGAGAGTCACTAGAGAGCTTCAAGGGACACATTTCAGTAGAGAGGAAGCCAATGCCAGGACCTCACCGACAGGGTTCTAAGGAATAAGAAAGAGAGTCAGTCTTTTTCGATGGGAATGCCCTCCTCTAAATCACTGAATGTGATCTCTGTGGCTGTTTTCTCAATTCCCCCAAGACTGGCACATAACTAGGAACTTTCTAAACACACAGAAGTTACAATCAGTGCCTAAGGACAGGGGTCAGCAAACATTTTCTATAAAGCCATGTGGTCTCCTGCAGCTCCTCAGCTCTCCTGTTGTGGCTCCAAAGCAGCCCTAAACAAACCAAAATGAATGGGTGAGGCTGTGTGCCAAAAACACTTTATTTATGGACAGTGAAATTCAGATTTTAAACATTTGTCATGTGTCAGAATTCATCTTTTTAACTTTTGCAACCTTTAAAAAACTGCAAGAACCTTTCTTAGCTCACAAGCTCTACAGAAACAGATGGTGGGCCAGAGCTGGCTCTCAGGGGACAGAGCGCCCTGACCCTGGGCCAACAGAACCGAGCTGTCACCCGGAGGCCTGTGTCGGAACCAGCGGGAGACTTCAAGTAAATGAAGACTCGAGAGAGAAAAAGACAATAATGTGAGGGAGAGTTAGGATTAAGAATGTGTTTTAGATTTTGTTTTTAATTAAATTTATTGTGGTGGCATTGCTTAATAAAATTATACGTTTCAAGTGTACAATTCTATGCCACATTATCTGGTATAATTCTATGCTACATTATCTGGTATATGCACTGTGTGCCCACCACCCAAAGTCAAATCTTCTTTTGTCATCATCTATTCGACCCTTGTACCCTTTACTACCCCCGCCCCGTTCCCTCTGGGAACCACCATGCTGTGGTCTGTGTCTATGAGAAGAATTTGTTCTAAGAGTAGGGAACACACATGCATCATGACAGGTTATTAGGAAATCACCTTTGGAGAAGGAAAATTGAAGATAAATGAGAATGCTAAAGAAATTGTGGACCACAGTGCTGGATAACGAGGGAGAACAAGACGGGATGGAGAAGTGAGCCAGGTAAAGGAGAGGCAGGTGGCTCCCTCGGAGATGGAGGCTGAGGCGGAAAGCCAGGCTGGAACCAGATTACGGTGGCCCTAAAGGGCCTGCTCAGAAAGTGCACACTTCATTAGGTGAGTAATGAGGAGCTACCAAAGGTGTTTATACCAAGGAACGCAGCCCGGGAATCAGTAACGCACTGGCTCACCATTGCAGACAGAATAAATAAGCAAACACTCTGTGTGTATGTATTTACATAATGTAAGTATGACCAGAATAGAAGAAGCTGAAAGTAGGTGATAACAGACTCTCCTGCTCAAAAACCTCCTTCACAAATGCATTCTGAGAAGTAAAGATAAAACAAGCTGACATAGTCAAAGACAGCTAGTTCAATATATCCATACATAACTGTGCTCTTACCCTCAAGAATTTGAATATCACATATAGAGAGAGTCCATGACCCAGGCTTATGGCAGTCTGGGGTTGGCAGTGGGATGAAGCATGGTAACCAGACTTAGGTCACAGTCTCAACTTCTTTATTCACCAGCCGTATGATGCCAGGACAGGCAAATTAAACTCCTTGGGCCTCTGAGTCTTTGGGGTCAAATGGGATTTAGAATTTTGTTCCATGAGCCTCAAAGGTTTATAAGAAGAATCAAAACAGTTGGGGACACATTAAATTGCTTTAAAAGTATAACAGACTACACAGATGGAATATTACAGCTTAAAAGAGAAGTTCTATGCTGTCACTAACCAGAGTAACTTCTCTAGATCTTCTGCTTATTTCCTATCTGAATCTGTGGGACGCACCCTGTCAAAAACATCCTGCTTGGCTGACCTGAAACTGCCATCCTCTGCTCTCATCCTTTTTCTTAAAACCTGTAACCTTTTGGAAAACAAACTACCTCTCCAGAGGTGTGGTCCTGGGGTAGGGACAGGACTGTGTGGATTGAAAACCCTGATGAAGATCTCCTGGATGAGATGGCACCTCAGGGGCGCCCTGAAGGTTAGCCAGGCTGGGTAGACAGAGGAGGGCATGGCTTCCTGAGCAGTGGAACAGCTCAGACTGCACTTGACCCTTCCTAGTAGGCTGAGAGCGTGAGGACGCTTGGGTAGAAATGGCTAAAGACATTGGAGAGGCTTAGGAACAGTGAGCCAATATCAGAGTCTAAGAAAGAGGAAAAATGAGAAGATTTGTTTTCTTCTTTGTACAATTAAAATTCTGGTTCTGTTTTCACAGCTGAAATACAGAAGATACAATCCTTTAATATTAACAACAATCGTAGTTAACATGAAGAGCCTACATTGGTAAAACTGTGAAAATAACTCCAAAGCCTTTCATTGATATAATGATTTATTGTTTACTAAGAACTCTCATTTCTCTCAGCTCTTTGGTCTCTAGCACAGTCAATTTCACATAGGCAAGGGAAATATAATTAGCCTCACTGAATAAAAAAGAAGGAAAATGAGGCTCCAGAGGGTAAGTGGCCAATCTGAGGCTATATGGTAGTCAGTGCTAACGGAGGTTGCTGTGGGACCCTGGGTGGTCTGCCTCGGAGCCCGGACTACCCACTGTGTCTCTCAGTTGACTATGGTCATGGACTTAGTCTTTAGGTTGGCAACATCCTCCTACCGAAAGAAACAGCTACCACCTCTCCACACTGACGAAAGGAGAGAAATAAGACAGCAAAACCATAGGTCAGAGGTGAGCAAACTATAGTTCATGGGTCAAATCCAGCCTACCATCTGTTTCTGTGTAGCCTGCAAGCTAAGAATGGCTTTTATGTTTTTCAGTGGTTGGAAAATATCAAAACAAGAGTCATCTTTCATGGCATGGGAAATTATATGAAATTCAGATGTCAGTGTCCACAACACAGGCACGCCCACTCATTTACAGATGGACCACAGCAGCTTTTGTGCTGGAAGGACAGAGCTGAGGAGTTCCAACAGAGACTGTGTGGCCTAAATACAAAGCCAAAAATATTTACCACCTGGCCCTGTACAGGAGAAGCTCTCTGACTGCTGTCACAGCCATAGATCTGCAATTACAGTAAGAACACAATTAGTTAGAGAGGAGAGGAAATAGAACCTGAAGTCCTGAGTCCCCAGATTTTATACACCTCATGGTGAAAATGGGATTTTGAGGCAGAAATTTTCAAAGTGCTGGTACCTCCCCACCAGGTGCTGTTAGGGTTCATGTGACCGTTTGATGACTAAAACTACCTCTGACAGTCCCTTTAACTTTTCTCAACCCTCCCCCCCTTTCCTACATGCTCACATGGGTTGAACCTCATTGCTTCTAGAAATGAAGACACTCTGGTGTCAACTCTAAAATCTGTATCTCACCTCTCAGACAAGTGGATATTTATTGACAGGGTGTGGGATAGAGAAAGACAGGAGAGAGACTGCCTGTCCGGAAGGCAGTAACCTTGGTGGGGATGCAATGTCACCAGCCTAAACCATCATTCTCACAGATGTACACAGCATATTATTTAAAGGGGAACAAATATCAGCCACTGAATGTCATGGCAAGGACACATCTCCTGCCTCTTAACTAAAGTTATCAGGGCTGCAGTTTAATATGGTTCCTTTTTCATCCTCCCCTCAAATCCATCTTCCAGGGCAGCTCTTGACACCACCAGCAAACAGTCAAGACGAAGATTTAGTGACGTTAGCTTCAAACAGATCTAGATTTATTGACACGTGGGGCTGGCTTCCTTTCTCGGGAGCTGCAGTAACAGGATTAATTTTAACTGTTCCTTAATGTTCAGTGCTGCTTTGCAAGTACTCAAATGTCTGGCTGCTCTGTGGCTTCATGAGGGAGGTCAGTTTTCAACAGAAGCCTCAGCAGCGGCCCAAGCCTTCTCTAATCAGGCTGACCAGGTTAATTGGCATCACTCAGGTTTTTAATCAGAGGGCAGAACCTGGGCAAACTTCTTTCCAAAACCCGTTTCTTCCTGTGTCCTTTAAGCTGTCCCTGCCTCTTTCTGAAATCAGCAAGGAGTCAGCAAAAACAGCAAGCTGCCTTAGTTGTTACAAAAGCTCTCATCTTGTTGTTTTAAATCTCCCTACGTGCCAAGGGACACTTCAGTGTCTGAAGCCAGGGTCTGTAAGCCAGTCTTTCCATAGGCGGATTGTGTTTTCCGAGTCTTGGGCCACGATGCTGAGCTTTTCCCACTTGCTGCACACACCTTGTATGAGCTCACTTGCTGTGCCACAACGCTGTGCTGCCTGGAGCAGGCGCAGCTAGCTGGGCCGTGGATGCCCACTGGCCACAGGGGAGCCAGGTCCCCACCCCACTTGCTGCACACACCTTGTATGAGCTCACTCGCTGTGCCACAACGTTGTGCTGCCTGGAGCAGGCGCAGCTAGCTGGGCCGTGGATGCCCACTGGCCACAGGGGAGCCAGGTCCCCACCCCACTTCCTGCACACACCTTGTATGAGCTCACTCGCTGTGCCACAACGTTGTGCTGCCTGGAGCAGGCGCAGCTAGCTGGGCCGTGGATGCCCACTGGCCACAGGGGAGCCAGGTCTCCACCCCACTTCCTGCACACACCTTGTATGAGCTCACTTGCTGTGCCACAACGTTGTGCTGCCTGGAGCAGGCGCAGCTAGCTGGGCCGTGGATGCCCACTGGCCATAGGGGAGCCAGGTCCCCACCCCACTTGCTGCACACACCTTGTATGAGCTCACTTGCTGTGCCACAACGTTGTGCTGCCTGGAGCAGGCGCAGCTAGCTGGGCCGTGGATGCCCACTGGCCGCAGGGAAGCCAGGTCTCTACCCCACTGTTCTGCCAGCCCCTCGATGCCCACGCCTCCACAGTCACACCAGGACACAGCATAGCACAAAAATAACAGCAGCCTGGGCACTTGCAAGTACAGTGAGGGGGGCACTGAACAGGAAAATATAAGAAATAAAACCTCTGACAATCCTTTCCTAACACTAGACTAAAGAACAAATTTGCACAGCTCTGTTAAAAGATTAACTGCTAAATGAAAAAGAGCTACTAGATGTAAATTTAAAAGTCCAAAAACACCCAAGAGGCATAACTATAATTATTGCTGAGGGAAGCTCTTTAAGACTAAAAATACATTTCCATTAACAATCAAAATTAGTTTTCATTACTTTTTTTCTGAGACTTTCAGTGAATAACCTTTTGATGGTAGTACATGATAATGAATCATTAAAAAAAGTGGATTTGTATTTCAGAAGTATGCGCATGTGCGCGCGTGCACACACACACACACACACACACACACACACACGCGCGCGCCAAGAAATTATTCCTCCATATAAGTCAAAGGGCAGAAGAAGGGAACATTTTTAGAATGAGTAATGGCTTCCTATAAAAGCTATCCCAGACAGCAGGTACCCACTTAAATATCCTTGGCTAACAGAGCTGACAGACAAATTTTTTCCAAATATCCAGTGAATTAGAGGAATTGCTAGTGTGATATAAGAAAATTGCTATTGAGCTATAAGGAAAAGGCATCATATTGCCTCAACTTTCCATAGCTTTTAATTACCATTAAAGATGCATTTGAAATGACACATGCAGAATGAGTAATAATTAGTTTTTTTATATTTTCATTGAGGTGTAGTTGTATAGAGTAAAATGCACAGACACTAACTGAACAATTTAATGAGTTTTGACAAATGCATGTGCCCATAAATAACCACCTCAATCAAGACCTAGGTTTCTCATTTCCACTGTCCCACCAATGCAGTCTCTTCATGTTCCCCAGAAGCAACTACTGCTCTGACTTCCATCGTACAGAAAAGTTCTAGAATGTCATATCAATGAAATCATACAGTAAGAACTCTTTTATGCGTGACTGATTTTGTTCAGCATATTTTTTAGATTCAATTTTGATTAACTTTTTTCTTTGAACCTATTATCTATGTAAAATCTTCAAAGGCTAAGTCAGTGGTCCCCAACCTTTTTTGGGCCAAGGACCGGTTTAATATCAGAAAATATTTTCACGGACTGGCCTTTAGGGTGGGACAGATAAATGTATCACGTGACCGAGACAAGCGTCAAGAGTGAGTCTTGGCCTGACCTGTGGTGGCGCAGTAGATAAAACGTCGACCTGGAAATGCTGAGGTCGCCAGTTCGAAACCCTGGGCTTGCCTGGTCAAGGCACATATGGGAGTTGATGCTTCCAGCTCCTCCCCCCTTCTCTCTCTCTCTCTCTCTCTCTCTGTCCTCTCTAAAAATGAATAAATAAAAAATTAAAATAAAAAAAAAGAGTGAGTCTTAGACAGATGTAGCAGAGGGAATCTGGTCATTTTTTAAAAATAAAACATCGTTCAGACTTAAATATAAATAAAACAGAAATAATGTAAGTTATTTATTCTTTCTCTGCGGACCGGTACCAAATGGCCCACGGACCAGTACCGGTCTGCAGCCCGGGGGTTGGGGACCACTGGGATAAGTGACTTGGGGGTAAACTTAACAACCAACAGCATTTTCAGGTAGAGAGTAAAATGGTTTTCCTAGAAACGTATTAAGAGAAAGGGGAAAATTGGAGAGTTTTCTTTAAATGTCATAAATCACCCTGAGGAGCCCTGGAAATCCTTGTGATGATCTCTAATTCACACACCTATCACAGGGAGGTGTGATGTGATGCTGACTTGTACATAATTCATAACGCTAAACCTAATTATGATAAGTGGTTTAGAAATTTGATTAAAAATCATTAGTTCTGCTAAAGAGCTTCAAAACAAAAATGAACACATAGAAAGGATAAACTGCTTGGCTAGATGGATTATTCTTTGAAAATCTGAAGCAAGACGATAAAAGTAAATTATTTCAAAGAATCACTGCCAAATTGCAAAGTGTGAAACGCAAATGCTGAGTTGCTAGTTCTAGGACAGAATGGGTGGCTCCCACTAAATGACGCGGACAAAATACACAGCCCCAACCCAGCAGACACACAGGGAGAATATTACAAGGGAAAGACTTTTTCTCCCCCTAAAGATATGACCAAACAGTAGCAGTTGAGTTGGATAAAGAGGTGATGCTGGGAGCCTGGGGTTTCCCCAAAATTCTCTTTCACGGCAGGGACTCACACCCAGAGCATCAGGAGGTCAGAGCGAGTCTTCGTGGTGCCCTCTATATTCATAAAGCACAGCCTGATTTTGTTCAGAGCCTTTCCACACCTATTATAGCATCTCATCTGTGCAACAACTTTGTTAGGTAGCATTATTAATGTTTCATAAGATTTATATAGTGCTTTAGAGAGTATCTGAACTTATGTCACAAACATCATCTCCTAAGATTCTCAACACCCTGTAAAACTGGCAGGGACTATAGTCCTTTTTAAATATGTTAGTCTTTTGCCAAGATAAGGAGGCCATTCATTGGCAGGTATGGGACTGTAAAATGTCTTATGACTTCGAATCCAATGTCCATGTCACTAGTATATCATGCTCTAGACAGATATTATTAAACCCAAATGATGGATGGGAAACTGAGGCAGAGTGAGGTTAATCCTCAGAAGCTAGCTGATGGCAGACTTGAAAGGAAACACTTTTAAAGATAATATGGGGGAAAATAAATTTTCAGAACTAACCTTCAGATCTCAAGCATCATTCCCTTTGGGCATACCTTCTTCTAAAGTGTTCCTGCCCTGCTGAATCAAACCTAAAGGTGAAGGTTGGCACCTGAAAGTAACTGAGGCTCCCCAATATATGCACCTACCATCTGGTCATTAGAGTTTTAGTAACTAGCCTTAAATAAGCAATTTCTCTGTGCCAAGCACATTCTACGCACTTCACCAATATTATTCTTGTAATCCTCACAACAACCTTTGAAGGAAAGCACTGTTATCACCATCATTTTATAGGCGAGGAAATGAAGCCTAAAGGGAAATCCTGGCCACACAGCAGTAAGCGGTACAGCTGGGATCCGAACCCAGACAGTCTGGCTCCGGAGTCTATACTCCCTCACACCACACTGGGAGACAAGTGCGAAACTATGGAACCCTGGATTATCCCCTAACGTCCTACTCCACAGGGTGTGAGGGTGACAGGAATGCCCCTAAAATATAGATAATATATATATACATTAATTTCAGAGAGTGAGCTTATATTTATAGGTGCAAACAGATTAAATAAATCATGATTACAACAGTAAACATGTAAATTCTGATCAATAACCACTTGCTTTCCCCTCCCCCCAACGCTAACAGCTGCAATAAAGCTTTAACTGTAAAGCGATGCACAACCAGCCATAAAAATATGTAAAATAAATGAGGATAACATAATGAGGGAATCCAACATTCATCTCATAAATATAACATAACGACCACAACTAAAATGTCAGAGAATCTAATAAATCAATATGGTAGGACAGAGCTATCTTTATGTTCAGAATACATAAAAAATATATTTACATGCAGGGTGTTTTTTTTAAGCCACAACCAAACAAAAAAAAAAAATTATAAGACATTTAACCCTTTGTTTACTAAATTCTCTGGTTCAACAATGCTATTTCCAATACTCCATTGGGTTCCCCCATAGCCTTTCATGGTAAGAAATGGGCTGTATTTTGAACCCGCAAAGAAGGCCTGAGATATCTTGCTAATATGCAAATGTCATTATTGGAAGGGAAGCGGACAGGAAAACATCCTGAGGGTGCTTTGAAAGGATCAATTACAGGCCCTGGTTTAAAATACTTCTGATCATGGTGATTTCTGGAACTTTCAGCTCATTTTATTAGCGCCAACAAACCCTAGGAGGTTTAGTTATTTCCCTGTTAATGCACTAGCGATTGATGTGGATAAATCCCTTAAATACTAATGAGGGTGACACAAGTAAATCTCCCCTGAATTAATGAGAGGAGAGTCTCCTGTACTGACCAGCATGCCGCCTAATGACTTGAAATGATGGATATATAAATTCTTCCACGTTTCCCCATGGACACAAGCTGCAAAAATAAATATCTTTCCCAGCCACCTCCTCCCATGGGCCCTTCTGGATCCAGGGGGCCTGATGGGGAGGGAATTGGTCTAAATGGAAAAGGTACAAAACCTCCTTCCACAACTGTTTCCTTAATGAAATGGGCATAGTCCAGGCACAGTACCTCACCTGAGGGTGGACTAAATTAGGGAGATAAATGAGAGTTACAAGTCTCCTGACAAAATATTCTGAACCCAAGTCCAAAAATACTAATGTCTCAGGTATGACAAACCAGTTTAATGTTCATACGTTAAACTGAGTTTAATAAGTAGGTATATACTACAATGTTCCAGTTACCTATTGCTATATAACAAACACAGTGTATTTAAACGTCCGTATATTTGCTCTGTGGGCTGATAGGGGCTCAACTGGGCCGTTCTACTGATCTCACCTGAAGCCTTCACGTGCTTGCTGTCAGCTGGAGGCAGAGGGTAGAGGGTCCGAAATAGCTTCACTCACAGGTAAAGAGCCTGGGGCAGTGACTCAGGGCGTGATCGCTCTCTCCTCACCTGGCTAACTTGAGTTCCTTTGCCCGGCAGATGGACTCTAAGAGCAAGCATGCCAACCCAGTATGGAGGCACTTACATGCATCCCACACATGCTAATGTCCCACTGGCCTAAGTCAGAGTCATGGAGAAAGGAACTACACAGAGGTGTGAATACTGGGCAGTGTGGTTCATTTGGGGCCAGCGAAGAAACAGTTCACCGCAATTAACACTATTTCCCAGGGGGAGGGAGGCAGGAGGGAGACTGTCGCCATTGTTACAAAAAGCCCCATTAGTGTTTCTTTTTCTTTTCCTAGTCTTTTACTTTAATATTCAATGATCTAGTGTTCTGATAGCTGCTTAATTTTTTGGAGATTTGTGTTCAACATGAAAATGGGGGTAAGCTGAGCCAGAAAGAGAGATACCCTCACAATTTATAAATAAATAAGTTTAAATTTTTATTTTTAAAACAGAACAAAAACTGGACATAATGATTGATAACACAAGGAAACATGCAGCCAGTCCCATGTACTCTGCCTGATTCTCTGAGCACAAGAACTCCACACAGCAGCAACTCTGCCTATTATTCACACCTATGGGACCGTCTGCACCCTCTTTAAGGACCAACATTATACCTCTCTTCACTCAAGTGGGCAAAGACTTAGGGGTCCTCAGAAATCTTGCTCCAACAAGTCTTCCCTGAGAATGTCCCAGCAATATGACCTACCTTCACCACAATAACCTATGGGCTTGGTTAATATTTGCCAATTCCAGTCCACATGTTGAGATTCCTCAGCAATAAATAATTTGTATGACATTTCCAATTTCATCAAAGCACATCCCATTTGATGCTCAGAACAGTTCTATGAGGTAGATAAGACAAAGATTTATTATCTTCATTGGAACAAAATGAAAACAAAGCCTGTACCCATTAATATGTAGTGCTAGTTTTTTCAGTGGTTTACAGTTAACAAAACTTTTCCTTAGACTAAAACCATCCTGAGAGATAGATTATAATATTCCTAATAATACCTGAGATAGAGTTATTAAACACTTTTCACAGAACTGGATAGTCAACAGTGGAGCCCTGGCCGGTTGGCTCAGTGGAAGAGCGTCGGCCTGGCATGCAGAGGTCCCGGGTTCGATTCCCGGCCAGGGCACACAGGAGAAGCGCCCATCTGCTTCTCCACCCTTCCCCCTCTCCTTCCTCTCTGTCTCTCTCTTCCCCTCCCGCAGCCAAGGCTCCATTGGAGCAGGGATGGCCCGGGCGCTGGGGATGGCTCCTTGGCCTCTGCCCCAGGACCTAGAGTGGCTCTGGTCGCGGCAGAGCAACGCACCAGAGGGGCAGAGCATCGCCCCCTGGTGGGCGTGCCGGGTGGATCTCGGTCGGGCCCATGCGGGAGTCTGTCTGTCTCTCCCCGTTTCCAGCTTCAGAAAAATTTTAAAAAAATAAATAAATAAAAAATAAAAACAGTGGCAGGCACAAGTCAGGATCCCAAGTCTACTCAATCCAACTTCCTCCCTAGCAGGTAACAGGGAGGGTCAAAGATCTTTGGTCATATCGTAATGGAAGAATTAAAATTAGAACCTGTACCTACTGGTGGACATGCGCCTGCCAAAATCATGTTGACCCTTAAGCCTCATTAGAACCTGTAAGAACTATCCCAATGTTAGTTATACAACGGACCACACAAGCATTAGTAGGCTTTGAAAAAAAGAGCTAGAAGCACCATAATGACCTAGCTTTCTAAGAACACAGGAACCTGACATAGTTCTTGGGCTTTAGAGAATACGCTATAGTATGAGGATGATCAACAGCATAATGATGAGGCTTCACAAGGTGACCTCTCGGGCTCACAAATTTAATGAAACATTGCTTAAGCCATTTAGACACTACTTTGCTTAACCAAATAAGTCAATAAACAGAACAGAGAGTCCAGTTCATCTAATTAAAAAATGTATGTAATAAAAACAGCATTAACATAGTTAGGAAAATAGCCTAAAAACAAATGATTTTGGGTCAACTGGCTATCCATTTGAAAAAACATATATATTAATTTTCATATCAATATAAAAGCATTCATATATATAGAAATTAACTTTAAAATATAGATAGATAGATAGATAGATAGATAATCTCCAATGAATCAAGACCTAAAAGGTAAAGTTAAAACAATCAAAGTTTTAGAAGAAATACAGGAGAACATGTTTATGGTTGAAGGTCCTGGAAAGCCCTAAACAAGATACAAAGAGCATAAAGGAAAAGAATAGGTAATTTGACACTATCAAAAATCTACATATAATTCAAAACCTCATAAAGCCTAAAGACAGCAACAGATTGGAAGAAAATATGTGTAATATTTGAGAGACTGAGGCCAGATAGATCTGAATATATAGACTTAAAGGAATAAGTAAATAAGTAAATACTGAATAAGTAAAAGTCTCACATGCCAAGAGAAAAGTGGGCAAATGATACACATAGGTGATTCAAAATAGGAATAAAAAAACAAGTAGAAAATGAATACCTGAAATGATTCCCAAACTTGGCAAAAAAATGAAAAATTTAAATGGCAGCAAGGTATGTCATGCCCAATAGAATGCAATCATTTTTTTTCTTTTCTATTTTATTTTTTAATATGTTTTATTGAATGTATGGGGGTGACACTGGTTAACATAATTATACAGGTTTCAGGTGCCCAGTTCTACAGCACATTCCTGTACACCGTATTGTCTGTGCACTCCCTCAAGTCATGACTTCCTCCCTCACTATTTACCCCCGACTCCCTCCTTCACCTCTTCATGCCAGTAATCACCACACTATTGTCTGTGTTCGTGGAGGGCTAGACCAAAAAAAGACACATTGCAGTAATTTTTAAAGTGTGCTAATACCAAAGGTTGACAAGAGAATTGGTCAAATGGCACTTTATACACATCACTGGGAGTGAATACTGATAAAATCACAGTGGAGGACAATTTATAGTACTCATTACAATTTAAAATACGTAAACACTATAATTAAGCAATTCTACTTTTTAGAACATACCCAAGAGAAACACTTGCATGTGTACACAAAAAGGCCCATAACCAGGGTATTCATTACTGATGTGACCAGGAGAAATGCTCAACCACCAAATGCCCATCAGAAAGCTAGTGGCTAAGTAAATCTTGGCATATCTCTACTATGGAATATTGTGCACAAGTCAAAAGTGGTAAGTATATCAACAATGTCATGATATGTAAAGATATCTAAGACACACCATTGAGTGAGACAACAAGCTTCTGACCTTCTACAATACTGTAAGGGCTTTGGTATGTGTCTACATGTGCCTATGTTTGGGAGCATAGAAATTCTCAGAAGAAGGACAAGTAAATATAGCAAGTGCCTCATGGGGATACCTTTGGGGAAAAAGAGTGGATTGGGTTGAGGACTGAGCCTTAGCTTAGCTGTTAATATGGAGAATATGGTACTTGTGTAACTAAAATTCAATTTTCCATAAACAAAGAGACATGACAAAGTGACCTCCCCCACAAAAAAAAAAATTCTCCAAAGCATTCATAGTCTGTTCTGAAATTTATAAAACAAACAAAAAAAGAAACAAATCAAACAAAAACAGAGATTATAATGGAAGAGGATGAGAACCAAAACAGTGTAAAACAAGAGATGTGGGGTCAGTTGGCCCAAGTTCAAATCCTGGCTATACTCCTCTCTAAGGTGCGTGGCTTGGTAATGTCTTAGTTGCATCTGTGCTATGACAGACGCAACTAAGGCTGGGTCGCTTATAAACAAATTCATTTCCCACAGTTGTGGAGGCTGGAAAATCAGGGCACTCTTCCCGGTCATCGACTTCTTGCTATGTCTTTACAAGACAGAAGGGGCGAGGGCACTCTCTGGAGCCCCTTTTATCAGGGCATCACTCTCATGGTCTAATCACCTCCCAAAGGCCCCACCTCCTAATTCCACACTTTGGGGGTTAGGTTTCAACACATACACTTTGCGGTGGACCCAAACATGATGGCAGCAAACATTGCTGTTACTTGTTAATACAAGGCACTTAATGAGTATCATTTTCAAGACTTGTGAACCTTACCATGTGAAATAGATTTGCTTCATGTGGTCTTTGTAGCCATGGGCTAGTGTCCAGGTTATTTGGTTGCCTTAGCTCTGTACAAGCAAGAAAAATGAGATTCCCCACGTGTGCCCAGCATGCAGTTGCCAGCAGCACTGCTTTCTATATAGGACCCCACTTAATTCTTCCTGCAATCTTTTTATCCCCGTTTCACAGATAAAGAGTCAGAGGCTTCAGGACCAGTAGCCAATTGTCACCATTATATTACATTCAGATGGCAAAGCCCTGTATTGTACCTTTGCCAGCCTCCTGCTTGTTTTGCTAAAAACAGTAGTCAATCAATCCTTTGTAGGACTGAAGAACAGACTCAACTTCTCTTTCCTGGGGGAAGGGGGAGCTATCTTTCCATATCTCGTTTTATGGGGCATCCTAGTGTCTTTACTCACATTCCTCTTCCACACCAAAGCAGCCGGAGGAAGGTCTTCTTTCGCTCATTGTTACATTGGGCTGATACTTAACTATTTACATCAGTGCAAAATTGAGTTCAGACATGGCAAAGCCTCTGCCCCCTAGGCTTCTTGGCTTATTCTAAGGAAGAGTCTTCTACCTTTCTATCTGCCTAGCAGTTTGCTAGGTTCTTCACATGCCATTTTATTTAATCCTCAGCACAAACCTATAAGGGATGTACAATGCTCCACATTTTATAGCTACAGAAACAAAGGCCCAGAGTAGTTAAGTGGCCCGAGGTCACATACTAGGGAATAAAATCAAAGTTTTCACATTTCTGAAGCCTCAGTTATCTCAGCACACTAATGTTTCTATGGGGCTGGAGCAACAAATATAAAAATTCCTTTCAAGTCTTACATGTAGGGTGATCATTCAAATCTGGATACTTTTGTAAGAGGGAGGAAGAGGTCATTATTAATGATTATACCAGAAAAACAGGCATAAATTAAGACTATCCCAGGGAAAGCAGGACATATGTTCACCCTGATTATCTGCCACACACGGGAACATCACCCCAGAAAAACAAGGATGTTCCAAGACCCATAAACTGTGAGCAATAATGTTTCATTCCAGGAGGGCACAGTTGTGCAGATGGCCAAGACCAGCTCATCCTCTACAAACCTCGGACACAGAAGGAAATCCGACAAATAGTAGAGCTAGAGCTACTAGTGCAGACGAACCCCTCTCCTGCCCCTACTGTGTTTTCAAAGTCAACAAATCTTTATTGCATGCTTCATCATGTAACCACAACTCTAAAAATGAAGCCAGAAAGAATAGGACATGCATGATATCTACTTCAGGGGAACAGTCTTCATGGAGGTCTTTCTCTGTCCTGGGACACAAAACACTTGCAGGTGCCTCCTGGGGGTCCAGAAGCAGGCCAAGGAGACCAGGAACTGTAGTCTCTTCCAGGATTCGTCTTCCACACAAGCAGACTTGTACTACTATGGAGAGGAAGCTGTCTCAGCTCGAGAGGCCCAGTCACTTGGATTAGTCAGCTCTGTAGGTGTTGAGGGGACCAGGACATCTTCTCACCCTAACAGTGTGGAATGGCCCAAGGAATCACTGAAATTACAGACTTGGCTGCTTTCAAGGACACAACCCAGAACATCTTTGCATTCGGGATTTAATATCCCAGGGAGTAATTGCTCCTTTCTACTTCATGACATAACGCTCAATTATACATCATTAAGTTTAGTTTTCAGGATGGGTTATTCAGATTCACAAGTGATTTAGTGGCAACTAACCCCAACGTCAGCTCCCACTCACACAGACGAATGAATGTACACCACCCACTTTAATACCAGTGTTCTTTAGCTATACGGGCACATATACATGTGTGCGTGCACGTGCATGCATGTACGCTCACACACACTACCCCTTATTTGCGTGGATGATTCAGAACAAGCTAGTACACCCAGATTATCACAACACAAAGAAGTAAAAGAATGTGCTTATTATAATACATGAGATGAATTTCATTTTCCAAGGCTACCATTTACAATCACTGTACTGGCCACCAGGGGAATCTGGCAGGACTGCAGCATATGGTAAGAAGTTTTAAAAAGGAGAAAAGAATGTTTTCCCCTTTAACACTCGATCCTCACCCCACTTCATCCCCATCAAAGGAGCCCACACTAAAGCTGCAGTTTGTGGATCATCACTGGATGCCTGACCAGCACCTAAGTCCCCTACAACGACCTCCCACCAGTTTCTGCATTCACCCCCATAAAATTGCCATCCAGCTCTCCACAGAGGCCAACAAAAATCACACATGCTCAATGGGAAGCAGAGAATTTCCTTGTGAGCTCCATCCAGATTTGCTGTGATCCAGAGTCGCATGTCAAAGCTGCACCAAATTTTTGAGACCATCCCCAGGAAAGAACTATTCTTTCTTTATCAGCAGTCTCAACTTCAGAACTTCAGATATGACAGGTAGTGGTCCAAAATGAAACTAATTTACAACATTTCCTACTATGCAATTAACCTTTTTTGTGCAGAATATTGCTTTTTTTAAATGTCTGTTGCAAAATAGGCTCCTCAATGAATCTAATTTCCCACTCACCTTTTAGCAAAAATTATGCCTTTTACACCTAAGATATGCAGATTACAACAACTCCTAAAATGAATCCGAGAAGTCAGTTTTTGATTACTGGTTTTTTTTATTTAGATTTATTGATTTTTAGAGAGAGGAGAGAGAGTATGAGAGAGAGAGAGAAGGTGGGGAGAGTGTGAGAAGCATCAAATCCTAGTACCTGCCTGTTGTAATGTGCCTTGCTCAGGCAAGCCAGCGGTTTTGAATCAGTGGCCTCAGCATTCCAGGTCAGCACTTTATCCACTGTGCCACCCCCCCTTCAGGCCTTTTCGTTCCATTTTTAAAACCTTGGTTTTCACTAAAATCAAGTGAAGTTTGGCTTCTTGGGCCTGGCTGCATGATAAGTTGAGACAAGATAATGCAGTGGCCTGGGACTGCCACTAGCCTCCCAGATCCTGCCATAGAAAACCACTCCACCAAAGCCTGTCCCTGATGGGGTCTGAAACATAAAATAAAGATGGTGGGGATACCTTTTCTATGGAGGGGGCGAGCAACTGCCCACTCCATTTTGGTCCTTCCCAAAGGCTTTCCCAAGGCACTTCCTAAGGCAACATCCACAGACCTCAACTACAGGGGACCTTCTCCACTTCCTGAAGCCATGCTACAAAGGTGGATTACTTAAGAAACAATTAGGTGCGTACACAAAGCAATTTGCAGGCAGCCGCACTCCTTCAGCTTCCTAAGTGAAGGGCCTTTCAAGGCTGATTTATAACACTGTCGTCTTCAGAAGGCAAAATAATTAATAGGAGCATGGACTTCTAATTTCAGTGACTTCCAGAGAAAGTGGATTTCATTTGATTTATGACGGCCGGTGACTTTGCATTTTATCAGTTCATTCACTCATTATTTATGCTGATGGCCAATTTCAATGGGTCGCTATCATCTAACTCGCTACTAATCAAAGAGAATTAGGGTTCACTGCATTATTTAGAAGTTGCTAATTTATCTTCAGAACAAGTAGTGAGAAGAGTTTGGGGCCTTCCATAAGAAAAAAAAACAGAACAGCTGGCTGAAGCCGGAAAATTTGGTCAGCATTTTAAATGAGTTTTGCAAGTTGATGAGTTCTGAGTTGGAAGGAAAGAAAGAAAAAAAAAGAAGACAGAATAAAAAAAAACAAACTAGAATAAGACTAAAAAAATAACAATAAACTCTGAGTTACGACTGCAGTCTGACAAGCCCCACTGTCAAGAAAGATGAATCTAATCCTGCAACCTTGGGGTTTGAGCATCATACAAGGTGGGCAAAAGTAGATCGACAGTTGTTCGTATGCAAAAAGGCATGCAGGTTATGATAATTACAATAGCTTTATTAACTCTGTTTCACGTACTCAAAACTATAAACCTACTTTTGCCCACCCCTGTATAATCTTACTAGTGAAATATCCCAGCACCCTTCAGTTTAACTCAATAAATAAGTATGTTTGCACTGAAATAATCAGTGTTCCCTGGTTTCATTTTTAAGTCATTTTAATATGTTTGAGACATAGGATAATGAATCACACTTAAACATGAGAAAATTAAGTCCCATCAGCAAGTAATATTACCCAATCATATTCAATCATGTTGAATAACAATCTTTACCAAAATGATTCTCTCTTAGGCAAGATTAAGAAAATGACAACAGCCTGACCAGGCGGTGGCCTGGCGCATCGGACTGGGCAGTGGACAGAGCATTGGACTGGGATGCAGAGGACCCAGGTTCGAAACCCTGAGGTCACCAGCTTGAGCATGGGCTCATCTGGTTTGAGCAAGGCTCACCAGCTTGAGCCCAAGGTCGCTGGCTTGAGCAAAGGGTCACTTGGTCTGCTGTAGACCCCTGGTCAAGGTACATAGGAGAAATCAATCAATGAATAACTAAGATGCCACAACAAAGAATTGATGCTTCTCATCTCTCTCCCTTCTGGTCTATCTGTCCCCCTCTCTGTATCTCTCTATCTCTATTACAAGAAGAAAAAAAAAAGAAAATGACAATTTGGGTGGGGGGGAAAGCTGTTATTTTACTTTTAAAAAGAATCGACTTTAAAATAATACTTCTGTGTAAATTCCTATAAGACAATATATTCTCATGTGTTCAGCCTCCAACTTATGACAATTCTGGTTCTTCTGACCAGAATATACCTCTCTTGATGCTTACCAAGTGAATCCCTCTTGTCCTTCAAGTTTCTGTTTATCAGGACTATCTAGATACTTTTCTCTGCTCACTAACACCCTCAACCATCCCTGGGTTATTGCCCTACTTGTCTGTAGTCTTCAGCAACTATAAACTCCATGAGAGTAGGTACTAAGTGATTTGTAAGCCGCTCTACCCCAGGGCGCCATGTATTTGCTGAGTCAACGTTGTTGATATGTTGTTGCTTTGACTTGAATGTTTTCTGTGCCATTCAAGTCATTCTCTCAGTCCCTTAGGAAAACTAGATGGTGTTACATGGGGAAAGGAAAACTCTAGTTTCTTACCTGCCCAGTATTTTTTGGCAGTTTAAAAACCAAGGAGGAAGGATAAAGTAGAGAATAACATCAGTTTTTGAATACTTTTAATATTTAATGAGAATACACGACTCTTGAAGCTAGTAAGGGCCTTGCCAGTTTGTTGGGACAGCTCTAACATAACCCAAAGGGAATAGAAGACTCCTAAAACCAAAACCAAAAGCTGCTTCATTTCAATTTTCATAATAATACTACTACTATACTTTTTTTTTTAAATCTCAGGATGGAAAAATGGCTACAGACTAATATAAATATAATCTGTAGAGGAGTTTTTAATGGTTTTTATTCCCAATCCAGATACCCTTTTTTAGTTTAGATTGGGCTCTTCTAGTTTATATCTTGCCAGATGCCAGACTGTCAAGGTACTCATGTAACAAATATGGCCTCATTAAATTTGAAAAGGTAATCACACTGAGTTATCACAACAGGATTTTCTTTAATATATAAGCATCAAGTTTATCATATTGATGGGCTCAAATATGGTCTTGGATTTCAGCATTTGTTTCCATCTCATTTCACAATTTATATGTCACCAAAAGTAAAATACGACTTGTGAAACACAAACCGGTTTACTTTCACACTTTTCATCAATTACTTTTGTTTTTGGCTACAGATCCAGTAAACAAAACAAAGTGTTTTTGTATAGCTAATACTGAAATGGATATTAGTTGGCACTGTTAGTTTTCAATCTTGGTTGCCTTAGATATTGTGTTTTTACTGAACAGACTGTTCAGGGCTCCCTAAAGGCCCATGGACTTCCAAAAAGTCCTTAGGCACACACACATGTGTGTGTACACACACAAACACACACACACATTGCAACAGTTAGGGCCAAAGCTAGAAAACAGAAATTGCTTCTAATATTTAAAACAGAAAGAATTTAATGCAGGGATTTGCATATTCAAATGATAGAGAAGCAACAGCAAGAAACCATTACCACCTTTAGGCTGAAGAGACAAAGGGAGGACTGTGACAAGGTCACTAACTAATGACAGAACTCTGGCAAACCATGGACCATAGGAATTGAGCCACTGCAGGGATTCAGCCCCTATCAGACAAACCAGCAGAAGTAGATAAGGGAGAAGTATGCTGGCTTATTCCTTTCTCCTGCCTTCTATCCTCCTGCCAGAGCCTCCCATTGGTCAAACCCAAGAGGAAACCAGCGACAAGGGAGCTTGGGGAAATGCTCCGGCAGGTGACAAGCCCCTGTGATAGACAGCAAAGCAGGCAGGAGCAAGAATGGATCTGAGGAGAAAATGAGCCACATCTCTCTTTCAAAGAGGTCTAGGGGCCAGATGCAGCTGGAATAGGAAAGAGATGCAGGTCATTGTCCTGCCCTGCTTTTCCCCTTCCTCCTCAGTGAGTATCTAAAGTCCAAGTACACACGATAAATAAAGAGGCATTAAGGTAGCAACCTGGTGAATAAAATTATAATATGTTCGGGGTATCCTGAAGATATATGAGCCCAGGTCTCCCTTGGAATTTGAAAATAAATAGGCAGAAGTATGTGAAAACCCATGAAGAAGAAAGTAGGAGGGGAGGTACTAAACCTGGTGCCTAACACTGATTGCATCAGTGGGCCTTGCACACCACAGAGGCATGCTTGTAGGTCTGGTGACTACATAGTGGCCTTGGGCAGAAAGTTACTAATTCAGCCAGTAAAGCAATGGGCCTCCATCCACTACCCCAAATCTTGGCTTTTAGATCCTAAGGATTAAATTCCTTAGGCAGAGCAACAACTCAAATGAGTAGCAGGGATAATATGAAACTTTGGGACTAAGCCCCCACATTGTGACTGTCCCAAAATGCTAGGGAAAATTAACAAGATAGATTGAGAGAGAGATTTGAAATACTGAAATCTGCTATTACCAGTTCTTATTATTTCCATCTTCTTCCCTCTCAGCCCCCATGTAGTTCTTTTATTTATGGATTCAATGTAAGAGGGCTCTTTCCCATTCTTTTTCTTCTCTCTATGCAAGTTACATGAAATTCAACAAGGCAGATCTCCCTGTGACATAGTTACAGAAATTGTAGACATGAAGGCAGACCCACAAAAAAAAAAAAAAAGAAGTGCAGGTGACAGCCTGATTCCTGACTAACATGGTCACAAAGTCCATCACCTTTGCAGCTGCCTGGTATTTGGGGCCTTCTCAAAAATAAATAAATATATCATATTTGTTCATATATATATGAATGAATAAATAAATAAATAAATAAATAAGAGAGAGACAAAGAGATGCAGGAACATGACCTTGCCATCATTATTACAGAATGCCCGACTGAAGGTAGGAAGTGAGCACAAGACTGTCGGAGCCAGGTGAGCGGCCGGACGCCGGGGCATCGGATCCTGCTGCCGTCACATCATGACAGCCAAGCAAAAGCTGAAGAGCGGGAGTTTTTGATACAAATGCCAGTTAAATGATCCATTCAGTTATACTTGATATGTCTGGTATAATATAGCTTGTTCCAGATGTCAAATAATATTGCCAAACCATGCTCACTAATGTGAAAACCATTGTTGCTGATAAGCCTAAGTGTGGTTGGATCTGTACAACAGTCACCCATCTGCAGACAAAATATTGCATTAAAACAAAACAAGTGGCTCATAATTTAAGCCGACAAAGGGATTGACTGAAAAAAGTAAAATATAAAAAGCAGTTTTCCCCTGAGAAACTTTTTTTTCAGAAATATTTCACATTAACACATTTAAGTTATATTCAATTTTATACAAAAATTATAGTAATTGTCCTTCACCTAACATGAATGTTATAATTATATCAATACTTTCAGCGTTGCTGCACTTCAACACCCAGTATAAGTACAGTGTGTTCCCAACTGATGCTGGAAGGAACAAATAAATAGATTTGCAGCGTTTGATGTGACCCCTTCAAACATACAGCTCTAAAATATCCATTGTTCATAAAATTCATAAAGGGCTGCATATGTACATCCCAACTCCCTTTCCCATTCAATATTTATGAAAATGCAATTTACTGTATGTCAAATGAAAAATGCAGTTTTCAAATGCATTGACAACAGGTGCTAGCTAAATGATCAGGCGCTATTTGTTACCTAGTCCCTTACTCTCATTTGCAGCAAGATAAATTGCATTTTAGAAGAGTAGTGCGATCTAAGGGGTCTTGACATGTTTTTATTGATTTGCATAGGCTATATGCATGTATTCCTGTTTGTAGGCAAATAGTGCCACAAGTAAATTCAAGGCGCTGCGCCTGTGTTTCAGGAAAATTGGAGTCATCACGGGGGAGCCAAGATGGAGTGAGCCTGGGTAAAAGAGACACATCCAGCCTGCTGGAATCTCAGAACCTCTATTAAGATTTATAGGCTGTAGGATTCTTTTGGGCTTCAACATTATTCTTAGTAAACCCTTTCTGTCTTCTGTTGTTTATAAGAACTGGCAGCTTTAGCAAAGACAGAAGCTTAAGTTGTAGGTAGCACAATTTAACATAATAGTTCTTGCCTGTCCTCCAAATAGCCTAATGCTGATTTTGCAAAAGGAAAGGAGAAAAGGAGAAGAAAAGCCACATGAAACCACATACTATAGGCCGTTGCTCTGACGTAGATGGATTTTGCTGTCACTACAGAAAACCATTGGTAAAATTTGATTATATTTCTAATGTCAAAATTTACTAACTTTTCAGACTCCCGGGTTCCATTTCTCATTTGATTTTTCATTTTGTTATCTCAGCACCATCAGGCCCATCACAGAGAGTAATGCACCAATTAGCTCAGGGAGTCACTCACTCAGAAGGGACTTTTTCATCCACAGGGACTTCCCCTCTCTGCTGCCACTGCCACAGCCAAGCCCCGCCTCCTTCCGTCCACACACCTCTCACCACTGCCTCTCTTCCCACCACCCCCTCTCCCTACCTCCATCCAGAGCTTTTGTATCAGTTTTTAGTCACAACATTCACAAAGGTATTGATAGCCTTATGACATCTCTTCTGCTATTGTCTTATTTTAAATCATGTTGTTATTGATTTTTTTCACCAATTTAACCATGAGAACTATAGGTCTTTACCTTAACTGGTGAAATGGTCAATAACAACATTTTTTAAATTCCCTTTTTAAAAATTTTTCCATTGATTTGAGTGTAGGGGGAAGAAAAAAAGAGAGGAGACAGAGAAAGAGAAAAGTGTCAACTCATTGTTTCACTTATTTGTTCCATTTAGTTGTATACTCATTGGTTGCTTCTCATATGTGCCCTAACTGAGAATCAAACCCACAACGTTGGCATGTCAGGATGATGTTCAATCTGCTGAGCAACCCAGGCAGGACCCAATAACCCCAATAACAACTTTTGGACTTCTAGTCTGTTTGAACTTTTGCCTTGCCCATGGTAGAGGTCAGATACAAATATTTTAATGTGCCATAATAATGAGCACTGCCTCTGCATGGGGACTCACACTTCTAGGTGCACTCTCCAACACATGTCCTCGTCGGATCCTCAGAACGGAGATGACCAGTAGTCATTACTATCATCCTCGCATCCCCTGGGTTTAAGGAGTTTGACAGAGATGCATGGGTGACTAGTGCAAGTTTCTCAACAGCTCAGGGTAGAGCGGGCACCAGCACTCAGGACCTCCAGCCAGTGCCTGCCTCCTTTCTATGTACCATGCTCATCACTCAGAATATCTATTCTTTAGGATGGAACTCAAGCCCAGTTTCTTTTGTAAATCTTCTATAACAGAGAAAAGTCATATGTCTTTATTTCAGGAAACCATGTGGTTCAACACATGAAGAGATATGTGCAGAGCTTATCTAGAGCTGGGTCCATGTTGACCAATAATCATGCCTTATTTCTTCCCCAAACTCATTCATGCATCTCTTGAAAACTCTTATAAAAGACTTTTCCCCAGTGTTATGCCAGGCCCAAGGAAATAAAGATTAATAAGAGAGGATCTCTGCCCCCATAGAGCTTATAGTCTAGTGCTGTGGTTTTCTGTTTTTTGACCATGATCCACTTTATATTCAACTAATGACTCAGCATGTGTTTGTACACACACACACACACACACACACATACACACACCCCTCTGAAGAAAGCTTCATAAAGCTACATTTAACTTTACCAGGTGGAATGAGAAAATAGATATTTTCCATTTTGTTTGCTTTATTTTATCTATTTATAAAAGGCTATTCACAATCCCCTATATGAATTTCACCAACAAATCCTGGATTGTGAGCCTCAGTTGGAAAACCACTCATCCACGGATTGTGGAATGGCTTAAGAGACCAGGGACCAGCAAGCACCTTCTATAGAGAGCCAGATAATATTTTAAGCTTGTGGGCCGATCAGTAAAGTAAAGGATATTATGCAGGCACTAACAAGAGAAATATTTTTTTCTATTTAAGTTTTATTGATAAAATTCAAAATACTATAATAATAATTTAGTATAATTTTGTATAACAGGTTTGATAATGAGAAGAGTAGAATTTAGTTATGAACACTGCACTTTGAATTTCATATAATGTTAACATATTGCACAGTATTATTTTTCTTCTAATTTTTTTCAGCTATTTAAAAATGTAAAAGTCATTTTTAGCTCACAGGCGTATGAAAAGAGGCAACAAGTCATAGCTTGCCAACTTCTGACTTAGAGCAAAATCAATTTTTACTGATATGCCTAAAATTTCAATTGTTTTAATTACAAAGCTGGCTATGGAGTACCTTCAACTAGTGCTTGAGAAAGACTCAGAAAAATGTAGCTATTTAAATAACTGAGGGATGTTAAATAGCCCTCTCAACACACTATGACTTTGGTCCCATTTTATCTTCATCTTACCAATGAAGAAACTAAGTCAGAGGGATAATAGGACTTCCCCCAAAGCTACCAAGCCCAGGGCTAGGGACACGTATCCTTCTCAGCAGTGACAGGGCCTGGTTTAGATGACCAAGAGGTGAAGACCAAGATCGATCTGGAACAAAAACCCTCACTCCTCTCGTGGCACCAGCAGAGATTATCATGCACTATAATGAACACATTTTCTCTTATACCATTCAGGTGACCAAAGAGAACCAAGGTCAGCTTCTCCTGCTTATTGTACCATAACATGGATAACCTGCAGGAGGCTTGGATCTTGATGTCCCTGAATGGTAATCATTTGGTCTGGAATGTAAGTTACTACTGAACCTCATTCACAGATATGTCTTCGTGTCTTACAGGCATAAAGCAAGAAGACAAGTCATAGTACCTGAGGTCTCCGTGTCCACTCCCCACTGCCCCATGCATTTGGCCAAGTGCCAGCACAGCGAGAGGGAACAGCAGGGTTCTCAAAGTTTGGGCGGCGCATGTGGCAGCCACAACCCATGACCAAGGCTCCCAGGATTGGCTTGAGTCTACAATGTGTGTAGTTCTTCATGAGGGCAATCATTCACACAGACAAAACATAGCATTCCAAACTTCAGGTTATATTTATGTTCAATAATAAACTGTAGGAAACCCAGGGCTACTCAAAGCTTCCAAGGACATGTGTGCTGCACTGGAGAGTTAGGGGCCCGTGGAAAGAGGTGATTAAAACACAGCCAGCATGTAAACACGTTAGGTTATCGTGTCAGTAAGGTTTCGAAACCAAGTATATTGCCTCTAGAAAAACTGTGCACTCAGTGGTAGCTAACACTGCACACTGACTCTCCTGTACTGTGGTCTATAAACACTGCTAAACACGACCTGCAGAGCCGGAGAGTGTATGAGCATGGTCACAAAACCCTGGCAATGTTAGTATTTTCAATACAAACAGGGCCCTCTAATAGTGACATGAAGGTTTTTAAACAAGAGTATATACAAATAAACACACTAAACTCAACATACCAAATCAAATCATGTGCAGAAAGTAACAATGGTCAAAAAGTAAACATCACAAGTTAAACACATATGAGGCTACTAGTAGGTATTTTTTAAATTACTTACTGCAGAGTGCTTCACTTTTGTCTTAAGTAGTCAGGTCTTAAAACGCAGAGTTTGTTCAAAGAAAGGGGCAGCTATAAAATTTTAAGTTATTTTATTCTTCACAGTTCATCAGTAGCTTTGCATTAGAGTGTCACTGCTTTGCATTTTTCTCTGCCAAGTCTGATCTTAAAATGAATAGATACATACATACATATCAGTATATATACATGTACACACATGTACACACACATACACAATGAAAAAAGACACAGCTTCACAGGCCCACTATTTCTGGTACTAAATGTGAAGCTCAACCCTGGCCAGTTGGTTCAGTGGTAGAGCATCGGCCCAGTGTGTGAAAGTCACGGTCAGGCACACAGGAGAAGCAACCATCTGCTTCTCCACCCCTACCCCCCCTACCCCGCTCTCTTCCCCTCCCACAGCCATAGCTCAAATGGTTTGAGCAAAGTTGGCCCTGAGCACTGAGGATAATTCCATAACCTCACCTCAGGTGCTAAAATAGCTCAGTTGCCAAGTGATGGAGCAGTAGCCCCAGATGGGCAGAGCATCACCCAGTAGTGGGCATGCTGGGTGGATCCCAGTTGGGGCACATGTGGCAATCTGTCTCTGCCTCCCCGCCTCTCACTTAATAAAAAAAAAAATGTGAATCTCAAGGCAAGTACATTACAAGGATGTACATATATGATAACAACTCCTGCTTGAAAACACTATAAAGGGAACTCATTTTCCAATTAATCATAAATCAACATTGATAATAACCTAAGAGTGCTTTTTAAGAGTTCAAAAAATGCTTTTATTTGGACCAAGTCTGGGAAGAAGACGTTACTTACTATCTTCATGTAACAGACTAGGAAAATAAGGTTACAAAAGACAGGGCTGCCTTTTTCTCTTGATGGTAGACAAGGAAGGGGCTATGGGATGGGAGGCTGGTAAGTGTATGCAGGCCAAGACCTAAGTTCACAAAGGCCTCGAGAGTAAAAGGGAAGAGAAGAAAGGGGAAAAGTAGAATTAGATGTTACAGTCAATAAAGATGTGCCAATACAAAAAAAGAAAAAAGTTTCTGGCCAACTTATTTTACAAAACAAATTGTAATGCATCACCGCAAAAATTGGATGCATCTGGAGGAAGCAGAATTAAAAGGATCAAGGCCAGAAGCCATAAAACTTTCTACTCTCCAGAAGATCTGGACAATCTGCTAGGTAGCAGGCAGGGTGATGGGCAGTTGGGATCATTGCAGGATGAGTGACAAAAAAGAATTTTTTTTAAAAGAACCTCACTAGCTGTAGCCCCAAAGCTCATCTCACGTTATGTGCACTCAGAGAGTTGATTTGCCTACATACCCTCCCATCCTTATAGGCCTTACTTCTACAGGGGGAAAAAAGTGTGTTCAGCAGAAACATAGCACATGCACTTTGTTTGTGCTTATTAAATAAAAAGAAAGGATCACCTTCAACTATATTAATGATGGACTGGTGGATGAAGGATGCCTGTGAAAATTCACAACATCTGTTTGCTCCACTCTCTTCTCAGCATGCTGCACCTATTTCTCATGCTTAATGATGCTCAGCCACTCTGCAAGTTTTACGAACAAATGTGTGTTTAGCCACATTCATCATTCTGAATGAGCGTTCTTGATGAAGCCTCCACTGGCCTGTTTCGCTCTTTCTGCTACACTTTAACAAATGACAACTGCTCTACGTATTTTTCATTTGTTAAAAATAAAAAGCTAAGTGAAGGATAGGCCTGGAGGATATTTTCCCCTTCCCTTTGAGTCCCCCAGAAACCTCAGCACATGTCATCCATTGTACTTCTCCACCCACAGCCCTGCCCCTGAAGAGGACACGCTGGGAGGGCCGGCCTTAGAGCTCTGGGGTCAGAGCAGCACTGGCTCCGTCCCACCTATGGAGTCCTGTCTCAGCAACAATTCTCTCTCCTTTCTCTAATTACCTACTACTCTTGGAATCTCCATCACACAGCATGCGGTGTAAATGTATGCCTTTACTCTTCTCTGAACAGAACTTTAAACCGATAAGTTGGGAAGAAATCAGAAAATGTTTGTATTACCAAGAATGTCACCTATTGGATCAGAGTGCAGGAAACAAATAAATAGTTGTTAAGTTGAGTAGTAGCACTCTCTCCAGTTCTCCAAAAGAAAGCCAAGATGCTCACCTGGTTCTGAGAAACAAGGAAATATTTAGATTGTCACAAACTCAGAAACTTCAGCTAAACCAAGGAGCTCAATTTTTTCATCCCAGAAAAACCTGAATTCGCAATTTGAATGACCTACCTAAGTCAGGTCAAGTTGGCTAGAATATAAGAGTTCAAAAGAGCAAAGGTATTATAATATTTTAAGTAATAATCTTTCAGAATTTATTTTCAAGTGATTATTTTTATCCTAATCATTTAGTTAGGAGCATGAAAAGCCAAAAAGTAAGATTTTTTTTCTGTATTAAATATTCAGAATCATTGGAAATCATATTAAATTCTATTTCATAAGACAATACATTTTTCTCTATATTGCCATGCTGAATATTATATTAGTATTTTTATTGCATTTGACTCAGCACTCATTGCAAAACACTTTACAAATGAAATAATTATATTATATATTCAATAAAGCCACATTGTCATATTACCAATTTAACCACAATGGCCCCCCTACACCAATGTTATGAACATTTTGAAAGAAGAATGTTTCATTCATCAAATTTAGTTGCTTCTTCTATCCCAACCTTCTTTAAAATGTCCTGTTAGTGGCTATGGTTTTTATATACTATACTTCATTAACTGAATTGTTAATACATTTCAATCTAGTTAGAAAGAAAGAAGGAAGGAAAGAAGGAAGGAAGGAAGGAAGGAAGGAAGGAAGGAAGGAAGGAAGGAAGGAAGGAAGGAAGGAAGGAAGGAAGAAAAAAAGGGAAAGCAAAGTGGTTCTGGAATCAGGTACAAAAATCTTTCAGAAGGTATCTACTCAACAATAAAGAAACTAAACCTTAGCAGACACAGATAAAAATTAGTTAAAAGTATAAAAATCAAGAAATTGTAACCAGAAATCCATCAACATTACATAGGTATTTATTAAGGTCCTACTCCACAGGCTCCCTGAGGATCACAGTCAACCAAGGAGCCTTGGAATTCTTGAGCCCTCAAATTCATACTTGTCACAAGCTTGGCTGAAGACCAAATAAAAACCATACATTAAAAATATGTGTATATTAATCTGGAACTTGTATCACTTTTGTCCATTCTATTTTGCTTTATAAACTAAAGATATTAACTATAGTCATGAAGCAAACATAAAAATGACATTTTAAAAAGACCTTCAAATCTAAAAGTGTTTGATGCAAATATCTTCAAGGACCTACTCAAACTCTACCTCCTGCATTTACCCCAACGCACAGAGATCACCCTCTTCTCGAAAACATAGTGGCTATCTGTGCCACACCATTTAACCTTACCTAACACTATTGCTCACTGATATTTTGCAATATCCTCTCTGCAATTAGAATATGGAATTACTAAGGACTGAGATCTCAGTTTATATTTCCCTTCTATCTCCCATGCTACCTGTATTCAGCACCATAGTGAGCACTAAGTCATTGCTATCGATGTCAATATTGATATCAGTATCAGTATATCAGGTCCTCAAGTAACATCCTTATGTTCATCATTGTTTTGTTATAACCTTGATGAGATAGTGTTAGGACTTAACTGTTGTTATTATCAATCAGCCTTGGGTAAAATTGGTTTCGTTAAACATTGTTTTGCTTCACGTCACAGAACCTATCAACATTAAGTGAGGACTTACTACATATCAATAAAGATAGCCACAATGCTCATTTATTATATTTTATATATCCAATGAGTCTATGCTTAAGTGTGAAGTTAAATTTATATTATATTCATTCTTTCTATACCCATTAAGCCGCTCCAGCTTTAGGTATTATTAGAGATGAAAAGACAAGTACATTCCTCATTGACATTATACTGTAACAGAAAGAAAACGGATTTGAATACCAACTATGGCCAAGCCATTAAAAAATTAAATAGTGAAAAAAAAACCCAGGAGATTAAGAAAAGGAATAAATACCTAGAGATAGAAGAATTAAGTTGCTTCACCTACAAGCATGGCATTTGGGCCACTTCCTGAAGAACAGGGAAAATTGTTAGAATGTGAAGATATGGGCAAGAATTTCCAGGCAGAGGAGATAACACAATTAAAATTACGAAGGCTCAAACATAGGCTCCTCACTTGAGTGCAGAACAGAAGATTTGTCTTTTCAAAACACAAGATTTAACCTAGCCTTGCAGACCAGTTTAGGAAAATCTTATGGCCTTACTAAAAAAACTCCTTTTCAAATTCTCATCATCATACTTATTACCCTTTCGAAGCAATAGAAATATTGCAGGTGAGTCCCCAGTGGCACAGGGTCCCAAAGGACAAGCTGAAAAATAATTAATTCCTCTTCTGAATTCTCCTAGACATGGCGCTGCAATTTTGTGACCAGTTTTCTTGAGTTAGCTTGCCCGTTTTGCTTGTAGAGAGGGCTCAGCACCTGACACCACCTCCAACTCTCGGGAGCTCTATAGCATACAGGTGGCAGCAGCCTCATCTGCAGCTGCAAGAATTCAGCAAAAGCCAGTGGACGTTTGCTCCAGAGTTCTTCCTTTCTCCTGTTGTAGACCTGGGCCTTTGGAATGCCCTCCAGTCATTCCTCAGCCACAGCATCCACCGCGGAGAATACAAGAAACTCTGAACTCAGACCTCAGAATTCTACCATTTAAGTCATCCTTTAAGTTCATACCATTTAAGACCCCTTGGCACATTAACAGTGAAGATTTTTTTTTCTTATTCTATCCAAATATCTTTTAAGAGAAATTGTGCTTGACAATGCTTTTGTCCTAAATTGAGGGGTGCTGACTGTTAACAGGCCCACAGTCTGGCAAGAACAACAACAGGAAACCAGTCACCTTGGAAAAAAATCAGCACCAAACTGCAGTGCCACTCTGGCTGATTCACTTCTATCTCTTTTTTATTTTTATTTATTTTTTGCAAGAGAGAGAGAGATATATGGAGGGACAGACAGACAGGAAGGGATGGAGATGAGAAGTATCAACTTCTATGAATGGCACCTTAGTTGTTCATAGATTGCTTCTCACATATGCCTTGACCAGAGGCTCCAGCCGAGCCAGTGACCTCTTGCTCAAGTCAGTGACCTTGGGCTCAAGCCAAAGACCTTGGGCTTCAAGCCAGTGACCATGGGGTCATGTCTATGATCCCACACTCAAGCCAGCGACCCCACGCTTAAGTTGGTGAGCCTGCTTTCAAGCTGACAACCTTGGGGTTTTGAACCTGGGTCCTCAGCATCCCAGGCCAACGTTCTATCCACTATGCCACCGCTAACTTTTTGACAACTGGAACTTGTCACCTCTCCTTTGTCAAGAAGCCTTTGATTGCAGTGACAGCCCAGAACCAAAGAACAGTAACTGGAGAGTCCTAAAAGGCCTTGACAGTCACTGTTTAATCCCCTCATTTTCCAACAGTCAAAATTGAGGCCCAAAGAAGCAAAATGGTTTGTTCTAAGTTATACCACATTGTAGTAGCCCAAGAGTGACTGAAATCTAGGTTTCCTGACTCCTAAATTAGTTTCTTCCTCTACTACATGTTGTTTATCAGTCTTCTAAAAGTTGGAGAAACTGAAAGAACAGCAGTGTGGTAGGTGGATTAATACCAAATATGTTCATATCTCAAAACTCCAAACCTGTGAATATTATCTTGCATGGGAAAAGGGACTTTGCAGATGTGATTAAGTTAAGGATCTTGAGATGGCAGGATCACCCTGGATTATCTGAGTATGCCCAACATGTTCACAATGATCCTTGAAACAGGAACACAGAAGGAGTTAAAGGAGTTAATATGATGACAAAACAAAAATGGAGTGATAGGCTTTGAAGATGGAGAAAGGTGCCACAAGCCAAGGAATACTGGAAGTCACTCAAAGTTGGAAAAGGCGAATAGATTTTCCGCGTTAGAGCCTCTTGAAAGAACCAGTTCTGCCCACAGCTTAATTTTAGCCCTGCAAAACTCATTTTAAACTTTTCATGTCCACAACTATAAGATTCATTTATGTGGTTTTAAACCACTAAGTCTATGGTCATTTGCTACAGTAGCAGTGGGGAAAAAACACAAATTTTGGTCCCAAGAAGTAGGGTGCTGTTGTGACAAGTACCTGAAAATGTGAAAGTGGCTTTGGAATTTGACAATGGAAGGAAGCTAGAGGGATTTTAAGGAGCAGGATAAAAGAGCTAGATTGCCTAAAACAGACTATTAGTAGCCATATTGGAATTAGTGACTCTGCTGGTGAGGACTCCTAAGGAAATGAGGAATATTGTAGAGAAAACCAATATTCTCTAAATCATCATAGACAGACTGTTGGTAGAAGTGCAGCTATCAAAAGAGCTGCTGGTGAGAGCTCAACAGGAAATGAGCAACAGGTTATTGGGCACTGAAAGAAAAGAGACCTTTGTTACAGTGGCAGAAAGATTAGCTGAGTTGTGCTCTACAGTCAGATGGAAAGCATAACTTGTAAGACATAAAGTTGGCTACTTAGCTGAAGAAATGTCCAAACAAAATGTTGAAGATAGTCTATTTTCCTTACATTGCTTATCATAAAATACAAGGAGAAAAAGATAAGTTGAAAAACTATTATTAAAAAAAAAAAAGCTTGATAATTCTCAGCCTATTCAGATTGCAAAAGGTGCTAAAATGAGGAGATACACTGTCAGGAAAGATGCTCATGAGAGAAAGCCAAGGGTATAACTGGAAAACCTTTGGCTAGTGCCTCAGGTAAAAAAAAAAAAATCAGAGTATTTATTCAGAAAGAGAACTCTTAACAAGATTAGGTATGTGATTCATAAATTCAATCCTCAACCATCTTAGCAGACAGAAACAGAAATAGGCTCATTATCCAGGAAACTGTGGAGGACCCTCTTGTCTTATGGAATGAATCCCATGATCTAATGGGAGACCACAAGGTTTTTGAAAATGTAACACCAGCAGAAATACTGACAGCATATACTGAAAAGAACAACAACAGCAAAAAAAAAAAAAAAAAAAAAAAAAAAAGAAATAAAAGAACACTGGTAGGTAACCAAAATTTCACAGACAGGATACAGGCTGATAAAACTCTCAGCTGTAACCTTCACAGCAGCAACAGGACACTAATGTAGCAGGGAGAAAAAAGGTAATCAAAAGGGAGAGGGCCTCCACCACAAATGATCTTACTTATGAGAGATTATATTCCTTGAAAGTAGCAAGAAACAAACTAAATCTGCTTGCTCCACCACTATCGTAGGCAGAAACCATGGAATGAGATGCTCTCTGCACGTCTTTCATACTGTCTGACCTGGTGGCAATAGCCCTGTAAAACCCTCCTCTTTCCTGTTCCAGGAAGGTATTCCCTGACATGACAGGATAATTATATTTTTCATTAAAATTAGGAAGCATTAGACAACATATTCCATGCTATTTTTGGGTGCAAGAGATTGACTAGATATCAAAATGTTTAAATTTTTTTGTAGACATTTCAATAGTTTAGAAAACAGAAGGACAAAATATTTTAGAATGGGAGTTCCACCAAAAACCTGTGATACATGGAACCTTATTTATCCAGGAAATGAAAGAATGGTGGATATGGGATCTCAACCAAAATTCATAAAAATGCAGGCACCTTAAGACAGAACCCAAATCCCTGAGATGCACAAAGATCAGCATGAGACTTAGGGTCAAATGCAATAGACTAAAGCAAAATAATGCTCATCTCTACTCCAGAATACCTGCTACACACAGACCATTTTGCTCACAAGAGCCTCTCAAGAGAGAGTGTTGCAATGGAGAGGTTAGATACACTTTCCCAGATAATCTTTATAAACAGATAAGGGCTGGGCTGGGATCCCAAAACATATCCCACTCTTCCATGCTACCCAATAACTGGACCCAGCAGTAACTAATCAGAGAACATCTGTGATGAAAGAAGTTAGGAGAAGAGAAATCTTTTGATTGGACATAGGAAGAATAGGCATGTCTAAAGGCAATATCAGAGAAAAATTCTTTTCATAGTAAACCAAATAAAATTGGTATACAGGCAGTCAACTAACATCTCTCAACAGCAAAAGATATAGCTTATTCAAAATTATATGCATTCAACATTCACTCAACAAGCATTTATTTGACAGGCCAAGTGATGAGCTAAGTCCCACCCAGAATTTAATACCCATAAGACAGCATTTGTTACTCCCAAAAATTTTGTAGAAGAACAAAGAACTTAAAGAATACTGATTAATTTATTTGAATCTTTCTTCCAGAAAACCTCACAGAGTTGATGAATGCCTCAGAAGTGTAACTAACATATTCTAAGGAAGAAAAAAGGATAAATCTATTTTCTCCTTTAAAAGGATACAACTGATCTTGGAGGTTGATTCAGAACAGTGGAATGGGGTAAAAAGAAAGTGGAAAAAGTGACTTTGTTCTTTTAATATTCCAGAATTTTCATTTTTTTCATCAAAGAATGATGTTTAAAAACTGCTTATCTTGGAACTCAGACTGAGTGAAGTTGCAGCAGCACAGACATCCAGTCAAATAAAAATGTTCTCATGGGAATTGTTCATCAGTGGTTCAGCTGCCTCTTGAAGTACTTAGCTCCTCACCACTTGGAGGTTCAAACAAGAGACTGATCAGCCATCTGGCTGGAATCAAATTGATTCTTTTGGGTGGGAAGGTAGAAAAGCTGACCACACAAGTCTCACCTTAAATTTCTGTGATTTCTGGACTATCATCTCATCGAAAGGGTTCAGCAGACCATCGAAAGTCATTTGGCTCAAATGACATTCAAAGACTGTTCATTCTTCTAACTTTTGAATCAAGTGCGGAGATCACCTTGTCACAGAAACTCTAAATGCCATAAGTTCTCTGGGTATAGCTGAACTGGTCCTTCACCTTGACTGGCCATTCTCCCCACCTCTGCAGGCTGAGCAGCAGGACCAGCAGACCTCGGACACCCTCTCCGGGCCCACGCTCCCGAGGTCCACATCACACTTATCTTTCTGGCTGAGTACAATACTGCAAGAAATACCTGCCTCAAAGACTTACCATACAAAGAGATTCAAGAGGACAACAGCGAAGGGGAGCAGCATTCATGAGAACTCTGAGATGAAAATCCCAGACAGCCCTAATGCTGGAGAATTTACTTTAGGATGTAAAAATTACACGTACTGCCCTATTTCTTCACTTTATCTGCTTCCCTCTGTAGTGAATACTGCTGTGTGCGCAGCGTTGTCAGGGTGGAGAAGGTCAGATTGACAAAACTTCCTGGTGGGGAGTAATCTTTAGCCCTCTAAATATATGTGCCTTGCAACTTCCAGGCCACAAAAGCAAACTCTGGTTTGAAAAATGCCAAGTCTCATCTCCAAGGAAAGTCAATAACTTTCAAATGGCCCCAAGATCTCATTTGTGCGGTTATAATAAACCATTAAAAACATTAAGGAATAATTCAGGTTGAAAAAGCTTTCAAGGTTATTTTTTTTCCTTCTTAGTTTTAGCAAAGACAACATAAACCTCAGTAAAGAAAAAGCCTGCTAAAGAAAATAGGAAAATGATAAAATTAGACCTAGTTGAATTTGCTTTTCATCTACTACCAACTTCTTAAGAAAATGATAATATTTATGTAGGAAAAAGATATTTTTTAGGTTCTCTGTGGAAGAAACTTTATTTGTTTTCAGGTTAGAGATAGTTTGGGATGGGGTTTTTTTTTCTGGAGAATAGTGTCCTCTCAAACCAAACATGAAAACAGTTGAAAGTTTGGGCAGATTTCAAAGGAGACAGTCTAGGGCCCACAAGGAGTGCTATTCAACACATCAGTCCCAAGACTGTATTTAAAAGCCAGAATGAACATGGTGTGAGGGTGTGCAAGCAAAACACGTTATTCTGTGTTCCCCCCAAGTAATTGCCCATCAACAATGCCTGTTCTTAGACTGCAGTTCTAAGAAAGCCCAAACACTCCAAAGAATTCCAGCCCATCCCAAAATTAAGGCCCCACTGCAGAATGTTACAACAGCTGGGACACCAAAGATCACCATCTTTCAGACCTCATATGAAGCCACAGCATGATAAACAAATTCAATAAAATTACGAATTGGCAAACTGTTTGCAACAAATGTTATTTCCTGGATAACAAGATGGATAACGTACATTCTGCAACATATGTGAGGAATTATTGAAAACAGATGTAAATGTTCTCAGACTCGAGTCTTTCTTTGGCACAAATCTGAGTACATTGATTTTACACTTTCTTTACAGAAGTGCCCAATGTACCCCTGAACTGAACAGAGGATGTTTTAGGAAGATATTTCTGCTGTTCCTCCCTGTTTCATAACACTTGTGATGAGGAATGTATTTGTTCCAAAAGTCCTTCCATGTAATACCAAATAAAACTTTGAGTCCTGAATGAAAAAGCAAAAGCAAAGATAAACTGCCAACAGGAGATAATAATTATATTTAAATTAGCCCAGGTCTAAAGGTCCTCCGCTAACACAACCGCACAGTAAAGAATGCCACACTGCCTGACCCCATCGCCTTTTAAACCAAAACCCTGTCCCCTTAGCTGAGGGCCACGTTCGGTCCATAGTAGGTCTCTTGTTTTTTTGCTGGCACCTCCACTCACCTATGTGGCAAAAGCAGCCACGTCACTGAGCCCTACCTGCCACGGTCGAGGCTTTTCTCACTGCAAGGAGAGCAGTCTTCTGAACGGGCACAAAAACACACAATGTGCAATCATCACATTTTGGAAACGGGACTCAGAGAGGTATTTTCCATGAACAGTAATTTACATTTTTCAGCTACAAATGCATCTTTTCTTCTAAGAAGAGTCATCTGTACAGCAGATTTGTATCTGAAAATAGAAGGCTGGATTTATGCAAAAATGATCTCAGGGGATCATCGCAGGAACACAAAAAAAGTAATTTTCTGCCAAAATTATACAGAACACTCACAAGAAATGTTTTTCAAATATGACCACTAAACACAAAAAAATACACAAATGAAATGGAATTAATACAAAGCAAGAGTTTTATGGCTATCTTAAAATAAGGAGCTTGGGGATATCAGACAAAACATCAGAATAAAATTCTTCAGAGTTTAAAAATTACAGAAATGTCAAAGCTCATATATTTTACACTGAAAGAATCTCTGTTGCTTTGTAAGGATTGGCTTGTTCAGTTTATTTGAATATGCCACAAATGCATGGGATGGTAAAGTTAATTCTCTAAAATTTCCAAATTCTGTCAATCTGCCAAAATACAAAACTGTTACCATCACGGACAGTAAAATGAACAAAACTTTAAAGGCAATAGTTTAAAAGAAAGAGCTTCACAGAATCATAAAACAGATTAGGAACGTAAACCAGCTTGGTGAGGTATCTTACTAGGGACAATGACCAAGGACATTTGCAAGTCAAATGACAAAGGGACCAAGGGTCATTTTTAATTACAGTGGACCCTTGCACTACATGGGCTTGAACTGTGCGGGCTCACTTATATGCAGATTTTTCAATAAATACATATAATACTATAAATGCATTTTCTCTTCCTTATGATTTTCTTAATAACATTTTCTTCTCTGTCTTTATTGTAAGAATTCAGTATATAATACATATGATATACAAAATATGGGTGATTATGTTATCAGCAAGGCTTCCCATCAACAGTAGGTTATTAGTAGTTAAATTGCTGGGGATTCAAAAAATTATGCTTGGTTTTCAACTGCACAAGGGGGTTGGTACCCCTACTCTGAACATTATTCGAGGGTCAACTGTGTTCTATTTTTTTTAATCAGCAATTCAAGAAACTGGGTGTGTGTTAACAAAAGCAGAAAGGTAGAATGGAAGGGGCTCTGGGTCAGGGGATTAGGACATTTGGGTTCTTAGGAGCCACAACTTCCCTCAACTAGCATTTAACTTTAGGCAATTAATTAACCTGAAACCTTGGTTTCTTCTGTGAAAGAAGAGTTAGACCAAAAAAGTCTCCTAAGATTCCTCTAGCTTTAACATCTAATACGCAGCAGATAAATCACTGTGGGATTAAGCAAGAGTCACCCCTTAATCATTTTTGCAGAAGTCAGATCCCACCTATGTTATAAGAATGAACCAAGAATCACTTCTGAGCTCCCCAAAAACCACCCAGTACTTTTTGTTCTATTGGAAGATAGGAAATAAGCTCCAGTTTATAGACTAGAAAGGGAGCAGGAAACAGAGAAGGTCCCGCCTCTATTTGTCTTTACTTTGACGTTCCACACGCGGCGCTGTTTATGTTGGCTGTCATCCTTTGATTTCCACTATAGTTTGCAGCACGGGGGTCACTGGGTAACCTCTGCCTTCAAGAGTCTTATGAGCTCTCAACCCCCAGGCCAACAATGCCTATGTATCTGGCGGACTCTTCCTGACAGTCTCCAGCACTTGGCAAGAGAAGATCGAAAAGATGCAGAATAATGTCAACTCGAATAGTCATCTGTTAGGGGAATGGTTCTGTTGCTTACTACACAAGAGTAGGTTATGGTTTCATATATCATGTTCAATGTGCAATAGATATTTTTTTTCAACCATTCATATTAAACTGGTGTAAATGTTTTTATTCCTTGCCACATTTCTGGGTGGTAAACTTGGGCTCTCCCAGGAATTTGTTTGCTTTAAAATGCCATGCATCTCCAGGCGGCCCTACCTCATAAAAAATGGGCATGTCTTCTAAATGAATTTCCCCCTTTTTGCAGTTAATAACTAACCAACACAGCAGAAATACACCATGTGTGAAGCCCTGTTTACTATGGTGGTAAATCACGTGCCTCACATCCTGTAATTCATTCTGAATACTGTACTCCATTCACTGCAACACGCTTTGCCATGTGCTGGTAGGCATCAGCACCACCCGAATTTGTGGGCAATTTGATTCCAATTCAGGGTCTATCTCCCTACTCTGGGGGGTGGGGGGAGAAAGTGGGAAGCAATTTTTAAGGAAGCATCATGACAATTTGCACTTGGGAACAGACTTTATTACCCACCCCCACACACCCCTGCCCGTCTATGGCCCTTACCCACCGTGGCCTTCAGGAGAAGGCTATGGTCTAGGTAAGATCAGTTCTGGTCTCTTGAGCTACCTGTCCTTGTGTTCTAACCCTTTCTAGACTTCACAATTTTCCAAAGCTTACACTTAGCCAGCTAAAACTTCATCTCCCAGGGTGTCAGCTGATAACTAAAGTGTTAAGATTATAAACCCCCTTGAAATAGCCTCTTGCTGATGGGAGTCCTTAGGTCTAAATACTGTTAGGACCCAATATTACTGAAATGTACTATGGCTTCTCCTTAGGGAGGTAAGCCTCTTAAGTCATTTCGGGTGCCCCTACTTATCAGCCATAACTCTGTGTGGCTAATGGAAAACCTTCAGCTGTGCAGGCATCAGCAACAATGTCTCCACACTCCTCCCTCCACTGGACGGTAAAGGATTCCCACCCTGCCCTCTTACACTCACTTTCCTGACTCTACAATCTGTTTCCAGACTTCTAGTGGAAAAGTGGGGGCTAGACTTATACCTTGTTTAGAGAGAATAGGCTGGGGCACAGAGGAGCACACTCCTGAAGCTCGTCTAAGATGTCAGGGGAATCCTTGGCTCTACTCTTGCCTGAAGGAGTGACTCACAGGGGTGAGACTCAGGGCTTCCTGGACTGCTCTCAGTCCTGCCATGCCTTCCAGAATCTTTTAGAACAGAGTTCATCAACCTTTTCCAATAAAGATCCAGATAATAAACTTTTAGGCACTGTGAGCAGTCTCTTCTTCAATTAAACAGCTCTGCCATTGCAGCATGACAAGAGCCACAGACAACATATAAACAAACAGGAGAGGCTGCGTGGATAAAATCTGACTCAAAAAAACAGGGAGTGGGACATAGTCTTTGCTAAACCCTGACCTAGACCACTGCTGTCCAATAGAAATGCAAGCCACAAAGATAATTTAAAATTTCCTAGTAGCTACTTTAAAAAAGTAAAGCAAAACAGGTAAAAATAGTCCCTGGCCAGTTGGCTCAGTGGTAGAGCATCAGCCTGGCATGCAGGAGTCCCAGGTTCGATTCCCGGCCAGGGCACACAGAAGAAGCGCCCATCTGCTTCTCCACCCCTCCCCCTCTCCTTCCTCTCTGTCTCTCTCTTCCCCTCCCGCAGCCAAGGCTCCATTGGAGCAAAGTTGGCCCGGGTGCTGCGGAGGGCTCCATGGCCTCTGCCTCAGGCACTAGAATGGCTCTGGTTGCAACAGAGCGACGCCCCAGATGGACAGAGCATCGCCCCCTGGTGGGCGTGCCAGGTGGATCCCGGTCAGGCGCATGCTGGAGTCTGTGCCTTTTTATTGTAATAAAAAGCCATCAAGACATTTTTTTTCTTTCCCTATATTTTCAACTTACACAAGATTCTTTTTAAAAGCAGTTTCTGAAATGTGCCTAAAGTAATCTTTTCCACAGGGAAACACAAAACAGCCCTTTGTTTCAACTAACATTTTGCAAATAGAAAATAGCAATACCTGGCACAGGGTCTCGGGCTTAAAGAAATTGGGAGGCCATAGTAGCTGTTCTCACGGCCCCCACTTCATCATGAAGGGACTTGGACACCCGCTAATGGACCTCAGCATGCCCTCCAGTGCCAGCCTCCATGACGTCACTGACATCAGCAACCAGTAACTATAAAAGAACCACAGAAGAAAACCAGTTCTCCTCTATCCTATAACTGTACTCTGCCAATGATGTAAATTGGAAAGAACACTGGACCAGTAGTCAGGAAACATCTGACCTTGCAAGCATTCAAAATTTGGCTCCATTGCCACGTGGTAAGGGTGTTGAAGGAGGAGATAATGCTGGCCTAAAGCCTTCTCAAACCTGAGGCTAACATTCTATGGCTCAGTAAGATCTAATACCTCTAGACACTATCTATCCAACGCATCCACATACCACTCCATCTCCTCATCAGTAAGTGAGAATAATACCACCTACCTGGAAGGATTGTTAAAAAGAGTAAAATCAGAACACTAAAGAGTGTTCATCTTATAATAGATACCAGACATATGACAGTTATCATATATTATTACCTGTGAAATCAGGCGATCATACGAGATGACCCACACCACTGGCAGAGCTGACCCTACAACCGTACCCAGGACCCCACCCCCACCCCAACTCTTTGAGGAAGGCAACTCTGGCAGTTTGCCTTCCTCTGTTGCATCCTCCACTAAAGCTAAGGTGTGGGTCTGTGATGAATCATGGTCTACAGGACACAAAGGGATATTTTCTGAGGGATATTTGAAACAGAATATCTCAAATAAAAAGGGAGCACTGAAGGAAACATCCCTTCCCACTTCTACATAACCTTGTTGTGTCCTTATGCAATTCACGGAACCGTCACACTCAGGTTGTGGCTGCTAAGAAACAAACCCTAGCACCAAGCTAGTATGCCAAGGTAGGCAGAGAGGAAGATGCAAGGAGTCTTGGTTCTTGAAGTCAATTGCTGGACCAGTCCCTTAACTGCTTAACTCAGCTTTCCTGTTACGTGAAATAATAAAATCTTCTCCCTGCCTCAGCCACTCTTTCTTGAGTCTTCTATTACAGTAGAGTATTCTGCCTTCAACAAGTGTCCTCTAGCTCTACAATATTATGACTATAATTCCAACTTCTTAATCTCATAATTCTAACATCCTCCTAAAATTCAATGTTTTACCTTCCCTCAGCTTCCTGACAGACACTGAATAGATGTCTCTTCTCTCTCATACATCCCACATCCATCATCTTTGTGTCTTTATACATCTTGCTATGTCAACCTAGAATATATTCGTCCTGCTTTCTAGTCACTTTCTCCCCTTTCTTTAGGGCCAAATTCAAGTCCCAATAACTTCAAAGTGATTTTTCTGACCACTTCTAGAATATATTTCTTTCTTATTCATTTCTATAGCTCTCATAGGTTGTTTCACATGGTTTATCATAAAATCATTGAAACATAGAACCATAAAACAAAGGCCAGTTTGTCTCATCTGTTGAGTGAGGAGAGAGTTTCCTCAGAAAGAATTTCAGCATCAGGAAATTTGCCATCTTACAAGAATAGCTTATTACACTACCAAAAACCTTTCTTAAGTGGAAACAAAATGTGACTCCTTATAACTTTTAGATGTGGATTTCCTTGAATATTTGGGATTGAGGTATGGCCTCACATCCCCCTCCAAAACATGAGAATCTCAAGGACAAAGCCATTCCTTTGTTCATATTCATATCTCCAGCATATAACACATCATAACTGTCACATCCTAGGCGTTTACTGTATTGTGGAATAACTGACAGATCTGATCCCATCACCATAGTTTACAGTTCCAGGAGTAGACCATGACTGAACATGGGTCAAAGTTTTCCTTTCTGGTTTGTAGGATTGGGAGTGAAAGCTGGTAATCAATCTCTAATAGGTATGTGAACAGAAGCTCCATATGCTCAGGAGCCATATGATGGTCATGCATGTGCACAAATACGTGGCAGCAGAAATAGCTCAGAAGATAGAGGGACTGACAGCAAAAGTATTGAGAGAAGTGAGGGGAGCTCTACACCACCTCCGAGAACTGAAGGAGGGAGGGGTGACTCTAAAGACTTGCCAGGCTCTGGTTCCAGCGCCACGTGACGGCTGGTGAAGTGTCTAGTGTTGGGGTTCCATAAGGTGACCCAATACCAGTTTCTGTTTTGGGGGGGTTGTTTTTGTTTTTGCTTAGACAATGTTGAGGTGTCTGTCATTTACAACCAAAAGATCCTTGGCCAACTAAGTATAAGAGTTTGTGTGAGTGCCTGTGAAAGTTGTTTCTGAAATAAACCAGCTGGAGACAGAGAAGTGGAGTGGAGATCCCACCCTTGACCACAACACACTAGAGCAATTAAGCAAAATCACACCTGTTAGAGCTCCCCTACCACTCTGCAATTCCTCTGTCTGCCCAGGAAAGAAAACGGCCCACTTTCTAAAGCAAGACACATTTGAGCAGACCTGCTGTCGTCTTATTCCCTACTTCTCAGAGAGGATGGGTCAACTTCATAGCTTGGAGCTCCCACAAGAATTTCTGTTTCTCTGCACTCATGGCACAACACACCAGTCTTAGCTGGTGAGGGCGACCCTTAGCCAAAGACTAACTCTAGTCCTGGGTTCCTTCTTGCTTCCCCTGGAGTCCCTGACTTCCTTTCTGGTGGCTTGCATGCTCTTTCTAGCACCAAGCCTTATAGAACCTTTACAGGGCATTGCCAACCATAGCACTATTTAGCTAAAAGACAAAAAATTAAATGAAAAATTCATGACCTAGAAATAAGTAATTACACTAGCAAAATGACAGGCAGCTAGAGATATCAGGACATATAATACCAACTGGTACCCTTTCCAATGATACCACACGAAATATTGTATGTTCCACCGAATCATAAAACTGTCTAATCTTGACTCATTCACTCACCATTTACTGAGTGTTTTCCAGACTGCTTGGGTTCAAATCTCAGTTCTGCAGCTTAAGAGCAATGTAACCTGAAGCAAGTGGCTTAACACCTCAGCACCTATGTTACCTCTCCTGCAAAAGGGAGATAACATCAGTGCCTTTATCACAAGGTTACAGTGGTCATCAAATGAATTAACACATATAAAGTACTTCAAGTACTGGGCACATAGCACTGAATAAATGTTAATTACTATATCAGCCAAGATAGGATAGATTAGGCTTCAACGGCAAGCTTTAAAACTCAAGTAGCTTAAAACAACAGAGTTATTTCTCTGTCACTCTACACATCCAACGGCGGTACACTGGTAGGGAGGGGGCTCTGATCACTATAGTCACTTAAGGATCAAAGCTAACAGAGGCTACAATATCTAATGATGCTGGTTTCTCAATAAAAGGCTTTAGGGTTTACCATAGCATAAGAAAGGGGTATTCACTTATTGTTTACTGGGTTTTCAATGCTTCTCCCTAAAGTGGCACAAATCACTTCTGCACTTCTCTCCCGCTGAATTGACCAAAGCAAGGCGTCCCTAGCCCCCGAGGGAAGGGAAATGTAGCTCTCCCAGATACATAGAAGGAGAACAAACTACAAACGTTGGTGAGCACCAAGAACACCTACCACAGGTTTCGTTATTACTCTACACCAGCCCCAGGATAGACATCCGCACTCTGGTGAGTGCTTCGGGCATCTAAACAGCCCTGATAGGCTGCCTACATATAACAAGCCCACTGGTTTATGCTGGACATTTGCCTTTTATCTGTATGTGTGTGGATAGAATTCATTTTTGAGGCTGGGTCTGGTGAACATCAAAAATGCCAGGTTGTTGGTACACAGATGCCATCGGACCACCTGCTGGTAGCAGGCAGAAAAGCCACCTGGAGAGTGGCCTAAACTGATGTGCATGTGATGGTAGAGTAATTTTGATTTAGTAAATTACCCCTCCTCTACTTGGAAAACCCATGGATACAGCTTTTTCATAACCAACATTTCTGTGGTTTTGGAAGATACTATTGTAAACAGAAAGATCAATGTTAAGATGCACTTAGGAGCTCCAATAATGTGCAACAATTTTCTTAAAACTACAATAAAAAAAATCAACTGCAACATGAAAATTTAAAGCCCTATTACCCGCATTTCGCTCTGTAACATCCCACTTCCCATCATTTCTAACACACATCTTAAGTGCGCTAATTGGCAAGGCTCTGCCATGTATACAGCTCTGTTTTCAAGATGACAACTGCTTTGCTTTTATCACTAGACTCAACACCAAGAGGGGAATCATTTTCAGAATTCAAAGGGTTTTGATCTGGCTGTGTCAACCGGCTGCCTGTGCTCGGCTGGTACCCTGTCTTAGAGAAAGTGCAGGAATGCTTCGGCGGGCGGCCCGAGGCTAGGGAAAGGAAAGCAGCGCTCACGGGCTGAGTGGGAACGGTGCCCTAAGGTTAACAACAAAACAGAAGTCCAGGACACTGAAAAGGCTGCCAACTTGTTTCTCCTGCTCCTTAAGGAAAGCACACTATATGTGCTACAAATGTTTATTGAAAAGAAAATGATTAACTAGTAAATCCCAGAAAAGAACACTCAGGCAGCTTAAGTACCACCCAGGAATATAAGCAGAGAGACTATCTCAGTTTACACACGTCTTCTCCTCCAAAATGTCAAAAACATTAGGCAGATGACAGCTGATGTGTGGTCTGCTGAGTGATTCATGCCTCCGAAAAACTCTCAGAAAAAAACAGAAAGAGATAAATCCATGCTTCTGTGACTCACTCCATGTTAGAGACTCATCTACTAGACAGAAAAGTAGGGTCTTCAAGTTCAGTGTCCCTGAGCCCAGGAGAAGGAAACTCTTCCCTTTCCTTCCCTGCACAAAAGTTGCTTTCAAATAATTCACACATGTAAGACTAAGGCTAAAGAAGGATGCCGAACACTTAAATGAACACAGAAATGCAAGTTCAAGAACACCATGCCTCCCAATGGTGATAAATGGATTAATTATCTATCCTGGGGGCCTCATGCTTCAATTTTCATCAAGGTGTTCACCGCAGTGAAGAGTCAGCATTTCATCCAAGCAGAGCTTTCTCTAGGCCATTATCTACTGGTCCTATCTTGGTTGTCACTTCAACACAGCTGCTGGAACAAGCATAGTGTGGTCAGTGAAAGGCAGCAACAAGTATATAATCCTGTCCTCTAGCCAATTGTTTTCAACACATGGTTCATGATGAAGGAATTTTGGGCATCTGAAATTGTATGCAAACCATGTATGTATACAAAATAGCAAAACACAACCTTAAAAAAAAGTATATAGTATAATTTCTGGAGAATATCAGTTTCTTAACCCTTTGGTAGTACAAACGTCATGTCCATCCTCACGCCTCCTGACCATCCAGAGTACGATTGTTCAAAAATTTTTATTTTAAAAATGTGTGAGGCAACATTAATAAAAGGCAAGTGTATGTTCTTTTTGTTTCCATAAATTGGTTATCAAACAAATATGATTTCTAAGTTAATAACACTATAACTAATTTCATTTTTTGGAAAAAAACTCACTCCCAGGGATCAATGAGCATGAAAAAACTCACTACTCAAAGAGTTAAATGAACCTATAAAGTAAAGAAGCATCTCTTTCCTAGATCCATCCAAAGACTATGGTAATCTCGCAAGATACAAACCCTTCACTATTCTGAAAAAAAAAAAAAGTGACCTAAGGTTCCTCTAACTTGGCAAGACTCCTTAATTCTGGATCAGTGGTTCTAAAACTTTATTAGTTTGCAGGCAACTGAGCTGGGGAACTTTCGAAAATATAGATTCTCAGCTTCGCCACAAGAGATTCTGATTGTAGTTCCATGTGACAGAGGTGTGGACAGCCCACGGACTATACCGTCAGAAACTCTGCTCAGGTGGCTTCTCTCCATGGGTCAAGCTCTGCAGGCAACTGTGAGTGAACCTCTTTCAGAAAAACTCCTCCCGGAAGCAGGACCTCCCCAGAACTCTCCTTGGTGTGGTCAGCAGCTGTATTGCAATATCCCTAATGTGCTGACACCCCCGCACTCTCCTGGGGTTGCCTGACCTCATATCTGCCTGGCTCAGCCTCTTGCCTATTCCTGTTCTGCTAACGTGATCTATGCTGCCAGGTTATCTGACATCCTCGCCTGCCTGGCATTGTTCTGAAAAAGCTTCCATTTTTTCCAAAAGCCACAGGGACTCTCATCTAGGAAACTCTGGATTCTCTCCAGGTCTCTGACATTACCACAACCTATGCACATGTGCTCACCCCAATCATTTTTGTCAGTCAGCTCTGCTCCTACCTGGGTTCCCTGTTCACCTAGAACAGAGCCTGAGAAAGATGGAATGATCATATCACCAAATTACAGTTGAATGAAAACGGCAAGGAATTGGGGAACAGGTATGGGGACATGGTTTCCCACTTGCCCCCAAACATACAGAACACACGTCCCTGAATTTCAGACTAAATACGCACCTCAAATTAACTAGGAAACACAGACTACATGGATAATCAAGCCCCCAAAGAAAGTGGGTGTGAATAATGGAAACAAACAAAGTATGGATTCCAGAAGCTCTGTTGATAATTGCCGGCTGGATTCCCACTTCACCATTTACCTATAAATCCATACGCACTGAGGAGTGTATCACAGATCATAAATACATGTTTATATCATGTCACCACATCTAGAATGGCCCTAGAAAATCATTAACTGGCAAAGAAAGTTTGCAGTTTGGAAGATAATGGTAATGAAATGCTCTTCTGTACATTTCCTTCTTGCGGTCAAAAGAGCAGAGAGAAATCTCTAAATATATATATATTTCAACATGCAATCGTAAATATCTACTACCCTTCCCAAAGACACATTGCACGAGCTAATTTATACCAGGCTGCTAACTTTTTGTTTCATACTATATTGATGGGCTTGACAGTTTTTCGAAGGGTTTATAACTGCTGCAGTGTTGATCTTATTTAAAAAGAATATTAAATCAAATCCCTTGTCATTGGCATAAAATTTCCTATAGCATCAACAAAAGGCAGTGGTTTTCATTGATTCCCTGATACAAAAGACATATGAAGCAGACCGATGCTGCTCTGCCAAAAAAAATTACAATTAAAGCCCCATGAAAACTATTAATCATTGTAAAGGTCATCATCGACTTTTAATGGCATCCTAGAGGGAAACAATATGCTTCACTTCAACATCAAGGGCAAAGAGAATAAAACACTGTATTTCCAGGGTAGGCAGAACACAGAATACCAAGGAACCTTAAATAAATACTTGCTGTATCAAAAGACAACCCTAATGAAACACAATTTGCATCATTCAATTCACTGTCCACATTCATGACTAGGAGATTTCCAGGGAAACAGCTGATGAAAAATGCATGCATACCACCTGATGTGCTCCATGGAGCTGAATGAGCCGCAATAAAAAGTGGATCACTATGTGGCAAAGGGTTTTCACTCTTTCAGACCAGAGTGTGGATCATTTACTAATCGGGAAGTAGGAGTGAGCATGTGAGCTCCACTTGTGACAGAAATGAGCAGGTCACTGCCCACTCTGGCCCTCAGCTTCCTCACCTGTAAAGGCACTGACTCACTTCTTAGGCCTCTCTGCACTAGCAAACACGTCCATTCTTGAACGCTAGCACTATCTGCTGAAGTCCAGCCTCCTGGATCTCAGTTTCCTTGGTGCTACAATGAGAGGTGCCATGTTAAGGATTCCGAATTAGCGTCCAGGGGCAGCAGCAGGAACAAGTGCCCTGCTGGTCAGTAATGGGCTCCAGGGGCACCAGAGGGGGCATGGCAGCAGCTCAGCCAGCTTGCAGCCCTAAAATGCCAAAATTCTGTAAAATTTGCCCCAAGAACACTATAGAGCAGTGGTTTTCAACCTTTTTACATTTGGGGGCTGGTAAAAATAAAAGAATTATTTTGGGGACTGCTAAGGCAGAAATCACCCTGAGCATATTAATTCGACTAAGACCATTGGGGTGGTTAACTCTTTCCTGGACCAGCACAAGATTTCTGGCTGACCAGCACCAGTCCGCAGAACAGCAGCTGAAAAACATTGCTTTAGAGGGAGCCTAATTTAACATCAGTTGACCCATCTAAGAGACCATGTGCTGACCTCAACCAAGCTCTCTACAAAGTTCAGACCTCAGCAGGGCTTGGGTGTCCTTAGCAGTAAAATAGAAAAGTTACATGACAATAACCAGGAAGCCAACCATTTAAATTCCATCTATGTTTACTCACACTTCAGGGCCTGGGGACCTCTTCCAAAATTCTCCTATTCTGAAGAAAATATGCTATTTCCATCAAATGTTTTACACTTGTTTATTCAATAAGGCATTCCTAAGGATCTCCTCAGTACAAAGAGTTGTGCATTCTGGTGTGAGGAAGCCATCCCACCTGGGAGGCTATAGGCACAATGGCTTAGAGTTTGAGCACTGGTCTGAAATAACCAGGCCTCAAATCCCAGCTCCTCCACTTGCCAGCTCTGTGACCCTTGATGAGTTAATCAAGCTTTCTGGGCCACAATGTTTGAATTCCCAAAAAGAAAACACTAATGCATTCCTCACAGGACTATACCAAAATATACATAATATAAACTTTCAGCAACATTTATCTCTGCTCAGACCACTCCTCTAACTCCAGACCCACCTAGGCAACTGCCCCCTCTTTCTCCTCACTCCTGTACCACCACCAAAGAGAAACCAAATCAAAGCCTGCCTGGTGATCTAAGCAATCTGTGTCTAAGTGAATATCCTACCCACCGTGCATCTATTAGACTACATCATATGAAATTGCAGTTTCTGTAGATCATAAATGCCAGAGTGTTGGCAATTTCATAAGGTAACCCAGTGATTCAAAGCCAGAAATCCACCTGTCATCAGTGGCATCTTTTAGCTCCTTCAAGCCACTCTGCCAAGCCCTGCCGACTGGGTCTCGTCAATACACTTCCACCTTTCCCTTTCTCTCTCCACCACCATCACCCTGATCCAAAGTTCAGCCGTCTCCCCTGGATGTTTACAATGCCCCCAAACAGTCCTATTTCCATACCTGCTAGCCACCCACTGTGTATTCAGTACACTGCAGCCAGCCTGACTTCACAAAATCCCAACCTGATTTTGTTAGCTTCCTGCTTACAACACTTGAGAATCTGTACATGGCTCAGAGAAGAGAGACAGATGAATGGATAGAGGAGACGTAGTACGGATATACAATGGAATGTATTACTCAGCCACAAAAGAGAATGAAGCCGAGCCATTTGCAGCAGCGTGCTTAGACCTAGAGGGTATTATACTAAGTGAAATAAGTCAGACAGAGAGAAACAAATATCATATGATTTCACTTGTATGTGGACTCTAAAACAAAATAAACAAAACAAAAACAAACTTGTAGATACAGAGAACAAACAGATGGTCACTATGGGGAAGGGAGAGTGGAGAGTGGGTAAAAAAGACCAAGGTATTGAGAAGGACAGATTGGTAGTCATAAAATAGTCAAGTACAGCACAGAGAATATATAATAATGTAAAGTACAGCACAGAGAATATATAATAGTTGATAATAGTGTGACAATTATGCATGGTGTCACGTGGGGAGAAGAGACTTATCAGGAGGATCACTTCATTAGGTATACAAAGGTCCAATCACTATGTTGTATACCTGAAATTAATATAATATTGTAGGTCAACTGTAATTGAAAATTAAATTTTAAATAAATAAAAGCATGCCCACATACACACCAGAAACCTTCAAGATTGTGACTGGCCTTCCCTCACCTTCTCTGCTTCCTTGGCCTCATCGTATCCCCACCTGCTCTCTGCACTCCAGCCACAGCGACCCTGGCTCCGTTTCTGAATGTGCCACAGCCACAGTGACCCTGGCCCAGGTTCTGAATGTGCCACCCTCCTTCCTGTCTGAAACTATACCCATGCTGTTTCCTCTGCCTGGAACCACCTTCCCATCCCCTCCGGCCCTCACATCTCAGCACAAGCCTCACTTCCTTTGCCGGGGCTGCTTCCTGAGCTTACCACCTGCTCCAGTGCACAGAACCCCACACTCGATTGGGTGCTCTGCTGATACCCTCTTGAAGTTCTTAATGCTTTTAGAATAAGATACCCTACTTTTTTATTTTTCACAGAGTCCCTGCAAATCATGTCACCAGTCCTGCTCTCAGGGGAGCATTCCCAAAAACTAGTTCAAACGCCTCTTCCAGTCCCTGGTAGCGCACCCTCCCCCGGGCTCTGTCGCAATCTGCATTTCACACTGACGTGAAATTTCACATTTCCCTCTGGCAATGTACCTGCCCTGTTAGAAGGTAAGCTCCATAAATCCAGGGTCCCTGTCTGACTTCTCATTTCCTCTTCACCCCCACCACGTAGCACACAACTTGGTCACTGATAAAAGTTGGCTGAATAAGTGTTTGTATTGTCCCATCATCATTATCATCAGCACCCTGAACCCAGGGCAAACAATTCTCACAAGTGCTACTGAGAAACACATCCACCACTGGGCTGTGACTAGGAGGTACCTAGGGGAGGCCTGGGCAGGGCTGAAACAAACGGTTCCTGGTGGGCAGAGGTCAGGGGAGGGCAGCCCTCAAATAGAAGGGACAGCATAAACAGAAGCACAATTGTGAGGCCGGGAACGGGAACTGATGGTGGCAGAACGCTCCAGCGCAGGGGTTTCAGTGCAGAGGAGAGTCAGTCAAAACTGGGCAAAGTCTTGAACCCTGGTCGGGGAATTCACTTTTTCACTTTTTCCTAAAGTGTGGAGGTGATGAACATAATGTCTTAAGAAATCAGGGCAATTCCTTCTGAAACCTTAAAAAGTGGGAACATATTACTCAAATAATTGCATAAAGATGATTTTCTTCTAGCTATATGCAGAAAAAAATAACAACAGTGAGCACCGTGCAACACCTTCTTCCTTTTAGGAACCATATGTGAAAATGTGCCTAATAAAAATATGCTTTCACATCATATACAAACGCACGTTAAGCACGCTATACTTTTCAAAGTGCTTTCAAACACACTGTGTGTGGATGTTGCTCAGCCGCCTCTGATGCACCCTCATCAATTGATCAAGTGTTCGGTCATCCTAGCTGACACCTTCCAGCTGGCACTGCCTCAGAAAGACATTTCCCAGATGAAAGATGCACATGCATTTCTCCAGAAGGCAGGGCCAGCTCATCTGCAGCACCCTGCATCAAAGACTGATATGAAAGAGAAAGGAGGTGTTTATTCTACGTGGAGCTAAAGTGATTACTGCTTAAATGCACCAAGACTAAGGTGAATTTTTTCTAAAAACAAAAATAATATCCTTTAACAAATGAGTAATCCCAAATGCCCACATACTATGTACCTGTGCAACAAACAGGAACCCAACTGAGCCACAAAAATGCTCTTACTGTGATGTACAATAAGATCCAAATGTTCAAAAACTGCACTTAATTCATTACTCAGGAATACGCCCACCGCTCAGAATAGATAGCTATTTAATTTCCACTCGAAGACCGCAGGAAAAAATAACACGCCCCTGGTCGCACACTCCCTATTTAGAAACAATATAAGTACAGGTACATTTTGTCTTCCATCTAAGGCAGATCAAAGAACAGCACAGTCCCGTGCAGCCTCGGCATTATTCTGCCCCACTCCCACAGTCCCTTATACGAATTCTTGACGTTACATCAATTTAATCCCCTGCCATTTTAGGCCACTGTGCGTCAAGCTCAATGAAAAGCACAATAGTTGGCATCTCATGTGACGGTGAACCTCTTTCCAATCTGCCTTCTTTACAGTTTGTTGAATGCACAAAATTTCCTTTACAGCTCATTTGAGATGCATAAACAATCCCAAAGACAGGAAAGAACAAAAATGATAATTTTCCCTTTTAAGGAGCTGGGCTACTTGAGGGAAACACTGAATTCTGGCTCCTGTGCTGGTGGTGGGAGCGGCAGGCCACTGCCCCTCGCTGACCGCGCGCCCGCGGCTGCCCAGGCCTGGGCCCTGTCGTGTTTGCTGTGCCGTCGCATCTCCTCAAAGGCTCTACCTCTCTTGACAGTCCCAGAGGGGAAACACGGCTTCCCTACCCTGCACCACAGCACCCACCCCCCAAACCGCAGCCATATGCTTGCTGCTCGCTCCATCTTACATGCTCATACTCGCTGGGATTTAGAGCAGCAATGGCTACAGGACAGACCTTTAGCTAAAGCCACAGTGAATTGAGAGGTAAGAACATATTCTTCACAGCCACCCCCCTTGGGGATTCCTAGGCTCAAACAGGTAGAGAGGCCAGAAGCAGTTTCAGAAAAATCAAATTACATGTCATTCTAACCAGAGCGATTGCTGTACTGCCCAGAAATCAACCAAGTGACACCCCTGCCAGCAGGAGGGAAAGACAGGACACCAGAAGGAGAGGCATTTTAAAAGCTTAAGACAAAGAATAGGAAGAACTGTAGGTCAAAGAATCCCAAGGCACATTCTAATTTTCAATGTTTCAATAAATCAACCGTGGTTCAGACACGGGTACCCCAGCACATGGCAGAACCACTGTGACCTGTACCCACAGGTATTACTGGAGCCTGTGATTTGTAACGAGTAGTCAGGGCTTCTAAATTGAATGACTTGTCAAGCCAAAGATGGAAAAAAAGGAACCTCATCAGGCAGGTGATCAGTCACCTAGAATGTTCTGGTGATGCTATGTTGTGCTAACAGTACGTTACTGTACTAAGGAGTCTTCACAGAGACACGTTTAGTAATTATTCCAGACTAGAAAAAAAGCCATAATCCTACGGCAACGTTCAAAGGTCCTTCCATATTTAGAGAGGAATGTCTGCCCTTACTGAGGATCATCAACAGTTTAAGAGCTGGTAAAGATCTAAATCAGTGGTAGTCAAAACCTGCTCCCTACCGCCCACTAGTGGGCGTTCCAGCTTTCATGGTGGGTGGTAGTGGAGCAACCAAAGTATAAATAAAAAGATAGGTTTAACTGTAGTAAGTTGTTTTATAAAGATTTATTCTGCCAAACTTAGCGAAAATCCAACATAAAGTTATTGGTAAGTAATTATTATTATATGCTTTAACTTGTAACTCTGCTTTATAAATTTAATAAAGTAAAGTTACTTCCCTACTTTATAAATCACCATTCCTGTGGAACCGGTGGACGGTTAGAAAATTTTACTACTAACAAAGATACAAAAGGGGGTGGTGGGTATAAAAAGGCTGACTACCCCTGATCTAAATAAACATGAACAATTCACACAAAGTCTATGAGATATTTTGACTTTTCAGGAACTCTGCTAAGTTTCATGGTTTACCTGATGTTCCAAACAAATTACTATGACTCCTTCATAAATTATCAATGAATCCTCAAAGGTAGCTGAGTAGTTTGAAAATTTTGTATTAAAATAATTTCTATTATGAAAATAAAATTCAAATCATAATGTCTCTGGTCTTGCACATGGGTGAGCTTCCTCAAGTCAAATTATTTATGTCTTTGACTACTTAATACTTATCTATCTATCTATCTATCTATCTATCTCCCTTCTTCTCTCCTATTTATTTTACTCTCATTCAAAAACTCTGAACTGCTAAAGTGTCATATACCGAGGCTCATTAAGTAGGAACAAGCGGTAGGAGGAGTCAGCAGGCCTCTCTGGCTTCCAGGAAAGTAGCCTGTCTGGATCAGTCAGTGGCCTCCAAAATCCCTTTTGTCACAAGCTCAGCTATGCAATGCCTCGAATCCTAAGCCTTGAGCATATTGCCAACCATCCTCCAACATACAGTTCAGTTCTACTCACAACTTTTGCCAGCCACCCGGCCAAACTCACTGCCAATTCAGATGCCTAGAAATGTCTACTCTTTCTGCTTGATTCAGATGTTCAAGTCACAGTCACCATTAAATATCTCACAATGACACATTTTCATCTTAAAGGGTCCTTCACTCCTGTGTGAAGTAGGGGGTGATGCATCATAGATAAACTGTGTACATAAAGTACCCTTTCCTGGACCGTGGAGGCCTGGCCAGTGAATTCCTTCAGGGACCACTCAGATGAACAACTGACATTCTCCAACCCTTACTTCAAGCCTCTAACTCATTACACCTCAGCATATTTGTGTTAAAGGGATCCTTGGTCCATTTTACAGGTGAGAAAGCTGAAGTCCACAGAAGACCCTCGGTCTCACAGACCAACACTAAACCAGCACTGAAAGGCAACTTCCTTGACCACTGAGACCTGAAGAACGTTTCTGAAAAGCGTAAGCAAAGACACAGCAGAAGTGGGAGGGAGTTGTTTCACACCAGAACTGTTTCCTTAACACAGGCCCAGCCCTGGCCTCCCGTCAGCCTCCTGCACTTCCCCACGGTTCCAGCCTGGGGCCGGCTACAATACCCACCACTCCTCCCATAAGGTGCTATTCTCATGCAGGGACCACTCCTCTCACTTACAGGGAAACTGCCATTCTCAACCTTTACTCTTAACCTAAGACCCCAAATGGCTGACTCAAAGGACAAGACTTTTTTGAAGCAATTCATCCTTTCTAGTTGCCAGTCCAAATTCTATGAACTGCCTCCCCTCCAAAACACACAAATACCAACAGTGAGCACCTCCCGGAGCACGCCCAGTGGCCCCCATCCTTGGGAGCAAGAGCACACATGTCCTGCAGCTTTGAATGTGAGGAGACAGACAGGACAGGAGGAATCTGTAGTTGGGGCTGGGAGGAAAATCGAACCCTTGAAAATTGCAAAGCAAAAAACGCCAAGAGAGATTCCTCACTGTCGCAGCTGCTTACCAGAGAAATCTCTCCTCATTTGGGGAGTGACATCGGCAGACCTGATTTTTTTGTCACCAGTCACTCCGCACTTGCTTTAATTATGCAGCACACCAACATGAATTTTCTTTCTGATCACATAAATCACATCGCTGTGACACCTGGCTCAATAGGCACCGCTGGAACAATGTGGTAAGAGCTATTGACTCCATCGCTCAAGTCCACAAGGTGTATCATTTAGCCAAGAGTGATAATTAGACGCAGAATATACTGAAAACTGTCAATAGGCATGTCAATAGGAGAACTCTTAGCATCTAACACCCAGTGAATCAATGGTGTTTTTCAGCTATAAAATCAAGAAAATGATAGCTTTCAAATGAATGGTGGAAAGGAAACAGGAGTCTCCTTGGGGAGGAATAAAACAGCTCAATTTTCCCTTACTGAGTGCCTCTCCAACTACTTCACTCAATGGAAAAGGTCACAGAACATTACAGCAAAATATCTCTGAAACACGATGTACAACAGCACTGGGACATGACATGCTGCCTGGGCATCCCACAAAGGCCTTGCTGTCTTTGACCTGACAGGAGCAGTGAACGGGTCAGCAGATGGCACACAGATAGGGTGCGGGGAGGCTGAGCGGGGGTCTGGGGGCTGACAGCGACAGAGCTGCAAGAGGAGAGGTGTGCCCCACACAAGCAAAAACCACGAGACTGTGCAGGGAAGGGGGTGTGAGGGGTGTCTGAGCCTAGGCACAGAGGAAGTGGGCACTTGGACTGGGGGCTGCTGAAAAAGCAGCCTCTTAGCAATGCTCAATCGTATTGCGCAATCAATGCAAATATTAAAAGACAATACTGACATGCTGCTCTAAGCACTCCGCATGTATTACTTCACGTAAGCCTCACAACAGCTCTGTGCCATAGGTAGCAATATTAGCTCTACTTACACGTGAGAAAACTGAGGCACAAGAGGTTAATGTGCCCAAAGGCACACGGCTAGGGAGCAGCAGAGCCTGCGTGTGCATGGACTGAGGCTGTGCTCTTCACACACTGCTGGGCTGCCTCTCTGTTCGCCTTGCAGTACCCAGTCACACGTGCCTTTGCCCTGCTAACAAGGGGCAGGAAGGTGAGCCGGTGGGAAAGGTCGAATGGTATTGTATGTCCCTGGGCAGTCTTGGGATTTCCCTCGGCCTCTGTTTCTTTATCTGTAGAAAGGGGGCCATAATCATGAGACCCAACCCATGGAGTATGGAATGATATACTATACTGTACTGCGTTTGCTAAGTGGGCTCACACACTCTTGCTCACAGCCTGAAAACTACACAGTCGTCTTCATTTTACAGACATGTGAACTCTATCTTAGAAGGGTTTAGTAAAATGATTCTGTTAGAACACATGGGGTCTGACTCTCAGGCGGTTCTCCCCGTCACCACAGGACTGAAGACTGCCAGAGGCTTTGTGCACAACGTGCCAGGAACAGTGACAAGTGCACTTGGTAAGTCCTCAGGAAATGCTAGAAGGAGGGGAACGGGAAGGGCAGGGGAACAAAGGAGAGAGGGAAACCCGGAAGGTAGAAGTAAAAGGAGCTGGGGATAATAGACACTGTAATGTATGCATCTAAACAGGACAGCAAGTCACCTCAGCAATTAACAAGTCAAGAGAATGTACGTGACTTGCTATTTCTAGTTTCAATCTAATGTACCATTTTATTTAACTGATTACTTCTTTAGGGTCTCTTAATTTATTAGATTGGTGGAGTTTTCTGTTTTATCAAACAAAGCAATGTATCTAATTTCAAATAACATTTATTAAACACGAGGTGCCAGGTTCTAAGCTTGGCTCTTCTATTTAATAATGTATATTTAATCTGATTTCTTCTTGACTCTACCACTTTTTAAAAATATACCCTTTTAAATGTGAAAAAGGAACTCTGCCGAAGACACTGCTTTCAGCAAAGTAAACCAGGCGTCAGACCAAGGACAGAAAGGCAGCCTTATAATTAACTAATCATTAATGGACATTAGCCTGATGATACTCACAGTGACTTACCCAGCAAGGTGCATGGCTGTACACACACATAATCAAGTACTTCACCATGCCCAGAGCTTCATGCTAGGCTCCCTCCCGTGCTCATTTCCTTGTCTGTGAGGTGTGTTTTTCTATGTAGTAGGCAAATCCACATGCTTGGATCCTCACCAGGAAGAGAAGCAGATCCAGCACACAGTTGGTAAAGTGGGTACTATCATACAAAGCATAAAGGATGCTCTTAAAACATCATTTTGTTTGACCCAGATCAATCATCATTTGTCACCAATAGCAATAGTTGTCTTCCTGCTTCTCCTCTTGTTCCCTAGAGTCTAGAACAGGAATTAATTGTGTTATTCCTCCACAAAACCATCCAGTGCTTCCTACCTCACCCAGAGAAAATGCCAAAGTGCTCACCAGGGCTCACAAGGACTCTCAAATGTAAACTTCACTCAGCCCGTAGGCTGGGGTTGTTCTACCAACTCATTAATCACACTCCTCCTGCTCAGGGCTTCGTATTTGCTGTTCCCTCTGCCTGGAGTGCTCTTCCATTAAATCCTCCTCATGGCTCTAGTCTCAGTATAAATATTTCCCTCACTGGAGAATTCTGGCCTGAACATGCTATCTACAGTAGAGCACACACAAAGGTACCTTCTCAGTTGTCTTCATGACATTTAATCACAAGCTGACAGCTGTTTACTATGTGTTTATTTTCTGTTTCCTCCACCTATAAAGTAAGCTTCAAGGGATGGCTGAACTACAGCACCAAAAACTGAGCCTCATCCACAACAGGCTCTCAATCTATAATTAATGACTGAATAAATGAATTAATCCAGATGTACAAAAATAACAAACTAAATATCAGTTATCAGATCAGTTGCTAGATGGATCACTTAATTCTAAGTTAGAGGTTTCCCCCAATAAGCATCGGTTTCATGAAAAGGTATAACCATGAAAAACAGAGGTAACTGGAGGCAGGGATGCAGCTGAAGAGTCATGTTCACTGAAAGGGATTTGTAATCAAAATACCCTGAATCACCAACCATAGAAGAGTGAAGGATCTCCTCACCGCTGGCCCTATGTGAGTCTCACAGTGGCACATAAGAAAGCTATTTATGGTAGTTCCTCTTCTGGCAACTTGTATCAGACTAACTCTCCCACAAATAAAAATTATAAACTCTGGAGAAAACACAAGCAACAACTAATTGAAGGCACTGAAGAACTATGAAAGGAGAAAGAAATTCAATGACCTTTACTAAAGAACCATATTAGGTGATATCTATGTTTAAATGGCTTTTACCCTTGAGGTCACTTTGTTGTCTGCACTGCACACAGGAGCTAGACCTCAAGAAGAAAACTGCAATCTCGCTGGCTTATAATGACAGAGGGATGGCCTGACCTGTGGTGGCGCAGTGGATAAAGTGTCAACCTGGAAATGTTGAGGTCGCCGGTTTGAAACCCTGGGCTTGCCTGGTCAAGGCACATATGGGAGTTGATGCTTCCAGCTCCTCCCCCCTTCTCTCTGTCTCTCTCTCCTCTCTCTCCCTCTCTGTCTCTCTCTCCTCTTTAAAAATGAATAAATAAAATAATTTTTAATGACAGAGGGCATGGTAATCAAAGAGGCTGGAAACTGTATAGGGAAATCCAAGAATAGAGGATTGACAGAGGTAGAAAATCTGCATAAAATTCCTCAGCTTACTCATATCCAGGGGTAGTCCAAGTAGCCTGGCAGCTAAAGGGTTGAAAAAGCTACCAGGTATTTCATAAGTTGTTCATCATAGGAAAGTGAGAGTTTGGAGTTTTGATTTTGTGTGTGTGTGTGTGTGTGTGTGTGTGTGTGTGTGTGTATTTTTCCGAAGTTGGAAACGGAGAGGCAGTCAGACAGACTCCTGCATACGCCTGACCGGGATCCACCCGGCATGCCCACCAGGGGGCGATGCTCTGCCCATCTTGGGGTGTCGCTCTGCCGCAACCAAAGCCATTCTAGCACCTGAGGCAGAGGCCACAGAGCCATCCCCAGTGTGCCCGGGGAAACTTTGCTCCAATGGAGCCTTGGCTGCGGGAGGGGAAGAGAGAGACAGAGAGGAAGGAGAGGGGGAGGGGTGGAGAAGCAAATGGGCGCTTCTCCTGTGTGCCCTGGCCGGGAATTGAACCCGGGACTCCTGCATGCCAGGCCGATGCTCTACCACTGAGCCAACCGGCCAGGGCCTGGAGTTTTGATTTTGACAAGGTAAATACCTTAGGCTTTATATCAAAGGAAGACACCTGAAAAGTGTAGTCTATACCTGAAGATGATGATTTTGCACTAAAACCAATAGCAAAATAAAAACAGAACTGCCCTGACAAAATGTACAAAAAAGCCTCCCACGTTCAAGGTTATGAGACAGTAATTTAAGTGCAAAACCCAACCTAGAACAAAAGTCAACACTTTTCGGAGGAAGATAACAGAATCCAGAATCTCTGCAATATATTAACGCAATGTCTTGTATACAGTGAAAAATACTAGACATGTGAAAATGTGACTCATTGTCAAACGTGAAATGAGCCAGGAGAAAAATGCCCTGAGATAATCCCAATGTTTGAATAAGCAAACAAGAACTTTAAAGAAGCTATTATAAATACTTTAAAGAATTTATAGGGCATCATAATGAGCAAACATATGGGGGGATCTCAACATAAAATTTTAAACTACAGGCCTGATCAGGTGGTGGCACAGTGGATAGAGCATCTGACTGAGATGCAGAGGACACAGCTTCGAAATCCTAAGGTTGCCAGCTTGAGTGCAGGCTCATGTGGTTTGAACACAGTTCAGCAGTTTGAACTCAAGGTTCCTGGCTTGAGCAAGGGGGTCACTCGGTCCGCTGTAACTCCCCCCACCCCTCAAGGCACATACGAGAAAGCAATCAATGAACTAAGGTGCTACAATAAAGAATTGATGCTTCTCATCTCTCGCCCTTCCTGTCTGTCCCTATCTGTCCCTCTCTCTGTCTCTGTCACAAAAAAAAGTTTTTAAACTACAAAGAAATAACCAAATGAAATTCTATAATAAAAGTAAAGAATCTTAATGGAAAAATAATTGACCAAATGGTATTAACAGCAGATGAAAATGTTATTGGGGAAGAAAGAACCATTCAACTTGAATAGAGATCGATAATATTTAAAGATCAATAATATTTATCCAATATGAAGAACAAAAAAAAAAATAAGATTAAAACAAATGAGCAGAGACTGAGTCAAATGTGGGACAATATCAAACAATACATACATGTAATTAGAGTCCTAGAAGATAAAAAAAAAAAATGAGTCAAAAACAGTATTTGAACAAAAGTGGACAAAAATTCCCCAAATTTGGGGAAAATCAACAACATATTAATTGAAAACTCTTCATAAACTCAAAACTGGATAAATACAAAAAACAAACAAAAAAACCACGTGCACGCAAGCACATGCGCATGAAGGCAAAAAACAAAAGAGAAAAAATTCTTAAAAGTATCCAGAGAACAAAGATACTTTAAATTCAGGAGACAACAAAGAAATTTGTAGCTGGCTTGTTATTAGAAACAATGGATATCAGAAGTCAATTAGAAAGTATCTTTATGTGACGTCACGGAAATGGCGCCGTGAGAAGCGCGTCCGACAGCTCTCCCCTAAATCACAACAAATTTATCAATTAGAAACAGAAAAATTTATCCTAGGAGCATTCTGGAGTTCCACACAAACTGAAAGCAAAAGGACTGTTATCACTTGAATCTGAGAGACGAGGGTGTGGAGGAAGCTACCGCAGCGACGCTCATTCAAGCCGCCAGGGAGTGCGCCCGCGTGCTATCAATAAGACCACGCTCAGATGCCGATAAGAAAGAGGAAATCGAATATTATGGATACAAAAGAAAGAGAGGTAACACAAATAGATGTGGAAAAATCTATGGAGAAAAGACTTAACATATTGGAAGCCTTGGAGCTAAATGACAGAGAATTTAAACTGGAAATCTTAAAAATACTCAGAGATATACAAGAAAACACAGAAAGGCAATATAGGGAGATCAGAAAACAACTCAATGAACACAAAGAATATATTACCAAGGAAATTGAAACTATAAAAACAAATCAAACAGAAATGAAAAACTCAATTCACGAGCTGAAAAACGAGGTAACAAGCTTAGCTAACAGAACAGCCCAGATTGAAGATAGGATTGGTGAAATAGAAGACAAACAACTTGAGGTACAACAGAGAGAAGAAGAAAGAGACTCAAAAATAATAAAAAACGAGAAAGCCCTACAGGAATTGTCTGACTCCATCAGAAAGAATAACATAAGAATAATAGGTATATCAGAGGGAGAAGAGAAAGAAAATGGAATGGAGAATATACTCAAACAAATAATAGACGAGAACTTCCCAAGCCTGTGGAAGGAACTAAAGCCTCAAATTCAAGAAGCAAACAGAACACCAAGTTTTCTTAACCCCAACAAACCCACTCCAAGGCACATCATAATAAAGATGACACAAAACAATGACAAAGAAAAAATTCTCAAGGCAGCCAGGGAAAAGAAGAGTACAACATATAAAGGAAGGCCTATTAGATTATCATCAGATTTCTCAGCAGAAACTCTACAAGCTAGAAGAGAGTGGACCCCGATATTTAAAGCCCTGAAAGAGAGGAACTTTCAGCCAAGAATACTATACCCATCAAAGCTATCCTTCAAGTATGAAGGAGATATAAAAACATTCACAAATACAGAAAAGATGAGAGAATTTATCAACAGAAAGCCCCCACTCCAGGAAATACTAAGGGGGGTTTTCCAACCAGATTCAAAAACAAAAGAAAACAACACCACAAGTAACAGCTCCACCAAGAACACAATAAAACCAAACTTAAACTGTGACAACAAAGGAAAAAAAGGGGGGAGAGGATGGAGATTAACAGTAGCAAAGGATGATGAAGTGCAGAAATACTTATAAGATAGGGTACTACAATGAATATGGTAGGTACCCTTTTCATTACTTAATGGTAACCACCCTTGAAAAAACCACCACAAAAACACTTGACTTAAAAAAGGTAGCAACAGAGGAAAGAAGTATGGAACACAAACAAACAAAAACAAATGATAGAAAAACAAAAGAGAAGAATCAAACTAGATACAAAACTAACAGAAAGCAATTTATAAAATGGCAGTAGGGAACCCACAAGTGTCAATAATTACACTAAATGTAAATGGATTAAACTTACCAATAAAAAGACACAGAGTAGCAGAATGGATTAAAAAAGAAAATCCAACTATATGCTGCCTACAAGAAACACATCTAAGCAACAAGGATAAAAACAAATTCAAAGTGAAAGGTTGGAAAACAATACTCCAAGCAAACAACACCCAAAAAAAAAGCAGGTGTAGCAATACTCATATCTAATAATGCTGACTACAAGACAGAAAAAGTACTCAGAGACAAAAATGGTCATTTCATAATGATTAAGGGGAAGTTGAATCAAGAAGACATAACAATCCTTAATATATATGCACCAAACCAAGGAGCACCAAAATATATAAGACAGCTACTTATTGACCTTAAAACAAAAACTAACAAAAATACAATCATACTTGGAGACCTCAATACACCGCTGACGGCTCTAGATCAGTCATCCAAACAGAGAATCAATAAAGATATAGTGGCCTTAAACGAAATACTAGAACACCTGGATATGATAGACATCTACAGGACACTTCATCCCAAAGCGACAGAGTATACATTTTTCTCTAGTGTACATGGAACATTCTCAAGAATTGACCATATGTTGGGCCACAAAGACAATATCAGCAAATTTAGAAAAATTAAAATTGTACCAAGCATATTTTCTGATCATAAAGCCCTGAAACTAGAATTCAACTGCAAAAAAGAGGGGGAAAAACCCACAAAAATGTGGAAACTAAACAACATACTTCTAAAAAATGAATGGGTCAAAGAAGAAATAAGCGCAGAAATCAAAAGATATATACAGACAAATGAAAATGAAAATACGACATATCAGAATCTCTGGGATGCAGCAAAAGCAGTAATAAGAGGAAAGTTCATATCACTTCAGGCATATATGAACAAACAAGAGAGAGCAGAAGTAAACCACTTAACTTCACACCTTAAGGAACTAGAAAAAGAAGAACAAAGACAACCCAAAACCAGCCGAAGAGAGGAGATAATAAAAATCAGAGCAGAAATAAATGAAATAGAGAACAGAAAAACTATAGAAAAAATCAATAAAACAAGGAGCTGGTTCTTTGAAAAGATCAACAAAATTGACAAACCCTTGGCAAGACTCACCAAGGAAAAAAGACACAGGACTCAAATAAATAAAATCCAAAATGAAAGAGGAGAGATCACCACAGACATCATAGAAATACAAAGAATTATTGTAGAATACTATGAAAAATTATATGCCACCAAATACAACAACCTAGAAGAAATGGATAAATTCCTAGAACAATACAACCTTCCTAGACTGAGTCATGAAGAAGCAGAAAGCCTAAACAGACCAATCAGCAGGGAGGAAATAGAAAAAACTATTAAAAATCTCCCCAAAAATAAAAGTCCAGGCCCAGACGGTTATACTAGTGAATTCTATCAAACATTCAAAGAAGACTTGGTTCCTATTCTACTCAAAGTCTTCCAAAAAATTGAAGAAGAAGCAATACTTCCAAACACATTTTATGAGGCCAACATAACCCTCATACCAAAACCTGGCAAGGATGGCACAAAGAAAGAAAACTACAGACCAATATCTCTAATGAATACAGATGCTAAAATACTAAACAAAATACTGGCAAACCGAATACAACAACATATTAAAAAAATAATACATCATGATCAAGTGGGATTCATCCCAGAATCTCAAGGATGGTTCAACATACGCAAAACGGTTAACGTAATACACCATATCAACAAAACAAAGAACAAAAACCACATGATCTTATCAATAGATGCAGAAAAGGCTTTTGATAAAATACAACACAATTTTATGTTTAAGACTCTCAATAAAATGGGTATAGAAGGAAAATATCTCAACATGATAAAGGCCATATATGATAAACCATCAGCCAACATCCTATTAAACGGCATAAAACTGAGGACTTTCTACCTTAAATCAGGAACAAGACAGGGTTGTCCACTCTCTCCACTCTTATTCAACGTGGTGCTAGAAGTTCTGGCCAGAGCAATCAGACAAGACAAAGAAATAAAAGGCATCCATATCGGAAAAGAAGAAGTAAAGGTATCACTTTTTGCTGATGATATGATCCTATACATCGAAAACCCGAAGGACTCCACAAAAAGATTATTAGAAACAATAAACCAATACAGTAAGGTCGCAGGATACAAAATTAACATACAAAAGTCCATAGCCTTTCTATATGCCAACAATGAAATATTAGAAAACGAACTCAAAAAAATAATCCCCTTCACGATTGCAACAAAAAAAATAAAATACCTAGGAATAAACATAACAAAGAACGTAAAGGACCTATATAATGAAAATTACAAAGCATTGTTAAGGGAAATCGAAAAAGATACAATGAGATGGAAAAATATTCCTTCTTCTTGGATAGGAAGAATAAATATAATCAAAATGGCCATATTACCCAAAGCAATATACAAATTTAATGCAATTCCCATCAAAATCCCTATGAGATTTTTTAAAGAAATGGAACAAAAAATCATCAAATTTATATGGAACTATAAAAAACCCCGAATAGCCAAAACAATCCTAAGGAAAAAGAATGAAGCTGGGGGCATTACAATACCTGACTTTAAACTATATTATAGGGCCACGATAATTAAAACAGCATGGTATTGGCAGAAAAATAGACACTCAGACCAATGGAACAGAATAGAAAGCCCAGAAATAAAACCACATATATATGGTCAAATAATCTTTGATAAAGGGGCCAACAACACACAATGGAGAAAAGAAAGCCTCTTCAACAAATGGTGTTGGGAAAACTGGAAAGCCACATGCAAAAGAATGAAACTCGACTACAGCCTGTCCCCGTGTACTAAAATTAATTCAAAATGGATTAAAGACCTAAATATAAGACCTGAAACAATAAAGTACATAGAAGAAGACATAGGTACTAAAATCATGGACCTGGGTTTTAAAGAACATTTTATGAACTTGACTCCAATGGCAAGAGAAGTGAAGGCAAAGATAAATGAATGGGACTACATCAGAATTAAAAGTTTTTGCTCAGCAAGAGAAACTGATATCAAAATAAACAGACAGCCAACTATATGGGAACTGATATTTTCAAACGACAGCTCAGATAAGGGCCTAATATCCAAAATTTACAAAGAACTCATAAAACTCAACAACAAACAAACAAGCAATCCATTAAAAAAATGGGAAGAGGACATGAACAGACACTTCTCCCAGGAAGAGATACAAATGGCCAACAGATATATGAAAAGATGCTCAGCTTCATTAGTTATTAGAGAAATGCAAATCAAAACTACAATGAGATACCACCTCACCCCTGTTAGATTAGCTATTATCAACAAGACGGGTAATAGCAAATGTTGGAGAGGCTGTGGAGAAAAAGGAACCCTCATTCACTGTTGGTGGGACTGTAAAGTAGTACAACCATTATGGAGGAAAGTATGGTGGTTCCTCAAAAAACTGAAAATAGAACTACCTTATGACCCAGCAATCCCTCTACTGGGTATATACCCCAAAACCTCAGAAACATTGATACGTGAAGACACATGTAGCCCCATGTTCATTGCAGCACTGTTCACAGTGGCCAAGACATGGAAACAACCAAAAAGCCCTTCAATAGAAGACTGGATAAAGAAGATGTGGCACATATACACTATGGAATACTACTCAGCCATAAGAAATGATGACATCAGATCATTTACAGCAAAATGGTGGGATCTTGATAACATTATAAGGAGTGAAATAAGCAAATCAGAAAAAAACAAGAACTACATGATTCCATACATTGGTGGAACATAAAAATGAGACTAAGAGACATGGACAAGAGTGTGGTGGTTACCAAGGGTGGGGGGGGGAGGGAGGACATGGGAGGGAGGGAGGGAGAGTTAGGGGGAGGGGGAGGGGCACAGAGAACTAGATAGAGGGTGACGGAGGACAATCTGACTTTGGGCGAGGGGTTTGCAACATAATTTGATGACAAAATAACCTAGACATGTTTTCTTTGAATATATGTACCCTGATTTATTAATGTCATCCCATTACCATTAATAAAAATTTATTAAAAAAAAAAAAAAGAAAGTATCTTTAAAACAATGAAAGAAAAAAATAAACCATCAATCTAGAATTTCATGTGCAACAAAAATATCCTTCAGAAATAAACAAAATAAATATTTTTACAGATAAATGAACACTGAGACAATTCATCACCAGTTAGCCATCAGTGTACTACATTCTGCTTAACCAGATGAAAACCTGTATCTGCAGGAAAAATGAAGAGTATCTGAAGTAATAAATATTTTTATAAAAATATTTTTTCTTAATTTCTTTTAATGTATGCTGACAGCTTAATACAAAAGATATAACAATGGGTCACAGGGTTTATTATATAGATACAAAAAATTATATAACAAAATGGCAACAAAATAAGAGGGGAAGATACATAGAATGGAATTAAATGGTTACAAAATTGTTATATTTGTGTAAAATTATACACTATTAACCCTTAGTAAGCTGTGAAAAATTGAAGTTAAATTGAGGATGCAAAATTTAATCTCTAAAAAAAAGCTAAAATAGTTGAGCTATACAAGAGAAATTAAAATATAATACAAAAATTCCATTTATCTTTTTTAAAAAGCACAAAAAGAATAAAAAATAAATAAATGTAGATGAGACAAAAAGAAAGAAGCTTTAAAAATGGCAGACTTAAGCCTGAACTTAATAATTATGAGATGCAAACAGCTAAACACTGTGATTAAAAGAAAAAGACCACCTGACAAAGTGCTGGTGCAGTGGATAGAGCCTCCAATTGGGATGCTAAGGATCCAGGTTCAAAACCCCAAGGTTGCAAGCTTGAGGATAGACTCATCTGGCTTGAGCACAGGCTCATCAGCTTGATTGCAGGGTCACTGGTCTGAGCATGGGATCATAGATATGACCCCATGGTTCCTGGCTTGAGCCGAAAGGTCACTGGCTTGAACCCAAGGTCACTGGCTTGAGCAAGGGGTCACTGGTCCAACTGGAGTCCCCCAATCAAGGCACATATCAGAAAGCTATCAAGAACGACTAAAGTGCTGCAACTATGTATTGATGCTTCTCATCTCTCTCCCTTCCTGTCTGTCTGTCCCCATTTGTCTCTCTCTCTCTTGCAAGCACACTAAAAAAAAAATAACAAACACACACAAAAAAAGAAAACTAAACCAAATAAGACATCAAGGCTCAACTGAATGTTATCTACAAAAATGCATTTATAAACACAAAAAGGTTGAAAATAAAAGAATGAAAAAATGTATATACACTCTGGAAAATGTAAGTATAAAACTATTGGTATGATTACACTAATATCAAACAAAGTAAACTTCAAGACATAGAATACAGATTTTAAAGGGGATATTACATAATTATTAAAGGGTCAGGGGAAGACAAGATGGTGAAGGAGTAGGCAGACGTACCAACTTCCACCTCCCAGAACCAAAGTGGATTACAAACTAATTTTAAGAACTATCATCTGGAAAAAACAACTTTGGACTAAACTAAGAGGACTCTTCAATCAAGGATCACTGAAGAAGCCACACTGAGACTGGTAGGAAAAGCGGAAACGCGAAGAGGGTTGCCTAGCTCCCTGGAGCTAATGGCAGCTGGGAGAGACTTGCATGGCAGGAGGTGAGTTTAGCAGAGAGGGGAGGGTCCTGAGTCCCAGGAACAAAGCCCCAGCCTGCAATCCCAGAGTCTAGAAGAGGCATATGAACAATATTTAGCTGGAAACAAGACAGGATACTGTTTGTAAGAAAGAGACTGATTTCTCAGACCCAGGATTCTTCTTAAAGGGACCACACAGAAAATCTCTCTCACAACCACTCACCCGGGGCTCCGGGAGATGGGGGGAGATAGGAGAGAACCAGAGTAGCAGGAAGAGAGTGTAATCTAGAAGGCACAGGGAGAAACACTTTGAGGGACAGCCACCCTAACCCCTGGGACAAGTCACTCCCCAAATCTGAAGTGAATATTTCCCCAGGAAACAGCAATACCAGCAAAGGGAAGCAGGACACCAGCCAAACAAGCTCTCCTGTGGCACTCAGAGCAGAGTCACGTAGAAGGAGGGAGCTTTCAGGACTACAGTAGTGAGTGTTAGGGTCTGAGCTGCAGTGGCCCTACTCACACGGCTGAGGGCTCACCTGAGGGCGGGCGGCCATGGAAGTGCAGTTCTGTTGGCAAGGGCGGAAGCTGGCTGGCCACCACTGAGGCCCAGGTGTGAGCTCAGTCTAGCCCGGCTGGGGAGGAGGGGATGTGCAAAAGTGGTCAAGTACAGCTGCAGACCATCTGCAATCCAGCCTGCGGGGAGGAAGGGTAGGAGCCCCAGAAGGGGCAGAGACCCACCCCTGAGCAAGGGCGCAGGAGCACAGCCTTGCCCCGCCCCCAGAACCGAGGCTTATGGCCGGACTTGAGAGCTGGCTCCTCCCGTGGGGGTGGAGCCAAAAGCCCAGAACAGGTAGAGTCTGCTACTGAGCATGGGCATGCAGTCCCGCCCAGGATGTGGAGCCAAGGCTTACAGGCATCCCACGAGCGGCTCCTCCTGCAAGGGCAGGGCGAAAGCCCGGAATCAGGCGGAGACCCAAAGCAGAGCAAAGGTGCTTATCCCTGCCCTCAGGGCCGAGCATAATGCCACCCTGTGGGGGCAGGGCGAAGGCCAAGATCACTGAGGCTTGTACACCCGAGCACGTAATCACAAACACTCCTGTGAAGCAGAGGTGGAAACCACAGCAATAGGACCAGTGGGCAGGCATCGGCAAAGCACATACCCAAACACCCTAGGCAGCAACAGCAGAGGGGGAGGAGGGCCTGCAGACAGACCACACCTAGGGAAAACAGAGGCCACACCCAGTGGACTCCAGTGGCCAAATCCTTCTTTCACAAACATTTCTTCTTTTACAGACAAAATGAGAAGGCAGAGAAATGTAACACAAAGGAATCAAGAGAAAACCCCAGAAAAGAACCTGAATGAGTCAGATATAACCAAATTACCCGATGCAGAGTTTAAAATAACAATTGTTAGGATGCTCAAAGATATTATAACAATAGATGGTCATTATGAACATCTAAATAAACAGATAGCAAATATAAAAAAGGACATTGAAATAATAAAAAAGAATCAGTCAGAAATGACAAATACAATATCAGATATGAAGGACACAGTGGAAGGAATTAAAAGCAGGATGGATGAAGCTGAGAATCAAATCAGCAAGTTAGAGAACAATATAAATAAAGGCACAAAAGCAGAGCAGAAAAAAGAAAAGAGACTCAAAAAGTCTGAGGAAACTCTAAGAGAGCTCTGTGACAACATGAAGAGAAATACCATCTGCATCATAGGGGTCCCTGAAGAAGAAGAGAAAGAACAAGGGATAGAGACTTTGTTCAAGCATATCATAGCTGAAAACTTCCCTCAATTAAGGCAGGAAAACATCTCACATGTTCAAGAAGCATAGAGAACTCCATTACAGAGAAAACCAAACAAATCATCACCAAGACACATCATAATTAAAATACCAAAGCTAAGTGATAAAGAGAAAATATTAAAAGCTGCTAGAGAAAAAAAGACTAGCACCTACAAAGGAGCTCCCAGAAGGATGACTTCTGACTTCTCAACAGAAACACTTGAGGCCAGAAGGGAATGGTAAGAAATATTCAAACTAATGCAGAACAAGAGCCTACAACCAAGACTACTTTATCCAGCAAAGCTATCATTTAAAATTGAAGCAGAAATAAAAAGCTTTCCAGACAAAAAAATCTCAAGAAATTCACTACAACCAAACCAACGCTGTAGGAAATGCTAAGGAGCCTGTTGTAAACAGATCAAAAAAGAAAAAAAATATAACAAAAGAGGAATACAGTTTAAAGAATAAAATGGCAATAAACATCTACATATCAATAATAACCTTAAATGCAAATGGATTACACGATCTGATCAAAAGACATAGGGTAGCTGCGTGGATAAGAAAACAGGACCCATACATATGCTGTCTACATCAAACACACCTTAAAACAAAAGATGCACATAGACATAGACTGAAGATAAAAGGATGGGAAAAAATATTTTATGCAAATGGAAATGGAAAAAAAAGCTGGGGTAGCAATACTTATATCATACAAAATGGACTTTAAAACAAAGGCTATAGTAAGAGATAAAGAAGGTCACTACATAATGATAAAGGGAACAATCCAACAGAAAGATATAATCGTTATAAAAATCTACACACCTAATATAGGAGCACCTAAATATATAAAGCAGACTTTGATGATTTTAAAGGGCGAGATCAACAGCAATACTATAATAGTAGGGGATTTCAATACCCTACTAACATCACTAGATAGATCCTCAAGAAAGAAAATTAACAAAGAAACAGCAGACTTAAAGGACATACTCGATCAACTCGATTTAATAGATATCCTCAGAACCTTTCACCCTAAAGCAAAAGAATATACATTCTTTTCAAGTGCTCATGGTACATTCCCTAGGATAGACCATATGTTAGGGCACAAAAGCAGTCTCAACAAATTTAAGAAGATTGAAATCATATCGAGCACTTTCTCTGATCACAATGGCATGAAACTAGAAATCAACCACAGAAAAACTGAAAAATACTCAAACACTTGGAAACTAAATAGCATGTTATTAAATAATGAATGGGTTAACAATGAGATCAAAGGAGAAATAAAAAAATTCCTAGAAATGAACAATAATGAGCATACATCACTCAAAATTTATGAGACAGAGCAAAAGCAGTCCTGAAAGAGAAGTTCATAGCATTACAGGCATACCTTAAGAGCTAAAAAAACCCCTCAAATAAACAACTTGACCCTGCAACTAAAAGAATAAGAAAAAGAACAGCAAGTAAAGCCCAGAGGTAGTAGAAGGAAGGAAATAATAAAGATCAGAGCAGAAATCGATGACATAGAGGCTAAAGAAACAATACAGATGACCAATGAAAGCAGGAGCTGGTTCTTTGAAAAGGTAAACAAGATCGATGAACCTTTAACCAGACTCATCAAGAAAAAAAGAGAGGACACAAATAAATAAAATTAAAAATGAGAGTGGAGAAATAACAACTGACACAACAGAAATACAAAATATTGTAAGAAAATACTATGAAGAACTGTATGCCAAAAAACTAGACAACCTAGGTGAAATGGACAAATTCCTTAAAATATATAATCTTCCAAAAATTAATTTGAAAGAATCAAAAAACCTAAACAGACCAATTGCAACAAATGAGATCAAAACAGTTATCAAAAAACTCCCAAAAAAGAAAAGTCTTGGGCCTGATGGCTTCACAAGTGAATTCTACCAAATATTCAGAGAACTAACTCCTATCCTTCTCAAGCTATTTCAAAAAATTCAAGAGGAAGAAAGACTTCCTAGCTCCTTTCATGAGGCGAGCATAATTCTTATGCCAAAACCAGGCAAAGACAACACAAAGAAAGAAAATTATAGGTCAATATCCCTGATAAATTTAGATGCTAAAATCCTCAACAAAATATTACCAAACCGGATCCAGCAATATATGAAAAAGTCATATACCATGATCAAGTGGGATTTATTCTTGGGAGGCAAGGCTGGTACAATATTAACAAATCAATCAATGTGATTCATCACATAAACAAAAGGAAGGAAAAAAAACACATGATCATTTCAATAGATGCAGAAAAAGCATTTGATAAAATCCAACACCCATTCATGATCAAAACTCTCAGAAGTTGGAATACAGGGAACATACCTCAACATGATAAAGGCCATCTATGACAAACCCACAGCCAACATCACACTCAATGGGCAAAACTTAAAAGCAATGCCATTAAGATCAGGAACAAGGCAGGGGTGCCCCCTTTAACCACTCTTATTCAACATAGTTCTGGAAGTCCTAGCCACAGCAATTAGACAAGAAAAAGAAATAAAAGGCATCCAAATTGGAAAAGAAGAAGTAAAACTATCATTATTTGCAGATCATATGATTTTATATATAGAAAACCCTAAAGTCTCAGTCAAAAAACTATTGGACCTGATAAATAAATTCAGCAAGATGGCAGGATATAAAATTAATACTCAGAATTCATAGGCATTTTTATACACTAAGAATGAACTGTCAGAAAGAGAAATTAAGGAAGAAATCCCCTTCACCAGTGCAACCAAAAAAATAAAATACCTATGAATAAATTTATACAGGGAGATTAAAGACTTGTACTCGGAAAATTATAAAACATTGATAAAAGAAATCAGGGAAGATACAAACAAGTGGAAACATATACCGTGCTCATGGTTAGGAAGAATAAATATTATTAAAATATCTATATTACCCAAAGCAATTTATAAATTCAATGTAATAATAATTAAAATATCAATGACATACTTCAAAGATATAGAACACATATTCCAAAAATTTATATGAAACCAAAAGAGAACACGAAAACCTCAGCAATCTTGAAAAGGAAGAATAAAGTGGGAGATATCATACTTCTGGATATCAAGTTATACTATAAAGCCATTGTACTCAAAACAGCATGGTACTGTCATAAGAACAGGCATATAGAACAATGGAACAGAACTTAGATCCCAGAAATAAACCCACACTTTTATGGACAACTGATATTTGACAAAGGGGGTAAGAGCATACATTGGAGTAAAGACAGCCTCTTCAACAAATGGTGTTGGAAAAATTGGACAGCTACTTGCAAAAAAATGAAACTAGACCACCAACTTACACCATTCACAAAAATAAACTCAAAATGAATAAAAGACTTAAATGTAAGTCGTGAAACCATAAGCATCTTAGAAGAAAACATAAGCAGTAAGCTCTCTGACATCTCTTGCGGCAATATATTTGCCAATTTACCTCCACGGACAAATGAAATAAAAGACAGGATAAACTAATGGGACTTTATCAAACTAAAAAGCTTCTGCACAGATAAAAGCAATAAGAACAGAATAAAAAGACAAACTACACAATGGGAGAACATATTTGACAATGCGTCTGATAAGGGGTTAATAACCAAAATTTCTAAGAACTTGTAAAACTCAATTCCAGAAAAACAAGCAATCCAATCCAAAAATGGGCGAAAGAAAGGAATAGACACTTCTCCAAAGAGGACATACAGATGGCTGATAGGCATATGAAAAAATACTCAACATCACTAATCATTAGAGAAATGCAAATTAAAACCACAATGAGATATCACCTCACACCAGTCAGAATGGCGCTCATCAACAAAACAACACAGAATAAGTAATGGTGAGGATGTGGAGAAAAGGGAACCCCTTCTGCACTGCTGGTGGAAATGCAGACTGGTGCAGCCACTGTGGAAAACAGTATGGAGATTCCTCAAAAAATTAAAAATCAAACTGCCTTTTGAACCAGCTATACCACTGTTAGGAATATACCCCAAGAACACCATAGCACTGACTGAAAAGAAGAAATGTACCCCCATGTTTATGGCAGCAATGTTCATAATAGCGAAGATCTGGAAGCAGTCCAAGTGTACGTCAGTGGATGAGTGGATTAAAAAGCTTTGGTACATATATAGTATGGAATACTACTCAGCCATAAGAAATGATGACATCGGATTATTTACAACAACATAGATGGACCTTGATAGCATTATACTGAGTGAAATAAGTAAATCAGAAAAAAACTAAGAACTATATGATTCCATACATAGGTGGGACATAAAAATGAGACTCAGAGACATGGACAAGAGTGTGGGGGTTATGGGGTGGGGGGAAGGAAAGTGAGGTGATTGGGGGAAGGGAGGGCCCAAGAAAACCAATTAGAAGGTGACGGAAGACAATTGCACTTTGGGTGATGGGAATGCAGCATAATCAAATGTCAAAAAAACCTAGAGGGCCCTGGCCAGTTGGCTCAGTGGTAGAGCATCGGCCAGGCGTATGGGAGTCCTGGGTTTGATTCCCGGCCAGGGCACACAGGAGAAATGCCCATCTGCTTCTCCACCCCCCTCCCTCTCCTTCCTCTCTGCCTCTCTCTTCCCCTCCCACAGCCAAGGCTCTATTGGAGCAAAGTTTGCCCGGGCACTGAGGATGGCTCTGTGGCCTCTGTCTCAGGTGCTAGAATGGCTCTGATTGCGGCAGAGCGACACCCCAAGATGGGCAGAGCATCGCCCCCTGGTGGGCATGCCAGGTGGATCCCGGTCGGGTGCATGCAGGAGTCTGTCTGACTGCCTCCACATTTCCAACTTCAGAAAAAAAAATAATAATAATTTTAAAAAAAAGGTCAGATCATCATGAAGACATGTAAATCATAAATGTTAGTACATTTAAATACTAAGCTTCAAAACAATTGATGCAAAAACTAATAACTAGATATATTGTATCTAAAAGGAAAATTGACATATTCACAGTCATGGTTAGATAATTAATACCTGTCTCTAAGTAACTGATAGAACTACATAACAAAATAAAATCCAGTAAGAATATAGTAGATTTGAACACTATACCAAATAAATTACTCTAATTGATATTTATAGAACACTATAATAACTGAAGAATATACATTGTTTTCAAGTACACAAGGTATATTTATGAAGACAGACCATAGCTATGCCATAAAATGTCTCTTAGGCACCCAAATATTGAAATGAACAGTATATTCTCTGAGAATACGATTAAGTCAAAATTCAATAAAATAGAGGTAACTAGAAATTGTGTGTGTGTGTGTGTGTGTGTGTGTGTGTGTGTGTGACAGAGACAGAGCGAGACAGAGAGGGACAGACAGACAGACAGAAAGAGAGAGAGATGAGAAGCATCAATTATTTTGTTGTGGCACCTTACTTGTTCATTAATTGCTTTCTCATATATACCTTGACTGGGGGGATACAGTAGACCGAGTGACCCCATGCTCAAGCCAAGGACCTTGGCCTCAAGCTGGTGAGCCTTGCTTAAACCAGATGAGCCCAAGCTCAATCTGGCAACCTTGGGGTTTCAAAGCTGGGTCCTCCATGTCCCAGTCCAACACTCTAGCCACTGTGCCACCGCTGGTCAGGCAACTAGAAATTCTTAAATAAATGAAAATTAAAATAGTTCACTTCTAAAATCATGGATCAAAATGAGAAATTACAAGAAAGAGAAAATATTTAGAATGACATACTAATAAAAATAATATACTATAATCTAATGAATAGAGCTAAGTGATGCTTCAAAGAATATACTAGAAAATTAGAAAAGCTCAAAACCATAGTCTAATTTGCCATATTAGAAAAAATACCTGACGTCAGAGAAATGGCGCCATGACAAATCTCCCCAATATTTCAACAAGTTCATCAACCAGAGACAGAAAAATCTATCCTTGGAGCATCCGGGAGTTCCACACACTGAAGGCAAAGGTAGGATCGAGAGAAAAATTGACTAAATATATAATCAACCCTGAAGGAAATAAGTAAGACAAAGAAACACTCTGCCTTCCTCACTAACCTGAGCAAAGGCTGCTTTCACTTGGAACAGAGAGTCAAGGGAGATAAGGGTGTGAAGAAGCTAGGCTGTGGCACAGACATTCCACATTTGTTCAAGCTGAGGAAAGAGTGTGCCTGTGGTGGGTCAGCTCATGCGAGCAAACACCCGCTCCATGAGCAGCAGCTGCCAGTGGCACATGGGGAGTGTGCCAAAGTGAACTTCCCTATGCCCGAGCTTCTCTGGGCGGGTGTAGAGCCTCACCCAGCCATTCAAGCTAACAATCAAGCATCGGGGGAGGGGCACGCGGGCAGCTTGCAGGCCTTTCTGGAGCAATTCATTAGATCCAATAGCTGCAATTAGCTTAACCCACAGGCTACTCACCTCCCAACTGACCTACGTGGCTCTAATTGACAAGATCTTTCTCAGTTCAGCGATCTACGACAAGAGGCATGATATTTTTTAGTGCCTCTTGCTAAAGGGGTGGGGACAACTTCTGATTGGCAGAGCTTTCATATCCAGGGATATACAAAAAAAGAGGGACTTGGCAGATGTTAAGACCTCCTGTACTGCATGCAGCAACTAGGGCATCTTCTTCCCAGCCAAAACAGGTTATAAAGTGCAGAAAGCCTAGGGAGAGTGATCCCACAGAGTGCTAGGCATGCTGAACAGGCCTGGAGGCTCATAGAAAGTCACCTTGAGAACAACTGGCTCCCAGTCCTGCCTGATTACGCTGGCGGCTCTGACTGCCAGAGCCTTACCCAGAGCCCTGCATTGAGTGGGGATAGAGTGGGGATTTGCCAGCTCTTTGAGCCTCTTACTCCGCAGGCAGAAGCAGCGGCAGCCTCATAGCTGGATCATCAGGCTGCTAATTCAGGAAGAAGAGACTAGGACAGAGGCTCCGGGAAAACGAACTCTCTCATTGTCAGAGCCTGCAAATGCTAACAAGCCTTGACTACCAACGAGACTGAAGCCTAATATATGACATTGTATAGAGTCTCAACAACTGCAAATCTCTACCTAAGCGTGCCACAGGGCAGAGCCTGAGGTACAGAGTGAGTCACCGACCAGAAAGAGGAAGAGGAAACAAAAAGGAAGAAGAAGTTAACCTCTCAAAATCAAGAAAAATCCAGAGTTTATAATTTCTTTCACTATTTTTTTTGTTTCTTTCATCTTCTTGCCTTTATTATTATTATTATTTCTATTTCCTCCACCTTGGTCCTTTTATTCTCTGCCTGTCTTATTCTTTCCTCTTCTTGAACTACACTACCCATAAGTGTTACATTTTATTGCTTTTCTTCTTCCTTACTCTCCATGAGGGTTACACTTCAAAACCCTTAACTCTCTCTCTTTTTGCTTTTTTTCTTTTTTTCTTTTTCTTCTTTTCCTTTTCCCCTATTTCTTATTTCTCCCTCTCTATTAGTTTCTTCTTTTCTCCTTTTACTTTTCCTCTCATTCAATTCTCAATCACGAACAAATTATTTAATTTGAGACTCAAGTTTTTTTGTGTGGCATTTTGGGTGCTTTTAACTTCACTTTTTAAACTCATTAGCATTCCTCCCAACCCAGGATCTCCATTCTATTTAGTTTTTGCTCCACTTAATTCAATAGTGGAGCAATAGTGGAGCATTTTTTTTTCCTTTTTCCTGTTTCCCTCTTATCCCTCTCATTATATCTCTTAGTCAACCATTACTTACAAGCAAATCATTTTATACTTAACCAAAATATTTTTCTTTTGTGCATTTTGTGGGTCCCTACTTTCTTTTTTTCCCCTTGCACACTTCCCCCCAACTCAGGCCCTCCATTATAAGCAGTTTTTGTTCCATTTAGGACAATATAATTCACAGTTCATCACGATATTTTCCTAAGGAGGAGGGGAGAGGAAGGGAGAAGAAGAAAAAAAAGGGGCGGTCATAAATTATTATTGGGTTTTTCGTGGGGTTATTTTCCAAATTTTTTCCCATTTTTTCTATTTTTTTATTTTTCTTACTTTTTATTCTTTATTAATTTTCATTAGTGCTATCAACAAGACTACCCTCAGATGCCATTAAGAAAAAGGAAATCGAATATTATGGATACAAAAGATAGAGAAGTAGCACAGATAGATGTGAAAAAATCTATGGAAAAAAATTTAATGTATTGGAAACCTTGGAGCTAAATGACAGAGAATTTAAAATAGAAATCCTAAAAATACTCAGAGATATACAAGAAAACACAGAAAGGCAATATAGGGAGCTCAGAAAACAACTCAATGAACACAAAGAATATATTACCAAGGAAATTGAAGCTATACAAACAAATCAAACAGAGATGAAAAACTCAATTCATGAACTGAAAAACGAGGTAACAAGCTTAGCTAATAGAACAGGCCAGATAGAAGGTAGGATTAGTGCCATAGAAGACAAGCAACTTGAGGCACAACAGAGAGAAGAAGAGAGAGACTCAAAAATTTAAAAAAAAAATGAGAAAGCCCTACAGGAATTGTCTGACTCCATCAAAAAGAATAACATTAAAATAATAGGTATATCAGAGGGAGAAGAGAGAGAAAATGAAATGGGGAATATATTGAAACAAATAATAGACGAGAACTTCCCAAGCCTGTGGAAAGAACTAAAGCCTCAAATTCAAGAAGCAAACAGAATACCGAGTTTTCTTTTTTTTTTTAAAGATTTCTTTTTTTAATTTTTTTTTAAATTTTATTTATTCATTTTAGAGAGAGAGAAAGGGAGAGAGAGAGAGACAGAGAGGGAGAGAGAGAGGAGAGAGAGACAGAGAGAGAAGGTGGGGAGGAGCTGAAAGCATCAACTCCCATATGTACCTTGACCAGGCAAGCCCAGGGTTTCGAACCAGTGACCTCAGCATTTCCAGGTCAACGCATTATCCACTGCGCCACCACAGGTCAGGCTACACCGAGTTTTCTTAACCACAACAAACCTACTCCAAGGTACATCATAACAAAAATGGCAAAAACCAACGACAAAGAATAAATTCTCAAGGCAGCCAGGGAAAAGAATACAACATATAAAGGAAAGCCTATTAGATTATCATCAGATTTCTCACAGAAACTCTATGAGCTAGAAGAGAGTGGGCCCCAATATTTAAAGCCATGAAAGAGAGAAACTTTCAGCCAAAAATACTATATCCATCAAAGCTATCCTTCAAATACAAAGGAAAAATAAAAACATTCACAAATACAAAAAAGATGAGGGAATTTATCATCAGAAAACCTCCACTACAGGAAATACTAAAGGGGGTTTTCCAACCAGATTCAAAGAACAAAACAAAAACAAAACCACAAGTAAAAGCTCCACCAAGAAAACAATAAAACCAAATTTAAACTGTGACAACAAAAGCAAAAAAAGGGGAGAGGACAGAGATTAACAGTAGCAAAGAATGATGAAGTGCAGAAACACTCATAAGATAGGGTACTACAATGAATATGGTAGGTACCCTTTTCATTACTTAATGGTAACCACCCTTGAAAAAACCACCACAGAAGCACATGACTTAAAAAAGATAGCAACATACAACATGATCAAGTGGGATTTATTCTTGAAAGGCAAGGCTGGTACAATATTCACAAATCAATCAATGTGATTCATCACATAAACAAAAGGAAGGAGAAAAACCACATAATAATTTCAATACATTCAGAAAAAGCATTTGATAAAATCCAGCACCCATGCATGATCAAAACTCTCAGCTAAGTGGAATACAGGGAACATACCTCAACATGATAAAAGCCATCTATGACAAACCCACAGCAAACATCATACTCAATGGGCAAAAATTAAAAGCAATCCCCTTAAGATCAGGAACTAGGCAGGGATGCCCCCTTTAACCACTCTTATTCAACATAGTTCTGGAAGTCCTAGCCACAGCAATTAGACAAGAAAAAGAAATAAAAGGCATTCAAATTGGAAAAGAAGTAAAACTATCATTATTGGCAGATGATATGATATTGTATATAGAAAACCTTAAAGTCACAGTCAAAAAACTACTAGACCTGATATATGAATTCAGCAAGGTGGCAGGACATAAAATTAATACTCAGAAATCAGAGGCATTTTTATACACTAACAATGAACTGTCAGAAAGAGAAATTAAGGAATCAATCCCCTTTACAATTGCAACCAAAAAAATAAAGTACCTAGGAATTAATTTAACTAGGGAGATTAAAGACTTGTACTCAGAAAATTATAAAACATTGATAAAAGAAATCAGAAAAGATACAAACAAGTAGAAGCATATACCGCTCTCATGGTTAAGTAGAATAAACATCATTAAAATGTCTATATTACCGAAAAGAATTTATAAATTCAATGCAATACTGATTACAATACCAATGACTTACTTCAAAGATTTAGAACACATATTCCAAAAATTTATATGGAACCAAAAGAGAAAACAAATAACCTCAGCAATCTTGAAAAGGAACAACAGAGTGGGAGGTATCACACTTCCGGATATCAAGTTATACTGCAAGGCCACTGTACTCAAAACAGCCTAGTACTAGCATAAGAACTGGCATTTAGATCAATGGAACAGAACTGAGAACCCAGAAATAAACCCACAATTTCATGGACAACTGATATTTGACAAAGGGGGTAAGAGCATTCAATGGAGTAAAGACAGCCTCTTCAACAAATGATGTTGGGAAAATTAAACAGTTACCTGCAAAGAAATGAAACTAGACCACCAACTTACACCATTCACAAAAATTAACTCAAAATGGATAAAAGATTTAAATGTAAGTCGTGAAACCATAAGCATCTTAAAAGAAAACATAGGCAGTAAGCTCTCTGAAATATCTTGTGGCAATATATTTGCCGATTTGTCTCCACAGGCAAGTGAAATAAAAGACAGGATAATCAAATGGGACTATATCAAACTAAAAAGCTTCTGCAGGCCCTGGCCGGTTTGCTCAGTGGTAGAGCATCAGCCTGGCGTGCAGAAGTCCTGGGTTCGATTCCTGGCCAGGGCACACAGGAGAAGCGCCCATCTGCTTCTCCACCCCTCCCCCTCTCCTTCCTCTCTGTCTCTCTCTTCCCATCCCGCAGCTGAGGCTCTATTGGAGCAAAGATGGCCCGGGCGCTGGGGATGGCTCCTTGGCCTCTGCCCCAGGTGCTGGGGTGGCTCTGGTTGCAACAGAGCAACGCCCTGGAGGGGCAGAGCATCACCCCCTGGTGGGCATGCCAGGTGGATCCTGGTCGGGCGCATGCAGGAGTCTTTTTGACTGTCTCTCCCGGTTTCCAGCTTCAGAAAAATACAAAAAAAAAAAAAAAGCTTCTGCACAGCTAAAGGCAATAAAAACAGAATAAAAAGACAAACTAGACAATGGGAGAACATATTTGACAATGCGTCTGATAAGGGGTTAATAACCAAAATTTCTAAGAACTTGTAAAACTCAATTCCAGAAAAACAAGCAATCCAATCCAAAAATGGGCGAAAGAAAGGAATAGACACTTCTCCAAAGAGGACATACAGATGGCTGATAGGCATATGAAAAAATACTCAACATCACTAATCATTAGAGAAATGCAAATTAAAACCACAATGAGATATCACCTCACACCAGTCAGAATGGCGCTCATCAACAAAACAGCACAGAATAAGTAATGGTGAGGATGTGGAGAAAAGGGAACCCCTTCTGCACTGCTGGTGGGAATGCAGACTGGTGCAGCCACTGTGGAAAACAGTATGGAGATTCCTCAAAAAATTAAAAATCAAACTGCCTTTTGAACCAGCTATACCACTGTTAGGAATATACCCCAAGAACACCATAGCACTGTTTGAAAAGATGAAATGCACCCGCATGTTTATGGCAGCATTGTTCACAATAATGAAGATCTGGAAACAGCCTACGTGTCCATAAGAGGATGAGTGGATTAAAAAGCTTCAGTACATATATAGTATGGAATACTATTCAGCCATAAGAAATGATGACATCGGATCATTTACAACAACATGGATGCACCTTGATAACATTATACTGAGGGACATAAGTAAATCAGAAAAAAACTAAGAACTATATGATTCCATACATAGGAGGGACATAAAAATGAGACTCAGAGACATGGACAAGAGTGTGGGGGTTAAAGAGTGGGGGGGGGAGGAGAGGGAGGAGGATGGGGGAGGGGAAACCAGTTAGAAGGTGACAAAAAAAAATTGGACTCTGGGTGATGGGAATGCAGCATAAGCAAATGGCAAAATAACATAGAGCTGTTTTCTCTGAACATATGTACCCTGATTTATCAATGTCACCCCATTAAAATTAATTTTAAAAAATTAGCAACAGAGGAAAGAAGTATGGAATACAAATAAACAAATGATTGAAAATCAAAAGAGAAGAATCAAACAAGATACAAAACTAACAGAAAGAAATTTATAAAATGGCAATAGGGAACCCACAAGTGTCAATAATTACACTAAATGTAAATGGATTAAACTCGCCAATAAAAAGACACAGAGTAGCAGAATGAATTAAAATAGAAAATCCAACTGTATGCTGCCTACAAGAAACATATCTAAGCAACAAGGATAAAAACAAATTCAAAGTGAAAGGTTGGAAAACAATATTCCAAGCAAATAACATCCAAAAAAAAGCAGGTGTAGCAATACTCATATCTCATAATGCTGACTACAAGACAGAAAAAGTACTCAGAGACAAAAATGGTCATTTCATAATGATTAAGGGGACACTGAATCAAAAAGACATAACAATCCTTAATATATATGCACCAAACCAAGGAGCACCAAAATATATAAGACAGCTACTTATTGATCTTAAAACAAAAACTGACAAAAATACAATCATACTTGGAGACCTCAATACACTGCTGACAGCTCTAGATCCGTCATCCAAACAGAGAATCAATAAAGATATATTGGCCTTAAACGAAACACTAGAGCACCTGGATATGAGAGACATCTACAGGACACTTCAGCCCAAAGCGATAGAGTATACATTTTTCTCTAGTGTACATGGAACATTCTCAATAATTGACCATATGTTGGGCCACAAAGATAACATCAGCAAATTTAGAAAAACTGAAATTGTACCAAGCATATTTTCTGATCATAAAGCTTTGAAACTAGAATTCAACTGCAAAAAAGAAGGAAAGGAACCCACAAAAATGTGGAAACTAAACAACATACTTTTAAAAAATTAATGGGTCAAAGAAGAAATAAGCACAGAGATCAAAAGATATATACAGACAAATGAAAATGACAATACGATATATCAGAATATCTGGGATGCAGCAAAAGTAGTAATAAGAGGGAAGTTCATAACACTTCAGGCCTATATGAACAAACAAGAGAGAGCCCAAGTGAACCACTTAACTTCACACCTTAAGGAACTAGAAAAAAAAGAACAAAGACAACCCAAAACCAGCCGAAGAAAGGAAATAATAAAAATCAGAGCAAAAATAAATGAAATAGAGAACAGAAAAACTATAAAAAATAATAATAAATTAAGGAGCTGATTCTTTGAAAAGATCAACAAAATTGACAAACCCTTGGCAAGACTTACCAAGGAAAAAAGAGAAAGGACTCATATAAACAAAACCCAAAATGAAAGAGGAGAAATCACCAAAACATCATAGATATACAAAGAATTATTGTAGAATACTACGAAAAACTATATGCTACCAAATTCAACAATCTAGAAGAAATGGATAAATTCCTAGAACAATACAACCTTCCTAGACTGAGTCATGAAGAAGCAGAAAGCCTAAACAGGCCAATTAGCAGGGATGAAATAGAAAAAACTATTAAAAACCTCCCCAAAAATAAAAGTCCAGGCCCAGATGGTTATACTAGTGAATTCTATCAAACATTCAAAGAAGACTTGGTTCCTATTCTACTCAGTCTTCCAAAAAATTGAAGAAGAAGCAATACTTCCAAACACATTTTATGAGGCCAACATAACCCTCATACCAAAACCTGGCAAGGATGGCACAAAGAAAGAAAACTACAGACCAATATCTCTAATGAATACAGATGCTAAAATACTAAACAAAATACTGGCAAACCGAATACAACAACATATTAAAAAAATAATACATCATGATCAAGTGGGATTCATCCCAGAATCTCAAGGATGGTTCAACATACGGTTAACGTAACAGACCATATCAAAAAAACAAAGAACAAAAACCACATGATCTTATCAATAGATGCAGAAAAGGCATTCGATAAAATACAACACAACTTTATGTTTAAGACACTCAACAAAATGGGTATAGAAGGAAAATATCTCAACATGATAAAGGCCATATATGATAATCCATCAGCCAACATCATATTAAATGGCATAAAACTGAGGACTTTCCACCTTAAATCAGGAACAAGACAGGGTTTTCCACTCTCTCCACTCTTATTTAACGTGATGCTAGAAGTTCTGGCCAGAGCAATCAGACAAGACAAAGAAATAAAAGGCATCCATATCAGAAAAGAAGAAGTAAAGGTATCACTTTTTGCAGATAATATGATTCTATACATCGAAAACCCCAAAGACTCCACAAAAAGATTACTAGAAACAATAAACCAATACAGTAAGGTCACAGGATACAAAATTAACATAAAAAGTTCATAGCCTTTCTATATGCCAACAATGAAACAATTGAGAATGAACTTAAAAGAATAATCCCCTTCACGATTGCAACAAAAAAATGAAATACCTAGGAATAAACATAACAAAGAATGTAAATGACCTATATAATGAAAACTACAAAGCATTGTTAAAGGAAATCGAAGAAGATACAATGAGATGGAAAAATATTCCTTGTTCTTGGATAGGAATAAGAAATATAATCAACATTGCCATATTACCCAAAGCCATTTATAAATTTAATGTAATTCCCATCAAAATTCCTATGACATTTTTTAAAGAAATGGAACAAAAAATCATCACATTTATATGGAACTATAAAAAACCCCAAATAGCCAAAGCAATCCTAAAGAAAAAGAATGAAGCTGGGGGCATTACAATACCTGACTTCAAACTCTATTATAGGGCCACGACAATCAAAACAGCATGGTATTAGCAGAAAAATAGACACTCAGACCAATGGAACAGAATAGAAAGTTCAGAAATGAAACCACATATATATGGTCAAATAGTTTTAGATAAAGGGGCCAACAACACACAATGGAGAAAAGAAAGCCTCTCCAATAAATGGTGCTGGGAAAACTGGAAAGCCACATGCAAAAGAATGAAACTCGACTACAGCTTGTCCCCTTGTACGAAAATTAATTCAAAATGGATCAAAGACCTAAATACAAGACCTGAAACAATAAAGTACATAGAAGAAGACATAGGTACTAAACTCATGGTCCTGGGTTTTAAAAAGCATTTTATGAATTTGACTCCAAAGGCAAGCGAAGTGAAGGCAAAGATAAATGAATGGGACTACATCAGACTAAGAAGTATTTGCTCAGCAAGTGAAGCTGACAACAAAATAAACAGACAGCCAACTAAGTGGGAGATGATATTTTCAAACAACAGCTCAGATAAGGGCCTAATATCCAAAATATACAAAGAACTCATAAAACTCAACAACAAACAAACAAACAATCCAATAAAAAAATGGGAAGAGGACATGAACAGACACTTCTCCCAGGAAGAAATACAAATGGCCAACAGATATATGAAAAGATGCTCATCTTCATTAGTTATTAGAGAAATGCAAATCAAAACCACAATGAGATACTACCTCACACCTGTTAGATTAGCTATTATTATCAAGACAGGTAATAGCAAATGCTGGAGAGGCTGTGGAGAAAAAGGAACCCTCATTCACTGTTGGTGGGACTGTAAAGTAGTACAACCATTATGGAAGAAAGTATGGTAGTTCCTCAAAAAACTGAAAATAGAACTACCTTATGACCCAGCAATCCCTCTACTGGGTATATACCCCCAAAACTCAGAAACATTGATACATAAAGACACATGCAGCCCCATATTCACTGCAGCATTGTTCACAGTGGCCAAGACATGGAAACAACCAAAAAGCTCTTCAATAGAAGACTGGATAAAGAAGATGTGATACATATATACTATGGAATACTTCTCATCCATAAGAAATGATTACATCGGATCATTTACAACAAAATGGTGGGATCTTGATAACATTATACGGAGTGAAATAAGTAAATCAGAAAAACACAAGAACTACATGATTCCATACATTGGTGGGACATAAAAACGAGACTAAGAGACATGGACAAGAGTATGGTGGTTACCGGGGGTAGGGGGTGGCGGGGGGTGCGGGAGGGAAGAAGGGATAGGGGATGGGGGAGGGGGAGGGGCACAAAGAAAACTAAATAGAAGGTGACAGAGGACAATCTGACTTTGGGTGATGGGTATGCAATATAATTGAATGACAAGATAACCTGTTTCTTGTTTTCTTTGGACATGTTTTCTTTGAATATATGTACCCTGATTTATTGATGTCACCCCATTAATATTAATAAAAATTTATTTATAAAAAAAAGAAAAAATACCAAAGCATATAAAAAGCAGTAACCAATGAAATAAAAAAGGACTAACAATAAAGAAAATTAACAAAGCCAAAAGTTGGTTCTTTTAAAATATTAATAAAATTGACAAGTCCAGAAGGAAATCTTCATGACCTTGAGTTAGGCAGATTTCTTATAAATGACACAAAAGAATATCTTGTATATACTGTATATATTGTATATATTGGACTTTAGCAATATTAAAAACTTTTGTACCTTAAAATGTACTATTAGAAAATACCACAAGATACAGACTAGGAAATAATATTTTCAAATTATATATCTAATCTAGAAAATTTATTTGAAATACATAAAGAATACTTATAATTAAATAAAAAGACATATAACCCAATTTTTAAATGGACGATGGATCTGCATAAACATTTCTGAAAAGGGATGTATGAATTGGCTAATAAACACATAAAAAACATTTCACATTCTCAGTAATCAGGAGATTCAAATTAAATCCTCAATGAGAAGTACCATCATACTCACTAGAATGGCTAAAATAAAAAGGATAAACAACACGTGTTTGTTTGTGGAATGTGGGAGAATGTGGAAAAATTGGAACCCTCGTATTGATAACGGAGATGTAAAGTGGTGCAGCCATTTTAGAAATCAGTCTAGTAGTATCTTAAAAAGTTAAACATAAATTTTCTATATAACCCAGCAATACCCCTCCTAGGTATCAACCCAAATGAAATAAACATACATCAACACAAAGACTTGTACACAAATATTTATGGAATTACTCATAATAGCCCCAAACTGGAAACACCCCAAATGTCCATCAACTGATAAAGCTAAACAGTCTATATTCATGCTCTAGAGCACCACTCAGCAATAAAAATGGAACAGAGTTCTGAGATCTGCCTCACATGGATGAATCTCAGAAACATTATGCTAAATGAAAAAAGCCAAACACAAAAGACCACATATTTTATGATTCCATTTGTATGAACTGTCCAGAAAAGGCAAATCAATAGGAACAGAAATTATTTTATTGATAATTTAGAGCAGGAGGTAGAAACAGGGAGTGACTGTAAATTGGCAGAAGGGTTGTTTTGGAGGTAATGAAATGTTCTAATGTCGATAGTGGTAAAGGAATATTGGTAATGCAATATTACCATATTCACCACACTGTGCCTTTATAATAGGTTATTTCTATGGAGTGCAAATTGTAGCTCAATACAGCTACTTTTTAAAAAATTGAGAAACCCCTAGGCAAGAGACTGAACAAGAGAAAAAGAGAGAAAGTCAATCCAGGAACAGAAGAGAGCTATCACGAGAGTCTACAGACATTTTAAAAGGATAAAATGAAAGAATGTGAATATTTTTATGTCAATAAATTCAACAATTTAGATGATATGCACAATTTCCTTGAAAATACAGTTTAATGAAACTGACACAAAAGAAAAAGAAAATCTCTATGGCCTTATATTTATTAAAGAAACTACACTTATAATAATGTGTGAAAGCCTTCTGAAAAAAAAATCAAGTCAAAGGGTTTTATCAGTGAATTATATAAAAAGAAATTAAGGCAAAAACAATACCAAAATTACATAATCTCTTTCAAAAAATAAAGTCCAGTATAACACATCCAAATCTGACAGAGATATTACGAGAAAATTACAGACCAATTTACATCATGAGCATAAACTGTAAAAGCCTTAACAAAATATTAACATACTGAATTACTGAATCCAAAAATATATAAAAATGTTAATATAGCATGACTAAGTGGTGTTTATCCTAGAAAAGCATGATGAGTTTAACATTTAAAAATCAACAAATTGCATTCACTGTAGTAACAGAAAAAAGAAAGAAAGCCTATATGATCAATTCAATGGAAGCAGAAGTATTAGACAAAATTCATATCATTCATGATAAAGTAAGAATAGAAGGGAAATTATTCAATATACTAAAGGGCATCTAAGAAAATCTCTACCCAACATAAAAAACAATTATGAAATATTGAACACTTCCTTTCTAAAACTGGGAATAAGGCAAGAATATATGTTCTATTTCTACTCAGCATTGTAATGAAGACCCTAGCCAGGGCAATAGACAAAAACAATAAACAAAGACATAAAATTGGAAAGAAGTAAACTGTTTGTATTCCTAGACTTGATTCCTAGTCATGATTGTTCATACAGAACCTTCTATCAAATTCATTTTTTAATTTTTTTAAAGATTTTATTTATTATTAGAGAGAGGAGGGGTGAGAGAGAGGATGGAAGCATCAACTCGTAGTTGCTTCATTTTAGTTGTTCACTGATTGTTTCTCATATATGCCATGACAGGGCAAGCCCAGGGTTTTGAACTGGTGACCTTAGCATCCCAGGTCAATGCTCTATCCACTGCACCACCACAGGTCAGGCAAACCTCCTATCAGATTTAAAAATTAAAAGCTAAAAATAGTAGGTGACTTTAGTAAGGTTACAGGATAGAAGGTTAATACACAGAAAATCAATTATATCTTTTTTAATTTATATATATTAGAAGCAAAAAACTGGAAAATAATTTGTTTTACAATTCCACTTACAATGCATCAAAAACATAAAATAATAATAAAAAATTAATAAAATTTGTATAAGACCTCACCACTAAAAATTCTATGACATATAAATACATGAAAAAATGCAATATTTTTATGAATTGATAGATTTCATATTATTAAGATGTCATTTTTCCACAAAGTGATCTATTGATTAGGTATAACTCAAATCATAATCTTACAAGCATTTTTTGTAGAAATTAACAAATTGGTTCTCAAATTTATATAGAAAAACAATGAACTCCCAAAAGGTAAAGACACTTAATAAAGGAATACAATTTTGAGGACAAATGCTTTCTGATTTGAAGACTTACTACAAAGCGTCAGTAATCGAAACAGTATGGCATTGGCATAAGGCTAGAAAAACAGACCAATGAAACATAACCAAAAACCCAGAAATAGACCCATATATTTAAGGCCAATTGATTTTTTACCAAAGTTTTCAGGATAACTGAATGGAGAAAGTATAACTGAAAAGAATAAAGGGCTGGAACAACTGCACAAGCATATGGACAGCGATACAACTCAATTTTTAACTAACAGATGTGAAAATTAATTTACTATGGATCAAAGACTTCAGCATAAAAGCCAAATTTCTAAAGCTCCTAAAAGAAAACATAGAATATCTCACAACCTCAAGGGAGGCAAAGGTTTCTTAGAACAAAGAAAATACTAATCTCCCTCTCCTGCCCCCTTCAAAAAAGATAAATTTGTTGTTTATTACTATAAAACCTTCTGCTCATCAAAAGGCACTGTTAGAGAAGTGAAAGAGTAACATAACCCAAAGACTAGAAGAAATATTTGAAATAGATATAGCTACAGATGTAATGCAGGTATCTGACAAAGGACCTAAAACCAGAACATATAGAGTACTTCTTCAAATCAATAACCAAAACCACAAATATCTCAATTTTTAAATACAAAAATACTTTGAGTCCATTCACAAAAGATGATAAATGAATGGCCAATAAACTCGTTAAAAGATACTCAGCATCATTAGATATCAGGAAAATAAAGATTGAAACCATAATGAGATACCATTTCATATCTATTAGAATAAAAAAGTTAAAAAGACTGCCAACACCAATATTGCTATGGTGTAGAGTAACTGGAAATCTCAAACATTGTTGCTGGAAGTGTAAAGGGTATAATCACATTGGAAAGGAGTTTCATCCGCTTTCATAAATTCAAACCCATGTCTACCTAGCAATTACACTCCCAAATATTTACTCAAGAAATAAAAACCTAGAGCTAAACAAAGACTGTCACATAAATGCTCATAGTTGCTTTAATCATAATAACCAAAATGACAAACAACCATCAACAAGGAAATGGATAACAAATTATTATATATTCATATAATGGAATAAACTACTGATAAGTACAACATACGTAAATTTTAGAAACACTTTATTAGAAAAAATTTAAAAACAGGCACATAAGAGTACACACTGTATGACCCCATTTACATATGACGTCCACAAATAGGACAGTGGTTTCTAAGAGAGGATGTGCAGATAATCTGTAAACTAACAAAAAGGAAATTTCCAAGATGATGGAAATGTCCTAGATCTTAATCTGGGTTACATAGTGTATACATTTATTAAAATCATTGAATAGTACACATAAGATCCATGCATTTCACTTCAGGTAAATTCTTCCTTGATTTAAAAAGAAACACAAAAAACATATAATTTGCTTAGAAAAGAAGATTTTAAAAAGCTAATTATGTAGAGTATTAGATAGGATCAGATCAATTATGCTGTGGTAACAGCCTCCAAGCCTTAGTGCCCTAAGTAAGAGTCAGTCTGCTGGTCAAGGGTAGCTTCTGCCCATCTTGTAAATAAAGTTTGCCCATTTGTTCACATATACTTTCTATGTGGCATAGAGTTGAGTAGTTGTAACAGAGACGATATGAACTGCAAACTAAAAGCCTAAGGTGGTTTCTACATGGCCCTTTATGGACAAAGTTTGCTTTCTAGCCCTGACTTGAAACCATAAAGGTTTATTTCTCACTCGTGCTCATGTTAATTAGGCATCAGCTGGTAGCTCTGCTTCATGTTGTCCTCATTTTAGGACCTCGCTGATGGAGCAGACTATCTGGAAGGATGCTGGCCACTGTGAGGAGGGAAATGAGCAAGTTCTGAAGGATCTTACACCAGCAATTAAATGATCTGGCTCCAAAGACCCACATCACTTTTCCTTACAACTCCTGAGCCAGAAGGGTTCACATGACCCCATTCACACAGGGGGACCAGGAAATACAATCCCACCATTTGTTTATACCTGGGTCTGGAAGTGGAGAACTGGGATATTTGCCAAACAGCACTAATGACTACTACAATTAAACTGAGAACCAATCAGTGCAGGTGTTTATTTCCAACAAACATGCATAACCCTGTTGAAATATTGCTCTACTGGGTAGAAGTTCTAATCATAAAAATTCCAAAAGTGGCCCCTCCCCCTTCCCTTTGGCTCCCATGTCACTGGTTAGAGCTAACCAGCACTACTTTCTGCACTCAGGATGGATCTAGATTGCAAACCTAACCAACCATCACCTTCATATTTCATATTCATTTTTAGGGGTTCCAGTCCTCAAGAACAAAACTCTGTGACCCAGACTTAGCCAAATCTCAGAGACACTCATCTCTCTCTACCACTGGTTCAGTTTTATCACACTAGAATACAGCCTATAATTACCCAGGCTTATCATACTGTTTCCGCATTCCATCCATTCTTCTGCTCTTGTGGGTTCCACTCTGTGGAATTCTCTCTCCTATCATCCTCACCCTTGAAGACTCAGCACAGTCATTATCTTGTCCACAGAGCTTTCCATAGCCACCAGTCAGAGAAAACTTAGCTACTATTGCATCAGACCCAAACTACCCAAACTGCGGCTATTGTACCAGACCCAAAGAACATAATCAGAGTACTTAACCCATTGGGTTAAATGACAGCTGACTCACATAGTACTCACCAGGTGCCAAGTACTTTTCTAAATACTTTTTATGTATCATTGTATTTAGCCCTCATAACAACCCACAGGTAGCTACTAGTATCATCTCCACTTTATAGAAAAGGACACTGAGGCAAAGAGACCTCAATTTGTGCAAGGTCCCACAGGTGGTAAGTGGCAGAGCTGGGATGTGGCCAGTAGGATGCAAGGCAAACTCTTAACCATTCTGCTACCCTGCATTTCAACACTGAGAGCAGACAGGTCTGTCTCCCTTTGAGAGTGTAAGGAGTTCAGCAGCAAAAAAATAGCATCTCATTCCTTTCTGTACCCTCAAGGTCTGGATCACTGGTATTTAGGCAATAGTAGCTGCTTAAATCAGGGTTTTTCAGATGAAATGAGATCCTGAGTCCCCCAAACCAAGTTTTCTGCTGAATAAAGCCCTCCTGACTGGTGACATTTAGGAAGTAGCCAGATGATTGCCATATATATCTTTTCCTGGACCCCAGCCCTTCCTCAGGGCTGCTGGCCTAGTTGCAAATGAAGAAAAAGGAAAGGTCCGAATTACAGACCATCAGAAAACAAGCTACTCTATGTTGGGACAAGTGCCTCTTGAATCACTCAGGAAATTTTATAGAATCTTGACTGTTTGGAAATGTGAGAATTTGAATTCTCTGTTTAGAAAACAGTACAAATCTTTCCTAAAAGTTTTTCTTTCCTCATATAATTATGCTTTAAATTGTTAATAGCTATAATTATGGAAGATGGCATTGTCGTGCTTGTAATTTTTCCTATCCCCCTTGGTATTTACTGATGATAAATGGCTTTATTAAAAAATAATGATAATTACCTTGTTTGGTTGTATATCAATACAGTTTCAGTTTTTCTTTATTACCAATTACAGAATTTTATGGATTGCCAACATTTAGTTATTTTATTGGTTTATATTCTCTTGGTGGTATAAAAAGGGGAGAGGAATTAAAAATCATTTTATTCCCTCATTTTCTGACCACCCTCCACAACCTGCCCCAACTCTGTTAGGAAGAGAATCTAGTGCACTATTCACATGTGGCTATAGGAGGTTAAAACTTTACTGTTACACAATTCTAACAATTATCTGCAAGCCTCATCCTCCTCTCTGGGCGGGGGCTTCACCAAACAGCAGAAAATGAAAGGATCTTCCCCTGCAACGCAGAATCAGCACCTAAAGCCGGAGGCAGATTAAGATCCGATGAGGCCTTGAAAATAGTGGGCCCCTTAAAAAGAGACAGGGAAAATAAAAATACATGTTAACCATTTTTTAAATAAATAAAAAAGAATATTATGTGCTATTAATGTTAAAATTGCACTTATGAAACCAAACTTAGTGTCATTAGAAAAAAGTGTCAAGTTGGGGTTTTGCAGGGCCTTTCAGAAGTCTAAGCTCAGGGTACATGCCTGGTGCACCCACCATTAAATCTATCTCTGCCTAGAGCTCAAAACAAAGCCCCCTGGGGGGACCAGGGTTTAAAATCCACTAAATTAACTGTGAGAGGATCACACAGGCAAATAGCTAGTCCTGGTGTTCCCCAGAAGAAACCCCATTTTCTTTACCAAATCTTCACAAAAGCCGTCACAGCCAAAGCCACCGTCCACATGAGGGATACCACAGCTCTTGGATGGTTCCCTGCCAAAAGGAACTTCCCTTGGACTGCTTTTGAGTTCTCTCTAGAAACTTTCAGCCCTTGAAAGGCTTAAAAGACTACATAGTCCCTCGTTTTTCAGTGGCCCTCCACTGAGGTAGAGCCCAGCTCCTATTCTCTGCAAAACATAAACCAATTCAAATCAATGTAAGAAGTCAGTGCTCCTTTGCAAACAATGCATTTGGCAGTGTTTTCAAAAGGAAGTTAAGTCGTCATTCTTAGCATTAATAAGAGGAACAGGAGGAACCCTTGGTACTTGATGTGTAAGTCAAACTCTGTTATGAGGGAAAGGAATCAGAACCCATCTGTCCAACCTTAAGCCATGTTCTGTACCTCTTTCCACCTCTTTTCCTACAAAAATGATTTCAGCAACACCTGCAACTCAGAATTATTGCAAAGATTTAATGAGTTAAACATCTAACACATACTTATTGCTTAATATATGCTACTAGCTCTTTTTCTTTCTTCTAGCTTAGTAGTTCTCAACTGACGCAATTTTGCTCCCCGGTAGACAGCAATGTCCAGAAAACTATTTTTGTGTTCACAACTTGGGGAGAGCCATGTTACTGGCATCTAGTGGGAGGAGACCAGATAGCTGCTAAACATCCCACAGTGCCCAGGACGGCCCCCACAACAAGAATTACCCAGCCCGAAATGGTAATCCTGCCAAGATTGAGGAGTCTTGTTCTAGACTAGTGTGAAATAATTCTTTTGTCATGGTTGTTTATTCTCCGTATATCCTATCTCGTTAAATGAGCAAAGACTCACTGGAGGCCTAGCATGTGCAAAGCTCTATGCCAGGCACATCCTTAGCCATCTTGTGTATCTTGTTGCCTACTGCCATTTTCCCAGAGCACTCCCATCCGCAAATCTTGTCCAACCCTATAAGCATCAGGCTTTGGCTTCCCCTTTCTTCTCAATGCTGCTGTCAGCGGCCCTGAAGTCAGGCTGCTGTGTGTCAGAGCAAAAACCTAGATTAATCAGCCATTCCAAGTATAGCAACAGCAGTTTGAAAATCAAAGAATGGGCCTTGGGGACATCAATATTTGCATGTTCATAATAAATACTTAACTACACATCTGTGCACTGTTCAATATAGTTGGGGGGAGAAAAAGAACATTTATGTTGATTTTTGTCAACTTCCACAACTCAAGCATCTGATGTGCTAAAGAAATGCAAAACTGAATAGTCAGAAAGATGACTTTAAATGTTTATAGTACATATTTATGAATTGGAGACATGCTTGATTTACTCTGAAGTTTTTCTAACCATCAATTAGCAATACCTGCCCCTTAGGTTAGTGGGACAATTTTTCAATCCATACATTAAACATCCATCTCTTTTCTATCTGATGCTCAACTCTACAACTCATATTGACCCTAGTTTCACCACTCAAGACTTGGTTCCATGTTTTCATTCTTCTCTGTAAATGTTGTACATTTGTATGACCACACATCTCTATGTACAGAAGAGAAGTCCCCAGTTACTGTGTATTATGGTTTACGATTTGCCAGTCTCTACTTCAAGTGCTCTGTAATCACACTCTCACTTTGTTGTCATAAACCACTACTGAGGCAGATGGTATTCCCTCAATTTTTCAGGGGGAAAAATGAGGCTTAGAAAGGTTAAGTAATTTGGCCAAAATTATTTAACACACAGCTAAAAATGATCAGAATGCGTGTTTACACCTTGTGTATCTAATTCCAAAAGCCATGTTCTTAACCACTACACTATGTTAGGAAGGAACAGCCCTCCATCTGCTGAGTGCTTTTGGTAAAGAGATGAGCAGTGGGCACACCCTTTGACCCAGAAAATGCACCTCAGTAGAATGATCATCCACACATATTTGCTCATGTGCATAAACCTATATGTAAAAGGATATATACCACTCCATAATTGGAAAAGGAGAAAAGATTAAACAACCTAAATGGGGTAGTAGACCCATACTATGGAGTGGGGAATTTCATACAAAGTAGGGAGAATCTGGAAAGAGGGCTTTGCTTACCATTATCCATCTCCCCTCTTCCTTAGTAACAATACTCTGATTTTATTCTGGGTGGCAATACACACAGCTAAAATACTGCATTCCCCAGCCTACCTTGCATCCAGGGAAAGTTGTGTGCTAGTAAATGTTTCACAGCCGGCTCACTCTAACGCCAATTTTTACTGTGCAAATTTCCCACTATGTCAATCTTCAAGCTACCAAAACTCTCAAAACTCCTGAGGCTCACAAAATCTCCCAAGAATGTAACAATGGTGCTCGCAACCAAGAAAGAGCCAGCTCTAGCACATGACTGACTGCCTAGGCATAAGCAACAAGATGGAAACATATTTGTAAGCAACAAGATGGAAACATATTTGTCCTTCCTTAAAAGTGTGACAGATAGCAAGCATGTGAGTGAGCTTTGTCTTTTCTCCTCCTCTTCCTCCTCTTTCTTACTTGGAATTCAGATGATATGACTAGCACTCCGCAACTACTTTGAACCATGATGCAGCATTAAAAATGATGGCGGTACAGATAGATGGAAGATACAGAAAGAAAGGAGAAGCCTTGTCTCTGGTGACCTCACAGAGCTAACGTAGGAGCCTGGCACCCCTACCTCTGGGCTCCTCTATCTGGAAGAAAATAAAACTCCTATATTAAGCTACAGTTGCTTTGGTTTTCTGTTACATGCTACCCAACTAATACAGACTTTGTTTTCACATCTCTATTACTTGTATCATTTAAAATTAAAATGTTTTTATTTCAGTATTATTTTCAAATAAAAAAGGCAAAGAAATTTTTAAGAGTCAAGGAGTTGGGCCCTTCATAAGTGTTTCCAAGTTGCCAATTCTTATGACAGTTTCCATGGATCACAAGGTGGGGGACAGCGAGACCGAGGGACTCACAGGCCTGGCACACAAATCAACAACATGGGCATGTCCTGAGAATGAAGGGGCCAGACTGGAATCCAACCAAGTTCGCAAGCTGCCAAAAAGATTTCTGGCCAAAAAAGATTCAAATGCCTCCTGAGGTAAGCCTTGGGTGAAGCACACAACAGGTGACAGGGGCACAGGCTGTGCTGCCAGGAGATGTCTCCAGTCCAGGAACATGCCCATGAAGCCTGCCCATGGAGAGGGACAGCCGCAGGACTCCGGCCCTGGTTCAAGCAGGGGCCCTCAGGGGCCCCAATTAAGGGGACCCCAGAACCTGTAGAAGGGAAATGGGAGACAGAATACCAAACCTCCTAGCATGAGATGGAGCAAAAAAAAATACGAGATCCACTCAAGTTTCCGGGCCCAAAGAGAGTGCTGCAAACAGCAGTCCAGTGGTTAGGAAAGCCCTGGGGCAGAGTGCTGACAAGTCTAATGGGGTCTTCATGGTGCATGTTCCCCAGGGGGTCACAGAGATTATCCTGAGAGTGATACATTGCAAAATCAATCACTGCAATTCCTTGGCCTGGTCTTACAGAAAATAACTGCCCAGTCTATTAGGATGCATCTTTGGAAACCGTGTCAAGTCACTGTGCTCTACATGTACACTGTGTGCCCAAGAGTAGGGTGTGTGGAATGGAAAAGGGGCTAAACATACGTCCCTCTTCTAGAAGATACTGCAATCTAAAAGAAAAATGAGTTATGTATAGATAAAAACATCTAGGGAATCTATGTTTAAGCATCAGAGGTATACTCAAACTTTAATGGTTGAGAATTCATTTTAAAAAGGCAGAAAGGAATGTAAAAGTCACACAGAGAACAAAGGTCAGAAAGATCTGGGTCTTCAAAGAACAGACATCATTTAAGCCAGAAAAAAGTGAGAAAGAATGTATTTCATACTGGAAAATGGAAAACAATGGGTGCTGAACAAATAGATTTCCAATAATTAAAGTAGTAAAGAAAAGAAAGTAGGAAGGAGAAAAGGACAATATTGGGTATTCATGGGCAGTCACATTAAAGAGAAAAAGTAAATTGTTCATTCTCTCATTCATAAGTTCAAAAAATATTAAATGCCTGAGCACTTGTTCTAGGATCTCGCATACAAACTAAGGGCTCCTGGACAAAAGGGAGCCCCTGGAGGCTCAGTAATGAGCTGCTCCTACTTGTTGGAACTGATAAAAATTCACATTTTTTACACTGTCAGAATGGAAAGATGATACGAGGAGAAGCAGCCCAAGTATTTCTAGGCCTCAGCAGCTCATAACTGAAAACAGGGAGTAACCAACCTGGGAGTAATAGGCTGCCCCATGGGCTAAGACGTCTCTTTTCTGGCATTGCACACTCAGTGAAGTTAGGTCCCTTTGTGCCCACCAATGTCCTGATCCTCCCAATGTCCACTGTGCCTTCAACACAGTGTGCAACCAGTAAATATTTAGACGCTGCTCCTTGTTTACAAAAACCCAAGCAGGGATCGTGTCAGCGGTAGTCAGCTGTCCAGGTGCCAGAGAAGCAAAACCTATAGCTAAATGATGTCCCCACATGTCCCCTGGGAAGTGGCAGCAGATTCTTCACCGTGGTTGATGAAATGGAGGGCAGGGGTCAGAGATGCTTGCAGAGAGGAACACGTAATGGATATTGGTATTTAAAACAGAAAGTAGCCTTGGCTTTAAGTTAATGTTTCATATCCAATAAAGAAGGCTAAATATCTATCGTTTTGATAGATTGCTATAAATGAAACATTAGAGGGGCTCTTAAACACCTTGCTTCAGATCTTCATTACATGAAATTAATCTTGAGCAGAACATCACACCCAATATGGCTGGATCCCATTAGGTAGCCAGTTAGATAACATAGGTTATGCTTTGTCTAATAAGGATAGAACCAGGAAGGATTCTAACAGGACCGTTCAGACACTCCTGCAGCCCAGTAGCATTGCAAACCAGAGAAGCAGAGAATGTCTTCTAGGAATTCTCAATGTAGCCATCATGTTCCTGGAGGAAATACAAAATAATTTTACTGTATCTTCCAAAAAGCTAAACAATGATCATGCTGAGTACTTAAGGTAGTATTGTCAAAGAGTTGAGACTAGAGAAATTACAAATCTCCATCCTGGGCTCACCTGAGAATACAGTGACCTTTGCTGCCCCTGGATCCCTCTGAAGACTCCCACAGAATCATCAAAGTTGGTGAGGAGCTCTCTGAAATTGTCTTGTAGCAACTTCTCCTTACTTAAAAGAAGACCAAAAGCTCAAAATGAAATAAATTCAGAGGACAGGAGGAAAACACAAAGCCCAAATACAACTAAGTCATGTCTTCTCAAAACAAGCCTGAGATAAAACACAAACCTCCAAGCATAGAGAGAATGCAGATGTCCAGAGAACAGAAGTCCTCTTCTGGAGACACCTGCTAATTTACACAGGTGCATGCCACGCCTGTTGCCAAGGCCACTGTAAATTTATACCAGGGGCCCACGAGAGAGACTGATATGAATTTTATCCTACAGGACACATGGAGTGAGCAGACAGTGTTGTTTAACCTTTGCACTCAATAGAGCAAGTAAAGACCATTTACCAGAAAACCCTACAAAACCTATTTCACAATATGTTGGCTGGATAATCCAAAATGTTTCTAAATTAAGCCAGAAAGAAAAAAAATTCTCCTCAGTGTTAGTTTTGTTCATCAGACCATCTCAGTTAGATTTTGTTCCCACGGTGAGCACAGGGTGAAGCTACCCAAGGCTGCTAGCTGGTCACCCAGCAGCACCGGCTATCCAGCTATAAATATGGATGTTTCTAGAATCACTTTAGCTCTAAATTCCTCCAATAGGAAAGCTTCTCCAAAATGAAGAAAGTATTTCATTATACTATTATCATGGAATTTTATATCTAAATATATATATTTCTTCTCTTCATTTATTTTTATAATTTTTAAATTATTAAATGAGAGGCAGTGAGGCAGAAAGACAGACTCCCGCATGCACACCAACCAGGATCCACCCAGCAAGCCCCCTATGGGGTGATACTTTGATATTTTTGACACACTTGAACTGCAGTAATATCTACCTTTCTTAACCAATCACAGATTCATAGTAATCACAGTTAACATACATACACACACACACACACACACACACACACATATGTCACATACTCTTTTACATGCTTTATATTTTATATATTTACTCATTGTAAAGCCAGAAGCCACGGCCACTATCACAGCAGTCTGGCCCATGCAGGTTCACATTGGATTCAGACAGTCGGTAAAGAAACAATGGAGCCAAAAACTGATGAGCCATCATTTTTAATCCTAGCTTGCACCCGGCGGGCAAGTAAAAACACACACTGGGCTCCAAAACCCACTCACATTCAGTGCTCACAAAGCTACTGACTTATCCGAGTTTCCTAGAATCAAAGGTTTCTAGCTCACCAGCCTTATTCACCTCTGTTCCCCATCTCCTTCCTTCTCCCTGCACAAACTGCACAAACTGGCTTCTCACTCAGCATTCCGCCATCTTGGCTGCCTCTCCTGGCCTCCTCCACGTGGCCTCTTTCTGCTTTCCTGTCTGCTCTCTCCTCTAATGTTAATCTCAGGAACCAAGAGTGAGCTCACGTTCTGCCCCCACTTTATAGTGTAGAAATCCAAATCTTTAATACAATATACAAAATAAGGAAGTCTCTAATACAAAGTCACTTATCTGGGGCATGATGGGATTGTAACACCCCACATCAAAAAGGGTGGGAAAGGCTTAATCCTAAAACCAAGCCCCAGGCTACAAGAATCCTGCCTGCCCACAGCCCACCCCCAACACACATTAATATCACCTGGGCAACGGCCTCCACGTGGGCAGCACCATCTTTAACAAAATGAGCATAATACATTTTATCTGCCCAACACTCATTTATCCGAACAACACTGAGCTAGGTATTATTACTATACCATTTTAGAGGTGAGAAAACTGAGGCTTACAGAAGCAATGTATCAATATTATCTCACCTATAGTCACACAGCAATTAAGTAGAAAACCTGGAATCTGAACTCAGAAACTGAGTTCCATCAGTCGTTCTTAATCCCAACAATATACTGCATAGGTTTTACTTATTTATTCCAAAGTTGAAGAATATGAATGTAGACATATAATCCAAAGAGTAATAGTAAGAAAAAAAACTATAACTGTTATTGGCCACATTTCTCCCCATTCCTTCCACCTCACTCCCTAAATTCCCAGTATTCAGCAATTAGGTAGTTTTTCCTCTCCTTTAAACATTCTTTTGATATAAAAATGGCCATAAAAAATCTTAGCAAACAAAAGAGTGACAGAAAACAGACAATTGTTTATTTTGATCATGTAGGTGTGCTCTTGACATTGACATTTTAGCTTTTAGCCAGTATTCTAGGTTTAGGGTGTTTAGCTTGAATGGAGGAAGAAAAGGAAGAGATTAACCTTTATCAAGCATGTTCTGTCTGTGCCAGGTAATATGCTCTGTGCTTTCATCCATATTATTGTCTTTAATACCAAAAGCACCCACCAAAGGTAATTAATGAAATCTTGTTCTTAAAGAAAAACAAAATCAGAACATTTAAATACCACAGTCAAGGACACTGATTTAGGAGGAGTAACGGCATGCAGATTCAAGCCAAACCTGATCCAAAGCTGACATTGTTCTGTGACACCATCCTGGGTAGTAGACGCCCTATTCTTCAAAGCCAGAATCCATTCTTAATTTTTTTCTTCCCTCTGAGCAGTGAGTCTTTACAGATTTACTGGTTGTTAAATGCTACTGACTCTAGCTAATTCCCAAATTAACTAGATTCCTTTCAGAGCTTGTAAAATGTGCTTCACACTCAACTTCTGAATTTAGCATGCAAGATGATGACCACAGCAGGAAGAATGGGGCAACTTTCTTGTTAGAACAATGCATGCCTAAAAGCCTCTTTCTGATTTCTACCTTCTTTCATGAGGACTATGTGAACAAGGACACACCTAGGATACTGCATATTAATTTCAACACAGCTAATACCCAAAATGTCCCACCAATTTACTCTTCACTGACAGTGTTAAAAGAAAATGATTTATGCAGATCAATCATCTCGCTCATCAAGCCCTACCCTGACAGCCAGCCTTCATCATTGCTATTTAAAAGGCACTGCTGACAGAAAAGACCGACTCTTTGATTAAGGGCCCTGTCTGGCTAACCTTTTATTTGAAGAATGATTGCCGCTGAGTGACAAATACTTTTCCATTCATTTCAAGGCAAAGATATTGACATTCAAATTCTCGATGGCTACACTGAGCAGATGCTACTGTTGGCAAGAGTCTTGAGAGCAACAGCAGGTAGACCGCGGCTCTGGGGGCCCCAGAAAAAGGAGAGAACTGAAACACACACGCAGGCCCTGGCTGGCGGAAGGTTCTCAGCAAGCGGGGCTACAGGTCCCCGGGCCAGATCCTCTTTCCTCCGTCGCTATCAAACAACATCTGTTTGTGGTTTTGCCCCTGTTCTCTTCTTAAAAATGCCATTGTGTTACCTTGACCCGACTTGGAACTGCACAGGCAGCAGAGACTAAGTGAAAACGAGGTTGGGAGTGTGCTGTTTTCAACCATAGGAGGAAACGGCGCCCTCGCCACCCTGAATCGCATGATCCCAGCAGACCTCACACTAAGAAGTACCGGCCTCCTTTTGGCTTCACAGGACTGACTACAAAGTGGAAGAAGCATCTGAAAAGTCAGCTACAAAAAAAAGAAAGTATTATTTTATCCAATAAGCTAAGGGGCGGGGAAACAGAGAAAAATACAAAAAAAAAAAAAAAAAAGAGTCAGGATTAGGATGAACAGAAACAGAGTGACCATAAGAAACAGAAATTGAGCTTCTTAAAAAATAAAAAGGCAATTTTTTCTAATCCATTTCAGGTGGATTCTACCTTTGTCAGTATCACATATATATAATGTAAACATATCCACAAAGCAGGATCTATTTTGCTTATGTTCGTTTCTTAAATGCAAAATATTAGCTTAAAGGGAAGTGGGGAAATTATGGATTAAGGAAAGATATTTGTGACAAGAGCTATCACAAAGCCTCAGGATTAATCATTTCCAGGAACAAAATGAAAATACCTCAGCAGGTCATAAGTGATTCCTATTAATTCTTGCCGAGATGCAATGTGTAAGTTGTAAGTGCTCACAGGGACAGGGTATCAAAAAACAAACAAAAAAAACCCCATAGCTCTGATGTCTGACAAAGTCCCACAGTGGGAGAGAATCAGGGAACACCAAGACACGGACAAAACATTCTGTTACCCCAGGCCTAACAAGCGACCCAAGAACCGAGTAGAGGAAGGCAAATGGGATATCCCCAACTGTTTTTATCTTTTTTGTTATTTATTTCTCCCATATATATTTCTCATGGTGAATAATAAATCAATAACCAGTTAATTAATCAATAGTCATAATATTTCCATTCCTTAGAACTATTAGTAGATGCCTCTACAGCTGTCTAGAAGTACCAGGTAGAAGTGACATTTCTTCCATAACAGAAAATTTATTGGAAGTTATTAGGAGTCAGGCATTAGGCCAAGGAGGTGAATGAAAAATGCCAAATTGAGTCAAGTGGAGCAAACAGACAAGTAAAGAAATGATTTCGATATCGTGGCACCATCTAAGTTAAATATAACGGATGCTGAAGATGTCAACAAGGGAGGGTGTGACCACCTGGGAGTCGGGGAAGATTTTACCACAACACGTTAGGCCTGGTCTTCAAGGATGAGCAAGTCCTCACTAGGCAGAAAAGGTAGAAAGAGATCATTCAGGGAAAAATCGTGCCAGGTACAAAGGCATGGAGGCTAAAGAGACATGTCCTGGCAGGGACAAGGGCAAGTCCAAGACAACCTATAGATTTAAGACTTACTCCTTTAGGCAAAGGGGAGATTGAGCTGGAAACTGCTGTGATATGGTCTATGGTTTAGAAATATTACCATGATGAAAGGCAGGACAAACATTCAGTAGGAACCTACTCTGTGCTAAAAACAGGAGACACAAAAATGAAAAAGAGTATTCTGACATTCCCTCTGGGAGGGGAGCTTGATAGTCTTACTTGCTTTCAAGAAATATCTGAGGCCCTGGCTGGTTGGCTCAGCGGTAGAGCGTCGGCCTGGCGTGCGGGGAATCCAGGTTCGATTCCCGGCCAGGGCACACAGGAGAAGCACCCATTTGCTTCTCCACCCCCACCCCCTCCTTCCTCTCTGTCTCTCTCTTCCCCTCCCGCAGCCAAGGCTACATTGGAGCAAAGATGGCCCGGGCGCTGGGGATGGCTCCTTGGCCTCTACCCCAGGCGCTAGAGTGGCTCTGGTCGCGGCAGAGCGACACCCCGGAGGGGGCAGAGCATGGCCCCCTGGTGGGCAGAGCTTCGCCCCTGGTGGGTGTGCCGGGTGGATCCCAGTCGGGGCGCATGCGGGAGTCTGTCTGACTGTCTCTCCCCATTTCCAGCTTCAGAAAAATACAAAAAAAAAAAAAAAAAAAAAAGAAATATCTGAGTAGCTGCCCAACAACGGGCCCTGGGTGCCCTCACCCCTTTGGCACCAGCACCTGTGGCTCTGCCTTTGGCCTTGAAACTTTCCCTTCATATATAATTTGCAGGTGTGGGTTCCTGTTATTCTGCTTGACCCTACAGTTCTGTTTCTATGGAAGCTGGTACACTACAGAATACCACTTACATGTTGTGAGCTCTGTCCTCTGGTTTTCTGCCATCCCTCCTTGATGCTAGCCTACTACTGTCCTGCTTTGACCTACAGCAATCCTGTGGACAGCCCAATAGCTCCTGAAACTATCTCTAAAAGTGGGGAGGTCTCTATTCCAAGCCTCTGTCCCTTGCTCTGTATGCCCTCCCAGTAAAAGTGTGGCAAAGATGATGCCATGTGTTCACCAAGTCTTATTTTGCTGTCCTCTTCCTGGGCATACAGAAAGACAACAATTAACAACAGTTAGTTTGGATTCTGGTCAACACAGGACAAAAGCTCCTTCCAGGCCTAGTTCTTAAAAGCATCCTAGTACAGACTTTCTATATAGTTTCATAGGCTATGATAACAGTTACCACAAACATGGTGGCTTAAAACATCAGGAATTTATTCTCTCACTTTGATGGACAGCAGAAATCCAAAATCAAGGTGTCAGGAAGTCCATACTCCCTCCAAATATTCTAGGGGAGAATCCTTCCCTGCTTCTTCCAGCTCCTGGTGACTCTTGGCATTCCTTGGCTTGTGGCCACATCACTCTAAACTCTACCTGTTTTTACATGGGCCTTCTTCCCTGTATCTAAGTCCAAACACCCCACTCTTTTCTTATAAAGACACAAAGTTTTGGATTTACATCTCACTCTAAATTGGTATGATTTAAGATCCATCTCAAGATCCTTAAAAAAGTATGTATATCTGTAAAGAGCCTACTTCCAAATATAGACACATTCTGAAGTCCAATGTAGATATAAATTTGAGGGGAAGAAGTCACTCACTAGTCAATTCACTATACCTCCCATACAACCTTGGAGACTCATGATCCAGGTGGCGCCATCATCAGATGTCAGAGCCAGATTTCTGAGTGTGAAACGAGTCCCCCAGTTCCCCAATATCAACCCTACTGGACACATAATTGAGCATAAAACAAAACTTCATAGTGTTAAGCATCTGAGATTTCAGGGTTAATCTGATACAAAAGCGGAAGCCAGCCTGGCTTAGCTGCCACTCCAAGCCTCATGCCCTTGCTCTACAACCCAAACACTGTTTATGGCCCCAGAGCTAATATGCAGTCTTGTCATTTAGGTTCATTTTTTTGCTCACAAGCCCTTTTAGGTTGCTCTTGCTGAATGTCCCAAGAATTTCTCCCACAGCTTTGCTTGGTCTGGACATGACTGTTTGAGAGGTCTCTTTCTTTTCCCTGGGTAGTGTCATGAGGCTTTTGCTGATAACATCATTGTTTTCTCTACTGATCTCAGGGGAGAGTGTGGTGGCCAATTGGAGTCATCTCTTCCTTTTATTGGGGTAGGGGGGAGGGATAAAGGGGTTGAATGTGGATATTTTTCAGCTAAATTCATCCAAAAGTGTACCAAGGAAAACATTAGCTGGTGTCCCTTTCTTAAAGAAATAGAAAAGAACACCAGATTTTAGAGTCATGCTGACTTGGGTTGAAATTTCCTAGCTCTGCAAACTCAACAGCTGCGACACTTTGACGGTTACTTTCTATCACAGAACCCTGCTTCTCTTACCTTTTTTAAAGAGAGGTAAACACCACCTTTTCCATAGGGTGGCTGTGAGAACTAAATGATAATAGAGCCGTGTTTAGCTGAGGCTCTGATCATGGCAGCTACTGAATGCACATGACCTTTCTTTGTGCCTCTGCATAGGCCGGTCTATTCCCACCTGTATCATCTTCGTTCTGGGGTGCAGTGACAGCTAAGTTGGTGTGAAGCCATAATCTTTTTTAGCATTGGTCTCAATGACCCTAACCATTTTCTGCCTTTTCTCTAGTTCACCCTTTATAATTTTTTTAAATTTATTGATTTTATTTTTTTCTTCTTTTATAGGGGTGAGACTGGATAACACAATTATATAGGTTTCAGGTGTACAGTTCTACATCATCTGTACACTGGGTTGTATTTTTACTACTCCAGGTCAAATCTGTTTGCATCACCATTTATTGCCCCATAACCTCCTCCAATTCCTTATTGATTTGAGGGAAAGAGAGAGAGAAACATTGATTTGCTGTTTTACTTATTTATGCATTCACTGGTTGATTCTTGTATGTCCCCCCAGTGGGGGATAGAACCAGTAACCTTGGTGTAATGGGACAACACTCTAACCAACTGAGCAGCTGGCCAGGCCTCTAGTTTGTCCTTTGAAATACTACTAGTCTATTCTTTGGAAATGGCTCAGAAGATAGTGGATAGACTGACTAATTTTTCTAATCAGCTGAGTTCTGCTCTTAAATACTTCATGAGAGATCATTTTGATCCTCCATTTAGACTGAAATCTCTCTAAAGGCAGGAACTCTGTCTTGTCTTATTTCTGTAAGTCTAACACCAGTGAGCACAATGCCAGACTGCTCACAGATTCCTACCCCATATTCACTGACTGACTCCAGAGAAAATGGAGGATAGAAAGTTCCCAGACTAAGGCTGGATTTGGCCTTCAGAAATACATGGATGTTCACAAATTAACGAGCAAGTACTGAATTTAGCTGGTACACTCACAGAGCAGAAGTAAGGTGGCATAAATTGAAACACTTAAGAAACAACAAAATTTTGGTTATTACTGCCCTTTGACCCAGCCATCCCACTTATAGGAATATATCCCAAGGACACCATATCACCAACTGAATAAAAGAAATGCACCCCCATGTTTATGGCAGCATTGTTTACAATAGTGAAGATCTGGAAACAGACCAAGTGTCCGTCAGTGGACAAGTGGATTAAAAAGCTGTGGTACATAAATACAATGGAATACTATGGGGCCATGAAAAAGAAGACAATAATTCCTTTTGCGACAACATGGATGGACCTGGAAACTATTATGTTAAGTGAAATAAGCCAGACAGAGAAAGAAAAATATCATATGACCTCACTCATTTGAGGAATCCAAGGAATAATGTGAACTGAGGAACAGAATTGAGACAGAGGAGGGATCAAAGGGACCAGAGGGAAAGAGGACAGAGGGAAAGGGGATGAGAGGATGAGATGAACCTGAAGGGAAGGGGGGAGGGTGCTGTAGGGAGGGGGGCAAGGGAGATGTTGAGGGAAATAGGGGGAGGGGGAATGCATTCGGGGTGACCCTAGAATCTATGTAAACACAATTAGTTAAATTTAAAAAAAAAGAATAAAAAGAAACAACAAAAGAGGCAGGATCCATCTACACTCAGATTTGGTTGGTCCCTCCACAAATAAATCAGCTCACAGTCTGCTTGTCACCCCTTCTGAGGTGGTCAGCACAATGTACTCTTACAGTTGTGTGAAGGAGTTATAATAAAATACATGTTATACATTATACTGTATATGCTATGTAGTATATATGTTACATATCAATTTGCAACACATATTTATAGTACCTGCCTTTTATCAGGAACTGTTTAAGTGTTTTGCTTATATATTAACTCAAATTTAGTTTTTACAACTCCACAACATAGATGCTATTATTATCCCCATTTTACAATTGGGAAACAAACCGAGAGAAGCTAATTTTCCCAAAATCAGAGAACTAGTAAGTAGGCAAGCCCTGGAGTCAGATTCTGGTGCCTGGCCCCAAAGTTTACACCCTCAGCCATTAGGCAACACTGCTTCTCAAGAGGGAGCACCCAATTAATATAGTATTCAGAAGAGAGACTTGAAAATTAAGCAGACTCTAAAGAGACAGTCCTTCAACAAAAGAAGCTAGTTACAGGAGCCAGATCCACACAGCCACAGGTGCAAGGGGAGAGCCTCTATAAGAGCGAGCTGGAGACAACCCACCTTACAGGTAATAGAAGCCAGATAGAAGAATCCCCTAATGAATGCCTTTAGTCTGACATGGACTAACCCCGTGGCTAAGACCCTGAATAGCAGCATCAGGAACACACAGCTTTAGCAGACTGAAGACAAAGGACACAGAAGGAGCTGGGAGCAGTTCCAGAAAGCTTGATGGGTCTGCTTTGAGCTTCACATCTTTAATGCACAAACTGCTAGAGGCAAGAGACAAGCCAGCTTTCCCACCAACCCTGCAAAGCTCGACAACCTATACCCTACACACATTTACCACTCCTGAATAAATCATTTCAGCTTCCTCCTGCTTTGGCCCTCCTCCATCACAAACACTGAGTAAACCAGGCTCCCACTGGAGGGAGTCACCTATAGCTGGTGCAACGGCATTCCCTACCAGGCTCCTCAGCCTTTGTGGGCAATGTCCCCTCCTTTCTCCTTAAGTAGATCGGAATGAGCACTATCTGACGGTTGATTCTTTCATCTCCACAGCTTTGAAAACCTCAAATGCTATATCAGATCTACAACAAAGAGCAGGGACTTCAGGGGTTGACAGCACGGCCATAATTAAAGATGACCATCAGTAAGCTGCCATGTTAAACAATGCCACGTTATATGTAGCTGCTCCAAAACCAACTGTTTACCTTTCAGGCATTTCTGTGAAAAGTTTAAACAGGTGCAGTTTGAATTGTTTTCATAGATATGCAAACAGGAGATAGGAACTTTTCTTCTCTCTAAGACAGAGTGTAATGTACAGCATGCTAGCCCCTTGCTAAACGTGTATAATTGATTTATTCTAGGGAAATGCTCTGGTAAATGATGAGAATATAAATCCAAAACTATCACTGGAAATATTATAGGGATATTGTCAAAGATGAAATGGGAAACAATCCAAATTTTCCATTTTAAGTTCCTTCTGGCCCGTGGCCTCAGTTTCTCCCTTTGTAAACTAAGGAGGTTGCATTTCCAGCTAATGTTGACATACAGAACCCCTTCCTCCATATAAGTCCAGGATACAGAACAGGAAAAGCCAGGAGTGCTTTGGGGGTGGAACAGGGTCTCACTTATACCACTAACCCACAGAATTTTTCTAGGACTTTGAGAGCCACTGGACCAGATCATCTCTGTGAGTTCTTTCCAGGCCCAAAATTTTGTGATTCTGAAAAATAAAATAAGAAAGATGAAGAGAAGGAGGAGGTAAAAGAGGAGGAGGAGAAGAAGAAAAAAGAACAAACAACAACAACAAAAAAAAACACTCTATCTTGTGTCCACAATATTCTTCTCACTGCTGAGCATTGCAAATAACACTGAAGGAACGCAAGCCTGAGTTAGTTACTAATAGAGGAAGTTTTAAGTATCTTCTCTGATTCTCCTTGAGTTTGGGGTAAGGCTACTTACATCACAGCCAGTAGCAGCAATACTAAAATGAATCTAAGTCTCTGATACAAACTGGACTCGGCTGTGCACTCATGCTGGCTCACACAGGTCTGAGGTGAGCAGGAATGTGCTTCCCACACTTTTCTTCTTCGTTAGACTCTATGCCAACTTCCCAAGGATGTGTCTGTTGTGTTTCCAGTCCTACCTGCATGCTGGAGACCTCTGGAGTCCTCGAGCTCCTTAAAAGTTCATCTATTCAAAGACAGCCAGGAACCTTGCCTTAGCAATGTGTACAGTTGAGGAGGGAACAAGAGGACAACTGCGCAGAAATGCCTCCGGCGCCTCCGAAGCAGAAAGCCCTGAGTGGGATCTGGGAGGTGTCCCCATGCTCAAGGGCTGCTTATCCCTCATGTGTACAACTCACACATGGTGGGGAACCTCTGGGCCAGAATCACAGTGGCTGTGCTAAGGCCTCCTATGGCACAGCAGACTCATTTCCTTGACCACTGGGGAGTTTTCTGATACCCGGGGACACAACACTGGGAGAGCAAGTGTGAAGAGTTGTGGCTCATTTCTTTGTAGACTGAATATTTTAGAATTTATGAAAAGAAGAAAATCTCTGGGCTTATATGGCATAGACCAAAGGAAATTCAAAGGCTAAATCTAACTTCTTTCTTTAAAATTATATGGAGAATTCTTGACTGAGCTAAACTGCTTGCTAGCCCCTCCCAGTGGAAGCCCCACAAAATCTCCAAAGAGGAAAGCCAAACCATAAAGTGTCTCTCTATGAAGGGGGAGGTGATGTCCAGTGACATCCAACTGACTAGGACAGGGGCCAAATGAGAGTAAAGAAAACCATACTTCCTGCCCGAGCCTGGGCCACCTGACCCTCCCCCACCCCTCCAACCTCCAATGACATCATTCTCAAGAGTTCTGTTCCCTTCTAGCCTGGAGAGCTCCATTTTGAAAACAATGACCCTTTATGGAGAGCTTTCATCTCAGCTTAAGTTTTAAAAACCAAAAATTAATATGTCTGAGATGGAGAAAGCATCCCTCAAGAATGTGGGAAAACTGCGCTGGGTGCTTTGTATTTAGTGGTAATATCTTCCTTAACTTGTCAGATTGTCTTGCTGTTTTCAGAATGAAATCTGATACTAAAAAATAAGTATTTGAGATAGGCTTCTGATTACTGGTTTATTTTTTGAGTTGAGAAACCACATGGTTTTTTCCAAGCCTGGTTAAACTATGGTAATATACTTTGTCATTAATTTACTATATCCTTCTGCTTTTCTATAAAAACAGTTTGCTCCTCATCTTTCTAAACTTGGACTGGATACAAAACTTTTTACTTGACATATGTAACAATATGTCATATCCACCAGAAGATACATGACAGCTACTTCTAAGATACAAATATTATTAATTGTTTTTGAATGTAATTGAACTGTTATGAATCTAAAAAGTATAAAAATGACATTTAGCCATCAACAGCTCTTGAAACATTATATATACACAAAAGGAAAAATACTAGGTCCAACAGTCCTCAATTTCAAAAGTACAGCCTTTGAAGTCAAAATGGTGTTAAGAGAAATAACAACAACAAAAAATGTATGAACTTAAAGATAAAATTCTAATTCTATTCTTTGGATAAAAAATTGTTAGCTAAATTTTTTATGCTTGTGGAACTGTCAAGCAATGTGCTGTCTCCTTAAACTACTTCAAAGGCAATGGCTACAGAGTACGTGGAGAGGACCAGCAAGACACAGACAGTGGCGAGCAGAGGGATGAGCAGATTGACTTCAGCTTACTCTGATCCACTCAGAATTTACTGAGCACCAACTGTGACTTCATTCTGAACTACGCATCGTGGAAGATAACAAAGAAGATGCAATCTGAGTTTTAAAGGAGCTTACAGACTCACTTATTTTCATAATTTTAAAATAATGATTAAATATCCAAATGAAAGTTCTTGTAAGTGAAGTGTGGGCTTAGAGCAGAAAGAACTTAATGTGAGCCAGGGTAGTTGAGAAGGCTCCACATAAGAGTTAGAATTTTTGCTGGATCTTGAAAATTGAGTCATATTTAAAAAGATACAAAGAAGGGAAGGGAAGGGAAGGGAAGGGAAGGGAAGGGAAGGGAAGGGAAGGGAAGGGAAGGGAAGGGAAGGGAAGGGAAGGGAAGGGAAGGGAAGGGAAGGGAAGGGAAGGGAAGGGAAGGGAAGGGAAGGGAAGGGAAGGGAAGGGAAAGAGAGGGGAGGGGAGGGGAGGGCAGGTAAAGGAAAGGGAGGGGAGGGGAGGTAAAGGAAAGGGATGGGAGGGGAGGGGAGGGGAGGGAGAGAGGGGGAGGGAGAGATGGAAGGAAGGAAGGAAGGAAGGAAGGAAGGAAGGAAGGAAGGAAGGAAGGAAGGAAGGAAGGAACAAAAAAAATAAAAAATAAAGAAGTCCAGAGGGCATTTACAGTTGGAGAGGTAGCTTAAATAATGGCATAAAAGCTGAGACAAATACCATTTACTGGGGGAAAGCTGAGCTGAAAGGAGTGGTCCAGGCAAAGGCTGGAACCTTAGGTTACCCACAACTCCTGCCTCATCAGAATCCCAGCTGACTCAGAGTTCTGGGGCCCCCAGAACACCTCCCTTACCAAGCTTGCTCCACTGGACCCAAACAGGAAGAACTGCACAAGGGTCATTATCATAGGAGTCAGAAACTTTATTCTCCTAGCTCCAAGGACTGTGCTCATTTTAAGAAACAATCACATTGGTTAAAACTAGAAGTGGTCACTCCCTTTCCTTATTTAAAGGTATAAAAACTTTTCTACTGTAGCCTCTCTATGCCATCCTGAGATCAGTGGTTTTCAACCTGGGGTGATTTTGCCCCCTAATATCTGAAGACACTTTTATTTGTCACACACACACACACACACACACACACACACACACACACAAAAGGAGAAAGTATTACTGGCATCTAGTGGGAAGAGGCCAGAAATGCCTCTAAAGTCCTACAGTGCACAGGACAGCCCCACAACGAAGGATTTCCCAGCCCAATATGTCAACAGTGACAAGATTGAGATGTAGCAAATATAAACATTTACAATATTTTCTGAACAAATGTATTTTAACAAGATGGAGCACTTTCCTTTTTATTTTCTGTTTCTTCAACTTGACCCAGGTTCACTGACTTTCAGAAGGCTCAGCCCAAATTCCAAGGTGCTTTCCAGGCAAAGTTACCTGGCCTGTGCAGCCCTAATGAATGCCCACCCCTTTGTTCCTACCCCATAAGAAGAGTGCAGTGAGGGGAAGGGCCAATTTGGCAATAAAATATGTCCTCCAATTGGGCAGATGACACACCCTACCTAACCCAAACTAGAAATGAGAGGATAGTGAAAGCCAACATATTCTGTACTTTTGCGCCATTTCAAAGCTAGACACACTTTACATTCTTTAATTTTAATAAGGAGGAAGGACAATATCCAAATATTTGCTACTTGAGTACTTTCTGTTTTGAGTTCACATAGGGAAACAAAACTCAACATAATCTGAAAAGGCTCATTAACAAATCGACTATTTATAATACTGATTCCCATTCCAGCATCTCTTCCTTCCAAGTAGCATCAGATCCTGGTGAATTGATCAACAGTTTAAGCCAGTTTGATGGTCAAATGTTACATAAGCCCCCAGTGCAAATCAACTGCAAAGTGAAATATAAATTTCAACAGAAGATGTTGAGTTTCATAAACTCAACTGAAATGGTGTTGGAAAAATGCTCAAATTACACTCAAAACTACTGATTTTGTATTCCTTAGAGTGATCGAAAAAGAGAAAATAAGAGAATAACACAACAGGAATTTTATGAGATTGATTTAAATGTCAAAGGATTAAGAAAGGCTCTTATAAAATTGTGAAAAAATAAAAAAACTCATAATTGTACAATAAAATCAAATATGAAGTAAAAGAAAAATGATGGCAGAATGTAATATTGTCAGAAAATTTGTGGGAAAAATTACATTTAACAATTAAATATTTTGTTCTAAGACTTAGAACAGAGTAGCAATTACAACTAAAAGTGTTTTTGATGCAAAATATGTTTAATTTTAAATTTCACTTTTAAAATTAACTCTTGAACTCCCCCCCCCATATTTACTGTTACATTTTGCTCTAAGTTGATCCACCTTAGGTGATCTCTTTCCCTTCATACCATAGGCTTCCTCTGAAGATCCTGCCAGGCTGAAGCAGAGCCCAATGTCAAGACAGGCTAAATTCCTTTCCAGTCCCACCTCGTTGCCACACCTGCCGTTCCCACACCTAGTAGACTTCATAAAAGTGCCCAACAGTCTTCCCACCTCTGTTTGACAACCACAACCAACTTCCAGAAAGTGGAGACTAGAAGATATAAAGAAAACCTGAATGCAGAAATTTAGGCCTTCCTAAATTCATACCCCAATCCCACTGCTCTTAGAATAAAATTCCAGTTCCCATCATACTGAGTAATCTGGCCCTTGCCTTCCTTTTCAACTTCATCTTAAACCTCTTTAAGCCTTTTTTTAACCCTTTTTAACTAACTAGCCACATGGTTCTCTCTGGTCCTTGAACTTGTCAAGCCATTTCACACCTTGTGGACTCTGCATACATTATATCCTCTTTCTGAAAGTTCTTCCCCAGTTCTTTCCATTCTGATCCACAAGTCTCAGCAAAAACATTCCCCTCTTGAGATGATTTTTCTTACCAGCCTATATAAAGTACTCTTAATACTCTATATATACTTAGAAGATGTTGAAAAACTATTTGTTGGATGGATGGATGGATGGATGGATGGATGGATGGATGGATGGATGGAGTTCATCTGTATGGAAAAGTCAGTCAATATCTGCTGTCAATAGCCATTATTCCCTAAGGCCATTTTCCAAGCAATTGTCTCTCTCCCTTGGATCATTTCTGATTGAATCATGAATCCAGAGCTAGTCAGGGAAGAGCCTGATTAAGGTCACTGCACCAACCCCCACAGACAGTTCCCTATCATTCATTTTCTCATGCTTTGTGTCACCTTGCTCCCAGCCCCTCCAGGGCAAGGCTTCTCTTCCATCCTTATGAACACCCACACACTCTACCATTGTGAAATGTGTTCTGATTTTCCAAGCCTCCCTTCCTCTCTGCCTAACTTCACCATTACTAACAGTTACCTCCCTCTGGATCACAGGAAATGACAATTGGGTGGAACTAACTCACTTTCTCTTTCTGGATTCCCACAACTTCCCAAGTCCTCGCTCTATTGGTGAAACAGCCTGGCATGAGACCCACGCGAGAATGCTCTGAGTTAGAGCTCAGTCTCCAGTCTCCCCTCACCCACCCACCCCTCTTATCCATCACTCATGTGCCCCTTTCTCCCTCCCCCAGCCTCCACAGGCTAATCTTTTCCCATTACATACTTCTTTCAAAATAAAGGCCTATGCTTGAACATAAACAAGTTTCCAGAAGGCTACACAAGAAGTTGTTAGTAATGGTGACCTCTGTGGAAGAGAGGGTTGTGGGCGGAAAGACCCATTTTTTATGTTACTTTTTTGTGCTCTTTTCATTTTTAACTGTGTGTATACAACTATTTTTAAACTGGGATAAAAGACACACATAAATTTACCACCTTAATCACTTTTTAGTATACAATTCAGTGGTATTAAGGACATTCATATTGTTATACAACCACAACCATCACAGATACAATTTCTTTACCAAGTAGTTATACTAGACAAAGGACAGGACAAGAAATAATTGCTATGCCTGGAACAAGCAATTAAAAACAATTACCAATGTCATAGCCATTTTGATGTATTAAAAAATTTAAGATATAAGGTGACAGATACTCTATAAAGGTAAAAATAAAGGGAGAAAAGGAATTAAATACAAAGTAAATTTTAAAATAGGACTTTACACACACTCACATTCACATGCACACATTTATAATGATGATGTACAAAAATAAGTATGTGTGTTTTCAGCCAAATAAAGACAAGAGGCATCTTAACACAACAGCATTATAGCTATCACAGCAGTTTGTGAAAAAAGTTATTAGCTTTATTATTACAGAAGTAGTCTGAATAGTAGTCTTCCAGCTGTTAAATCTGATCAGCAGAACGCGGCCAATTTTCTTGGCCACATCATCTTTTTGTGCAGTGGGGAACTTGTTGCAATTAAGGGATTTTCTCACTTCTTAATAATTCTCAGATTTGGAGAATTTTTCTTGTAAGTAACAACCCAAGCAGTGGTATCACACTCAGCTCCATTTATATACTTTTATAACTTACTGGAAGTGGCAAAGACTGCCTCACATGAAGGTGGTGATTTTGTGTGTCTCTGATAGCTGTATTCAAAGTCAAATTTCCTTAACCTGACAGCATGAAGGCTGCCGCAGACCTCTGATTGCAATTTCTGTAATCAGAACGCCCTCCAACCCCACATGTTTCATAGGACAGGCACACTCGGCCCATCCCTGATGGCTTCCAGTTTCCATTAATCCGACTTCTCTGTGTAGTAAGTGTTCTTTCAACACTGATATCTCAGGTCTGAGTTGGAGGTGCAGTCTGATACAAGAAAGGCTCAATATCTGAAAAAGAAGATGTCTAGGAGACTGTTGGGCAATAAGTTTGTAAAATGTGATTTTTATGCTCACTTTGTTAAAAATGGCCACTGACCACATGATTGCATTGCCCAGGTGATACTGTTAATTACCTTCCTGCTTGGGAAGGGGCTTGGTTATGCTAATGTGTGCTGGAGGAGCAGTTGTTGCGCTGAAAAGTGTTAAGAAGAAGCAGGAGCTAGGAGGCCATTTTGGCAGGGAGGCCATGTGGTTGAAGAGGAGGCAGGCAGCCCAGATGGAGGGGTGCAGAGAGAACAAGATGGGGAACAGAGGTCAGGGCTTTTGATTCTAGAAAAAGCTGGAAAGATTCTCCTAGTGGTGGAACCAGAAAACATGTGGGTGGGGTTTGGTGCCCTGTGTGTGTGTTTTACTCACCAGCCAGTTGCAAGGCTAGAATAAAAGGTAATGGCCCATCAGTTCTTGGCTCCGCAGTTTCATTACCGTCTGCCCAAATTCAATGCAAACCTGCAGTGAATGGCCACGATGGTGGCCGCGGCCCCTGGCCTTACAGAGACCAAATATATTTAGTAATCTTTAAAAAAAAAAAACTAAACATTTTTAGCTTACAACTCAGAGTAATCCCTACATATTTGCCCCCAATTTTTTTGTGTTTCTCCCTGTTTCTCTCTTACATACACACACACACACACACACACACACACACACACACACACGGACACTGCACTATAACACATTTGCTGTTTGCACTAAAGAACCACAAAGAGCCACCCGATTATCAGGATCTGGCAGAACAGTAGCCTTTTCCAGGTTGAGTGAGGCTAATTTAATATTACAGAAGTTGTAACTGAAACACTACAATTAGAGAATAAGAACAAACAAAATATCTATGTGTCTGACTGCAGCTCAATACTGAAAATGGCATGGAACAGAAATGAGAAATAACAGCATGATATAAGGAATAAAATACTGGAGTGTGATCTGAGATAGTTACATTCAAATATCAACTGCAATGTTCACTAGCTGGATGTCTTTCCTTAAGTTACAAACGGATAATTCCCTTACTTATAAAATGGGATGATTACTATTTATCCAATATACAAGTTTCTTATGGGAATAAAGACAACAAACTGTGGAGAGATTACTAAGGGTATCTGTACAATATTTTCCTCTTTTCTGTCCTTTAGATATCCCACCCATAAAGTATATCAATGAGGGAAAATGGACTGCCAAATACTAATGTCAACCCAGCTTCTGGGAGTAGTAAGATGCCAGTATCAGGGCCATTAGATGCTACATCAGATTCCTATTGTTGCCATAACAAATAACCACCAGCATGGTAGCTTAAAACAATGGAAACGTATTCCTCACCATTCTGGATGCCAAAAATCTGAAATCAGTGTCACTGAGTCAAAGCCAAGATGTCAGCTGGGCCACACTGTTTCCAGAGGCTCTGGGGAGGAGCTGTGCCTTGCCTGTCTAGCTCCCAGTAACTGCCAGCACTCTTTGGCTTGTAGCCACATCACTCTAATATTTAAGATCAGCATCTTCAAATCTGCTCAGTCTTTACATCGCCTCCTCCTCTGTGTGGGTGTCAAATCTCCCTCCGCATCCCTCATAAGGATGCCTGTGACTACATTTAGGACCTACCCAGATGATCCAGGATAACCTCCCCATTTCAAGAACCTGAACTTGATCACATCTGCAAACACTGCCATACAAGGTAACATTTACAGGTTCTAGGGATCAGGACCTCCCATCTTGGGAGGAAGAGAATTTTAAAGTCTACCTTAATTAACTATCAAAGACACAAAGGACAAACAGATCAGAAAAAGAAGCTAATCAACAACTTTTTAAAATTTAAATTACCCCTTGAAGTAGAAATCACATAAAGATTTTGGCCTAATTTTCCCAGGGGTGGGGATGAATGAATGATATCAATCTACCTGGCTACACTAAGACAGAGTCATTAAATGGAAACGAATTTGGTTTAAGGAAAAACAAAAACAAACAAACAAACAAAAAATACAGGAAGATGAGCCTACCAGAGTGCCCTAGCAAGCGTGAGGGCCATGAGCAAGGCATTGGGGAAGCATCTGACTCTTCAGGAAGAGCTGGGAAGAAAGAAACAGAAAAGCTCCCCTCTCATTTCCCACTTTAGCTGACAGCCATCCCTCCACAAGGAGCACAGGGAAATGACAAGTCCTGTCATTCTGCGGGTTCATTCTTTTACTCCTCGACAAATGCTTATTGAGCACATACTATGTACTGGGCACTGCCCATAGCACTGGGGACAGAGCCATAAACCTTACAAATAAAAATGCTTCCTCTCCTGACCTGTGGTGGCGCAGTGGGATAAAGCATCGACCTGGAAGTGCTGAGGTCGCCGGCTCAAAACCCTGGGCTTGTCTGCTCAAGGCACATATGGGAGTTGATGCTTTCAGCTCCTCCCCCCCTTCTCTCTCTCTATCTCTCCTCTCCCTCTCTCTCTCCCTCTCTTCTCTAAAATGAATAAAAAAATTTAAGAATAAGAAAAAAAATGCTTCCTCTTGTGAGACCCATGCCCTACTGAGAGTCAAGTGTATTCTATGCAGCAACGGACTATAAAGGACCCACTATGTGTCAGACACTATGATGAACATGACAAAATCTATTCCTGCACCAAACTCCCTTTGCAAAAGTAGACTGGTGATATTTTTTTTTAAAAAAATGGTCTGTATCCTCTAAGGTGGACATTCAACCCTCCAGATAATCTATTTCACTGAAGGTCAGTGCTGAAGCCTGGAGCACTTAGAAAAGCCTTGTCCTGGAGGGGTACGGGGACATTTTTCAGGATATAGTGTAGTACCTGGAGCCACCATTCCTTACTCCCTTCTCACCTTGTCAACCTCACATAACAGATTCTGAGAGCTCCTCCTGTCTATCTGATTACATACTCCACACTTCCCACAGGAGGGTTGCATGATTAAGTGGCATTCAATCTTCTCTGCTGGGTGATGTCAGGCTCAGCGGCATTGCCACACAGAGTGGGCACCCCAGTGGCCGGTGAAGAATGGAGATGCAGGGCCGAAGAGAAGAGGGAAAGAAGGCTCCTTTTCATTCTGCACGTGAGCTTCTCTGGGTCCCATAAATTCTTCTGCCCTGTATATTTCACTCAGCTGTCTAAATGAGGTTTGCTCATATAGCCACCACTGTGCACAATCGATCATGCCCTTCTGCACAGAATGTTAATTGCATGCCTCTCCCAAAAAGAAAAAAAAATGAAGCATACTGCAGAGGCCTTAGAAAAAAATTCCCAAAACCATTTTTTGGGGGAATTTACAATACTTTTGAAATTGCCATGTGAAGTAAATAGTCACAAACCCAGGCGTGATCCAGCTGCAATCCAGGTACCTTTTTCAAGACTGAGGAGAGAAATATTGAGAAACCGTGCACTTCCATCAATTGTTCCACACAATACCAGAGTCAACTGCCTGGCTGCCCGAATAAAGCAGCTCTGAGCACTCCCAATAACTAGTGTCCTCAGTTAACTTTACACAAAACAGCCCATTCAAATGAACCTGGGCTGCAAATCTCCATTTGTATCTGGCAGGAATTGACTCATCTCAGAAGTAGGAATGGGAATGAAAAAATCACTAACACAGAGTCTCCTCCTTCTCCCCTTCATTATACCCAAAAGCAGTAAACACGTGAGGCTGGTCATTGCTGAAGTAAAATTAAGTAGATGAGTGACAGCTGAAAAGTCTTTATCAAGTCACCATCTAAGTGCCTGGGACCAATAGTCATGTCTATTTTGGGTAACCTCATTTTTTTTTTATTCTACAGAGGTCACATTATTAAACCACAGATCATGAGATCATGTGCTTAAAAAGGATAGAGATGCTTTGAGCACACACACATCTCTTTCTGGGGAGGGCAAAGAGCTGACTCCGCGGCCAGAGGCTTCAAGGATCCCATTGTTTCCTAAAGGACTGGATGGACACATTGACAACCACATTACTTTCCACCACCAATTTTGGGAACATGTGAAAAATACAGTATGCTGCTTTGCTGGTATGTGGTCCAAGATGACTCATAAATCTTCCTTTATCTCCTTCGTGGTGTTAGCAGAAAAGGATGAGTTGCTTTTTTCCATCTCATTCTCCCGTCTATCTGTCTGTTAGCCATGCCCTTGAGCAAAGATTACCGATGCCCTGCCTTTGATATATGACACATCACCCACAGCAGCTTTTCATCAAGTGAATTAACCTGGAAAAATGCAAACCCACCTGCCAGTTGCTTCCAAACTTTGCACAATTCCTTTGTGTACTTCCTCCCCAACGTGCATCAGACAGGAAGGTAGCAAGGGCAAGCTAAAAAATGTGGAAAATTAAGAGGATGTAAACTGGGGGCTCTGTAAAATAACTCACAGGAATGGGCTGCTTTTGCATAAAGATTTTCAGAGGGGGTTTAAATGAGAAACCCCAGCTAAGCCACAGTTCAGAATGCTTTGCACCTGAGCTGGAAAATGCCAATTTCCCCCAGTCATTTACCCTGGGTGGCTGAAATAATGACACGAGCCTTGGTAGCTGTTGATGACATGGTTACAGAAACTATTTGGTGATTTCCAATCAATAATCTAGACAGTTTGAGGAGGATCCTGGAGCAGCAAGAAGTAGGCAGACAGGAGAAAAAGAGGCAGAAAGTGAAAGGCTAACACAGGAGAGAAAACTGAAGACAAGAAGGGAAAAGCAGGATGAAATGAGTCTGGATTCTCCTGCCAGCCCCACTCACAAGCGGGTTCCTGTAACCAGGTCCACTGACAATCCCGAAGCCTCCTAATTATCATGAAAGAGTAAACAAAGACAACACAGGATAGATACCCTGAAGGAACTCTGAGTCAGATTCAAATAGAAGGTACTTTGGAAAACCTCAGTAAGCACTCCTGCATGGCTCAGCCAGAGAAAGCTGAGGTTCAGAGGCAGCCCCTGACCCATCCCAGGTCATACAGCCAAACCCGGTGGGAACAGGGCTGAAACCCAAGCTTCCCGACTCCAGGACTCTATAATACAACACACTACCACCTAACCACAATGAGTTCCCGCCCCAGCCCACCCTCCCCCCCAAAACCCAAAACATTTATATTGACTTGAAATTGGAAAAAAGTCGCTGCATGGGGAAGTAAAAAAGGTTTCTAAGCTGGAACAAAGCTAAACTCTGTGTCTCTTGTTTACCCAAGTAGTAAACAGTTTCCTCGCTCTCATCCTTGATTTTAATAATAAAGCAGTTATTCTTTTCAAGGTGACACCCACTGTGTATGACGACTTGAAGGCTCATGATGAGATCTTCCTGTAATATATTCTTAAACAACAACAACAAACCCTGAAACCCAAAGAACCCAAACTATCAATCATAATTTGTTGTCCACACTCTAATTTTTAAGGGAAAGCTGCAGAGATCGGGCTTGAGTGTGTTCTGAAAAGTCTATCTGGTCTCCCAGGCTCTGCACATGGACAGCCCCACCTTTTACACCTACACATATATTTCTGGCCAATATTAACAGACTTCCTGAAATGACTAAAAATATTTCATTGTCAAGAAAAGATTAAATTTAATTATTCACTACATTTCCTAAGGAAACAAAGAACATTACTGGATTTTAGAAAGACTTTTCACAAATAAAACTTGAAGTGAAAGCAGTGTCTTGTAGGCATTGGTTAGTCAGAAAATAAAATTATTTGAGACACTCCGTTTCCTGAGCATTCTGGCGAAAATAGAAATGTAGACATACCCATAGACTGATTATAATAAAACGGACCTCAGTTCCCTCAGGGCATCAGTTTCTTTCCTGATAGGAAGAAATAAAATTTCCCTTCTTTCTGCTCAACCTAACATTTGCCCCCAAATGGTGCCCTCTTGGCAAAGACAGTAGTAGAAAGTGGATGAACAAATTATATTGGAGTTTCTCATAAATCTGATTGTAGCTGAGACCATATATAGTTATCAATAAGATAATAGTAATAAGTAGCATTTATTGAGGGCTTACTATGTGCCAGTTGTGCTAAAAAACCTTATCTGCATTATATAATTTAATGCCTTCAATACTCCTAGAAGGCAGCTGCTCTTATTAACTCCATTTTACAGATAAAAAAAACTGTGACTCAGAGAAGTTAAGTATTTGGTCCAAGCTCTGCAGCTGGTAAGTGGGAGAGCCGAGATTCAAACCTGACAATTCGCCCCCAAGGCCGTCATATTTCAGAAAGTGAATATGTGACCCACATTTCTGTGTCAACACCCTGCCCAAGTGCCTGGGCACTGCCCATCTTCTTCATCCACAGGAAAAATAAAACATTGTTCTGATTCCACCTCCTGTCAAAAAATAATGCCTACACCCTCACCCTGTCACTGTCCCCTACTCAACTGATGCTCTCTGGTACACGAAGCCTTGATGTCTTTCAAAAAGGTATGACAAAGCCTCAGGGAATTTACTTATATCATATATCATTTTTTAGGCTACATTTTCCTAACACAACTTCTCAAAGATTCCGCCATTTTTTATTGTTACAAAATGTACATACCATAAAATTCAGTACTGTAACCATTTTTATACGTACAGTTTGGTAGCATTAAATACATCCAAATTGTTATGCAACTATCACCCACTATATATGACTACTTGAAGACTTTAATCCATTTTCTGAAATTTTTTATCATCCTAAACAGAAACTCTGTCCCCATTAAACAATAGCTCATCATTCCCCATTCCCCCAGCTTGTGCTAATGGCTATCCTACTTCCTGTCTTTAAGAACTTTACTATTCATGGCACCTCATAGAAATGGAATCATAAATTTGTCCTTTTATGTCTTTTACTTCACATAAAATACTCAAGGTTCATCTATGTTGTAACAAGTATGGGAATTTTATCCCTTTTAAAGGCTGAATAATATTTCATTGTAGGTACGTACCACATTTTGTTTATCCATTTATCTGCTGATGAACGCTTGGGTTGTTTCTACCTTTTGGCTATTATGAATAATGCTGCTATGTACCTGATATACTGTATAATATGTGTTCATGTCCCTGTTTTCAATTTTTCTGAGTATATACTTAGAATTAGAATTGCTAAATCATATGGTAATTCTATGTTTACCTTTTTAAGAAACTCTCTTTCAATTTTTAAAAACTGAGCATTTCTAAGTAGATGGTGAGTTCCATGCAGACAGGAGCCCTATCCTTAGATATTACTGGATCCTAGGGCCTAGAATAATAAAATCTCTCACGGAATGCTCAGTGGATATTTGTATAAATGCATGAATGAACCAAGTCAAATTCTAGTTCTCCAGGGCGAGGGGCAGGATAGTATATACTAATGGAATTCCTCCTGCCCACACAGCCCTTAGTCTGCCTCAAGTCTTCACAGCTTTTCCATTCCCGGTTTCACTCCATCACAAACACACATGTGCCCTGATGCCTCAAACACCAAAATAATCCAAAGGCAAGCATCACAAGTGTTGAAAAAAATTCAGTAAAGCATCAGCTATTCCACTGATGAATCTGAAGTCTTTATTCACCATCCTCATCCTTCTCTATTCATCACATCCATAGTGAGCAGTGAGAAAATTAGAAACGATTCCTTTAAACTTTGCCCTTGCTAGCTTTATATGATAAAATATGGAGACAGGGCAGAAGACAGTGGTGGTGGTGACGGAAGGCTTTGTTTCCACCACTATTCGAATATCAATACCTCTTTTAGTTCATTAATTCATCAAGAGGGTATTTTTCAACACATTAAATTCAATTTCAAAAAGGAATGAGCTGACACAGTCAAATACACATGACCAAAATCCATAGTGGGCTTCCCCCTGCCCTTGCCAGCCACTCTCAATCCCATCTTGGGAGTCCAGGCAGCCATTACTTGGCTAATTGGCAGGCCTGACTAAGGAAGGCAAAAATCTAGCCAGTCGTCTGGGCTTTTCATTACTTAAGTGCATTCTGACTTGAACTATATTAATGAGCCTCCAAATTTTAACTATTGATGGCTTTCAATAGGAATTTGCATTTCTGTGCTCCTGGGGCCCACAAATCACTAAATTCTCACCTGTTGTGAAGACAGCCCTAAGGGGGAACTGGTTTCAAAGACAGACAGCACTGATAATATATGCACTGCACCCTCCCACGAGCAAATACTCATATTGTTTTTTTCCTCATTTTCTTTATTAAATTTGCAACTCTTTACTACATCTTTTAATGAAAGCAGTGACTGAAAAATATAAACATGGATAAATAATTCCCAATGAATTGGTCTTAAGTGTAACTTGTAAAAACTGGATTAATGGTACAAAGCATGTACTTTATAAAAATAGCCTGTAGAAAAAAGCATTAAGCAATTACAACTCCAGCTCTGCAGGTTCCAATATTATAGGGTAATATTTCCTTAATGTTAGACTTCATTAACCCTAAGATAATCTCTCATAAATTTTTCTGATTTTTAAGGAGAAAAAATAAATTATGTTTATTAAACTACTGAATATGTTTATGAAAACAAGACATAATCTAGTGCCATAAACTTCTTGTCTTTATCTGAATGATCAAGGAGCTCATAAATAAAATATCACATAACAAAGTGAGTGTTAAAATTCATTACTGTAATAGCTATGTTCATGATCTATTTCATTAACACTCCTCCTCTCCTTGGATAAATGGGCTTCTTAGCCTACGAGAGGAAAGCCATTTACAAGACAAAATACTAAGCCGCTTTTTCTCATTTTCCCTTATCTCTTCTATTCCTAACTTTCTAAATTAATTCTTCCTTTAAATCTTATTGTTCCTTCCAGTATAACTCACAGCACATTAGAGAGAACAGAGAGAAATAGAAGCAAAGAAATGGGTCTATAGAGTATAAGTTAATTAGAGATCTAAGTGACTGGTGATGAGATTTGATGACAGGGAGCCCCAAAGTGAATTTAGAAGCTTATTGCCTTAAAATATTTGAGAATAAAATACAAATAATAGAACTGCAAGAAATATTCACTACATCAAGCAATCTACACAAGCTTAATAATAAACTCCATTTCCTGTTTAACTATATATTGCAGCACCACTGACTGTTTTCCACATACAGGATTTGCTAACTTTTATCTTCAGTGATTTTGCTGGTAATTTTATTTTATAGATGTATGTATATACAAATACTCAGAGAGAAAGGTGAGTGCTTTCCTATGAGTTACTGAAAATAGAAAGATATATATATATATGGGATTCTAAACCCACACGTGAAATGTACCAACTCAAATCACCAAGTAGACTTCCTAACTAAGGAAAATAACAGAACAGCAAGAATGGTGCTATGTCCTACCTTGGCAGTTTGTTTCATCCTACTTCAACAGAGTCCTAGGATGCAGTGTCCTCTACCCAGATAATAACCAGAGCATGCTGTTTACGATAATGGCAGAAATTAAAACAGAATTTTACAACAACTGAGCTGAAAGAAGGCAAAAATCCCCACACAATTATTAAATACTGTAAATAAAAGAGAAACCACTAGTTTTTTCATTCCAAATTAAATACCAATTTATCTGGCATTGAGTGTAAAGATCACATTCACAAAACTCTACATGGATGTAGATAATAGAAGTAATAATTAAACTCCATACGCATTTATGAAGCACTTTCCCCATGAGGCATGGGGGCAGAGGAAGATGGACACAGTGCCCTCAAGAAGATTCACCACCATATGAGATAGATAGTGTTCAATACTGTGCTGGAATGATAATGCAGGCAAGGGAGTGAGCAGTGCTGACCAGACTCCACCAAGGCTTTAAGGATGAAATGACATAGAGCTGAATCTGCAAAGTACAAAAAAAAAAATTATTTAAGAATATCCCAGGGCCTGGTCAGTTTGTTCAATGGCTAAAGCATCAGCCTGGCATGAGGATATCCCAGGTTCAATCCAGGTCAGGGTACACATGAGAAGTGACCCTCTGCTTCTCTTCCCCCACCCCTCTCCTCTCACTCTTCTACTCTCATAGCCAGTGGCTCAGTTGGCCTGAGCATCATATTCAGGTGCTGAGGATAGCTCAGTTAATTCAAGCATCAGACACAGAAAGGGGTTGCCAGCTGGATCCTGGTCTGGGTTCATGCAGGAGTCTGTCTCACTATCTCCCCTCCTCTCACATAAATTAATTAATTAATTAATTAATTAAATAATTAAATAAAAGAAGTTTCCAGCTGGAAAGAATTCCATGGTAAAGGTTCCTCACAGCAGGTAGGAAATAGGACGTGAAAACTTAGTTTTCTACTAAGCAACTAGGAGGGTCCCTAATTCACTGTGTGGAGCAGAGCCTCCCTTCATCTCAAATGTTAGTTAAATTTTATATGATTGAGAAATAAACTTCTAGTGTAGAAAGCCCCAGAAATTTGGTTAGAGTAGATAGTCTACTGTGACTAATATAGGACACAAATCTGCCTCCTGAATCATCCCTAACTCCCACCTGCCCTTCAAGAGAGGCTGGGAGATATCACATGTGGGAGCAAGCAGCACTCCTAACACCATCGCATCATTTTCCTTAAATTATGAAGTATGGGCCTGATGGTGTCTCTTGTTCATATCAGGGCTCAATAATAAAACCTGCTTTGAAAAGAGATCCACAAACTTAGGTCTGAATAAAGTGCTCTGCTTTAGGCAAAAATAGCTGATGAGGCCCTGGCCATGTGGCTTGGTAGATAAAGCACTGTCCTGGCACACTGAGGTTGTGGGTTCAACCCCTGTCAGGGCATGTATGAGAAACAATCAATGAATACACAATTAAATAGAACTAAGTGAAATGATGTATTGCTTTTCTCTCTCTTCCTATTCCTCTTTCTCTCTCCCTTCCTTTCTCTTAAATCAATGGATTTTTTTTAATAGCTGATGATTACTGGCACTTACCATATCTCAGGCACTGCTCTAAGTATTTTACACACCATATTAACTCATTTAATCCTCAAAATACTATAGATCTATCACCACCACTGTTGTACATATAAAAAATAGAAGCAAAAGAGGTTAAGTGACTTGCCCAAGGTCACATAGCTAATAAACAGTAAGGCAGGAACATAAATGCAGGTGTACTGTCTTCAGAACTCCCACTCCTAAAAATCACATGTGGCAGAGATTACTGTGTGCTCATCAAAATCCATTTCCTCTACCTGCTGAGCATAAGCTACACTATATTTCCCAGCCTCTCTGCAGTTAGGTGTGGCCATATGACTGAGTTCTAGCTAACGAATATGGGAAGTGGTATCTGCCATCTACAAGCCTGGCCTATCATAACTGCCCATAGAATCCTCCACATTCTCTCCTTCTGTGTGCTAGCTGGGTAAAAAGCATCTAGCAAAGAAATCTGAGGTCCCCAGGAACAGGGAAGGGGAGTTGAAAGAGCAAGGAAATAGAGTAGAAAGTGTCTGAGTCCCTGAGTCACTGTGTGGAGTAGAGCTTCCATCCAACCCAAATGTTAGTTGAATTTTATGTTATTGAGAAACCTCTATCATGTAAAGCCTCAGAAATGGTTATAGCAGTTAGCCTACTCTGACTAATACATAACACAAATCTACCTGCTGAATCATCCCTCTGGCCTCACCTCCTAAATGATTGAGAATGTAGTTTCAGAGCCATTGCCAAGAATATGACAGTCTACCAGTGATGAATGGTCTAAAATCAGTTGAGCCTGAGTTGAAATCTAGGCCCTCTAATATACTAGCCATGTGACCTTGGGCCAGTTATTAAACATTTCTGTGCTTTGGAGTCCTAGATATAATGCCCACCCTATAGGATTATTGTGAAAATTAAGAAAAAAACATGTATATAAAGAACTTATACCCATGAAATATACATAGAATGCACCCATAATATAATGTTATCCTGATTATTATTAAGTCTTTCACAAGATGAGCACCTGTTTCAATCAGGATTAGGTTCACCTGCACAAAACAACAACAACAAAAATACTAACTCATCAACGGTCTAAACAAGATAGAAGCTTATTTCTCTGTCACTTAACAGAAGTTCACATGTAGGCAGTCCAGGGCTGGTATAGGGACTCCAAGAAGTCATCAGGGACACTGGTCCTTCTAACTCTCTGTTCTCCTATCTCTAGCATGTGGTCCTAGTCCTCATTGCCCAAATACATCCAGCTCCACGCAGCAGAATTGGAGAAAGCAAAAAAGAAAAAACAAATCCTGTGTCTTTTAAGATGACTTTTAGGAAGTCCCACCAAACACTTTCAATGGCCACTTGGCCACATCTAGTTCCCAGCTTCAAAGGAGGAGAAGGTAGCAATATGCACAGTTAAAAAACGAGAATTTGCGGCCCTGGCTGGGTGGCTCAGCAGTAAAGCATCAGCCTGGTGTGTGGAAGTCCTGGTCAGGGCACATAGGAGAAGCACCCATCTGCTTCTCCACCCTTCCCCCTCTCCTTTCTCTCTCTCTCTCTCTCTTTTCCCCTCCCTCAGCCAAGGCTCCATTGGAGCAAAGTTAGCCTGGGCACTGAGGATGGCTCCATGGCCTCCTCCTCAAGTGCTAGAATGGCTCTAATTGCAGTGAAGCAATGCCCCAGATGTGCTGAGCATTGCCCCTTGGTGGGTATGCTGGGTAGATCCCAGTCTGGCGCATGTGGGAGTCTGTCTGCCTCCCCCGCCCCCCTTCTCACTTTGGAAACACATACACACACACACACACACACACACACACACACACACACACAAAAAAAAAACCCACAAGAATTTTGTAGGTAAAAGGATGAAAAGAGTGGATATGGGAAGCAACCAGAAATCTCTGCCTCAGCAAAAGAATCAGTAAAAGAAAGCAAGCTACACATTTCCCCATCCAAAGCTCTGGTAAACTTCAAATATTTCTTTAAGAAAAGCAAACACCCAGTACATACCACTGTAGTTTCTACCTCTGCCTCTCTACAATCCATTCTCCACACACCAGTCCCAGTGATGTGGTAAAAATGTAAGCCATCCCCCAGTTAAAACCCTCTGAGGCTTTCCACTGCAAATCGAGTTAAGGAGTATAGATATTATTTGTAGCATAAGGTCCCATCTGGTGTGGCTCAATGTACCTCTCCTGACCCCACTGCATGCCAAGGCTCTCCGCTCTGCACAGCATAGCCTGGATGGCTTTTACTGCGGCTGTGGTTGAACTTGAATACTCCAGCTTATGCTGCCGAGGGCCTGTGCACTCCCTGTTTCCTTGGCCTGAATCTCATCTCTCCCTGATCTTCCCTTGCCCGGCCCCTTCTTGTCACTCTGATCTCAACCTTAAGAACCATCTTATCAGAGCTTTCCCTGACCTCTACCCCCATCAAAACTTACTTTACATACAGCACATCATTCTATCTTAACAATCAGAAGCACTTATCACTATATAATATTTTTATTGCTTATATATTTCTTTCCTTATTAGAATGCATGTTCCCATAAGAGGAATGTGCATCTTACTTGCTGTTCAAAAAATCCCTCCAACCTCACCCACTCCAACTCCTGATTCTCATTGAAGTAGACAAAGTAAACATTCATTTGCTGAACAAATATTTACTAAACACCTGCTCTGTGACAGATGATACTGTGATACTGCCCCAACCAAAGCCCATTTTTACTACATAAGATGACCATACCAACAGTCTTAATTCTGTTCCAATAATGCCCATTTAATTGAAAAGGCTTTCTTTTCACACCCATCTGCTTCTCTACCCCTCCCCCTCTTGCTTCTCTCCCTCTCTCTCTCTCTCTCTCTCTCTCTCTTTCTTCTCCTCCTCTCCTGTAGCCAAGGCTCAATTAGAGCGAGATGGCCCTGGGCACTGAGGGTGGCTCCATGGCCTCCACCTCAGATGCTAAAATGGCTCCAGTTGCAATGGAGCAAGGGCCCCAGATGGGCAGAACATCACACTCCAGTGGGCTCTCCCAGTGGATCCTGGTTCAGGTGCATGCTGGAGTCTGTCTCTGCCTCTCCTCCTCTCACTATATTTAAAAAAGGGGGGTCGTCCTGGCCGGTTGGCTCAGTGGTAGAGCATCGGCCTGGCATGCAAGGGGTCCCGGGTTCGATTCCCGGCCAGGGCACACAGGAGAAGCGCCCATCAGCTTCTTCACCCCTTCCCCTCTCCTTCCTCTCTGTCTCTCTCTGCCCCTCCCGCAGCAAGGCTCCATTGGAGCAAAGATGGCCCGGGCGCTGGGGATGGCTCCTTGGTCTCTTCCCCAGGCGCTAGAGTGGCTCTGGTCGCAATAGAGTGATGCCCCGGAGGGGCAGAGCATCGCCCCCTCGTGGGCAGAGCGTCGCCCCCTGGTGGGCGTGCCGGGTGGATCCCGGTCGGGCGCATGCTGGAGTCGTCTGACTGTCTCTCCCTGTTTCCAGCTTCGGAAAAATACAAATAAATAAATAAATAAAAAGGGGGGTCTTTTCTGAGACTCTGAGCACAATAAAATAACATTGAAAGAGTCCAGGAAAGTGACATACTGTATCTGTTTTAACAGTAGATGAAGGGAGGAAGTGGAGCTGGTTTCCAGAGCATCCTAAGAACCCCCAGTAAACAACAGCCAGAAGGTTTAATAAATTGTCCTTGAGTGCAGGAACATAAATTTTCCGTGGACACAATCCTCTATTTTTTTTATCCTTAAAAGATACATACAAGCCCACAGATGTTCTCTGCAGGAAATCTAAAGAGTACAACTGCAGGAGAAGTCACTCAGCAATAGTCTATGGCTCCCAAAGATGTGGGGTAGATATGATGCTATAGCCAAACATGAAGAAGATGCAGAGAAACAGTGGTGAGGGACAAAAAGAGAGAGTGGGTGGTGGAGAAAGAAAAGTTCATGGTAGCTGGAGGAGGGGAAACAGGAGAAAAGGGAGGAAAAGGGAAAACAAATCAAAGAAAGAGCAGTTATTAAAAATGCTGAGTTGAAAATGTTTCAGATGGCCTCTGACATCTAATAAGTCATCTGTCTTTCTCAATACAGAAAAGTCATTACTTACTAGTGAACTAATACCAGCAACTGTGACAAGTAAAAACAACAAAGCCCATAAAAATATAAAAGTTCACCCCTTGCAGTTAAGCGAAAAAAAGAATGTATTCAATTTTTCAGATGAAAAACATTTGAACTGACTGAATTTATTGTAATGCAACCTGTATTATATGTTGGGAAAATGAAAAGGAAAAAAATAGCCACTGCTCAGCCCGTCTTCAACTTTTCCTTGGAAAAAAGAATACAATACGTTTTTTGAGAGCATGAACTCCTCATAGAAACCAGCCATAAATATCAACATGGCATCCTGGCTACAGGCCATCAATCCTCATAATAGAAGCATGAATAATGGCACCGTCTGTCCTGCCCACAAGGACCCCTATATAACCAGCTCTTCAGAGGGTATAACCTAGGCCTAAAGTGCAGCATGAGGAATGCAGGTCAGATAAAGGAAGAACTTAAGAGCCTTGAGGCTAACCAGAGGCAAGGGAAGATTTTTCTTCCCCAGGAAAGGTTGAAAGCAGTGGTGTGCATAAGCAGACCAGGCAAAATTACAGCATAAGGATGTTATCAAGGGCAAAAAGAGCTTTACCTTCCCATAGCCATAAATGTCATCACCACACTAGGATTCATCTCTGACTCCTCTCTTTCCTTTCAAAGCCAATCTACCCACCAACAAGCACTGATGTTATATGAAAAATACAGTCTGATCACTCCACTTCCTTACATTTTTAGTGACTACGCCCTAGCTGACACCACATCTATGTCAGATGTTACTGTGACAACCTTCTAACTGGACCCCAGTGTCTACTCTTGCCTGCCAAATTTCCAACCAGCAGCCAGTGTGGTTTTGAAGCACATAGATCAGATTCTATCATCTCACTGACTGCTTGGTTTCCCGTCACACTTAGAACCAAATTTAAACCCCTTATTATATTCGACCATCTTCATACCTCGCCTGGCCTCCCTCTCTTCTATCTGCATTGTGCTTCTCAGGTTCCTGGCCAGGCCCATCGATCTCCTTTCTCTCTCTTCAGCTTTCCTGGGGCCTTTGCACCTGCTGTTCCTTCTGCCTGGACACACCTCTCCTGAGCTTCTCACAGCTGCCTCCTCACCATTCAGCTGTCTGCTCAAGAGAAGCCTTTTTTAGAGGCCTTTCCTGGCCTCTGTATCAAGCTCAAACCTCTTCATCCTATCTCTCTGTTTTATTAAGACCATAGGAAATTGTCTCATTTATGAAATTTTTTATTTACCGTCTGTCTTCCCTAATCAGAATGTAAGTTCCCCAAGTGTAATATCACTACTGGCCTTGTCCACTGGTATGTTCTCAGCACTTTCAACTAGCCTACCAGGTGCCTGGCACACAGAGGGTATTCAATAACTACCTGTTGGATGAATGTAGAAGTGACATGAAAAGGCTATAAAGATAAATACATCCCTTGAGGTTATCCAACTCACACCTGCACCCATTTCACATATGAAGGAACAGAGGCACACAAAAATAAGGCAGCCCATCTTCAATCACAGCTCACACACAGCACTGTGCCCTTATCCTAAGCCATCTGTGCCGTTTTCCTGCAGCCCGGGACTGCAAGTCTAAATCAGATACAATCTCCAACCACTCCTGACAGGCAAAGGAAAACTGGAAACTTGAAGAAGAACACTGCATGACTAGGAGAATCGCAGAGGTGAGGTGAAGGCACATAAATGGTAACTCACAGGCCGTCTCATGACACAGTTCACACTGGAACTGGTCACAGAACTTCGGGATGAACGGATCCAAGGCAAACCACAGAAGCAACAGATTCTTAACCAAAAAAAGAGCATCGAAAGAAAAGAAGTGCATTGCTTTTAACACAGGCTTTCTCTAACCTGGTCCTGGAATGTCAACTCTAACAAAATGGTTACAGAGAGATATAAGAACACACCAAAGATAAGGGTTCTGGTCCTTGCTCTGCTTCTAATTCTCCTGGGTTCAGTTCCTTAACCTACCTGAGCTTTATCTGAATCAAATCAGCCTGGCCCCGAAATGTGTATCATGAGTATACACTTTCATGACTTTACTATATTTAGGTATAACATATGTACTATTCACTGAATATTTTAACTTCAAAAATGTATTTTTAGAAGCAACTTTATATCATCTATGAAATGAAAGTATCATTTGCCAATGACTTATATCTACACACACATATATACACATATATGATATATAAAACATGAAAACAAAATCCTACTCGTAAATTCCGACTAACTACTCTTTGTGAAGCAGTGAAGGCTGTGAGCCTCAGCCTTGATCTCTCTTTTAGAAAAAGAATTTATCAGGGGTGAGGATGGTACTGAAGAGAGACCAGCACCAGAGTGGTGCTTTTTCCTAGATGTGATTCAAAGGGTTGAAAGAAAATTGAAAAGGGAATAACACTCACTGCATGAATTTATGCTGGGCCACACTTAGTCTCTGTGCCAATTCACATCATCTCGCATGCTTCAAGATGCACATTCCACTTTGAAAAATGCTGGTTTGAGCACACAATCTTGAAGACCTCCAGTTATGCCTACCACTCCGTGACTGAAGATTAGTGTGTAAGACCCATTTAAGGAAGGAAGGAATGTATTTAATAATGCTGTCCATGAGAGTATTTATCCATGAGAGTAAGACATAGTACATAACCACACAAATTCTAATATTTGATGGTTTTTTACCTATAGAAACATCAATTTCATATAGTCAAGCTAATACACTTTATGTTGGGAGCCAATACACACAATAAATATATACATATATATACTCATACAGAATACAAACATTCTGATATATTGATATATTTCTACATCTATATCTATACATATATAGATATCTGTATGTGTATACATATCTGTGTATACACCTATAAATGCACATATCTGATACAAAATTTGCATAAACCAATATTTATCTTAATTGTGTGCTACAATTAAGTTTTTTAGTGGCTGTATTTTATTTTAAAAGACAACTTATATGAAAAAATTTTGAATTGAACCCTGATATTTCCTATTCTGTTCTATATTTTATGTTTGTTACAACTCACTAATAAATTGCAACTCCCAGATTTAAAAACTCTAAATTAATGGAACTCTAATCATAATCGAAAAGGTGACAAAGTCACCTTGAGCTAGAGAATGGCTGGCATTTCATGCCATCTCCTGAAGTTGTAAAGTGATAAGATTTAGCACCAGGGCCTGGTGCTAAATGTCTGTTAAATAAATAGAATTCCTATAATTGGACTTCAAGAGTAACCATCATGCAAAAGAACAGATAATGAGTTCAGTTGTGTGAAAGAAATACGACTTTGACAAATGTCTAATTTTTTTTAATTACAAAATAACAGTGAAAGCTTCTTATTTAAATATTTAAATATGAAGATAAATAGCAACAGAGAGCTTGAAAATTGAAGGTTGTCTCCTGCGGGGGAAGGGTTTGAGGCTAAAGAGGAGTAGGTTCTGAAGTAGACTGCTGGTGTTTATTGTGTCTTAAGTATAACAATCATACTTGACTCTTTAAATGGCATTCATTTTTACTTTGGAAAAGAAATTATTTAATTTTAAAAATCCAGTTTTAATAGCAATCCAATATAGTGGACAGACCCATGAGCCCAGGAAAAGCATCTAACTTCTTGGGGCTTTGCAATCTTCTTAGGTAAAACAATCATTTAGACTCTGAAGCTTCCTCTACATCTAATATTTTAGGACTCTATGACTATGAATATCAGATCATTTTAACCAGAGAATACCACATTCCAAGATCATGCAAATGGTGAAAACTCCCAATCTAACACCAAAAAGTCAGGCCAAGCCTAGTGACCTTACCACCACCGCAAGGTACTCCCAGCCTCTCTCTTCTGTTGTGTTACTTCTCAAGTATGGTCCCTAGCATATCCTGTAAGTTATAATTTTATGTATCATATTACTTTTATTCATGTTAGCAAAGTACCTTTCTTAAGAGTTTTTTGTTGAGTGCTCTCAATGTAGAGGCAAAATTTATTTGACTAATACCATAATTAAATCTCTTAGTGGCTGTATTTTATTTTAGAAGATAGGAATTACAGAGAACACTTTTTTTTATTGAACTGTCATTTTTATCTTAACTGTGGCTTAACCTTGTAATCTAATTATTTTTTTCTAAACCTACTTTACAGCTAATAAAAGAAAGATATGAAGAATTAAATTACATAATAAAGCATGAAGCAAGTGTAGCTATCATGAGACACTCAGATTGAAAAATGAGCATGAAATAATTTGCACTGTTGAAAAGCTATGTTTTTAACTCACATTTAAAAAAAACCATTAAATTAAAAAAAAACTCTCTTTAGGTGGAAAACTAAATCAGGCTATTCTAATTCCACGGTATACCATTAAAACCAAGGTTAAATCATCATAACTTCACACCAACTTTTTAATCACAGTAGAAAGAATCAACCCTATAAGACCTACTGGTAAGGTGCCTGCTAAAGGGATTTTTAAAAGACTTCCTCCCTCCTCCCTCTTATCTCACTTTCAGAGCATTTAGTTTTCAAATCTAATATAATAAATACTCCTTTTCTTCTGTTTCCATTTGGAATTTCCTGACTGCTTCTGTGCTCTAAGGGACGTATCAAATATAAGTCTCCCGAAAGGACAGCGCCCATGCCCCACTAAATAGCTGCACAGGTAAATATTTTGAAAATGATCATTATAAAGATGAAATGAAATGAACTCACAGTGGTAATAATTATTTTGAGCTGTTAGAAATCCATCAAGCAAAACCTACCATAAATATCCATAGGAGTCTCTGCAAATAGGGACACCCTGGCTCAGGTCAGCAGAAGCCTTAAAAGTATACACCTACACTTCCCTAATTTGTACTCAGCTCTTCTCAAAGTCCTGACTCAAAGCTCTGAATTTAGTAAAGATAGCAGATAATCCCCCTTCATAGTAATTTAGACTCCCAAAAAAGTTTAAGTAATTTTACAATTTATCCTTTATATGGAGTCAACAAAGACCACCTAATTAGTTGCAGGGAGAATTCAGTGGGTCAGGATTTTGTGTTTTGGTTTCTTTAAATCACACACCTCCACAAATTTGAAATTAAATCACTTAATGACCTCTTAACCAACTTCTGTAGAGAACTTAATCTGTATAAAGCATGGCATGGCATTAGGTCCAAAAAAAGACACAGAAGGCTTTAAATAAACATGCCCCTGGCTCCAAGGGAAGAATTGTCAATCTAGCTGGTGGGAAGACATCAGTACAAAAAGACGTTGAATATAGTAACTTGACAGTGGAGAAACCCAGCAAACCACATGACTGATATTAACAGACCAGTGAGAAGCCAAGCTGATATCATGAACCCCTGAAGTAATATAATACCCCTTGTATGGTCATTTTCCCCAAATCTGTATCCAATATAATCAGAAAACACATCAAATAAACCTGAGTTGAGAGACATTCTAAAAAATACTTGACCAGTACTCAAAACTGTCAAGGTCATGAAAAATACAGGCTGAATTACCACACTGGAGAAGACCAAGCAGACAGGACAACTAAGTGCAATGTGGCACCTGGGTTGGATGCTGAAACAGAAAAAGAACATTAATGGAAAAAGCCAATGTAATCCAAATTAAGTCTGGAGTTTTAGTTAATAATGCTCCAATGTTGTTTTCTTAAATATGACAAATGTACCGTGGTGATGTGAAATAACAACAACAGTCCAAACTGAAATGGGATTGGGGGATAGAGGAACGCTCTGGACTGTCTATGCAAATTTTCTGCAACTCTAAACTTATTCCAAAATATGTTTCTGTCTTTCTCTCTGTGTCTCCGCCCTCTATAGATGCATGTGATGAGAGAGAAGGGGCGGGGGTGGGAAGAGGGAAAGAAATAGACTAAATAAACAATATCAACAGGTGGTACAGAGTTTTTTTTTTAAAGACTACATTTAAGGTGAATATTATGACATTGTCAATATTTGACTTTTTGACCTGCAAACCAGCATTTTTATATGATTCAACCTAATAAATTGCTGCTGGGTGGGAAGACTTCATGATGAAATGGAATTTGTTATGCTGGACATGAAAGGAACTGGAAATAGCTAGAAGGACAGATGCCAGGAGAAGGGAACAGTGTGAGCAGTGGGGCAACATGTACAATATAGTCAGAGGCAAGAGAGAAACCTACCTGTGCATGTAGGTAAGGAAGCTGATAAAGAAAGGACAGGTCTCTGAATTTTAATATGTAACAGAGGGCCTGGCCTCCCAGTGACCAGGGTGTCCTCTGGAAAGGATTGCCACTGGTGACACTGGCACATGAACTAGTCCTACTGGGCTGATGGCCTCATTTTCTAGCCCAGAGTGAAATTCTAGCACAATGGGCAGATTAAGTCCTAACTCCGGCTCTGCCACTAATGGGGTGAGAAACCCCAAACGAGTCCCTGACTCTGTCTCCATCGCAGATTCCCACCCCACAAAGGAGCGAAGTGGATGAGTTGCTCTCTAAGGCCTCTTCAAGCTCTAAAACGTTAACTCCAACATAGAGTGAAATATGTTTCCTGGCTCTCGGAAGCAACATGTGGTTCGCACAAGTAAAGAGAATGATGCAAGGCCCAGGAAAGCAAAAACACGGGGAATAAAAGGGCTGTTTTTTTAATACACAAGAGTCTATTCTTTTATGATACATGTCTAGACCCCTCTAAATATTTAAACAACAATACTGTACCAGTATGAAAACTCTCTAAATCAGGCTCTGTGGTTAAGGAGGATATATGAACAGATGTGATCTTATTAAGGCCCTAATGTAACTCACAAACAATTTGTCATATCTGACGGGTATTGTTAAATTATATCCACCTGCCAGAGGCAACCAGAGAAATTACCAACTGCCCTTACTTTACTTCTCCTCAAAATTCCCTAAAAAGCTCCCGTCGATGTGTCCAGGATATGTATTTTTTAAAGCAGTAACCTAATTGTCACCAGCACATAACAGCCAATGTCTCACAATTCCTTTTCATGTATATTTTATTATGGGCCCAACTGTTTCAACACCCCAGTGGTTCAACTTTAATGTAGCTCAGGAAACCCCCTAAGTAATATCACAAAATGCTTAACATCTGTGAAACTTGGACTCAAAAATGTTCCAATTTTTTCTTTGGTTTGGGAGGGGGCCCCGTGGGGGGGGCACACTGGCCAGGGTTTTCATTAACAACTCTGTTCAAGCTCACAGTTTTTTATGGCCTAGCAGGCAGGAAGAACATTTCAGGTTACCCTCCTTAAGTGCTCAGCATTTTTCCACATGACGAGCACCATGCTTGCTTAGGTCAGTCTAAAATGAACCCACGCCCTTTCCTTTCCCTAAATATTTGCCTCATCTTTCCTTCTGGCATTACATTATTTTAATTAAGTGAAGCAATGAAAAGAAGGGGGAAAATGAGGTGTGAAGCATGTGGTGTATTTCCTAAGCTATTGCACAATTTCTCAGAGCTCTTTGGTCTCCAGTGATGTTTGAAATATTCTTTATCCCACTAAGGAAAGGATGAAAAATTGATCTCCGCCAAACTTCAAATACTGCGTTATTTCCACAACTGCAGACTGCAGGAAAAGCAGGCAGGCTTAGGAGCTACCAGACCAAACAGGAGGGCCCGCAGCTCATCCCAGGCAACTCCGCGGGCAGAGTGTGTACACAGAGCCATCAGAAGAATAAACGCCGGCTCCGCTTCTGAGAGAAATCAAAGCAAATCTCAGAGAAACTGAGCATGGAGTCAAACCTCAGTAATTTGGATTAACTGGGAGGAAGGTTAGGTAGGATTAGACAAAGCCTTGATAGTATAGTGTTTTTTTGTTCTTTCTGTTACTTTTTTTCAAAATGCAACTGCATTCATTTCAAGGTTGCCCCCAACCCATCCTTCCAGCCTCACTTGGCAGCTGCCCCCCCACTCCCTAGTGCATGAACCACGAGGCTGCTCACTAGCCTCCACGCAACCTGTAAATTTCCCATCCTCATGCTCCTCCCTTTTGCCTGAAAGGCCTCCTTACACACTGTCTTCTTGGAAAACTCCTTCTCAGCTTTTGAGACCCCACTTCAAATGTCACCTCCTAAACAGAGTGAACGTCACAGACCCCACAGCACATTGTGCACACCCATAATACAGCAAAGCTGTTTTCACCTTGGGGGACTGGTGTTCAAATCACCCAGAGGGCTTTTCAGTGAAACCCTACATCCCACACCCCATCTCTAGCAATTCTGATTGAGTTTGTCTGAGGGACTGCCTGAGCTCAGGTATCTTTTTTGAAAGCTGCCCAGATAATGGTAATGTTCAGTCCAGATTGCAAACCTTTGGTATAGAACGTATCACATTGTTTAGAATGATTTACTTGTACCCCAAGAACAGTGGCTCCTCAACAAAGGCTTACTGTAGACAGGGATGGAGCACCTGAATCTTTCAAAAAGATTCTTTTTTAATGAAATTTCATTGGGGTGACACTGGTTAGCATAATTATACAGGTTTCAGGTGCCCAGTCTATAACACATCTCTCTACACCATACTGTATGCTCATCCCACCAAGTCAAGTCTTCGCCCATCGCTATCATAACCCCATACCCTCCTCCAGCTCACCCCCTGCAATCATGACACTGTTGTCTGTGTCCATGAGTTTTTTTCTCTTTTTTTTGTCCCTTTTTACTCTGTCCCTCCACCTTCCTCATCCAACACATACTGCATCCCCCAACAGATGTCAACCTGCTCTCTATGTATAAATCTGTTTCTATTTTGCTTGTTAGTTCATTTCATTCATTAGATTCCACATATGAGTTAAATCATATGGTACTTGTCTTCTCTGACTGGCTTTTTTCACTTAGCATAATGATCTCCAGGTCCATCCATGCTGTCACAAATGGTAAGATTTTCTTTTTATGGCCATGTATCATTCTATGGTATAAATGTACCATAGCTTTTTTCTTTATCCACTCATCTACTAATGGTCAAGAGGCTTCTTCAAGAAAATGGAACTTCAGGCCCTAGCCTGTTGGCTCAGTGGTAGAGCACTGGCCCGGTGTGTGGATGTCCCAGGTTCAATTCCTAGTCAGGGCACACAGGAGAAGCACCCATCTGCTTCTGCACATCTCCCCCTCTCAATTCTCTCTCTCTCTCTTTCTCTCTCTCTCTCTCTTTCTCTTTCTCTTTCTCCCTTCTGTTCCTACAGCCATGGCTCGATTGGAACAAGTTAGCCCTGGGCGCTAAGGATAACTCCATGGCCTTTGCCTCAGGCTCTAAATGCTTGGTTGCTGAGCAACAGAGCAGTGCTCCAGACAGGCAGAGCATTACCCCCTAGGGGGCTTGCCAGGTGGATCCTGGTCCAGGCACATGTGGGAATCTGTCTCTCTGCCTCCCTCCTCTCCCTGAGTAAAAAAAATAAGAAGAAGAAAAAAGAAAAAGAAACTTCATGTCATTCCAAATCCTTAGTCTTCATGGGGCTGACCATCAACACTCACTCATTTTCCACACTGCACTTCCCATTCCCCTCCACAAAGGGCAACATGCCTATTCAAAAGTGGGGGAGGGTCCACTGCTCCAGCTCAACTTAAATTTCCATTATTTCCCTGACACAGTAGGCTCTTTGCCACTTCTCTGTCCCTGCCCATTCCTCTTCTCCTGGGTCTAACTATATGCCTGGTTCATGGTCTGCCAACCATTTCCTCTCTTGAAGCCTTCTCCTGCCCACTTCACCTCTCCGCAGTTTACCTTCCCACTCAACTCCACTTACTGCAGCACCTGTTCTCAAGGGCCTTGATCAGACGATCTCATTTTATGTGTATGGAAACCATTGTTATGGGGAGAGTCAGGAACTCCCCTCCTGCCCATAATGCAAAGCTGGACATACAGCAGGCACTCCACACATATCTGCTGCTAGAACCCACCCACTTCTAGAAAGAACCAACTTCTTCTTTTCAGGTCAGGCTGTGGGAATAAGAATAGTGTGCTCTGGAAAATCTACCCCATAATCATCACACTAAATATGTCCATAGTAGACAGAATTCTAAGATGACCCCCGGAACCTTTGCTCAGTAGTGCCACATCCATAATTGTGTTCTGTTACATGGCCAAAAGGATTCTGCAGATATGGTTAAGGTTACTAATCAATTGGCTTTAAGATACAGAAAGTTATCTGGGCAAACCTAATCTAATCACGTGAGCTCTTTTCCAAAAGCAGAGATTTTTCACTGACCAGTGGTAAAAAAGGAAATCAGAAAGACTTGAACTATAAAGAGTCAACACAAAAAAGTTATCACTTACATGAAGATGGAGGGGAGCATGAGAAAACAGTCTGAGAGCATCCCTGAGAAGCTCAGAGGGCAGCCCAGTAAGCAGCCAGCAACAAAACAGACCTCAGTCCAGCGAAGGTAAGAAACTGAATTCTGACAAAACACTGAAGGAGCTTAGAGGTGGGTTCTTCTCGGAGCATCTATATGAAAACGCCCATCACCTAACACCTTGCTGTCAGCCTTATAAAGACCCAGCCCAGAGTTCTCAACTTAAAGAAGATAAATGGGTATTGTTTCAAGCCACTAAGTTTGTGATCATTTGTTACAGAGCAATCCCCAATCTCCTCCCTCAAACCAGTCAAACAAGGGAAGTCCCTCTCATAAATTAATAAACAAACATTAATATATGTATATCCTGATTAATATATTTTCCACATATATATTAATGAGAGGCTTCTGAAAGCGTTATAAGTACTAGACCACTGATTTAAAACTGGTACGCCACAAGAATTGTTAAAACATGCAGTACCTGACGCTTTAGTCAGGGGCACTGACCTCTTTTCCCTGAAATTGTCAAATAAAAAATGACAACAGCCAACACAACAGACATCCAGTGTGAATGAATCAAAATTATACCTATTTTTTGTCGTATCGGCAAAAAATGCAATTTGTGTGTGCCACAGAATTTTAGTAATTAGTTTATGTGTGCCATGAGTTGAAAAAGGTTGAAAATCGCTGGACTAGGCCAATGCAAGATACTCTTACAATGTCTCTCAAAATCCATACGTGCATTCTATTGTTCTATTGAGAAAGAAGGCAAACTGTCATAAAGGCTTTTATATTACATGCTATTAATAAGAGTCATTTATGAATAATGAGAAACTGAATAACAGATCATGTCATCTGTGTCAAACACTATTTACTGAGCACAATCTGTCACTGACCAACAGAAGTTTGGATTCTTAGCTGCTATTCTGAGCTTGATGTCTGGAGAGAGCACCACCAAGCACAGGATAAATATTCCATCTCTTTCTGAGCAGGGATAAGGGCACCTGGGTGTTTGTGCCACTTTCTTAGAAAGCCACTAATCTCACAGTTTCTGAGTCTCCATCTGGCCTGCTGACAAGCCCAGGTAGGTGGTTACTGATGGGCTCTTTGTGAGGCATTCTCTCCATCCACTCTCCTTTGGTCCTTCTAAATCCACACATCATGAGGGGCTCCCTAAAAGGTCATGTGAAGTCAGACTCAACCACTCCCCTAGGGCTGGGGAAGGATGAGGAGCCCTGACTGCCAAGCCCCACCATCTTCTCACACGGACAGACAGTGATGCCACCACACACGTGCTTTCCCCAGCAGCCATTCCTGCAGTCACCTGCCGGGCCACCGCCCTCTGCTGCGGGCTCCCGTTTGTCTGTGTCAGCATTTGTCTGAGCATCGCACTTCTATCATCCACAGGGGAAATTGATGTCAGCAGCATGGCAAAGGAATGTAACTACAGCCTATTCTAAAAGCACGCATTTATTTTATTTTATTTCAGAAATGTATGCATTATGTATGGCTGTACATAAACGTTTTTATAGAGCCTCTTAAATGATTTACCATGAGGTATGTGTTGATTATAATCTCTGCTTATTTAAGAGAGCGTTGTTTACCCCCATAGTAGTTAATACATTGAGACATGTTTCAACTAACAGTGACACCAGTAAACAAAAGTTACTGATCTACCTCATGAGTTATAAAACTTGTAACATGGTGTAAACAGCTCTGTCATTTTATTTAGCATATTGCATTGTGTGAGCTACCTTATTTATCTAGCGGTAAATCTTTATGTATCAAAAATGCTACAGAAGGTACAACAGATAAATTACAGACAGACACTAACATCTGACTAGTTAATCAAACAAATAGGACATGTAACAAAGAGAAAAGCTATAAATATTGACAACAAGCTGCTTCAGTCACAAAAACATTCAATACTTCAGTTCTCAAGTGTGAGTTTTATATCAGTCCCCTGGAAACAGTTTGTATCCTCCAATAAATTTTTACAGTTGATTCACCTGCCTGATACCCCTCAGCCATTTCCTTCAGAAGCTGTCAAAGCCGCCAACGATAATATATGGCCCGACCAACAAGAACAGCTGTAGCCATTCTCTCTGCAGGTTCTCGCACCCTGTTCTGCATAAAATAATACATCAAGATTAATTGATTTCCCGTCACTCTCACAGAACAGAAAATTAATTTTCATGTAGCTATTTTCCCCAGCATATGAATTTTGTACATGGCAAGTAATTTAAGTTTTTAATTATTCATGAGAAAGAAGGGGGTGGGAAGAAACATGATAAAGTAAGCTTGCAAAAACCCCAAGGCCAATCTCTGGGCCTGGGTTTGTGCTGAGGCAACAATAGCATTCACTAATGCCCATATAAATAATATATGTATTAACATATATCTTAGTACAACATCAATTTCTCTCACTCTGACCCAAGACTACCAGGTCACCCTGCGGTACTTTGTCAAAGTCACTGCACTGGTTACATATGACATGCTGTGGGAAAACACGGAACATGTCAGCCATATTGAGTTGACCTCTGCCCGCCTCTCGGCGGTGGCCACAGAGCCCAGGCATGATTGCAGGTAATTTAACGGTCAGTGTGAGTGGGACCAGGCACAAGTTGCTAATCATCCAGGTGCTACCTCAGCAAGTCTTCCATTTGCAGGTGCCACTGACTTGTGAACAAGAGAAATGAAGCCAGAAAATAGAAAGAAAGCATTTGACTCACTCAGGCCTCATCTCTCACAGACTCTCAGCAGAGCAGCATGAGAAAAGCTGTCCGCTCAGGAGGGGAAACCACAATGTGAGCACCTCCGGCCATCAAGTATACTTGCTAAAACGTGAACAAAATGCTCCCACAGTAGCACCTTAGCAGTTCCCCTGGCACACTTCACGTAAACTGCAAGGCGGGCGAGCGCGGAGCCCACCCCATCCCGCAGCCTGAGTTACCCCTGCTGGGACCACACCTGATGCACCTCACACAGCACCTGGGCACTGAGGAAAAGGCCACCAGGGCCAAGGAGTTTTGGTCTTGGATTATTTTTTTTATACCATTTCTGCCCTGAATGTTAAGGTTTAGTGTGAAATTAAGAGATCACTACAAACAATTGATCCTCTCCCAGTTAAACAAGGAGACCTCACAAGCACTAGTCAAGAATCAGGGAGAGAAGAGAATCTGATCCAATCACCAAAGCCATACAGGACAAGGGATGTTCACAAGAGAGGTGAGTAAGGAGAAGCCTCACTCAACCTAACAAGAGGCAGACAGAGAGCACAGCCCAAGTGGCTCTGAGACAAGAACTTGCTTGGGTGACCTGAGTAAGACTCTCTGATTTGGGGCCTGCGCCCCTCCCCTGTAAATGCCTCACCCGCAGGGACAGAATTTTAGCAAGGAAAAGACAAGCTGAGAAGGTCAAAACCAAAAATGAAAGAAAAACAAAATAGGTCATAAAAAAAAAGAAAAGAAAAAAGACTTTTTCCCTGGAAGGATGAGGGTGGGGGGGACACTTGGTTGGAGGAAGCGGTTGAGTTTCATGAATGCCATAAATATTAATAAAGATGCAAAAGGCAAAAAGGGAAGTTTCTATGAACATCTTTTCTTAACATTATGCAAACGGCCACTCTAATCCAAAAGCAGAGAGAACCAAGAAATTGCTTCTCAGCTTAAAGTAGCCTTGCCGCTCGCTGGAGGCCAGAGGGACACGTGCTGCCGGCATCCGCGATAAAGCCCGTTTCCCAGGAGCTGGTGCCACCTGTAAGAACTCACTTCACGGAAAAATGTGGCACCCAGGCGGTGGCAGAGTGTAGGCTGCTTTAATAATGTTTCAGAGGAGAGCTTCAGGATTCTATTTCTATTACCTTAATGGCTCCAGACAAAGGGGTAACATGATACGGCAGGCCAAGCAGCTGATTATTAGCACTGAAGACCAGCTTGTCAACTAAGGCTCTGTTAAAATTCAAAGGAGGGGAGGCCATCTCCATTGTTTCATGGGATGTATTTGTGAAGGTAGAGTCAATGAGGTGTGCTCAAGTCTTTGTACCTCAGGGTTTAAAAAGAAAACAAAACAGGATGAGGAAATTAAAGATAGCATGGAGACCCCAACAACAAAGACCTTACTCAAAGGCTGCTGAACAAACCTGTATCATGGTGCTGCAATGGGGCCCAGTGTCAGCAAACCCGTCCAGGCCCTCAGGACCTTGAGCTGCCCACAGCCACGTTCCTGGGATGGCCTCCCGACAATCCTGCCCAGTGGGGAGGGGGTGAAAGCACAGGCCCAGGGAATGCCGGGGAAATTTTCAGCTACTTATTATTTACTGATGAACACATTTGACACACTCCTTACTTTGCTGAGGGTTCTGCCATACTGCTAGGTTGGTTACAAAGGCTTGAAGAGGCAGAGCAGCAAGAGCTATCCTCCCAGGATGCTGAAGATGTGGCTTGCTTCTGACGGCTGATGGAGCTTCAGGAATGCAACTTAACAAGTGGATCTAATGAATCAACTCTGGCGATCAGGTGGTATTTGAGTACTGTGGAGTGTGGTGTGTGGTGTGACGTGTGTGTGTGTGTGTGTGTATGTGTGTGTATGTGTGTGTATGTGTGTGCATGTGTGGGTGTGTGTGTGTCTAGGAAGGGAGACAACATGGAGTTTGAGGAAAACCTGAAATATTCAGAATGGCTCCAAAATCTGCACCAACTAAGACTGCAGCCCAGTCCTGCTTCCCCACAAGACCGAGAGCACAGCAGTTGCCATCTGCATGGCAGCAGAGGTGCATTTCAGTTTATACCTGTGTTTGTAGGTTTTCTTCATCTGATAGGGAGAAGGAGGTTTGCTTTATTTTATTTCAAAAATAATCCTATTGAAAACATAAATGAACTCATTATGCACACCGTAAAAGTGTGTGTGTGTGTGTGTGTGTGTGTGTTGGAAATTATGTAACTAAAAATGTAAAAAACTTCTTGAAGTCGATGTTGCTACTGGCATATTTTAAAGGTCTTTGTTTCTGTAAATTCAATTGAGTGTTTCTATTTCTAAGTCTGGCAAGAGGTTCTAATTATTGTTAGAAGCCTAATTAGCATTTAGTATTACATTACAACAACTGCAGCAAAATTGTACCCATTCTCCAATAAACAGTATTCACAGTATGCAATCAAGCCGCTGCACCGAGCAATGAGAATTAATAGCACCGCACGACAATGGTAAATCCTCCATCTCCTGCTGTGTGTGTTTAATAATTTTTCACTCCTTCCAGATTGTTCCCATCAAGCACAATTCCCAAGGTCCTAATCAACCACCCTCCCCATCAATACTACACAGAGATCTGAGCACTGAAAATTATCTGCAATTTCAAAAAGTGCTTTGTTGCATTATTAGGCCACTGACCTAAGAGGTAATGGGTAAATAGTTTCTGAAAAATGTCCAAAGCACAACATAAATTAAAGCTTATAGTCTTGCCTGCTGTTCTCACCATAGTTATAACTGCAAACTATTACGTTTTTTACACAATATTCCTAACTATAATTTTACACCATAATACTGGTGCAAAGCTCCAAATGTTCCTCTTTCACGTGCCTTCATTTACTAAACAAGGAGAGCTGGGGCAGGGGCGGGGGGGGGGGAGCTAATGTATTCAGTTCTTTACAATTACTCTTGGTCGCACTCGCCCCACCGTCTTGCCCCTCTGCCCTTTTCCTGCCCCTCCCCAAAAGTTCTTAAATAGTATGTAAACATTTTACAGTGGACAAAGGTAAGAGATTTTAAAAGTAGTGGTGCCTGTCACACTTTCTGTATCTCACACACTCGTGGGAAGATTCATAGAATTAGGGTCTGATGCTTCTGCGTGGACCCGGGGAGGGACTAGGGAATCTCAGCCGGGAGGGTAGTTTCCAGTACCTTCTGTTGCCTGGTGACTGCTGACAAGTTTAAAAGTGTTACACAAGCCCAAGGCAGAAGGAGAGCAACACTTTGTCTCAACAATCTGATGACTGTACTTTGGGGCTAATATGAAAAGAAGTTTTTGGCCAAGGAAAACAGAGCCTGGAGCCTCCAATCATAGCAGAATGCAAGAACAAAGCCTTCCCAGTGTGGCTAACCCAGAGGCCGCACACAGCCCATCCCAGCAACCCCTACCAGGAACGGGCATCAGTACTAATCTCGGAGTCTGGGTTGGAAGTTCTGCTGTTGTGGCTGATTATTTGTTTGTTTCACACAGCAACTAAGAGAAAGGAATTTCTGACAGCTTAGTGCAACTGAACCAAATAAATATCTGAGGGCCTTCTCTGAGCCAAGCGAGAAGCCAGATTACCTCGTGGTTGCCACACTTTACAATAAAAATACTTTTCATTATTTTGCCACTATACATCAACAACTCTGAAAACAAGACTTTTACAACCTTGGTAAACTAATGCCATCAATGTCTCCAGACTAATGACTTACTGAGTAATAAAACCAAGTCTTCTCCAACATCATCATAATACTCCTCAGTCACACACTTATTAATTCATTCAACAAATATTTACTAAGCACCTGCTACCTGTCCCATACACTTGGGACACATGTGGAACAAGGAAGGCAATAATGTCTGCCTTTGAGAACACGAATTCCAGCATGAGGTAGGTAGACCATCTCCAATTATCTCAACAAATAAGAAAGGGATGTGTGTTAGAAGGCGATAAACAGTAACAGGCAGTGGTAACAGAGGAAGCAAAGGCAGAGCAGCATAAGAGGAACAGCAGCTCTTAAGGGAGAAGGTTGCAATATTAAAGCGAGTAGCCAGGCTGGGCCTCTGTGAGAAGGTGATATTTGACAAAGACTTAAAAAGAAAGAAAAATGCTTGATAAGAGTTTTTAATCCTCTTGAATTTCTCCTGCTAATTCCAGAAAAAACCCCATCCTATTTCCTAAACCATAGTCTGCTGGGCTGGTTAGCATCCACTGAGTGAACAGACGTCACTGCAGGATAGCAGGTGCCAAGACAGAAAACCCTGTCTCTCCTGAGAACAGACCAACAGCTGTCAGAGGGGAGGGGAAATCGCAGGCTGGGTGAAGAAGGTGAAGGGAATTAAGAAAAAAAAAACACACAAAAACCCCCACACCTCATAGACAGACAACAGGATGGTGATTACGCAATATTCCTAACTAGAGGGAAGGGCAACAAGGGAATAAAGGGTGATGGAAGGAGACTTGACTAGAGGTGGGGAGCACACATACAATTACAGAATTGTACCCCTCACACCTACAGAATTTTATTAACCAATGTCACTCAAGTAAATTTAAAAAAAAAGAATAAATTTTAAGAAATCTGTCTCTCCTCTTCACCTTAGTGTCCTCAGCAATGAACACTGTGCCTAACAAGAGTAGGTTCTCAATAAGCATTCACTAAGTAAATGAGCACATAAGTGAATCAGCAGTAATGCATTATTTTCAGAATACCAAATAATTTTCTAAATACTAGTACAATTAAGACCTTATGAGTAACAAGTTCTTTTTCCCCAGCTATATTCAGATATAATCGACATATAACACTGTATAATTTTAATGTATACAACATATGATGTAGTATATGTATATATTGTGAAATGATTACTACAATAAGGTTAGCGAAGTGAACACATCAAGCACCTTACAGTTTGTATGTGTTCGCAACTTGCAAACATAATACTCCATTGTTAACTATAGTCATATACTGCAGATTACCTCCCTGGAACTTATTCATCTTATAACTGGAAGTTTGTACATTTTGACCACCTTCACCCATTTCCTCCAGCACTCAACCCCTACTCCTGGCAACCACCAATATACTGTTTCTATGAGTTTGGTTTTTTAAATTTTACATGTAAGTAAGGTCATACTGAACTTGTTTTTTTCTCTGACTTACGTATTTCACTTAGCATAATGCCCTTAAGATCTACCCATGTTGTCACAAATGGCAAGATATCTTTATTTGTATGGCTAAATAATAGATAGATAGATAGATAGATAGATAGATAGATAGATAGATAGATAGATAGATAAATAGATAGATAGATAGATTCTTTGCCTTAGCTATTGTAGATAATGCTGCAATGAATTGAATATGGGGATGGAGACATCTCTTTGAGGTAGTGATATCATTTCCTTCAGGAAATATGCAACAGAATAATTTCTAAATCATATGTTAGTTCTATTTTTAATTTTTTGAGGAATCTCCATATTGTTTTCCACAGTGGCTGCACCAATTTACATTCCCACCAGCAGTGTACAAGCACTCTCTCTAACACTAGTTATGTATTGTCTTTTTGATAACAGCTATTCTAACAGGTGTGAAATATTATCTCATTGTGATTTTGATTTTGATTTCCCTGATTAGTGATGCTGAGAACCTTTTCATATACCTGTTAATAATTTGAATATCATCTTTGAAAAAATGTCTATTTAGATCCTTTTCCCATTTTTAACTGGGTTATTTGCGGGGGGTGTTATTGAGTTGTAGGAGTTCCTTATATTTGTTTAATATTAACTCCTTATTAGATAAGTGTTTGGCAAACATTTTGTCCCATTCCATACGCTGTCTTTTCATTTTCTTGTTTATTTACTTTACTATGTAAAAGAAGATATATGTTTTTAATTTAATGTATATGACTTGCTCATTTTGCTTCTATTACCTTTGCTTTTGGAGTCATATCCATGAAGGCATTCCAAGACCAATGTCAAGCAGTATTTTCCTTATGTTTTTTTCTAAGAGTTTTATGGTTTCAACTCTTACATTTAGTCTTAAAATTCTTCATTTTGAGTTCATTCTTGTGAGATGTGTAAGATAGAGATTCACTTTCATTCTTTTGAATGTTAATATCTGGTTTTCCCAATGTCCTTTATTGAAGAGACTATCTTTTCTTCATTGAATATTTTGAACTCCTTGTTAAATATTAGTTAACTATATACGGGCTCTCAATTCTGTTCCTTTGGTCTATGTGCCTATTTTTGTGCCAGTACCACATTGTTTTGATTTTTATGGCTTTATCACGAAGTGTGATGCCTTCAGCTTTGTTCTTTACTCTTGGGGTTGCTTTGGCTATTCGTAGTCTTTTGTAGTTCCATATGAGTTTTACTGTTACTTTTTTTTTTTTTTAATAAATTTTTATTAATGGTAATGGGATGACATTAATAAATCAGGGTACATATATTCAAAGAAAACATGTCTAGGTTATTTTGTCATTAAATTATGTTGCATACCCCTCGCCCAAAGTCAGATTGTCCTCCGTCACCCTCTATCTAGTTCTCTGTGCCCCTCCCCCTCCCCCTAACTCTCTCCCTCCCTCCCTCCTATGTCCTCCCTCCCCCCACCCCTGGTAACCACCACACTCTTGTCCATGTCTCTTAGTCTCGTTTTTATGTTCCACCAATGTATGGAATCATGTAGTTCTTGTTTTTTTCTGATTTACTTATTTCACTCCTTATAATGTTATCAAGATCCCACCATTTTGCTGTAAATGATCTGATGTCATCATTTCTTATGGCTGAGTAGTATTCCATAGTGTATATGTGCCACATCTTCTTTATCCAGTCTTCTATTGAAGGGCTTTTTGGTTGTTTCCATGTCTTGGCCACTGTGAACAGTGCTGCAATGAACATGGGGCTACATGTGTCTTCACGTATCAATGTTTCTGAGGTTTTGGGGTATATGCCCAGTAGAGGGATTGCTGGGTCATAAGGTAGTTCTATTTGCAGTTTTTTGAGGAACCACCATACTTTCCTCCATAATGGTTGTACCACTTTACAGTCCCACCAACAGTGAATGAGGGTTCCTTTTTCTCCACAGCCTCTCCAACATTTGCTATTACCCGTCTTGTTGATAATAGCTAATCTAACAGGGGTGAGGTGGTATCTCATTGTAGTTTTGATTTGCATTTCTCTAATAACTAATGAAGCTGAGCATCTTTTCAAATATCTGTTGGCCATTTGTATCTCTTCCTGGGAGAAGGGTCTGTTCATTTCCTCTTCCCATTTTTTTATTGGATTGTTTGTTTGTTTGTTGTTGAGTTTTATGAGTTCTTTGTAAATTTTGGATATTAGGCCCTTATCTGAGCTGTTGTTTGAAAATATCATTTCCCATTTAGTTGGCTGTCTGTTTATTTTTATATCAGTTTCTCTTGCTGAGCAAAAACTTTTTATTCTGATGTAGTCCCATTCATTTATCTTTGCCTTCACTTCTCTTGCCTTTGGAGTCAAGTTCATAAAATGTTCTTTAAAACCCAGGTCCATGATTTTAGTACCTATGTCTTCTTGTATGTACTTTATTGTTTCAGGTCTTATATTTAGGTCTTTAATCCATTTTGAATTAATTTTAGTACACGGGGACAGGCTGTAGTCGAGTTTCATTCTTTTGCATGTGGCTTTCCAGTTTTCCCAACACCATTTGTTGAAGAGGCTTTCTTTTCTCCATTGTGTGTTGTTGGCCCCTTTATCAAACAAAGATTATTTGACCATATATATGTGGTTTTATTTCTGGGCTTTCTATTCTGTTCCATTGGTCTGAGTGTCTATTTTTCTGCCAATACCATGCTGTTTTGATTATCGTGGCCCTATAATATAGTTTAAAGTCAGGTATTGTAATGCCCCCAGCTTCATTCTTTTTCCTTAGGATTGTTTTGGCTATTCGGGGTTTTTTATAGTTCCATATAAATCTGATGATTTTTTGTTCCATTTCTTTAAAAAATCTCATAGGAATTTTGATGGGAATTGCATTAAATTTGTATATTGCTTTGGGTAATATGGCCATTTTATTCTTCCTATCAAAGAACAAGGAATATTTTTCCATCTCATTGTATCTTTTTCGATTTCCCTTAACAATGCTTTGTAATTTTCATTATATAGGTCCTTTACATTCTTTGTTATGTTTATTCCTAGGTATTTTATTTTTTTTGTTGCAATCGTGAAGGGGATTATTTTTTTGAGTTCGTTTTCTAATATTTCATTGTTGGCATAAAGAAAGGCTATGGACTTTTGTATGTTAATTTTGTATCCTGTGACCTTACTGTATTGGTTTATTGTTTCTAATAATCTTTTTGTGGAGTCCTTCGGGTTTTCGATGTATAGGATCATATCATCAGCAAAAAGTGATACCTTTACTTCTTCTTTTCCGATATGGATGCCTTTTATTTCTTTGTCTTGTCTGATTGCTCTGGCCAGAACTTCTAGCACCACATTAAATAAGAGTGGAGAGAGTGGACAACCCTGTCTTGTTCCTGATTTAAGGTAGAAAGTCCTCAGTTTTATGCCGTTTAATATGATGTTGGCTGATGGTTTATCATATATGGCCTTTATCATGTTGAGATATTTTCCTTCTATACCCATTTTGTTGAGAGTCTTAAACATAAAATTGTGTTGTATTTTATCAAAAGCCTTTTCTGCATCTATTGATAAGATCATGTGGTTTTTGTTCTTTGTTTTGTTGATATGGTGTATTATGTTAACCGTTTTGCGTATGTTGAACCATCCTTGAGATTCTGGGATGAATCCCACTTGATCATGATGTATTATTTTTTTAATATGTTGTTGTATTCGGTTTGCCAGTATTTTGTTTAGTATTTTAGCATCTGTATTCATTAGAGATATTGGTCTGTAGTTTTCTTTCTTTGTGCCATCCTTGCCAGGTTTTGGTATGAGGGTTATGTTGGCCTCATAAAATGTGTTTGGAAGTATTGCTTCTTCTTCAATTTTTTGGAAGACTTTCAGTAGAATAGGAACCAAGTCTTCTTTGAATGTTTGATAGAATTCACTAGTATAACCATCTGGGCCTGGACTTTTATTTTTGGGGAGGTTTTTAATAGTTTTTTCTATTTCCTCCCTGCTGATTGGTCTGTTTAGGCTTTCTGCATCTTCATGACTCAGTCTAGGAAAGTTGTATTGTTCTAGGAATTTATCCATTTCTTCTAGATTGTTGTATTTGGTGGCATATAATTTTTCATAGTATTCTACAATAATTCTTTGTATATCTATGATGTCTGTGGTGATCTCTCCTCTTTCATTTTGGATTTTATTTATTTGAGTCCTGTGCCTTTTTTCCTTGGTGAGTCTTGCCAAGGGTTTGTCAATTTTGTTGATCTTTTCAAAGAACCAGCTCCTTGTTTTATTGATTTTTTCTATAGTTTTTCTGTTCTCTATTTCATTTATTTCTGCTCTGATTTTTATTATCTCCTTTCTTCGGCTGGTTTTGGGTTGTCTTTGTTCTTCTTTTTCTAGTTCCTTAAGGTGTGAAGTTAAGTGGTTTACTTCGGCTCTCTCTTGTTTGTTCATATAGGCCTGAAGGGATATGAACTTTCCTCTTATTACTGCTTTTGCTGCATCCCAGAGATTCTGATATGTCGTATTTTCATTTTCATTTGTCTGTATATATCTTTTGATCTCTGCGCTTATTTCTTCTTTGACCCATTCATTTTTTAGAAGTATGTTGTTTAGTTTCCACATTTTTGTGGGTTTTTCCCCCTCTTTTTTGCAGTTGAATTCTAGTTTCAAGGCTTTATGATCAGAAACTATGCTTGGTACAATTTCAATTTTTCTAAATTTGCTGATATTGTCTTTGTGGCCCAACATATGGTCAATTCTTGAGAATGTTCCATGTACACTAGAGAAAAATGTATACTCTGTCGCTTTGGGATGAAGTGTCCTGTAGATGTCTATCATATCCAGGTGTTCTAGTATTTCATTTAAGGCCACTATATCTTTATTGGTTCTTTGTTTGGATGACCGATCTAGAGCCATCAGCGGTGTATTGAGGTCTCCAAGTATGATTGTATTTTTGTTAGTTTTTGTTTTAAGGTCAATAAGTAGCTGTCTTATATATTTTGGTGCTCCTTGGTTTGGTGCATATATATTAAGGATTGTTATGTCTTCTTGATTCAACTTCCCCTTAATCATTATGAAATGACCATTTTTGTCTCTGAGTACTTTTTCTGTCTTGTAGTCAGCATTATTAGATATGAGTATTGCTACACCTGCTTTTTTTTAGGTGTTGTTTGCTTGGAGTATTGTTTTCCAGCCTTTCACTTTGAATTTGTTTTTATCCTTGTTGCTTAGATGTGTTTCTTGTAGGCAGTATATAGTTGGATTTTCTTTTTTAATCCATTCTGCTACTCTGTGTCTTTTTATTGGTAAGTTTAATCCATTTACATTTAGTGTAATTATTGACACTTGTGGGTTCCCTACTGCCATTTTATAAATTGCTTTCTGTTAGTTTTGTATCTAGTTTGATTCTTCTCTTTTGTTTTTCTATCATTTGTTTTTGTTTGTTTGTGTTCCATACTTCTTTCCTCTGTTGCTACCTTTTTTAAGTGTTTTTGTGGTGGTTTTTTCAAGGGTGGTTACCATTAAGTAATGAAAAGGGTACCTACCATATTCATTGTAGTACCCTATCTTATGAGTATTTCTGCACTTCATCGTCCTTTGCTACTGTTAATCTCCATCCTCTCCCCCCTTTTTTTTCCTTTGTTGTCACAGTTTAAGTTTGGTTTTATTGTGTTCTTGGTGGAGCTGTTACTTGTGGTGTTGTTTTCTTTTGTTCTTTGAATCTGGTTGGAAAACCCCCTTTAGTATTTCCTGGAGTGGGGGCTCTCTGTTGATAAATTCTCTCATCTTTTCTGTATTTGTGAATGTTTTTATATCTCCTTCATACTTGAAGGATAGCTTTGATGGGTATAGTATTCTTGGCTGAAAGTTCCTCTCTTTCAGGGCTTTAAATATTGGGGTCCACTCTCTTCTAGCTTGTAGAGTTTCTGCTGAGAAATCTGATGATAATCTAATAGGCCTTCCTTTATATGTTGTACTCTTCTTTTCCCTGGCTGCCTTGAGAATTTTTTCTTTGTCATTGGTTTGTGTCATCTTTATTATGATGTGCCTTGGAGTGGGTTTGTTGGGGTTAAGAAAACTCGGTGTTCTGTTTGCTTCTTGAATTTGAGGCTTTAGTTCTTTCCACAGGCTTGGGAAATTCTCGTCTATTATTTGTTTGAGTATATTCTCCATTCCATTTTCTTTCTCTTCTCCCTCTGATATACCTACTATTCTTATGTTATTCTTTCTGATGGAGTCAGACAATTCCTGTAGGGCTTTCTCGTTTTTTATTATTTTTGAGTCTCTTTCTTCTTCTCTCTGTTGTGCCTCAAGTTGTTTGTCTTCTATTTCACTAATCCTATCTTCAATCTGGGCTGTTCTGTTAGCTAAGCTTGTTACCTTGTTTTTCAGCTCGTGAATTGAGTTTTTCATTTCTGTTTGATTTGTTTTTATAGTTTCAATTTCCTTGGTAATATATTCTTTGTGTTCATTGAGTTGTTTTCTGATCTCCCTATATTGCCTTTCTGTGTTTTCTTGTATATCTCTGAGTATTTTTAAGATTTCTATTTTAAATTCTCTGTCATTTAGCTCCAAGGCTTCCAATATGTTAAGTCTTTTCTCCATAGATTTTTCCACATCTATTTGTGTTACCTCTCTTTCTTTTGTATCCATAGTATTCGATTTCCTCTTTCTTATTGGCATCTGAAGGTGGTCTTGTTGATAGCACTAATTAGAATTAATAAAGAGTAAAAAGTAAAAAAAAAAAAAAAAAAAAAAGGTAAAACACCCCACAAAAAAAAAACAAACAGTAATAATTTATTATTTTCCCCTTTTTTCTTTCTTCTCTTTCCCTCCTCTCCCCTCCTCAGGGAAATATCGTGCCTATAATGAAGGGCTTGATTTGGGGTGGAGAGTTCAAGGGGCAAAAAAAGGGAGTAGGGACCTACTAAATGCAAAAAAAAAAAAAAAAAGGAGGAAAATCTTAGACAAGCATAAGATGATTTGCTTGTAAGTGATGGTTGACTAAGAGATATAATGAGAGTGATAAGAGGGAACCAGAAAAAAGGACGAAAAAAAAGAATAATAAAGAAGAAAAAAATAAAAATAATAAGTAAAAGTCTGTTGTATTAAGTGGAGCGAAGACTAAATACAATGGAGACCTTGGGTTGGGAGGACCCAAAATGCCACAAAAATAAACAAACAAACAAGAAAAAAACAAAAACAAAAGCGAAAAAGAAAAAAGGTAAAACACCCTTGAGAAATAAAGCCAAAAAAAGCCTTGAGTCCCAAATTAACTAATTTGTTCTTGATTGAGGATTAAATGGGAGGAAAGTAAAACGAGTAAAGAAAAAACGAATAGAAAGGAAAAAATAAAAAAAGGAGAAAAATGAAGGAAGAAAAAAAAAAGGAAGAGAAAAAAACAAAATAAAGCAAAACAGAAAATAAACAAAAGAGGAGAGAGTGAGAGTTAAGTGTTTTGGAGTATAACCTTAAAGGAGGGTGAGGATGAAGAAGAGAAATAAAATGTAACACTCATGGGTAGTGTAGTTCAAGAAAAGGGAAGCATAAGATGGGCAGAGAATAGAAGGACCGAGGTGGAGGAAATAAAGACAATAAGATAGAAGAAACGAACAACAACAACAAAAAATTAGTGAAACAAGTTGTAAAGTCTGTGGATTTTTCTTGATTTTGAGAGGTTAACTTCTTCCTTTTTCTTTTCTCTCCCTCTTCCTGGTCGGTGACTCTGTACCCCAGGCTCTGCCCCTGTGTCACACTTAGGTAGGGATTTGCAATTGATGGGATTCTATGGCAATGTCATATAATTGGCTTTAGTCTTGCTGGAGGTCAAGGCTTGTTGGCGTTTGCAGGGTCCAACGATGAGAGAGTTTGCTTTCCTGGAGTCTCTCTCCTAGTCCCCCCTTCCTGAATTAGCAGCCTGGTGATCCAGCTATAAGGCTGCAACTGCTTCTGCCTGGGGCATGAGAGGCTCAAAGAGCTGGGAAATCCCCACTCTATCCCCACTCAGCGCAAGGCTTTGGGAAAGGCTCTGGCAGTCAGGGTCTCCAGTGTAATCAGGCGGGGGTGGGAGTCAATTGTTGTCAAGGTGACTGTTCAGCGCCTAGCATTCAGTTGGACCTCTCAACCCAGGCTTTCCACACTTTGTAGCCTGTTTTGGCTGGGAAGAAGAGGCACTAGTCTCTGCTTGCGACTAGTGTAGTATAGATCTTATTATCTGCCAAGTCCCTCTTGTTAGTGTTTATCCCTGAATATGGAGGCTCTATCAATCAGAAGTTGCCCCCGTCCCTTTAGCGAGAGGCACTAAAAAATATCACACCTCTTGTCTTGGATCGCTGAACTGAGAGAGATCTTATCAATTAGAACTCGTGGGTGCGCAGATTTCATGGGTTAAGCTAATTTCAGTGATTGGGTCGCAGCTGTGCTCCCGAAGGTATTTCAGGCTGCCTGCGCGCACCCCTCCCCCAACGCTTGATTGTTAGCTTGAATGGCTGGGTGAGGTGCCCCGCCCACGGAGAGAATCTCCCAAGTAGGGAAGACCGCACTGGCGCCTCTCCCGCTCCCCGCTGCTGGCGGCTGGGGCGCACCGGGCGCAGGATAATGGGGCACCCTGGGTGTGCGGGCCAGTAGGGCGCTCTGGGCGCGTGGAATGCCCAGGGCACGCGCGCGAATGGGGTGCTCCGGGCACCGGTGGCTGGGGACTCTCACTCGCAGTGCGCGGGCCGCTGGGAACGTTAGCGGTGCTCGCTCTGCAACAGGACCGGGCGCCTGCCGGTGGCTGCTCGCCGCTCCCGAGTGTGGGTTGACTCACCCCAGGCTCACTCCCTCCGGGGCTTGAATGAACGTCCCTGTGGTAGCTTCCTCCACACCCTCGTCTCTCAGATTCAAGTGATAACAGTCCTTTCGCTTTCAGTTTGTGTGGAACTCCGGAATGCTCCGAGGATATATTTTTCTGTTTCTAGTTGATAAATTTGTTGCGATTTTGGGGAGATCTGTCGGACGCACTGCTCGTGGCGCCATTTCCGTTACTGTTACTTTTTTAATGTGAAAAATTCCATTGAGATTTTGCTATAAATTACACTGAATGGTTCAAACAGTTTAACAAGATTAATTCTTCCAATTCATGAACACAGGATTTCTTTTTATTTATTTGTGTCTTCAGTTTTTTTCATCAGTCTGAAAGTTGTCAGTGTACGGATCTTTTACCTCATTAATTAAATTGTATTGTTCCCAAAGTTAAAAGAAAAGCTTTCAACCTTTCATCACTGAGTATGGTGTTACCTAAGGGCTTGTTATAAAGTCCTTTTTATGCTGAGGCATGTTCCTCCTATACCCAATTTGCTCCAAGTTTTTATCGTAAATGGATGTTGAATTTTGTCAAATGCTTTTCCTACATTAATTGAAATTATATGATTTGTATCTTTCATTCTATTAATTTGGTATATGACATTATTTGGTTGGGTGTGTTGAGCCATTCCTGCATTTCATGAATGAGTCTCAGTTGATCACGGTATATAACCCTTCTAATGTGTTGTTGAATTTGGTGTGCTAGTAATTTGTTGAGAATTTTTACATCTATATTCATTAGACATATTGGCCTGTAGTTTTCTTTTCTTGTGGTATCTTTATCTGGCTTTGGTATCAGGGTAATGCTGGCCTTATAAAATGAGTTTGGGAGTGTTACCTCTTCTCACTTTTTAGGAATAATTTGAAGAAGATTGGCATTAACTGTTTTTTAAATGTTTCGTATAACTTACCAGTGACATCATATGCTTATGGTATCTCTATGAGAGGATTTATTTAGTGATTCAATCTTATTACTTGTTTTTGTCTGCTTAGATTTTCACTGTCTTCACAATTCAGTCTTAGTAGGTTGTATATTTCTAGGAATTTATCAATTTCTGATTGGTTGTGCAATTTGTTGGTATATAATTGTTCATAAGTCTTTATTATCCTTTGTATTTCTGTGATTTCAATTGCAGTATCCCTTATTTCATATCATTGTTTTAGTTTTATTTAGAATTAAATTTAATGGGATGATATTGATCAATAAGAGTATACAGGTTTCAGGTAAACATTTCTATAGCATTTGAATGGCTGATAGAGTTGTGTTATTGATTTGGGTCCTCTCTCTTTTTTCCTTGCTTAGCCTAACTAAAAGTTTCTCCCTATTATTTATCTTTTCAAAAACCACTTTTAGTTTTGTTAATCTTTTTTATTATTTTCTCATTCTCTATTTTATTTATTACTGCTCTAAATTATTATTTCCTTCCTTCTGCTAACTTTGAAATTAGCTTGTTCTTTTTCTAGTTCCTTGAGGTGGCAAGTTAGGTTGTTTGTTTGAGATCTTTTTACTTTTTTATTGCTATAATATTCTCTCTTGAACGTTTTTTTCTTTAGAGAGAGAAAGACAGACAGTGAGAGACAGACAGGAAGGGAGAGAGATGAGAAGCATCAACTCCTGGTTGCAGCACCTTAGTTGTTCATTGATTGCTTTCTCATATGTGGCTTGACCTGGGGGGCTCCAGCTGAGCCAGTGACCCCTTGATGAACCAGCAACCTCGGGTTTCAAATCAACAATGTTTGGGTTCAAGCCAGTGACCATGTTTAAGCCAGATGAGCCGGCACTCAGGCAAGGGACCTCGGAGTTTCGAACCTGAGTCCTCAGCATCCTAGGTTGACACTTAATCCAATGCACTACTGCCTGTTCAGACCCCTCTTGAACTTCTAGAACTGTAACCCATAGATCTGGTATGTTGTGTCTCTGTTTTAATTTTCCATTTTGTCTCAAAATAGTTTAAATTTCCTCTTTCATTTATTCTTTGATTCATTGGTTTTCCAAGAATATGTATTTGTAAATTTTTCAGCTTTCCTCTTGCTATTGATTTCTAGTTTCATACTATCGTGGTCAGAAAATATACTTAATATAATTTCTACCTTCTTGAATTTATTGAGATTTGCTTTGTGGCCTAATATTTTATCTACTAGAAAATATTCCACCTGCACTTGAGATGAATATGTATTCTGCTTCTGTTGAACAGAATGTCCTGCATATGTCTGTTAAGTCCAAGAAGTCTATAATGTTGTTTAAATCTATTTCCTTATTGATTCTGTCTGGATGATCTATCCATTTTTGAGAATGGAGTATTAAAGTCCACAACTATTACTGTATTGCTATTTATTTCTCCTGTTAGCTCTGTGTTAGCTTTATATATTTAGGTACTCTGATGTTGGGAACATAAATATTTACAATAGTTATATCCTCTTGATTAATTGCCTCCCTTATCATATTATATAATAACCTTCTTTATCTCTTTTGACCACATTTAGCTTAAGATCTATTTTGTTTGAAATAAGTTTAGCTACCCCTGCTTTATCCTGCATACCATTCTCTTGAAATACCTTTTTCCATCTCTTTACTCTCAGTCTGTGTACTTAAAGCTAAAGTGAGTCTCTTGTAAAACCACATATTGTTGGACCCTTGTTTTTATATTGATTTAGCCATTCCATGACTTTAGGTTGGAGAATTTAGTCCATTTACATTTAAAGTGGTTATCAATAGGTAAGAACTTACTACTACCATTTTGCTCACTACTTTCTGTTTTATAGATCCTTTGTTCCTTGTTTTATTCTCACTGCCTTCCTTTGTGATTTGATAAATTTTGTGGTAGTATGCTTTGACTCCTTTATCATAATCTTTTGTCTATTTGCTCCAGACTTTTCTTTTGTGATAACCATGAAGCTTATACAAAATATCTTAGATATATAAGAATAATGAATTCTTTTTTCCCTTTAGAAAACTACTTTTATTATTATGTATGTATTTGGTGAGTCCTTCAAAATATCTTTATGCATAAACAAAAGCAAACTTACTATTTTTTCCCATGTTTTTACACAAGAGATAGCATATACATTCCCTGTCCTACCCCTGATTTTTTTACTTAAAAACTTATTTGAGAGATTTTTCCACATTATAATCAATGAGAATTCTCTTGTTTTTTTTAAATAGTTGTACTATCTATTCTACAGACATGCATCATTTATATCATCAGTCTCTGTGATGGCTATTCATATTGCTTCTAATCTTTTCTGCAATAAATTATCTTGGACATGCATTATTCTGCATATGGGCATGTCTAAGTGAAGGAAAACTTTCCAGAAGTGGTATTACTAGGCAAAAAGGCACATTAGTCAGAGTGTCAGCAAAAAACAGCACCTTTAAGTTAGGAAATTTTGAGACAGTCTTTAATCAATGCGTGAACAGAATGTAGGCAAAATATAAGAGTGTAGTACCTGAAGTTACTAACAATGGGGCTGTTACCACCCTGGGCTTCAGGGGCAAAGGGAAGGTGCCAACACCGGACTTTGGAAGAATAGTCCTATGTGAAGAACTATGACCTAAGTCAAACTTATCCAGCTCAAGGTGACTGTGCAAGGAGGGAGCTGAGAGATAAATAAATGATCCATCACTATCTTCCCTCCCTTCTTTTGGGGCTCTATGTTGGTGAACCCAACCAGAAGTCAGAGAACAAGGATGCTGGTGGCTATACCCACAGAAGACAGGATCCCAGGGCAAAGTAAAGGGGAAGATGGAGGTGTGTCTAAGGGAAACTGGGCACAGACAGGCTATACATTTGTAATTTTTTGATATCTTCTTTTTTTTTTTTTTTTTTTTTTTTTTACAGAGACAGTGAGAGTCAGAGAAAGGGATAGATAGGGACAGACAGACAGGAATGGAGAGAGATGAGAAGCATCAATCATCAGTTTTTCATTGCAACACCTTAGTTATTCATTGATTGCTTTCTCACATGTGCTTGACCGTGGGCCTTCAGCAGACTGAGTAACCCCTTGCTCGAGCCAGTGACCTTGGGTCCAAGCTGGTGAGCTTTGCTCAAACCAGATGAGCCTGCGCTCAAGCTGGCGACCTCGGGTTCTTGAACCTGGACCCTCCGCATCCCAGTCCGATGCTCTATCCACTGTGCCACCGCCTAGTCAGGCTCTTCTTTTTTAATTTTAAAAGGTTTTTATTGATTGACTTTAAAGAGAGAGGGAGAGAGAGAAAAAAAGAGAGGAGTGAGAGAGAGGGTGTGTGAGAGAAAGAAATATCAATTTGTTGTTACACTTATTTATGTACTCATTGGTTGATATTTTGGTTGATATGTATATATGTATGTATACACACACACACACACACACACACACCCTGACTGGGATTGAACTCGCAACCTTGTTGTACTGAGACAACACTCTAACCAACTGTGCTACCTGGCCAGGGCTGAGTAACATATTCTTAAAGTTGAAAAATAATTAAAGATCTTTTAGTACTAAATATGAGAAAACTGAGATCTAGAGCCAAAGTGATATTTGAATCCTGTGACTTTTCACTCCTTATCAGAGACAAAAAAAAAAAAAACCATGGTCGGGGATTTCAGAATCTGACAACTCCTCTTTATCCCTCCAACATGGCCTTGGGGGTAGTGGTCCCTGTCCCCATGATATGGTCTTACTCTCATTCTCAATAACCATTGAATATGTTCCCTTTTTGGTTCAGTCTTATATTTTTAAATTTTTTCTTACTCTTAATATCATCTAGACAAACCAAATATAACATTTGATACAAGTGGGAAAATGGAAGATGACAAAATACTCAAGGTCTATCCAATCAGAAGAAGAATGAGATATTTGTCTTGGCTTCCTGAACTGACATATAAACCCAGAAACCATCTCCGTTGCACCTCTTTGATATTAGAAAGACCTGAGTGAGCTGTGGGCAAAGGTCAGAATCTTCAAGGTTTAAGAAGTTTCCTTCTTAAATAAAATATCTCCCTCTATTTCCAAGAATATTATCAGTGAAAGTCCATTTATGCATCTCCTTTAGGCCTCATGATCTATCTCCTATTTTCAAATGACAGGTCCAATGGTATACAGAGAGCTCTGGTTATCCCCAACATCCTTATGCTCCTCTACCCACTCTACCCTTATTAAAGATACAGCACATTAATTAATTTGGAGGAGAAAATTGCTTCCTTTCTCTATACAAACTCCCAAGAGAAGAATTTCCCTTCTTTTTTTTTTACTTTGCTTTCTATCAAAGGCAAAGCAAGAAGAACTAAACTTCAAGGTAAGAAACCCCTCATTCGAAAGTATGGTGGTTCCTCAAAAAACTGCAAATAGAACTACCTTATGACCCAGCAATCCCTCTACTGGGTATATACCCCAAAACCTCAGAAGCATTGATACGTGAAGACACATGTAGCCCCGTGTTCATTGCAGCACTGTTCACAGTGGCCAAGACATGGAAACAACCAAAAAGCCCTTCAATAGAAGACTGGATAAAGAAGATGTGGCACATATACACTATGGAATACTACTCAGCCATAAGAAATGATGACATCAGATCATTTACAGCAAAATGGTGGGATCTTGATAACATTATAAGGAGTGAAATAAGTAAATCAGAAAAAAACAAGAACTACATGATTCCATACATTGGTGGAACATAAAAATGAGACTAAGAGACATGGACAAGAGTGTGGTGGTTACCAAGGGTGGGGGGGGAGGGAGGACATAGGAGGGAGGGAGGGAGAGAGTTAGGGGGAGGGGGAGGGGCACAGAGAACTAGATAGAGGGTGACGGAGGACAATCTGACTTTGGGCGAGGGGTTTGCAACGTAATTTGATGACAAAATAACCTAGACATGTTTTCTTTGAATATATGTACCCTGATTTATTAATGTCATCCCATTACCATTAATAAAAATTTATTAAAAAAAAAAAAAAAGAAACCCCTCATTCTGCCTCAACCACAGGATACATTATCATCTCAGTAAAATATCCTACTAATTTTTGTTCACTATGCATGAGAAAATAGTCAAACTGCATTACTAAAATAGAAAAACCAAGAGAGATGGCTCTTGAAGTTAGGACAAAAAGATGAAGAACATGTTCAAGGGAAGGAACAGTTTACCTGATGCTGACATATATGCATGACAAATATGACAGTGATAAATGCAAATCATACAGACCCCTCCCACTTCTCATTCAAACATTACAATATTACATAACCTATCTGGCCTTTCTCGATGGTAAGACAAAGGAATGGATTCATAAAAATTGTAATAATAACAATAATGGCAGCTACCCTTTATTAAGAGCTCCCCATTGTGCTAAGTGCTTTCCTGCATTTGCTCTTTCAAGCCAGGAATTTGGCAGTGGCCAGCACATGGCTGCCATAATCGCACATGGGGTACAGGCAGTTCATCAAGCATAGCCCCAGTATTTATTTTAATCAGTTCCTGAGATATTTCTTACACATATTTAAATTTGAGATATTGGGTTATTATTAAGAGCAATCCAAGTCTAAGGTGATCTTTGTGCATGTGATTCAGGAAGCATGGGTTTCTCCTTAAATTTGGAGCCACAGAGCATTAGTTTTCCAGAACTTTCCTTTCTTATCAGCTCTCAGGTCTGAGTTACAGCCTTTCCTGAGCCTTCAGCCTGTGCTTGGCTCATGGAATGTAAATTGCTCAGGACCCAGAAGCATGCCAGAATGTCCCTTCCACTTTGTGAGATCCACTTTGGGGTACAGAGAACCCTGAAATTCTCTGGCGAAATGATTCATAGCCCCACTTCCAGGGACTGACTATCCCTGGTTCATTCTACAAAAGTAAACCAGTGTGCCCAATGCGAACCTGAAAGATGACTATTTAGGATGAGCTGAGGGTGGATGTGCAGTGTGAACATGAAGGCATGTCTAGACACAGGGGCAGGGGTCCCTACAGAACAAGGCAGAGCCAGAGGTACAACGAGAATGGGGATGGGCCAAGGGCCAAGGTCCAAGGATAGGCTCTTTCCACACTACCACGTGTCAGCTTAAAACCCCAAGGAGGTGAAGAATTCTAAATTAAAATCTGGAATTTCAAATCATTAATGAAAGTATATTTGTCATGATAAGAAGATAGTATATATTTTATTTAGCTTTTTAGGCTTCATTTATAATTTAAATATTTAGATATATGGTATATGGGCTTCTATTTATATTCTTGCCCAAGAATTTATAAATGTTAGGAGTAATCCTGACCATTTCCCCAATGTTCCTCCCCATGGTTTAGTATTCCAAGGAATGAATGCTTCCTTTTCAATCACAGGTATGCCCCCTTTTAAGCAAACACAGATTTACACCAAAGGCACATTTGAGAGTAGGTGCTCCATTTACTAAAGGATTCCATTATTCATCAAACTCCCTTGATGCATATGGTTGAGCAAATTGATAAAAATTTATTACACACACACACACACACATGCAAAATCTCACAAATTCATCTTTTCATGTGTAAAGTAGAGGTGTTAGGGGGAAAATCTTAAATCATCTCCCCTTTACTATTATTTGATTTCACAGATAATATTTAGTCACTCCAGAAAAAAAAATAGAAAATGCAGATCATCAGAAGGAATGGTATAAAAATAATCTCTTACAGAACTTGGCCAGATGAGCACTGTCAGCAGTCAACAGTGCACAGACTTCAGATTTTTCCACTCTGACTACATACATGTGAGAACAAAGATGTAGGCGGCTAACTGTGTAAGTATTACGTCAGACCTAGACTACCAACAAGTTTTCAGTCCACCCATATGACAGGCAATGGGAAGTCCAAAGTTAATAAGACATGGTTTCTTCCTTATTAAATAGATCTTGTTCTATTGTTGAAGACCAACATATAAACCAATAATTACATTACAATACGAAAGGTGCCTTACCAGAAATTATAAAAATAACTAGAGAAGATTCTATAGAGAATCCAGAGATAGGAATGACTCTTTCTGCCTGGGGAATGACTTCAGCATTTTGACAGCAACAATATTCAAAACCTGGGCTTTCTATTCTAATTCAACAAATACTTACTGAATACTTACTGTGGGACAAGCACTATTTAAGTACTTGGTTCACAGAACAAGGCAAAGTTCTACACTCATGGAACTTACAGACAAACAAATTTCCAAATAAATAGATAAAGCAATGTCATACCTTCCCCTTGACTAATATGCAATAGGTGCTCAAATAATGGTTGTTGGATGTATAAAAGAATAAGAGTACATGATGAGCCCAGCTCTTAGCACTTCTACTTCAAAGGCAACTATTGTCCTTGAAGTTAGTGTAGCAGACAGTTTTGAAGTTTCGAAACACAACCTGGTATATCTGCTATTTCACTTAAAAAAATGAATCCAATAGGCTTAATCCAAAATCTAGCTCTGAATTGGGTTACCATGTGTTGTATTTGATTTGTATTTCCATCAGTATCAACCCAAGCATCCTTATATAGACACCAGCAATGTACATGATTTATAGCAAGTCAGTCAAGGCAAAGCCTATAGCTTCCCTTCACATTTTGACGTTATCAGATTACTTCAGGAGCTGGCAGCAGCTACCATAAGTAACAAGCTGTCAGTGTAAATAAATCACTCCCTCAGAAACAACTGCTAAAAAGTATAGATTAGTATGAGCAAAGGTGGGCTTAGACTTTTTTTTTCATTTTCCCCTTCCCAACAAGTCTGCTATATATTTAATTTTATATATAGAGAAAAAATGAATTCAGTAAAAAACAATTTCAGGCTTAAGATCCATATAAGCAACTCTTGTCTCCCAAGTTAAGTGTGGCTCTTTTGTATAAATCATAAGACAATAAATTTGCAAGCACCTAGAGGAGCACAAGGCATGGAGAACAACTGGCAAGGACTATGATGAGCGACCCACGCCAAGCCAATTTAATTTCCTTCTTTGATGGAGTGTCAGGCTGCTGAGATAAGAGGAAAGCAATAGATGCAATCCACCTGGACTGCAGCAGGACTCTCTCCCTGGGTCTGATCCCACAGGATACAATCATCAATGAGCTAGAAAACCTAACCTTGGGAGTCCTAGGAGTGCCAGAGCACTCCACCCAGAATGGAGCCCAATGTCCGCACCACTGAGGACAGAGAGGGGTAAGTTGTCACCATCCTGAAGAGGTGAGGGTGGGGCCGAGGCTGCTATGCATCTGTTGAAGGGTCAATGGTAGGAGAAGTAGCACACTACTATCCTAGGAGACACAAAACAGAGCAGGTGTGTAGTAAAAAGGAGGCATAAACAAGCTTCTAAAAGTCCAGGAGACAAATTCTAAAATGGTCCTAAAACAAGAAAAATCTTAGTGTGAGTAAGAAAAAGACAGTGTTCTATAGAGAAACCTGAGCTCATATCATCTCAAAAAGAAAAAGGTATGTGTTACTAATTTCAGTCACTGCCAATGATGGTGTGTGTCACAGTGGCTTTAAGGCAGAATATGAAAAAAAGTTTTTAGTGATATATTATGAGGAAATGAGGGTGACACTGGGATGGTTAAAAGCAGCCAGCTGCACAAGACTGAGGATTCATCCCATCACTTTTTTTGGCACAGGTCCATGCAGTGTCCTGTCAATCATGATATGCGACACAGAGATGGCAGGCAGTGTCCACGGGGGTTAACACACACATGCACATAAACCCCTTGCCACCCTAGTTTTTAATGACTTGGTTTCTTTGACTATCCCTTCCATCCCAACAAATTCAACACTTTTGGTCTCTTGCAACCACATTTAAATTACTGAAAGTGGTTGAGCAATTCTAGAATCTACTAGCTCAGAGGAGGAGCTCCAATTCCAGGGCCTTCACCACCAGAAGGTCTGGATGAAATGGCTAAAGACTGTCACATTGGCCAAAGGACAGATAAGAAATTCCTGAGAGGACAGTGAAGGTCCCCCACCTCAGCCCCATCCATTTACATGCTATAATACCTGACACTCCTTTCTAAGGCTCTATTCAAGTCTCATGCTTCCTACTATGTTAACCACTACCCCGTGTTCTCTCTCCTCCATGCTATTATAACACCTCACTCTTGGCCCATACAGCATCTTAGTCTTCTTCATATACCAACGCTCACCATTCTAAAGTTTCAGATTAGTCTTCTCTGTCCTTCTTGAGGATATATACGATATCAAGTTTCCACTATCTCTGTATCAGTGGCTGACCCTATACTCTCTCTCTCTCTCTCTCTTTCTCTCTCTCTCTCTCTCTCTCTCTCTCTCACACACACACACACACACACACAGAACTACTTAAAGCACAGAAAGAACTAAGCATGTAGTGTGAGCATATAACACACATTGTAAAAGACAGAGAAAATAAAAGCAAGCTATAACCATATGCATGTCTTCCTTCAAATAAAGCCTGTAACCTCCCCAAATGAAGACAAAAATAAAACTCTTCTCTTGAATTTCTAACAGAATTCCCTAACACTCATATTTTCCCCAACAGATATTTTATTTCAACTTTAAGGCTGTTGAGGTAGCACTCTTTGCATTCCCTATTTGTCTTCCGTGGTCAGCTGAGCTCAGCTACCCAAACACACATCCAGACGCTCAGAGGACAGATTCGTCATGCTGACCTTTCATATCTCCTGTGCTTTCTAACTGATCGAGATGCCAGCCCATGGAAACATGCACACAGTGTCAGCCCAGAGGAGTGAAATCAGGTGAAGGATGGAAAAGATAATGCCAGAGAAGCAAGCTAGAACCTGAATGCAGGTGGCATTTTTCGGAGAATTATTCAAGAGAGGAAAGCTCCGGAAAGTTAGCAAGGCAGGCAGTACACAATATAAAATTAACTAGAGACCTTTACCAGACCGTCAAAGGTCAAAGCAATTCGTAAGGTGGTACTTACCAGGCACCATGTGCTGGTCTATACGTGGACTAGAACCCTGTGTCATCAAACACTGAGAAACCAACAGAACAAAAACATCCTTTACAGCTGAAAGTATCTGCAACTCTAAATGAAGAGTGAATCTGATTCTATTAGTGTCCCTACAACCAGGTCCTCAACTTGTGGGGTGGGGACTTACTGATGCTGTCTCAAAAATCCTAAAACACAGCAAGCAATACACCTCCTACTCTGTAGCAGGCTTATCTTGTTGGACAACATGAGCTTTCATTCTTTGAAACCTCACAGTCTTCCAAAGAGGGCTAAAGAGCTATATTGGTCACATTTAAAACACCCCAGAAACCTCTGCATCACAAGTTTTATCCCCTGTATTTTCTCTCCACATGATATGAGAGCTTCCCTCCCAGTAGGGGCCTTGGCCATGAGAAATGAGTGTTTTTTCCCCTTTTGCCAGTAAGAAATCTTAAGACCTGGTGTAAAAACCACTCAGGCATAACAAGTTATAGCCCAGCAGGTGCACTGATTAGCTAGGTTCTATAACCATAAAGTCAACAATAATCTACCTACATGCCCTTTCTGCAGGTGGTTGACCTACGAATGCTAAGTAAGTCAGCAACAGTTCAGCTGAAATTACATTGGAGAGCATTGTGCGTAAACATGAATGCTCCGGCTTGTCCTTAACTATACCACTGGGACTGCAGACCTGCAAAATCATCTATTACCCCCACTCACCACCAACCCCACTGCAACCTTTTCCTTTTCCTTAAGAATTATCCCCAATATAACTGCATTCATGCTTAATGTGTCTTCCCTATTAATATAGCCCTTCCTGATTTAATCTGTGTGTTTCATCTGAGAGCCATTTTTTGTACCAAAGATAAGGTGACTAATTCCTCCTCCATAGTACATACTTTAGGTTGACTAAGCTCACTAAACTGTTTACACTCTCTTCAGAGTCCTCCTGGAGATATTAGCCAGACACTAGAAATCCAATCACTAGGGTACTGGATCACAGGACGGGATACATACACACACACTATTTTTCAATTTATGAAAGTGAAAATATCTACCTTATAACCACTGATTCAACATCTCTATTGAAAGAATCTAGAAACTTTCCCTAAGTTTTGCCATAATAAAAAGGGCTTTAAAGATCTACCAATGACCCTCCCATCCAGGGAGACAAGAAGAGTAAATACAGTTCTTGGAAATTACTCTTAAGATTAATATCCTGTTTTATTTTTTAATGGGTTGGAAGTTAAACCAAGTTAAACAGAAACAACCAAAAGGATAATGCAACTCTTAGATTCTAACAAGAAGAGCTGGATCCAACTCTATCCTGAAGAAAAGCCTCCTACCTCCTCTGAAAGCAGCAGGTAGGAGGCCTAGTGGCTTATCCTCATGAAAGGTCAGTGTCTGACTTTGGGTCTACACAACTGTGGAACACAGAGTGATTTACACAACCCCTACTCAAAAATGATGCAGGAAGCCTGACGATTCATAAAATCATAAATTATAAATCAATTACTGGAGACAGAGAAATTGATTTATCCCCCAGCCCATTCATTCCTAGGTGTGAGACCCTTTTATGGGACCCCTTGAACTAGAAGAAACAAAGAAGGGGAGGGTTTTAGGGCCATTTCTGCTGCCCCAGCCTTTTCTTGCAAACCTATCACTCCTATAAGACTCATTTTACTCCAGTAGTGCCCGTCTCATATGAGCGCTGGATCACAGGAGTAAGTTGAACGAACAAAGATAAAACTAGCAATGGCCTTTGGAAGAAAGGGGTCTGGATTCTCCCAGTTCCCAGAACCCAGGTGAAAATGGAGAAACCCTATTAAATATTTAGGACACTGAGCCAGATATCTCTGTATATGCGCACATGAAGAAACACCTGCATACATAACCAACATATATAGGACTCATCTGACGTGATTTATGAATAATGTCTTTTCAAAAAGTTCATCAAATATGCTATGTCTCTAAATTTCTATACCAAAGGAGTAACTTTTTCATTCATTAAAAAAAAAGCAAAAATGTTTATTCAACATTTGAGGTGATAAAAGTAAAACTATCCATTTTGGCATGGCCCTGAGTTCTGCTGTAGAGATAGGCATCTACAGACAGGTGCAATCAGGTAACCCACACCCAGGAGGAAATTCTACCACAACCACAGGCTGAGAGAGCCTCACACTTGTCTGCCCTGTGGCTCCATCCCCTAAAACCAGCAGTCCAGAACAGCCAATGCTCCTATACTCCTGAATTTCTCAAATTGTCGAAATTGTCTTCCCAGGGGCTAGAAAGAATATAGGGGCTCCCCTTATCCACAGTTCTACTTTCCACAGCTTCAGGTACACATAGTCAACTCTAGTCTGAAAATTTAAATGGAACCTCCAGAAATAAATATTTCGTAAGTTTTAAAATGTGCACCCTCGTGAGTAGCGCATAAAATCTCATTCAGTTCCATTCAGTTCTGCCTGGATGTAAATCATCCCTGTGTCCAGCATATCCAGACTATATATGCTACTCACTTGTTAGTCACACAGTAGCTGTCTTGGTTATCTGGTCAACTGTTGTGGTATTGCAGCATTGTATTTAAGTGACCCTTATTTTACTTGATAATAGCCCCTAAACCATTCACACAACTTTTATTATAGTATATTGTTATAAGTGTTGTTTTATTAGTTATTGTTAATCTTTTATGGTGCCTAATCTATAAATAAACTTTATCATGAGTACATATAAATAGGAAAACAGACAGTAAAAAAGGTTCAGTACTATCCACACTTTCAGGCATCTACCCTGGGTCTTGGAGTGTAAGCTCCTTGGATAAGGGGGGACTACTGTACTTATCTTAACTCTCATGAAAAGGTTCTTCAATGAGAGTATTATAATCCCCAATTTAGAGATAGGGCAACTGAGGTCCAAAGTGAACAGGTCATCAAAGCTAGCAAGAGAAAGGTGTGGGGGTGATTTCCATCACAGTCTAGGCCTCTTGCTTCCAAAGGCCATGGTCTCTCCACTACACCACACTGTTGTTTAAGTCAAAGAAAACATCAATATTTCTCAGGCTGCATAGCTAAAGAGATAAACCTTTCCCCCTATACCACAGATAAATTTTAAAACTAAGAAAGGAAACAGCAATGCAAATACTACTATTAGATATTTATTATGTTGCAAAGCTTGAAAACAGTGGGGAAAATGGAAAAGTTACTTTTTTCCCTAAACAAATTTGTTAATGGGTAGCATAATGGGGAGCGCTGTTTTCTGGCACTCTGTGAAACATCTACAAATTGCCTCTGCAAAGCATTATAGGTTGTCAGACTAATGTAGTTGAAGATAATTTGGCCTTTCAGTGAATTGAACCTCACAGCACAATTATACTCCACAACCAAGTAGAGTGTCACAATTATTCTTTCATGCTGAATTACCATATAATGTCATGAATCTACCTATCATAAGTCCTGTAGACTAGTTTGAATTTCTTCCCTAAATCTATGGTTCATGGCAAAAAAAAATAATTTTTTTTGGCTTCTAATGAAAATCTGATTGTTTTTGTCAACAATAAATTTCATAGCAAATCAAAGGATATGCTTGGACAATCGGATACTCAAGGTTAAAAAACACACAAATAATAAATTGCTGGTGTGTCATGTTCAATTTTTACTATAGCATTATACCGCAATAACCATAACAGGATCTAAATTGTTGTCAGAACATTAAACAAACCCCCATCCTTCACAAAGGCATCCTGTCTGAGTAATTCATACAACGGAAACAACTATCAAATTTTCCACTGTCCCACTGCTCACCGTACATCAGCGCAATTTTATGTATTTGGACAATTCGCTGAATAAATTACTTCCATCCTGCCTGCTCTTGCCACTTCTGTTAAGAGTCATATCAGTTTTAATTGTCTGTCTATATGGAGCCACTGTTTTTCTGGCCTTTTCCTGTGCTGTTTCCTGAGCACCAAAATAAACTATAAACACTCACCATGGCGGTGTACTCAGGACACGCACCTACAAGAAGGGGTGTCCTGTCAGCGGTCAAGAGCTTCTCCCCTCTCCTGCTACATGGCAGTTGCTAAATGTATGTTGGGAGCATGACAATTCATGGTGTTTGTGAACATGGTGTCTTTTCAACATCACAGCTCTAACATAAAAGCTAAAGGTATTCAGGCCCCCACATTCTGCTCTGTTTCTGTGGGATGGTCACTTTCTCAACTCATTACAGCATTTAATCTGCCATGGGAAGTGGGCTCAGCCAGGGTTAAATGTCCCCAGTTTCATTCATAGTCAGAGTCCAGACTAAGTCAACAGTTTCCAGGCGGTTCATGGCAAACCTCGCAATCTGTTCCCCTTTGGCTTGTTGTTCCCAAGAAAATGTCCAGCCCACCTTCCCAGGCTGAGTGTTCATACTGAAGGCAAAGTTGTAGAACAAGTAACACTGCAATGGGAACAAACAAACTGTCTATACAAGGTGGAGTTAGTGACTTCCCATCAGGTTACTCAACACCTTCGATACTGGACTAAATTGGCAATGACCAAAGGGAATCAGATCAATTAGATGCAACTCTGTTTCCTAAATGAGATCTTCTTAGCTTGGTCTACAGTTCAGCACATGTACAGCGTGAAGCAAAAGCAGGTTTACAGTTGCTCATATGGGAAATAATACAATAATTAATAAGTAAAAAGATAAGAATACATTCTGTGTTTCACATACTCATGACTGTAAACTTAATTTTGCCCCGCCCTGGATGTCTACGGCTGAAGTCAACCTCCCAGGTCAAATAATTCCATGTAAATAAATATGAGTAAGAGCTGGTGATTGCCCGGCCATAGGGGTAGAGGGTAGGGAGTATGTGTGGGGTGAGAGAGGAGGGTATGAGGGATAAATGGTGATAGACAAAGACTTGACTTGGAAGGGGATGAACACACAATACAGTGTACAGAGATGTGTTATAGAATTGGGCACTGAAACCTGTATAATTATGTTAACCAGTGTCACCCCAATAAATTCATTTTAAAAATATAAATAAAAGCTTCTAAACACCCCCAAATAACTCAGATGCTGTTTTAAAATTATTCTATCATCTATACCCCCAAAGCCAAATAAACAACCAAATACTGAAATCTCATTGTACTGTCTATTTGAAGCCAAAGAACCTATTTTATGTTGAGATACTTTCACCCTTTCCAATGGGAAACTCCCTCATTGAACTGGCTCCAAAACAGATGCACTGTGTCCTCCACACTGCCCTACAGTACAGAGCTGGGTCTGTGGCTCCAATGGGCCCACCTTTGCCTCTCAGGGTAGCATAACAGAAGGAAACCCCATTTAGAGAGGTTAGCCCTGGACCTGGTATTCCATGTTAACTCGGTAGCCTTGCCAGGTAGTAGAAAGTAACTCTTTATTTATAATACCAAAAGTAATAATAAACACAGAACTATGATTTACTCTAAACTTTCCTATTATTAAAACACTTTGTCTTATAGTTTTATTGATTTACAATCTGTCCTACTTACTTTTTTAGCATCTGAAAACAATCAAGGCACAAAGCTGCAAAATGTTTGGACATTAATTGTTAGGAGACAGCATTTTATTCCAGGCGAGAGGTTTGAGGCCTTGACAGCAACGCATTCTGGTACTGGAATGATTTATGGTCTTGTAGCAATAACGATGCACCAGGGCCATTAACATATTGGCAGGCCCTAGGATGGATTAGTGGCATTGATTATTTCATGGGCCACTGATACCCATTTGTTACGAGGAGCTCAAAGATGGCCTCTCCCTCACTGAAATCTTTTTATGAGCAGACAGCATTTTAAGTATTAGGAACCTGGGATTTAGGCCATTTTTTATAATCTTGCTGTTGCCTCACCTTAGTATGCAACCAAAAAAAAGTGTCAAAAAATTAAAGTTCATCCTTCACCACCAGCCTTAATTTCTCAACTCGTCATAACCATGGCTTCTTTAAAAATTAATGATTGCCAGCATTTAGCCACTGGTTGTTGCTATGAAGATCTATGCAAAAAGCGAGGATCCCTACAGAGTATGTGATATATGGAATACTCTTTATTACTACAATAAAACTTACTGACATTTCAATACTTCTGCAAATAGCATTATAGTATCAATCTTCTGAATTAGGTTGAAAATTAAGTTGTAAATTAAAAGAAAGTGTACTTTGGAATACAACATGATATGTCACCTAGAAAAGGACCTTTGTGCTGTGCTGAGCTGAGCTGGGCTGGGAACAGAGAGATGAGCCCAGTGACCCTTGCATTCTAAAGATCAAGGTTCCACCAGAAGAATTCCTCCAGAAACCCTAATACTCCATCACTAGCGACATTTTCTTTCATTGTAAAAAGTCAAGGGACTTGACAACAGCGTTTTATGAATACAGTGAAACCCCAAGTGTTAATATATTTTTCTCCTTTGCCACATTCTTATCATAAATTTCAACTAGGGCACATATAGAATAATAAATGCCTTATAAAACACACAGAAACTACACATACATTATGCTCATAATGTGTATACATTTATATAAAAACTATTTCCTTCTTTGTGTCATCAAATGCAAAATTACTTTCACCCCCTTACAGCCCCAGCCCAGTCTTCAAAGATGCTCAGAGTAGATACCTATCCAGGGCAATAAATGACAATTTCCGAAGCTCGAACAGCTCTGAAACTATTAGGTTAGAAGGCTAATGTCACATACTGTAAATTACAAACAGCCTCAGATGAGAGCCAACACAAAATGGGTATGCAAAAGACTAGTGACTTTCAAATATGTATTTGTTGAAAAGTCAAATGTCTTAAATCACTTCAACCTATCTTCCACCACATTCTCTGTACACACAAGATGGGGTGGCATAGTTAAAGCACAGCTGTATAGAGATTTGAAACATCTTAATGAAAACATCTTGATGAAAATACAAACTAACTTCTGCCCACAATGACTCCCCCCAAAACACACACACACACACACACACACACGATTTCCCATTCTTCCTTGCCTGTTTCTTTAGACTAGAAGCTATTTCAGGTAGGTATCTTTTCCTCCTAGATCTCCAAACACACACCTTTCAGGGGTCTACACACACTGGATCAGGGAAAGTAAAGAGGTTTCATCTTGAGGGCAAACTCTGGACCCCTGGTAAGTGCCAGGCTGTGATGAGAAGGATTCTGAGGCAGATTATTGGCTCAACAGGAAAAGGTGCCATGATTAATTAGCCATCTTTAATTAGAGAGAGCACAAGAGAGCACGAGGTGGTCCAAATCCATGCCTCTGAATTCGAAGTCCCCGCACACCTTCCTCACCTAACTTGAAGACCACTCAGTCAATCTGGATGAAGACAAACACTGGGAGAATATTTCTGCTTACAAATGGGCATTAGGAAACAAAACCTCTTCTCCAGGAGAGTTTTAACATGGGACATAGGTCAAAGGGTTCAGAATCAAAAAGAAACGTGAAATGACCTAATCTATGCCTTTTATTTCACATATGGGAGAAAACAGGACATGTTGTTAAATGAGTCACACAAAATGACATGACTGGTGATGGAGAAAAAAAATTCTAGGGAATTTAACATCCTCAAAACCTTCACATTAGCTCCTACCATCTCCGGCTTATAAATTAATTGGGAAAGTGACCCTTCCAATTCCTAGGGAAAATTAAAGTTCTCATATATTCTGCAGCTTTCTGTGATGGAGTCTGTGGGATATCCACTCATTCATCATGACCTTTCCAGGCTAGCAAGGAGACAGGGCACTGCCGTCCTCACCTCAGCCAGCAATCTTCAAGTACTGTGCACAGCCCTACTTTCCCCCTCAACATCCAGAAACAGGTTTGCAGCAAGGTTCCAGTCCCCTGCCTAATCCCCTGTGGAGAAGTTCCTCACAACTTGGAAATAGCCCTGGGTCATCACTAGAAAACTTAATGAGTGAAAGGAGTTCTTCTATAGGTCTAACAACTTGAACATACTAAAACGTTAACCTTTTCCTTTTATTCACTTCCCAGTTAAGAAGGAACCCCCTAGTACATCAGAAGAATTTCCTTTAAGCTTCTCTTCTTTAGGCAAATAATGATCACCCCAAAAGTTCTTCAGATATCTCATTTTGCAAGTTATTGTTATTGCTACAGCTCCTTTGGACTTTTGCCAAGTTTCCTATATCCTTTTTAAACTTGGTAGTCCAGATGGCATTACTAGGCTGGGTGTTAGCTGGAGAACAACTTAACTGTTTGGACATCTTATGCATCTATTCCCCAATTGTCAATCCTGTGATGTTTGCTGTATGACTATATCTTTAAGGAAATGAATGCCAAATGAAAATTTGCTTTAATCTATTTCTCATTTTATTTTCTTAGTGATGTTCCTGATGATTTGTTAACCTGCTTCACTTTATTCTACAAGCTCAAGTCAATCTCATAACCAAAATTAACCAAGACCCAGGATGGGAGATATTTGTCTTCTTTGAGATATTTACCCCTGTTGTCTGCAACAACCACTGATGAACCTTGAGTGTTAAATGGCTAAGGGGACAAAGAACACACAGTGACGAAAATGATCCTGAACGACATACGTTGTTATCATATTTCTAAATTTCACTTTACATTTTTTGTATAGTTTTACTAAATACCTATTCTGTTTTTACAGTAAGATTTTATTAACTCACCTACAACAATGAAAATTTTGAAAAAAAAAGTTGAAGTTGAATTTTGTCCTATTTCTGATGGAGAACCAAATCGGGCTCATGACAGGTATTTAATACACTACATGCTGATGAAATAAACAAATAACGGCACATTGAAAAAGTGTTCTCAATTCTTCACCCTCCCTGTACCTATGTCCTCTGCCATGGGATTTTGTAATTCCTACCAATGGCATATCAGTCCATAATCCATAACACAGTGATGATGGTCTTGGCCACTTCGTTAGGCTCATGGAATGTGAACTGAAATGACAATGGGCCAGTTCTGCATCTGAGACTTAAGAACTCATACTCCACTGCCCCTCTGACATCTGAAATGAGGAGGGATCACCTGGAACACCCTTTGGTTACAGAGCAAATAGAGACACAGCGGGGAGAAGAGCACCAACAACACGCAGCCACACTGTGTGAAGCAGAGCCCTGGTCAATGTGCACCTTTGAGTGTGGTGATAACTGTTCATCAGTGAACGACACCAGGTGTTGGAGTATTTTGGCAAGAGCAGCACTGTTGTAGCAGCAATTAATACTCAATAAATGGTGCACATAGGATTGCAGGGTCATGTTGGACCACCTTGAGAAAAATTATCCCTTTATACAAGAAAAAACTTTAAAGCAATTACAATCTATTCTTTCTTAAACTTTTTTTTTTAGGTTTTATTTTTATTGATTTTACAGTGAGAGGGTAGGTGTTGGGGGAGCAGGAAGCATCACCTGGTAGTAGTTGCGTCTCGTGTGTGCCTTGACGGGGCAAGCCCAGGGTTTCAAACTGGTGACCTCACCCAGGTCAACGCTTTATCCACTGTGCCACCATAGGCCACAATGTATCCTTTTAAAGTCATTTAATACATTCTTTAAGACTTTTTCCTTCTTCAGTAGCTAGGGACTGCATTTTGAAACAATAAAACATTTTAAAAACCTAAAAATTATTTTTTGTCCAATACATAGGACAAAACTTGGCCCCAAATACCTGAACTACTGAAGCTTTTCCCAGCAGTCAAAGAACACATGCAGGGGAAGCAAAGAGTGAGTGTGGGACACTTCCATAGTTCCCCGTAGAAGAACTGCTAGCAGGCACCCACTTCCGTGAACTGCTGGTGTTTAAGATTTACATTATGTCCTCTCTTTGGAAGGTCAGGATGCCACCGTCTAAAAGTTCCACAGCAAGACTGAAGAGTCACCAAGTTGTACTGCTGGGATGGCCGGGCAGGCCTCTCCAGCCACTAGTCACCCTGTGTGCTTCCTGGCCCACTGATGTCACACAACGAGGACCTTGAAAGAGAGCATCCCCAGAAGACATCAATTGCAACAGGGAATTCTCTTCCAGAAGCACCTCCATTTGCCACCAAGGTAGCCTCCACAGCTTGGCAGTAAGAGCCATTCCATTAAAGTCAAGTTTCCGTTTTATATGCTCAAGCGTTCTGCAGCAAGATCCCACAATTCCCCAAGAAGTGTGATTTACCATCCCATCACCGTGTTTTTATAGGGCTTGACTCTGCAAATGGAACTGATGGAGACCTCAACCACGAATCACTGAGTCCCCAGGTATAACTAGATTTACAATGCCTACAGAGTCATCCTGTCACACTCATGTCTCTCATCATGCCCTGTAGGGGACTACCTAAGCCTTTAGCTGAGCTCCATTAGCTGCCACCACCTCCTCTCCTAAATTTCTCCTCCTCTGAGCCCACTCTCTGTCACCCCAGAGTTCACAATCCAGGAAGCCTTTTAAAGATCTGATGACAGCTGGTGGGGACAAGGCAGTCATGTGTGGGAAAGCTCACTTTTGGCATGGCTGACAAGTTATTATGAAGAGAAAAAGAGGGGATGGGAAAGGAAGAGAAGGAAAAGTGTACTCCGAGTCATGTTGGTGAATTTTTCACAGTTAATCACACACAAGACTGATTCACTGCTCACTTTGCTCTGCTCACTCATTTTTCATATCATACTTTTCACTGGCCCATCAGCCTGTTCCACCAAGGTCAAATGAAGGGAATGATAGCATGCACATCACACTGAGATTTATTATAAATGGAGTCACTCACCTTTTATGTAAAACAAATGAGCTCCTGAAATCACCATTTATGAAGATGGACCTAAGCAACAGTCATGTAAGGAGACAGCAGGGGAGGGCCCTCTGTCTAAATGGCACCATGGAAACCCTGTGGTCTCCTTTCCTGTGCACCGGGTACAGACTGAGCTTCCCACTAGCTTTAACCTAACTGTATGCAAGACTTTTAATCAATGTCAGAGTTGTAGCTCTGCCTTTGTTCTATTTTACAGAGTTAAAGAGGGACTTTCAGACAAGGCAACATTTGAGTCAATCTTAAATCAAATGCATTGGACAAAGAAGACTGTTCCAAGATTGTTACACCCTTTAGGACAGGGGTTGGGGATCTTTTTGGTTGAGAGAGCCATGAACGTCACATATTTTAAAATGTAATTCTGTGAGAGCCATACAACGACCCGTGTACGTTATGCATTATCCAATAAAAATTTGGTGTTGTCCCAGAGGACAGCTGTGATTGGCTCCAGCCACCCGCAACCATGAACATGAGCGGTAGGAAATGAATGGATTGTAATACATGAGAATGTTTTATATTTTTAATGTTATTATTTTTTTAATTAAAGATTTGTCTGCGAGCCAGATGCAGCCATCAAAAGAGCCACATCTGGCTCACGAGCCATAGGCTCCCGACCCCTGCTTTAGGATGTTTTAGGTTGCAAATAACAGAATACATGACTAAAAGTAACTTAAACAATAAGGATTTATCATACAACAACAAAAGAAGTCCAAAACTAAGATGCCTTCCAGTGTTAATTGTATTAATTCCCCAATTCATGACATCACCAAAGATCCAAGTGCTTCCCATCTTTCTGTTCAACTACCCACAAATGATAACCTACCCTCATAGGTGACCGTGTCTGCTGCAGTTCAAGGATCACATGCAGACACAACCAAATCCAGTGAATATTCTCTCTTTATTAGAGAGGAAACCTTTCCCAGAAGCCCCCACCATACAACAGACTACACTTTACGACTATTGGCCATAATAGGATCACATGCGCATGCACAAACCAATCACAGCAAAGGAGAATAGAGGTGATATGCTGCCTTTTAGCAATCATGCTTCACTCTCTAAGACAGAGGAGGAAGAACTTTCCATGACATGAAGGGTTAATTCAACAACACAAGGTTAATTACATGAACAGGGCTCTGAGAGCCACAAGGGAAACTGAGGTCATCGTTGGGTAGATGACTAATGTGTCTGCCACCATTCCATTCCTACCTCAGGATTCCATACTTACTGGTTCCTCTACTTTCCCCACTATCTGCATGGCTTCTCTCCTCACATCACCGATATCTGTGCTCAAACATTAAGTTATGCAAGAGACCTTCCCTGACCACTCCTTCTCAAAGAGCTGCACACTTACCCTCATCATTCTCTGTTCTCTAGTTTTCTTTGTAGTTCTTACCAGCATCCTATGAGTACATGTATTTATTTTCTTAATAATAGACATTCAAATATTTGTAGAATGAATGAATAAAGAAATGGAAATCATTGGTATGCCTCACTTCAGTCTTACTATTCTATAATGTTTACCCTGCCAGCAAAACTTACTGTCCCTATTTTTTTACCACCACCTTTTTGCTTCCACTCTCTGTCCCCCTCCAGAAATGCTCTCCTTACCTTTCCTTTGCTTATTTAAATCCTGTTTTTGAGGACCAGCACAAATTCCACTTCTTTCATGAAACTGAACCCCACATGACCTCCTAAGAGTATATTCAATTTGTAAACTTATGTTACTCCTTTCATAGTGTTTTCCTTGAACCCGAGCTGGAACTGTAAGTACCTGGAGGTCTTGAGTCACTCAATACTCTTAATTTTATAACCAAAATAACTGAGTCCCAGAGATGTTTTGACAGGTCTGATAATGGACCAGTTTAGTGTGTACTAGTATAAACAGTCCCTGTTTGATATTTAACTAGTGTTAAAATTGTAGAACATTCTCCAATTGGAAAATATTTTTTATATTTGCTACATTACTTTGTGTTTGTGAAAAATGAATGTCAAATGAATATACAACCGTCTGCTTATAATAAGCATAACATATTACTGACAGACAAAAAAAAGTGGAATAAGACTCAAGTGAACAAGAGAAAGCCTCTTTATTCTTCTTCTCTCATAGGTCTGAGCTCACTGATGGAATAAGCATGAGAGTAGAGCTTCCAAGTAAAAGAAAATAAAAACATGCCAGGGGACCAGGAACTATGAAAGATGTCAATCACCTGACATTGCTAAGCCTTACTATCCTCATCTATAAGAAGAAAGTTACACCAGATCAACTACCTAGCAGTAGAACTTTCTTGAAAAAAAAAAAAGCTGATGTTAAACTTGAAAATAGAACTGCTCTTTTAATGAGCACTGCTGAGATACTCATCCTCGGAGCCTTATCCCCAGTGCTGCCTTCTCTACTGGCTTAATCTTCGGGGATATCTTCTCTAGCACTAAGATATGATGATTCTAAAGTAGATAATTACGATACTAATAGTACTAATAATACTGAAAGACTGCCATGACTTACTGAAGAAGTTATACTCTCTAAGGCTCTAGAAATAAGTTATTATGTGGGGCAGACACTGGTGTTCTGAAACCATGATAAATCAATCAAGTGTTCATAAACCAGAATGAATGGGTGGATGCATGGATGGATAGATGGGAGGGAGAAAGGGAAGAGAAAAATGGAGAAAAGGTGGGAGGAAGAAAAGGTAATTAATTAACTTTTATTAATTAAAAAATAATAAAATTATTATTAATTGCCAGTTAGATCAAAGTTCATCACAGTTATATTTATACAAGAAAAAAACTTCAGTAGCATAAATACCCAACAATAGGAGACTGCCAAAGTAACTTAACCAAATAAAACAGCCGATGCCACCACTAAACACCACCTTTTGGAGTTACTAATGACATGAGAATATGCTCAGAATACATATTGATACATACAAAAGTTGCAAAATAAGATCATGGAATGATTCTGGTTTCCTAAAATATAATGTTTATATATGCTTTTTTAGAAAATTCGATCATCAGAGAAATCTAAATTAAAATTACAGTGAGATATCACTTTGCATCTGTCAGAATGGCTGTCCTCAATAAATCAACAAACAAGTGCTGGCAATGGTGTAGGGAAAAGGGAACCCTCCTGCACTGCTGGTGGGAATGCAGACTGGTGCAGCCACTGTGGAAAGCAGTATGGAGATTCCTCAAAAAATTAAAAATGGAACTGCCTTATGATCCAGCAATTCCACTTCTGGGAATATATACAAAAAAACCCAAAACATCAATTTGAAAGAATATATGCACCCTGTGTTCACTGTAGCATTATTTACAATAGCTAATATTTGTAAGCATCCCAAGTGCCCATCAATAGATAAGTGGATTAACAAATCTGTGCTACATTTACACAATGGAACACTGCTCAGCTATAAAAAAGAAGATCTTACCTTTTGTGCCAGCATGGAGGACCTAGAGATTATTATGCTAAGTGAAATAAGCCAGTCAGCGAAAGATAGGTACAAAATGGTTTCCCTTATATGTGCTATATAATGAACAAAATAAACAAAAAACAAAATAGAAATAGATTTACAGATACAGAGAACAGACTGACAGCTGTCAGAGGGGATGGGAGTTGGGCAGCTAGGTGAAAAGAGATGAAAAGATTTAGCAAACAAAACTTTATAGACAGATACAGTGTGGGGATTGCAGGAGGAAAGAGGGGCTAGATGGCAAGAGAGAGAGAGAAACTTGACTTGGGGTGGTGAACACACAGTGCAGCACACAGCTGATATACTGCAGAGCTGCGCACCTGAGACCAGTATAACTCCATTAACCAATGTCACCCCAACCAACTTCATTTTTAAAATGTTGTTTTAATTTCTAAAAACACTGAAAAGAGATACAACAAAATATTAATAGCTAACTTCTGGGTGGTTGGATTACATATAATTCCATTCTTCAAAATTTTCTGACTGTTTTCAAACTTTCTTCCGTAGACATGTATTGTATTTGTAAGGAAAATGGGACTGAAATCTGTTGAGAGACATAAAATAATACTGAAATGAACCTTAAAGACTCAAAAGGGATGCACCAGAAATATCCAAATGGACTCCAAAGGAACACAGAAGGAGAAAGGTGTAATCTGTCTAGACCACCTGTCAAGTCCCCGAGTGCTTTTAAAATAGCGAATATAAATTACTTGCTGTGGACCTCAGCCCATCCACTGCATCAGAATCTCTTAGGAGATGGCACTCAGGCACCTGTGCCCTGCTTCCAAAAACCACAGGTGTAGTGATTCTTATATATACTTTGTAAAAGTTTATTTGTTGACTTGGGGGGGGGGGGGAGAAGAGAGAGTGAGACAGAACCATTGATCTACTTGTATATGCCCTCACTGGGGATTGAACCTGCAACTTCTGCGTATCAGGATAATGCTTCAACCAACCAAGCCATCCAGCCAGGGCATTTATATATGTGCTTTTAAAAAAGATGTGAAGATCATAAAAGCTAAAAAAAAATCTCCCAATAAAAGCAAAAAGAAATCAATCCTCCTTGATCTGCCTCCACAAATCAGGAATCTTCAGGGGAGAAGAAATATCATCCTTTGCCAAAAGTTTCCCAGAGTTGCTCTGGAGACCTCAAGTTTCCACATTTCAAAAAGGACCAGAACTCTGTGTGACCTGTTACACTGAGCTATATCTCTGGGTCACGTGTGAGCCAAGTTTAGTAAACTTAATTTTATCACTTGTCAAATTTTCAACCTTTGAAAAATTGCTCAATACCAGGATTAATACACAACATAATATCCAAGTGGTTAGTCAGCTCTGAACTCACATTATCCCAGAATGATGCTGGGTGTGCACCTGACGACAGCATGGCATCAGGCTGCCCCCACCTTTGATCTGCACAGGAAATGTGGGAGTGAGCACGAAGACAAATCCACTTTTGAACACCGACAAAGTGATAGATAATCTATGCCATCCCTGAAAATATGCCTCATGGATCTCCATGCAATAGAAAACTTATTAATTTCATTTTTAAAAAGTTCCAATTCAACATTTCTAGCAAGTCAATAGCCCTTCTCCCAAGATCTTGTTTAATTGTTAAGGCAGCTGATCTTACATTCTGAAGGCCTTGAAGAGCCAAAATGTCTGAGAACTGTGTTGCCACTTCAGACAACAAGGCTTCGTGGAATTTGAGGAGAGAAATAAACGCACTCTGGAGATATGTCACAAGAAATATATTGGCTTCAATATCAGTGTGCCGACATGGAAACCACAGCCCTTAGGGATAAAAAAAATTTTTTGTAATAAAGAGCAAAAAAGGTCAGGGACTGTTTCTCTTTCCAGACTGACTATTTCTTTGAGGGGGAAGTGGAGGAGGTATGGAGAAGCAAAAACAAACTTTGTTTTTAGATGGAAATAGATAAAGGAAGTACCCTGATCACAATAATTAGGGGATATTTCAAAATAAATATGAAGCAATTAAAAAAAGCATTTGATTTTTTTAAAAATAATTTTATTTTTTTAATAGGGCGACATCAATAAATCAGGATATATATATTCAAAGATAACAAGTCCAGGTTATCTTGTCGTTCAATTATGTTGCATACCCATCACCCAAAGTCAGATTGTCCTCTGTTACCTTCTATCTAGTTTTCTTTGTGCCCCTCCCCCTCCCCCTTTCCCTCTCCCTTTCCCCCCTCCCCCCGTAACCACCACACTCTTATCAATGATAATGATTTTTTTTATTAAACAAGAACATCAGAAAAGCAAACGACAAGCCAAAGAAAGTTGCTCAGTTATGCAAATGAGATGCAAAACCAATTTTTATTTCATCGGTGGAAATCCACTATACAAAAGGCTGAAAGTACTGGAGTGTCTGCATGTTCCCTGATCTTAAAAGTGCACATCCTGCAATTTTCCAGCCCTTGCAGTGCCCCTGCAACACAAATGCAAATCCTGGAGAGCCATAGGACGTCTTGAAGCTGGTCAAACACAGACGACAGTGGCAACAGCACTTGGAACATCACAAAGTGTGAGTAGCAGACTGGAGAATCACTTTCAAGAGACTGGCACAGTACGAAGAAGACAAGGGCAGGTTCGCCCATCTGCCACAACAGCAAGAGATGACCGCTACTGACTTTATTGGCAAGAAGAAACAGGCGTAGCAATGCAACAGAGCTGCAGGGACAGTTTCTTTTTATTATTATTATTAATTTTAATGGGGTGACATTAATCAATCATGGTACATAGGTTTAGAGAAAACATTTCCAGGTTATTTTGACATTTGATTATGTTGCATACCCCTCACCCAAAGTCAAATTGTCTTCCATCACCTTCTATCTGGTTTTCTTTGTGCCCCTCCACCCCTTCCCTTCCCCTGCCCAACCCCAGTATGGAGACAGTTTCTTGCTGCCATTAAACAAGGGTTATGCATCCAGACCATACAAAATCAGCTCCATCATGTTGGACTGCATGCCCAATAACCAATGGTATGCATTTCATTATCTGCTGAACACCATAGAACCCGTAGAAGGTGGGCTGATGAGCATCATCATTGGACCCATGATGAGTGGTCAACTGTCCTCTTCTCTGATGAGTCATGGTTCAGTCTGCAGCCTGACAATCATCACATCTCGATCTGGCATAAACGAGGAACATGGGAGAATCCACTTTCATGTGAGAAAAGGACCCCGGTGGTGGTGGAATCATGGTGTGGGCTGGCATCAGCATTGATGGTCATATGGACCTCCATGTCATCAGAAACAGATCGCTGACTGCTGTCAGATATCGAGATGAGGTCCTGCACCCTATAGTAGTATCCTACACTGAAGCTGTTGGAAACTTTCTTTTCATGGATGATAATGCAAGGCCCCACCATGCACATCTCATCAACAACATGCTTCAGGACGTAGGAATAGAACACATGGACTGGCCTTCACGTTCTCCAGACCTGAAGCCCATTGAACATGCTTGGGATGCACTGGGAAGACATCTGCAAACCGTCCAATGCCTCCCACAACATGTCTTGAGCTGGAAATTGTCCTGGAGCAAGAGTGGCAGAGAATTCCACAAGAACTGCTGGAAAATCTGATCCTGTCCATGCCCCATGGCTGTCAGTGTGTTTGGCAGTCTTGGGTGACCATACACCCTACTGAACAGTCAGTGTGTGGCACTCTCGTCCAATTTGACATGCTTCTGTTCACCCCCACCAATATGTCACTTGTTACTCAATCACGATAATTGAGTTTGCATCTCATTTGCATAATTGAACAACTTTTTTTGACTTGTCTTTTGCTTTTCTGAAGTTCTTGTGTAATAAAAAAAATCAAATGCTTCTTTTTTTAATCACTTCATATTCATTTTGAAATATCCCCTAATTTTTTTTTTTTTTTTTTTTTTTTTTATTTCTCTGAAGCTGGAAATGGGGAGAGACAGTCAGACAGACTCCCGCATGCGCCCGACCGGGATCCACCCGGCACGCCCACCAGGGGGCGACACTCTGCCCACCAGGGGGCGATGCTCTGCCCCTCCCGGGCGTCGCTCTGTCCTGTCCAGAGCCACTCTAGCGCCTGGGGCAGAGGCCAAGGAGCCATCCTCAACGCCTGGGCCATCTTTGCTCCAATGGAGCCTTGGCTGCGGGAGGGGAAGAGAGAGACAGAGAGGAAGGAGAGGGGGTGGGGTGGAGAAGCAGAAGGGCGCTTCTCCTGTGTGCCCTGGCCAGGAATCGAACCCGGGACTTCTGCACGCCAGGCTGACGCTCTACCACTGAGCCAACCGGCCAGGGCCTATCCCCTAATTTTTGTAAGCAGTATATTAGACCCATTAGCATCAATTCTAAAATGCAGTTTCCTTCAATGTATTCCAAAATAAGGAAGAGACCTCTCAAGCTCCATAGGGTCCCCGGTTTCTTGAATGTTCTAAAAATATAATGGCTCGTTTTTAAATGACCACACTTAAGGCTGATAGTATTAAGATGGAGATAAATTAGCTTTTCACTTTCCCAAGAATTATCGTGTGTGTGTGTGTGTGTGTGTGTGTGTGTGTGTGTGTATTTAGGTTTTGGAATTTTATTTATTTATTTATTCATTTATTTATTTATTTTTGAGAGAGAGAGAGGCACAGAGAGAGAGACAGGAACATCGAGCTGCTCCTGTATGTGCCCCAACAGGGCAATCAAACTGGCAACTCCTTGCTCCAGATGACGCTTGAACCAACCAACCTATCCACCCAGGGCTCAATTTTTGATTTTTTAGAAAGACAGAAAGAGGAAGGCAGGGGGAGAGGGTGAAGGGAAAAATTTGTTTCACTCAGTTGTACATTTTTTTGGTTGCTTCCCATGTGTGCCCTGAGCAGGGATTGAACCTGCAACCTTGTTGTTTCAGGACGACGTTCCTAACCAGATGAGTGAGCCAGCCATGGTGGAGTCTGAATAACACTAATTCTTATCTAAGACTCCTAAGTCAACTGATATCAGAAAATCACTTTCTTTAATCACACAAGGAAACAAAATCCTAAATATACATTTGAATATGGCGTTCAATTATATAGTATAATTTGCTTTACCTTCTATTGCTTCATACAATCACTGGTTGTATTATTTAAAAAAAAAACCCTCATATAGCTTTTTTTACCACAGATTTATTTTCTGAACTGACCATTTCATAAATAGTAACATATACAATAATACATATTTTTATAACAAGAGGGAAAAGAAGATTCACTTTTTTTGTCTCCCAATTATTTTTTTCTTTTTTATAAATTTGATTTTACCATGGTAAGAACACTTAATATGAGATCTGCCTTATTAAATTATTTCTTCGCCTAAAGTAACATATTAGGGATTTAGATTATAGCATGTTTTCTACCTCAAAGTAAAATATTACAGGCATTAAATATTGAGTTGCTCATTAATATATATGAACTAGATAAAGGTAGGAAGCCACTAAGTTTCTCCTGCACAAAGGAGGCATGCATTATCATCACTATCGCACGCCTTCATAAAGCAACAATAGATCTACTTCTAGAAACATTTTCAAAAGGAGCAGGTAAATATTATTATTTACTACACTAAGGCACAATAACTGATTAAGGTAAATTTAGTGGAAACATTAAAATAATGGCAAGGGAAGAAAATTTATTCTGCGGAAACACTATGTGAACTTATTGGAAATAATCAACCGCTCAGTTTGAATTAAATGAATGTTAGTGAATAGAGTTGGGGGTGTAGGGGAGGATTAAAGAGAAAGCCTGGCATACACTAGCTGAGATCGTCAAGCTTCCCTCTGCCGGGGCTGGCAGGAAAATCTGCAAAGATGCAAACAAGCCTTGGGTGTTCAGTTAGCAGTAAGTAAATTGCTGTGGGAGCTAAGGGAGGGCATGCTTTAGCAGGCAATTCCTCTCTGTCTTTCATTCTGTTTGTCTGTGTTAAATTCCCCCTCTGCCCTCATCCATTCTCACATCCAGTTCCCCGCTTTGTCCATCCATCAATCCCCTCACTTTGTCAGTGCTGACTTCATCCCGCTCTCACAATCAAGCTGGCTGCAGCCATCCCAAGGCCACGGGGGAGCCCCCGCCTGCCACCACCTCCCTGTCTCCTGATCTGCTGACGGAGGGCCCAGTAGGCCACTTGTCGTTTTCTATTGCACAGGCCAGCAAAAACACTAATACTCAACCTGATTCCTATCGTCCTGCTTTTCACCTTTTCTATTGAGAGGAATGGAAGAGAGAAAGACACAAGGAGAGAGAAACACAGAACAGGGAGAAGGGGGGGGGCTGATAGATAATGGAAAAAGATGTTTGCTGAATTTTCTACAACAATTTGCACACTGGTCAGGTGGAGGCTCAATCCAGTTTCCTGTACCACACATCAATAGAAATCACAGGGAGAAAATGTAGCACTAATTAAGGGTTGATAAGCTGTAGTCAAGTGCAGTTTCGGGGAAAAAACAGCAGACTACCCAAGCCTGTGCAAGTCCAACTCTATACAGCTCTTTCATCGCCGGCTCGGGATGAAAATTTTGCAGCACTATTTTTTTTTTAAGTTTTACCTTCAAAATCAAACAGATAGGCTGAGAGAAAAACATTAGATGATCATTTTTATTCAAAAGATCATTTGCAAAACATTTCATATATGGGAGGGGGGAAGCTTACTAAAGAGGAAAATAGTTACCTAGCAACAAAACTATTTTAAAACATTCTGCAGTGTATTTCCTGATTGTGTGCTATTAATTCAAAGGTGTATAATTCTGAGCACCTGCCAAATTAATAAACTATTGCTTCTCTGAATTCTAAACTCCCCCTTTGTCCCCCTACACACTGCAAATTTCACAATAAGCCATAATCAAGATGATAAAAATTTTCCAATGCTACCCATTTCTTTAAATTTTACTCTTAGAGTGGAGAACAAAAATTCGCTTGAAATGTGGCCAAAAAAATTAGTAAAACTATCTATACGACTATGTTTAAAATGACTCTGAAAAGGAGCTTAGTGGAGTAGGTCTTTCTGTATAGGGTTCTGAAAAACTATGTTAACAGCGATAATTATAACTTAGCATTTGGGATGTCCTACTACCTGCAAAGCATTTTCATATATGTTACTTAATCCCTCAGTGATTCTTCCTGCAGGGATTGGTACCTGTTCAGAGGAATTGAGAAAGCTGAGGTACAACAAATCAGTCACTTTGCCCAAATTATACCACTGCCAAGTAAGGGCACCAGTATGTAAAAATAGCTGTTGGAATTTCAAGTCTTTGTCCAACAGATGACCACACCTTGTCACCTAGCCCCAAAGTTTCTTTGTAATTAAAGAAAAAGAGCCTGAAAGATCCATTGGGATAAAAATGATGAAACTTACTCAGCTTCTCTCTCCAAAGTGTGACCACAAAATATTGAGACTGATGTTTTTATTCATCACCTCAAATTCTTGCTTGGGAGGACTGTTTATTTTTTATTCAGTGAAACACACTGCCTCTGCAAACAAACCAAGAGGAGCTTCCGGAAGTCTCTGAGAAACGATAGCGACTCAGGAACAAATGTGATGCCTTCCAAGGAAACGACTCTGAAGAGCTCAGTGCTCGCTTGGATGTGGAAGTTTTGGTGTGTTTGTTAGGAAATTAATCACAGTGTCCTATGGCCACACCTCATATCACTGTGGATTTGGGAGGCAGGCTGCAAATCACCAGCCAGCAGGTGAAACAGCAGCATGAAGAGGAGAGAAGAAGACTGCAGAGCCAGCCAGACCACCCTGCCTCCCAGTCTTCACCAAGCTACCGCCACGCACCTAATCCAGAGCCCTCAACCACAGCTCGTTTCTTTCCTTTTGTTTCTTGAACCTGTATGCCCAGATGGGCTTTGGCGGTGACAGAAGACCAGGAGAAGGGGGGGAGGCAGCAGCAAAAAGTCTCCTCTGTGGTGCTACTATACACATCAGACATCTCTAATTAGACAGCAGCAAAATTTTATTAATAGGATGGACATTATAGAATGAGCTTGTTATAAATGGGCCCTGTCAGGGCCTTATTCAGCTACCAAATGAGTATTCTCAGTTCAGTGCTCTCATCTGAGGCATCACGCCTAGTGCTGGATAACAAATGATTGCTATTAACCGTATTGTTAGTAATGATGGCTGAAAACAAACAAAAACCCATAAATAACAGTCTACAGAAAAATTAACCCATAAACTTGATAGATATCCAGCTGAGAAATAATAAATGACAATTTGGGGCCTGCTGGGAGAAGCTAGTGGTTTTTGTTTTCCTCTCTGTCATTTACACATTTTCTGTGCTAAAAATTAGATTCTGATATATAATTATCAACGCTCCCAGATATTAATTCTGCTATTGCTCCCTTGGTTTCTCTTCTGGTTGGGCTGTAATGTTATTCACAGATTACTCTGAGAAAACATATCAAACAGTTAACAGAACAGGTCAAAGTGACAAACAGTTTCTGCTGACAACACCAACCTGCACCATCTTTTTTTTTTTTTAACAGGGACACAAAATAAATTTCTCATATTAATTACACAGGGTCCCCTTCCAGCCACGACAGGCCTGTGCGATGCGGTGTGCGCTCAGCAAAGCCCCTGCTTCTCTAATGAAGGCAGTCAAGGGAAACAGGGAGTGACAAAATTATCCTGCATTTATGACATTCAAATCCACATTTACTAATGTCTTTCCGGGAGGAAACAGGGTTCAAACAACTTTCTAACTGCAGAGGAGCCCTCCCCTTGAGCTCCCTTCTCTCACAGGGCTGATGGCAGGGCAAGGACACACACACGTAATTACACGTATGAGCAAAAGACCTTCCCTGAAAGGAGCCTGAATTTCAGCCAGAGAACCCAAATCAGGACTGTCACTGAGGAAGACTTTAACCTCCCAGACACCAGGATGTCCGCACAGTTAATTGACCTTGACTGGAATACAATTCCACCGGTCAATGGCTTACAGTAGATTCGTCAGGGACCACCAAGAGAAGTGAAACTCACCAGGCTCCTCCGTGGACGGGCCCATATCCTAGAAGTGGACACACAGACACCGCCCCATGCTCCCGTGCACAGATGTCAGGCCCTTACCCCACTACTGGCATTGTCAATTCAATCTATGAATTTCTCCTACTGCTATCTCTCTGAAAATTTAATTTAAAAGAAGATTACTGGAAGAAAACTTTTTTTTAATCAAAAAGATTAAGGTACCCAATTTAGAGAATGCATATTATTGTTATGTTTAAGATAAAAGACTAAGATGGGAGGAGTGATACATGCAAATAGGACAAGGCAAATAAGTGAATAAATAAGCAGGTTTAGGATTCATTCTCCAAGCCTGTCCTTTTGCCTGAGAGAGGCCGCAAATTCTTATCCCTAAGCAAATGCCTTCAAATACAAGTTATTTTCCCAGTTAGGGGAATTAAACTTAAAAGCAGGAAAATTCCTTAAAATGAAGCCATCTGGCCAAGCCTCAAACACAGAAGCAAAAGGGGCTGAGGGAAGCAAGAGGCAGCGAGAAGGGAGCACGGGTGAAAATAAAGAGCGCCGACCGCTGCTCAGTGCAAAGCGAAAAAAATGTGTAAGGTGTCGGACCGCCAATTTAGAAAACCTTGCTAATTCCCAGCAGTTGTGGGATGTTGCCTTCAAGCTCCATCAAGGACTTGGGCTGGACAATCATCTAAATAACATTTCTGAGATAGGATTTCCTTTTTTAAAATAAGCAAATGATTCCCATCTCCTGCACCTTGTTTTTAACCCCCACACGGCAGCCCCGCGAAAACGTTGCCTTGATGACAACAGCCTAAACTGCAAATCCCTCACCTCCCATGCACTCCATTTTCTCAGTATCTGGCATTGCGATATTAAATAACTATAAAACTAGAAAGCCAAAATAACTAAATCACCTGGCAGCCAATTTCTGAGAGTTAAACCACAAACCCGGAAAATGGTGGAGTGTGTTGAAATAATGTAAAGGAAACCCATAAATTCAAACTTTATGTTCTGTAAAGAACAAATATGAAAAAGGCATCAAAATAATGAAAGATTGTTTATGTATTCTGGCATGAAATGGGAATGTGTTATGAGAGAGAGAGCCGCGGTGGAGACAGATCGACGGAGCTGACAGTGTGGTATTCATCCTGCACGGCGGAGCAGACGTCCCGCTAGTGGCAGTAGACAGCGCAATAAATCAAGGGCTCTCGAAGCTGTACCTACAGCTTATTACATCCAAGATGACAAATAAATAATAATCCCTGTCAGAGCGGCCCTTTGCTCAAGGATTGAGCCTGAAACCTTTGGCTCATCACTCCTCATCTTAAGTGAAAACACTAGAACTAGGGAATTGGAGGCCACGGTTTGCTAAGCTCATGAAACACAAAACAAGTGGGACCTGGGAACTAGTACTGAACAAGAAAGGTCAAAAAGGAAGGGAGGATAAACATTTAAATAATCTTGACCAAGAGAGGCCAAAGCAGTGGAATGAACGTGGGTTAACATATCCTAATCACCAGGGGAAGAAAAAGAGCCTGACACATGCCTTGTCCCCACTCCTCACAGGGAGAAATACCAGGCTTCAGTTTCAACTATGGACAAGCAGGCAAAGCAGCAGCGGCACAGAGACGATGGGAACCAAATACCAGTGGCTGCCACCCCCCCAAGCCCTCACCACCCTGTCTACCTGCTGCCTTAGTTAAGGACTGCTGATGGGAAGCCATCCCTCCCCCCATAGTGATCCCAGTTCTCTCACTGCCTCAGGGGAGAGGAGAGAGTGCCTACTGGGCTGGGGCAGGAGGCAGGCTGTGTCCCAGAGCCAGCCCTGCATTTCCCTGCTTGGTGGCTTCTCTCACCTCCTCTCATGTGTGTCTCTCACTGGATCTTTAATGTAGAGATGATAGAGAACCCTGCTTCTCAATCTGCTGGGCATTCTGGGCATTATGACCTTGAACTTGTCTCCTAACCTGGAGCATCCCCCCTTTCCTATTGTTCCTGACTGGTTGGGTGGAGAGTTCTTCTAAAGGCCCCAAATAGTTCTTCTGGAGCATCCCTTCATCTGGGAGGGCTCTGCACTCACAGCAGCCCTCAACTGGGCTTTCCAAGCAAGACCATTCTTCTCCCTGTCTGACACATTGCTAGTTCCTCTGTCTGCCTCAGTGCCTTCAAGAAAGCACAGACAGGGTCAAAAGGGTTTACATTCCAGCTTCCCCAAAGGTCTCCTATACACACACACACACACACACACACACACACACACACACACACACTATTAATATCCTTCAATAGCCCACTAGGTGCCATTCAGCTATCCCATTACAATTGCTACCACCTCTAGGTATTAAAGCAAAATTATGGTTTGTGATTTGAAAGAGCTGCATAAAATGGGTCTTCCAAAGCACAGAGGAATCGCTACAAAGCCCTACGTCCCAGTGGCTAAAATAAGTTTCTGATGTTACAAAGGAGAAATGGCCACCATTCTATGTTTGTCTTAGAACCCAGTGGAGCCCCCACTACTGCTTCACCTGCCCACACTTCTTTAGACAAAGGCGTATGGCTGAGTGAAGCAAGCCCCTGTTCTGGTCAGGTAAACCTGAGTTTAAATTCAGACTTCACAAAAGTTGGATGACCTCAGGTAGGGCCCTTAACCTTGCTGAGTTTCATGTTCTTCCTCTTGGTAAAAACAAAAACAAAACCTAGTGCTACTAACTCCGAAGCCATGGGATCATTTTGAGATTAACTGGCATGGCCTGTATAACAGCTTTTAATATGTCCTGCATGCCCAGCAGGTGTAAGTAAGTCCCCATCCTATCATTTAATAAAGCAGAATTTTAAATAAATGGCATCATCCACATCCCCTTAGAACCTCATGAACCTTCAAAATATCAAAACTATCTACAGAAACACAGGCTTCTTATGAAAATATTTTGAGCCTAGAGAAAATACTTAGCCCAGAACTTGAAAGAAACTCATCTAAAGCTTTTAGGAGGTTTGGGGCTATACATGGGTAAGTGATACAATACAAGGTCTCCTCTGCCCAATAATTCTAGGCCTGGGACTCTCTTCCTGAAAAAATGATCCAAAATATAGAAAATTCATATGCCTGAAGATATACATTACTATGTTACTACGGTAAAAATGATAAACAAACTAAATAACCCATACTAGGGTTTTAAAATATGTTTAAAATTATTTTTAATATGGAATGCATGTTTGAAGGAATAGTATACACTATTCAAAAATGATAGTTATAAAAACAATAAACCAACAGTGAAAACTGCATAGAATGTTATATGAAAAAGGCTGGACACAAAACTGACGCTTGCTCTCATTTTAACAGTGCAGCATGATGCCTCTAGACAAAGACTATACACAAATCGTTTTAGTGCTAGTGTGGCAGAATTATAGACAATTTTTTATTCACTTTTTTCAAACTTTCTATGATTATTTTTCAAAGCATATTATTTTTTTTAAATCTTAACTTTTGAAAAGTAAAGGAGTTAAATGAATTAGAAGTTAGAAATGTGGGGGCAAAACCAACAGCCACCAAGATGTTTTTGAGTTTCTACTGCTCCCTGTCATCCCAGGGACCTTTTGTGAGATGGTGGGCAAAGATAGAATACAAGTCTCCATGACATGTTGTTTTCCTGGGCCACCCCATGCCCCTTTTCCAGTCATGCTCACCTGCCCCACCTACCTTTACAGCCAATACCTGACCATCACCCATGCCTGTTTCCAGTCTTGCTGACATCACTCAACCTCTTCCCTGGGAATCCATCCTGGTGCCCCTTATGAGATTTTGCTTACTATCACCCATTTAATGTTCCAAAGAACCATTTCAAAAGCAAACTGTTGAGGAAGTGGAAAACCTGGCAAGGAGGTAAGATGAAAAAATAGAGAAACTGTTGTCCTGTGACTCTCCCAAGCCCTGAGTGCCTTTCCTCACCCAGAGTCAGCCTTCTAGTCCTTGGGTGTCCTTCATTCCTGCATCTCATCCCCTGAACTTAGTGGAGAAAACTCTCAAGTTGAAGATGAATACCACAACTTTCTTCAAAAATGTTCCAACACAAATAACTTGCTGATGTTTTACAGACTGGAATTTTTTGTTACCAGAAGACAGTTGGGGAGCCTATACTTTTATAAAAAAACAAGGACAAGAGAAAATAAGACTGTCTTATTGTATGCAAAGTGTTTCAACAGATAACTTGAACTCATTCAGCAGCAGCAACAACAAATTCATGAGATGATCAGACCTTCCCCAGCCCTCAGTGGTTCTCCTCCCATCATCCAAGTAAGACATTCCCTTTAGGATTCATATCTATGCCACTCTGTTAGAGAACCCCTTTACCTGAAGCAGTCTGAATTTAAGGTCCTAATTTATTCTCCTTGTATCCCCTTCTCTCCTCTTCCACTGCTCTCCTGAAGGTACACCTAGCCCAGTAGACCAGTTCACAGTTTACAAATGGAAAAACTGAAGCCCAGAAAGGTAAGGCACTTGTCCATGACACGGAGTTCCTGTTGGGGCTGGAAATGGCACTCAGGCCACGGGTCCCTCCCCTGCATTGTGCTGGTTCCGATTTCTGGTTTCCACATAGCAGAAATAAAAGGTGACACCTTTTCACTAGCTTCTAGAAAAGTGTGAAAGGTGGTCCTACGTGGCCCGCATGAGACCAAGATCTCCCAACCCTTGAAAAAGAACTAACTCCTTAAACTGAAACTCATCCCAAGGTCAATAAGTGCTCACCAGGAACCTCTGGGCCTGGGCGGGGCAGCCCTATACCAGGCCAAATTGTGCAAACATGCCATTTCCAAAATTCATTTTCAAAATACATCATTTAAGATACATTTGGGTTCAGTGTTTTAAAATGGGTTATCTTAACAAAAGCCTAAGAAATAATGCAATCATTTAATACAACATCACCATTTAAAGGTTTTTTATATATAAATATAAACACGGCAATTCCACTAATACATATAACATACGTTTACAACAATGTAAGAAAGCTGAAAGGTGATTATTGTCGAATTGAAAAAGTCCCAGAATCCCACTAAGAAAATAATGTGAGACAATAATGCATATTTCAGGTACACACTATAACTGACTTAAATTATTATGGATGTACTTCATACTTAATTACCTTTCTAAAATACGTGGGGCACTTTGTCACCCACTCTGCAGTCTGCTGCACCTCCACCGAACACTGCTTTGACATGCAAACCCTTTGCTAATGTTTTTATTTGAATAACTTATTACCCAATATAGCAAGCATCAACACATTTTATAGAACCAGAACTGGGCTCTCTGAATTCCTCCTACCCTAATGCCAGTCACTGTTGGGAGCATTTAGTTATAAATTGTCTTTCAATAAAAGTAAAAGCTCCCAAAACAACAAAATGAAAAGACACAGCCGCTTAAATCAAGGGAAGTCAATTTCCACATGCCGATCCTAAATATTTCATGGCCCTATTTTATTCTGACATTTGTAGATGACTAAAGTGTTACAAAGGAAATAAAATGCTGATTAAAGAGTTCACTGTCATAAAGGTTACTGAATTGTAAATGGCCCTTTCCATCTTCCTGTTAATAGGTACCCAGCTGTAAACATCATGAAGGATGTGACGGGAGGGCGGCTTCCCTCCTTTAGGGGCTGTCTATACATTAATCACTGAGTCACCAAGCCATGCTTAATTGCAAGCTGTATATCACACAAATCCATGGTAAGTAGAAGGAAACTCATTATTGCTGCTTCATAACTACTGGGTACTTCTCATTTTAACCTCCTCACACCTGGGACAGTTTGTTGCTTTACAACAGGAATGCAGAAAAGGTATTACCCACTAATTACAGCCCACACTGGCACCTCCATCTCAGCTGCCTGGAAGAGAAAACAGCTCTCTGAGCTGCCGCCATCCTAGGCTTCTGCCTCATTGCTGCTAAGTCAGTTTTCCTATGTGGCTCCCGCCCCTAGTACACCCTCCTCCCCTCTTCCTTTCCTGGGGACAACACGTTTAAATCCATTATTCCTTGAGAGTTTACAGAACTGTTTAAATGATAAAGAAAAAGAAAACAAACCCTGCAGTATATTTCGCTTTGACAAAATTATTGATTTAAATCCCATACAATAGCACAATACTATTTAAAGGTCAACCCAAGAAAAATGAGTTTACACCCCAACAGAGCCAAGCTTATCTGTCATGAAAGTGTAATGATGTGTTTATTCCCTCACTAGGGTGTATATATTTTTCAGGAAGAGATAAAAGTCTACTTGCAGGTGAAATCTGCTCTTAAATGGGAATTTCAGGAGGTATTTTACATTTCAGATGGTGGGGCTCATACCTAAAGCCCTGAGACCCATTTCTGTACTTAGGACTCAACTAAGTATTTATTTTCATTGCCTAAAAATTATTCTTCTCATTCCCAGGTCAAAAATGAGACATGCACTTGAAAACTGTAACCACAACTCGTGGGACTCTTTTATAAAGCCCGAGGCTCAGAGGCGGATTAACAGCGGGTGAACCGGCATGCACCCTAGGCCTTGACTTCTGAAGGGCCCTACAAAACCCCAACTTTACACCTTTTTCTAATGGAAGGGGCCCAATATTTACTTCTGTGCCTGGGGCCTCAACCAACCTTAATCTACCTTTGCCGAGGCTGCAAACAGTAATGCAAAGGTTGCCACAAGAGCTGCCTCGCTTGCATTTTGGTTTCTCTTTTACATTCTAAAATATGGCAATAAAATGTTGTAAAGTGATTATTTCTAGAAATATTAGTCATTAATGAATCTGTATATTTGTCCCTTTTTTATTTTCAAAAAGCCAACTGATATGTGATCTCCCCCATGGCCTCCACCATCACCCTTCCTTTGGCCTCTAAAGGTTCTCAGACCTGGGTCTCGCTGGGAGGGGTGAGAGAAATGAGGCATGACACCCTGCATTCAGGCCGTATCTGCTAACAACTGGCCCACTGCCTCTCCAGTGAGCTCAGTTTAACCAACATGTATCGGACGTCAGGTACCACGCTAGCTGCAGGGGAACAAGTAACACAGTGCCGTGTCTCTTGAAAGAGCTGCTTCCGTTCCTCTGGCAGACATGTACCGAGCATCTATCATGTGCAGTGACCACTCAGAGGTGATGGCCGACTGACACTGATCCATAATCACAAGTGAAATAACTGTCCCAAACGTAGATGTTCAGGATGCTAGGGGAGCACAGAACAAGGGAAACACCACCAGTCCACAGGGTTAGAGAAAGGCTTCCTTAGAAAGTGATACTTACACTGAGATTGAATCAGGCAAAGCTGTGAGCTAGGTGAATAGGAGGAGGCAGGCAAAGGCCATGGGCAGGGCATGTGCAAGGAAGCACCGAGACAAAACAGTCTTCTGCAGAGAACAAACAGAGCAGCACGGGATCTGGCCGAGGGGTATGAGGGAAAGGCTGCAGAAATCCTGCCAACAGCAGTGAGGATTCTTTTTTTTTTTTTTTTTTTTTTTTTTTTATTTTATTTATTCATTTTAGAGAGGAGAGAGAGAGAGAGAGAGAGAAGAGAAGAGGAGAGGAGAGGAGAGAGAGACAGGGGGGAGGAGCTGGAAGCATCAACTCCCATATGTGCCCTGACCAGGCAAGCCCAGGGTTTCGAACCGGCGACCTCAGCATTTCCAGGTCGACGCTTTATCCACTGCGCCACCACAGGCCAGGCCCAGTGAGGATTCTGAACCTTTGGGATCACCAGAAGCTTTCAGCCTGGGAGTAACATCACCTGGGCAGTATAGACAACGGATGGAAGTGAGCCGAGGTTACTGCTAAAATTCCCCTTGTTGGAGGTTATTACAGCAGCAGGAGTAATAACAAAGGGGCCAAACCCACTGTTCAGTGACCACCACAGAAACCCCAATCCATCATTGCCAGAATACAAGGAGTCCCTCTTAGAGAGACACCTGTGACTGCATTCAGGGCCCACTCAGATCATCCAGGATAATCTCCCCATCTCAAAAACCTCAATTTAATCACATCTGCAAAGACCATTTGTCCATATAAGGTAACATTCACAGGTTCCAGAGATTAGGACCTCATACCTTTGGGCAGCCATTATTCAGTGTCACAGTGCACAGGGGAAAACTGATTGCTGGCTGGGTTTATTAAATCATGGTACACTTCTTCAATCTCATTAACCAGTCATGCTCAGAATGCTGTTTAAATTCAGTGGGTAAATTTCCACAGTCTTTGATGTCAATTATCCAGAATATGAGGCAATTTTATATTTTTCACAAATGAATTCAAAACCCACTGAAATTCCCTCTGACAAGACTTCTTAAATGGTTAGAAAAAATTCCTTCTCTGAATTTTTGAGAGTATCCAGACATGAACATTTTTGTAGATGATACACCTAGACAGTTTTAAGCAATGAGCTCACATGATGATGGAAACCTTTCCAAACATCTGTTTTCAAAATGTTCTCTTCATTGTACAACTTTCTTTCAGAAAGCATTTTCTCAACTGCATTTTTTTTGCCCAACATGTCTTTTAGTACATATACTTCTGGTTGGCATTAGGAGTAAAAAACTTTAAAAAGCTTGAATTTTTGTAGGAAAAAAATAGGGGACTCATACTTACAATTAAAATAAAAAAGACTCTCAAGTTCTTTCTCATGACATAATTAAGGAATCTCTGTTGGAATCAAATAATTTTTTATCTAATCTCCAACTCATAATCAAGTATAATGTAAAGGTTCTGTTATTTGAGGATTTTTTAAAATAAAATTAACCCCATCACTGACACCCTGTAATGAGAAACTAATAAAATTAGCAAAATGCTGAAGACAGAAAGAAGGAGAATGTGGGACTGTGAGCTGCTCCCACAGAGCATGCCCAGGTAGGCTCTGGCCTAGCCCTCGCCGTGTGTGGCGCAGGCTGATGAGGTGAACACTGCACCTGTGGCTGCCAGCTCAGTCTGAATATTAAATATTGGTCTAGCTCATCCTTTCTCCCTTTTAGACTTTAAAAATCAGAAAAAAAAATCCTGTCTTCCAGCAAGCCAGTGGTTCTTATATTTCCTGACCTCAAACTGATCACTCTAAGGACCACTGCCTCTGAGTTAAGGGTGAGTGAGTATCCTCACACTGATGGGGAGGATGAGGTGAGAGAGGTTCCTGGAGTGGCCTAAACAGCACAGAGAGCAGGTGTCAGAGCCAACAACTGAGTTTAGTCTTCCGATTCCGTGGCTGAATGCCGCTCCTCTACTCTGCAAGTCCTCCCCTCACCAGTGGATAGGTGAGGAAGGCAGCTCAGCAGAGAGGCTCAAGCTCCAGTTCTGGGTCCAAGCTGCCTGGATTTGACCTCGGTCCCACCACATTCCAGCTTTGTGATCTCAGGTACATTAGACTCCACACCTCAGTTTTCTCATTTGCAAAATGGGGATCATAAGAGTGTCTATTCCAGAGGGTGATGGTAAGGATGAAATGAATTAATTCATGTAAAGCACTTTTGACAGCAATGAATACATAATAAGATAAGAAAAAGTAACCACTCAGATGTTAGCCATGTAACAATATCTATTTTGTAAGGCTTTTCAATGGAGCAAATGAGAAATACACACACATACACGTAATATACAGAGAGAATAGGGTGTGGCATATGCACCTGGAATATAATTGATACCCACTGAAATTTGCTTTTAACTTGGAATGGAATATGAAGGCCACCAAAAGTAATAAAGCTGACAGGACCCTCCATACGAGCAAGGAAGCATTTTCCTGATGCCCTGCAAGCAAACTACCCTTTGCCTTCTCTCAGACTTTACCACTTACAAATCCAATGCCAAAATCCCAGGCTTTGAGCTTTAACATATGCCTGCTGATAAATGCTGATGTACATGATTCTAACCACAGGAAAATGGTTAATACTCTTCTAACAAGATGTCCAACCTGGCTCTATTACGAAGATCATTTGAGAAGTATAATCCCTTATCTGTTAACAATAAGGTTTTCAGTTCCTGTCTAAAAACCTGAATCTATGCTCCTGCCCTCAATGTCTGAAACAGAAACTTGAACAAGTTAAAAAAAAAAGTGAACCAGTAGATGTGTGAACCAAAACTTTGTTCTTTGACTCTGCTGAGTCACAACAACACAGAACAACATACTGTTGTCAAAACCTAATCACCATTTCCCTCCCTTCTCAAAGTAGGGAGAAGGTATATGTTATAAACAAATAAACCAATAAACATTTCACTCTATGGGGCTCCTCCTGGTCTCACCTCCTTATACTGACACTGCTGGACATCCTATCATTGTCTCAACATCACCCTAAACATCCTGTGTCATATATGTAGAATTTAAAACATGCATTCAAATTCTAGTACTTGAAATAAAAATCAAGTAAGCCTGTAGCTTCAAAATCAAATACTATGTTCAGGAAAATGATACCATGTTGGACAAGGAGACTGGAAAGAGGAAAACAAGAAGATAGGCAGACCCAGAACACCTGGACAAAGCACAAACTGTCAAATGAAGGGCTGTAGGCAACAAAGAGGTGGCCAGGGCTTGCACGACCAACACATGCAGGTTTAACAGCAGTTTTTACAAAAGCTTATAATCTTGCACAAGATAACAGGTGAGAGAGAAAGAAGAAGAAAAAATCACACTGGATTTAAGTCAAGAAATCCGGGTTTACACCCTGATTTTGCTCCTTTCCAATGCAATAACCTTAGAAAAGTTCTTTGCCCCTCTGGACCTTTCCTCCTCCTTGTAATGTTATTCCCCCTCTGTGAGAGTGAGAGAGTTGAACCATATCATTTTTTCCAGAGGTTTTCCACTCAATTAATTATTCTAGACCTCTTCAGTCACCAGCAATCTGTGCAGTGATAAAGCTAATAAGACTTTTATGTTCAGAGAAGGTTTTTAATAAGTATCTGTTGTGTAGATCTAATCAATGGTATTAAATCTGTTTACCAAATATGTCTAGGTCTACCCTCTTTGGGTCACAACTTAAGAATGGCCCCTTGTGACAATGAGCTGTGGTATATCCTCTTGCCAATGCAAGACCCTTCAGAGCTCTTTTTCTCTTTGGTTCAGTGTCCAGTGGTATTCAAGATGTCACCTGCTCTGCCATCTTGAGTCCCTGTGTGACTAAAACGATCAGAGCCCCTCTGCCAAGCTATAATGCACAACAAGCATATTGAGAAATGCACCTGTATTGTTTTATACCTTTGAGATTCTGGAGTTATTAGTGCAGCATGACTTAGCCAGACCTAATTGATACAACAGGCAATCTGAAATAAAATTATTGTTATTATGATTTGTTTTATTTTATGGCAGCTTCTACCTATAATAAACAATCTACTGTCTTTATAACTATTTGTATTTCTCAAGGTAAAGCAGATACCACACACCTGAGTTAATAATTCACTTTCCCAGGTATATGTCCATTATTCCAACTTTTCAAGTGGTCTCCTGCAAAGAACAATGACCATCTCCAGTAAGAATAAAAAAGATATAACCCTGGCTAAATAGCTCGGTTTGTTAGAGCATTGTTCTGATATGCAAAGGTTGCTGGTTCGATCCCCAGTCAGGGCACGTACAGGAACAGATCAATATTCTTCTCTCTCTCTCTCTCTCTCTCTCTCTCCCCCCCCCTTTCAAATTAATAAATAATAAAAGGTGAAAACACAGAAATTACACTTTGGCTGCATTCAGTTTTATGAATAACTTACTGATACAGCAAACTCTTAAGGAAAAAAAAAGAACCAAAATATCTTTAAAAACAAACTTGGTTATAGGCAACGCAATACTGCAGGCGAGGGGAGACAGATTTTGCCCACTGAAAGCACGTGAAAGGGAGGCATGCCAATGCCTCCATGAGCTCTGACTGTGAGCAGCAGGACTTCAGGTCGGTTAGCAAAGACTGCTACAGACAGGGGACAGGCATACAGCTATAAGGTTGAGTTTATGAAGCCATGTTGGAAGGGAAAGGGGAGAAAAAGAACAAAGAGATACAAGCTCAAAGATTATTATTTTTTTTAGAAAAGCTCTGGGGCAGTAGAATTACAGAAGTGCATAAACCATATGAGATTTAAAAAGCCAGATGGTTTTTTTAAAAAATCTATAATTTTCAAAAAAATAAGAAGAAAAAGGGATAAAATAAAAACAATTATGTTTTAATCAATTGATAAATAATTTGCTATCTGAGGCTTTTGGGGAAATGGTATAAAAAAGAAATTTTATAAATTAAATATTTATAAAAATTATAATTTTTTTAACTCAGTGTCAAACCCCTGTAGGATAGTTCTTGCTTTATAAAAAGCAAGACACACCCCCTGTCTTGTTGGTTAATCATGAAACTGCTATTTGACAGAGAAACGGTCAGTGTGACCTCGACTGTCATCTACTCAATAGCTACTCGTTGGGCACCAGATGTACAGGCCTGACTTCCAATAGGCAGATTGTGGGGCAAACTCACACCCAGTCCGCAAATACTGGGCTCTCACTGATGGAAGGATGTGCCGATGAATTAGCAGTCAGACAGCGACTGTCATTGGTAATAACTTCTTATTATGTCAAGGAATTTACATGCAGATCAATGTGAGCAATGTGCACTTGCTTATCCTCACCATAAATCACTATCGACCCGCACACCAATTCCTCGCCATAATCAGGAGCTATAGACAGGGTTGCAACATTATCTTAAATACTGTGCCACTCCCCTTCCTGTATAGCTGGCATCACAAAACCCCAGCACGGCTGCTCTCACTGCCCATGACACTGCTTCTGCTGTTATTAGGGTGAGAAGTGGGGAACTAAGTGAATAAACTGTCCCTGTGTGCAACATCTACCTGAGAGATTCCCTGTACCCTATTAGAGATTTAAAAAATGGGAATTTCTCCATATCCATATTGAATTCCTGTGTGCAAATGCAAAAGTTGGCAACATGCTGCTCTTAATCTGATTTATGCACCAATTTATTTTATACATTAGGCACACTGTATGCCGGCTGACTGATGCATAAAAATTTCATGCAAAAAAAGGACTCACTCCCCTGCAACTGCCTTTCAGTTATTATTACCTCTTGTGGTTCGCATCCTATGGTGGGTAGGACAAATGACTACATACACCAAATGCATTTTACCCACTATACAAACATTTTGATCTGTTTCTATTTCCTCTCAGCTTCAACTCCAGAAAGCTAAAAATGCTGTATCTTAACTTTCTGAAATCTTTTAATGCTACTAAATGCCCACTTATGCAGAGAACTTCTCTCCATGTTCATCATTTAACTATGCCTGATGAACACACACACATGCACAACAGAGGCAAGTAAACGAACAGCGACAGACGCACACATACCCAAAACACACCTGGGTATTTGTGGTTAATTTTTTGTTGTTGTTAAACAGTTTTTTCTCTACATATCATAAGCACCATGCATTTCGTATTACTTTTTCTAATTACCTTCCCAGGGCCATGTCCTCCAGAATATTAACAGCAAAAATCCAAACAAACAAAAATGCTTTGGGGGTAGGGCTTTTATTTAGGGGAAAAACCTGCTAGAAAAAGCATCTTTCTGTGTTTTCCTTTTATTAGAAGTCTCCTTTCATCCAAGAAATATGGGGCCTGAAATAAATTGTACCATCCTGCTTTTTTTTTTATTCAAATCCTTGCCAGAGCTAGGCAGTATGCTAATGAAAACAGGTTGATAAATGACTCCCTGATATTTTCCAGACATTTTTCTCTCAGAAGTGCTCTAAACTGATGTAGCTCAAAGAGAATAAGGCGCATTAAGTCATTATATCAATTTTTGTTACCCAGATACTTCAGTCCCAGTTAAGCGCTGACAGCCAATATAAAACAAGGCAAGGGCATCATACGACTCCATCGATCAAATCTTGTCGTAGATAGATTGCCTATTACACAAATAGAACTAGCGGATTCAGTTTGTAGTTTTATGCTCTCCAATTAAAGGATAACAGGGTACTTTCCCATAAATCTGCTAATTGCAACTGAATTAATTTAACAAATTTCTCCAAGCACAGAGGAAAAAGTGATTGGTTAAGCTAATGTAAACTAGCACAGGTTGTCACATAGAGGCTTCCATAACATCCCTTTGCTATACCTTGATTGGGCAAGGTGTCACAAGTATTTAGCTACATGGTGGTTCTCTGGCAACAGACAGCTGACAGGCATAAAACATTGCACAAATAGGAGATAATTTATTTGTGGTACTTTTTTTTCTCCCTCGCTCCCCACTCTCCCCCACCCGAAGGATAAAATAACTCCCTCTTTGCATCTAATTAATGTTTCTCTCCAAGTGAAGCTGTTTTTCTAAATCAGAATTACACCAGCTACGGCACTATATTACGGAAAGGGGTCCCTCTGCGCTACTCAGCCAACAGTAGAAGTGATGGGCAAAAGCAGAACAACTGCCTATTATTTCATTGCAAAGGACAAAGTAGCTCAATGCTCCTGAATAGACCAGGGCAAACACGAGGCAGGGCACCCACTCACACAGATTCAAATACCCAGGAAACCACAGCCCAAGGCCAGAATCAAAGATAATGATCGCAACCCAGAAAACAATGTATCACAGGAGAATCCCTCCACTGCTGTCTCCAGCCTGAGGGAGGTGGATTGAGATGACTGCACGAGCACAGTGGCATGCGAGGGATGCCCCTCTGCACTCTCCACGCCCGCCATGTCTCCGTGGTGCCTCAGTCAGGGACTCAGGTGCGCCGGCAATACTCACAACGGCCTCAGTCAGGTAAAGGTAGGGATCTCATGTGAGGAGCAGGTAAGGAAGCATATTTCTCAGATTTGGTGAAATAGAACAGATAATAAATATCTTGTCCTGTTATGCCCATATTTTTAGAAGGGCTGTTGTAAATGTCAGCTTACAGACTACAGTTGCCATACCCATACTTGGCAGACACCACCTCCTGCCATAAGGGGACAGATTTCAGTTCCAGAAGAAGCGATGGAGCCCGGCGCCCATGGAGAAGGAAGAGGTCAAGGCAGCAACGCCAGCATGATGTGTCTCCCCAGTTCAAAGTAAAGGCGGATTTCTCCAGCACCTACCCCTCCTCTGTGATCACAGCTTCAAGCTTTCTTGCTGCAGAAACTGATTCCGTTTTATCAGGGAGAAAAATCTTGGGGTAGACCCTCTTTCCCAAGCACATTGCTAATAATCCTGTTTATCCATATGTGTTTCTGCTGAAAAAATGAAGCCCTGCCATGTCACCCCAAAGTGAGGTAAGCTATTTGGAGAAAAGAACCACATGCATTTTCTTGCTGTGGACCTGAAGCAGCGGTAACACGGCATGTTACCTCTGGGGGTACAACATACACAACTTCAAGGCTGAGTCACCTGGCCAAGAAGTGACAGGGTCCTGCAAAGAGAGAGAGGGTGTGAGTTGAGACCAGGCAGGAAAGTATAGGGTATAGACACATCCACACTATTAGTTTGCCACTCAATGCCTCACCAGAAAGGAAAGTGAAACACACACACACAAAGATATTCAGTTATAGGTATTTATTTTAAAAGGCTCGATCAAAGTCAGGAGACCTGAGTTATATACCCAGCTTTGCCACTTTGTTATATGATGCTAGGATTACACATAAAGATTTCTTCCTCATTCATAAAAGAAGGACATTAGAGTCTATCTCAGAATTAGGCCTAATGAAGGCTAGGAAATTCAGTCATTGCTTTTTGAAATGCGGCTCCTGTGAAATCATATTCCAGGGTGCCTCCAGCATTTTCTAACAGAATATAACATATCAGGGTACACTGCATGGAGTAAGGGTAAGTATTGTTTTTGGACACATCTGATTCAGTTATGCAAATATATATGTGCATGTAGGCTGTTATGGGAAATATAAATATATTCATTAAGATCAGTCACAGTCAGAAAATAAACATTAAAAGCCACCAATCCAGCACAAACCGAGGACTGAATGTGGAGATTCTGTGGCTCTGTCGTCACCTGTTCACACCCAGAGCCAGTGGCAAGGGCTGGAGCACTGGCGAGCTGAGGCTTTGAAAGGATCAGTGCAGATGCCTTCTCTCCAACTGCAGCTCATCCATCATTTCTGATGAAAATGACAGACTGCGAAACCCCTCACCCCAGGAAGGACTGTGTCTATGTAAAGATAATGAACTGACTCATTTCAGAGAGGTCTCCGGCAAGGTCCCCTTTCCTGTTGGTGTGACCAGCATACCAGTTCAGAATGAGAAGTCACAGATCGGCCACACACACACATACTCCCCACACAGAACCTGAACCCTGGGCAGCCCAGAAACGCACAGCACTCCTGCTAAAGGGGTCCTGAAAGCAAAGGCCAGCTCGCCCATCAACTGAGGGACAAGTATTTCATAACCACTCTGTGATTCATATGCATGCAGAGCCCGTCGCGTGGCCTTGTTCTCTAAGAAGGACCCGAGAAAGGATGACCTGGAAAGACTTGTGCCAGCCTAAAAGGACTTGTTGGCCACCTCTCAAGAATCCATATAAGATGAAGTTAGGATCTATGAGTAATTCCCCCAACCCTCCATTTCTCCAGTTATGCTGAGCCTACTGCTCAACAGTCATTTTTACTGTGCCTTGTTATGAGTTATGATCTGATGTGCTGGTTGGAGGCAAATTTACAAATAGAAAGTGACTTCTTATTACAAATATATGTTAGGTTGAGTCTAAGCTTCTGGAGGGAAAACACTCCTTTAGCTAAATAGTTTCTATTATTTGAATACCTCCTAAATGAAGATGGCATAAGGGCTATAGAACTTGGTTGGTGGAAGACGTGGAGAATATGATACTACTATAAAAAGAAACAACAGCAGAAGAGCCCAAAATGAGAAAAGTAAATAAAGGACCTAGAAACTATTCAGCTAGCTAGCTGACAAACATTTATTGAGTGTCTACTGTGTCAGGCACTAGACAATAGAATACAGAGTGAACAGAGCAGAGATAGCCCCTTCTCCCAGTAGCATACAGACTGGTCAGCAAGAGAAATGTAAAGTAAGTTTTACAAATAAAGCAACACAGTGAAGGAAAAACAAAAATAATTAAGGGGCTTTTAGTTTGGGGGGTGTGGGTGAGAGCAGCTAGAAGATGAGCAGGACAGGCAGAGAGTGCAGGAGGACCCTTGGCGGGCTCCCTGCCCCTGCCGTCAGCACCCCGGCTCTCCTCTGCCTCGCCGCTCCCATCATCACAGACAGGCAAGGGCTGCCGTCAGGGCACCACCCCTCGATCCCACTGGCCTCTGGCCTCCCCATGCCAGTCCCCTTCACACTTCTCTATCCCATTTTTCCCTCAGCTGAAAAGGGGTGTTTTTTGTTGTTGTTGTTGTTTGCAGTATTCTGGACATCCAGCTTGTCCAGGTTTAAATTCCAGCTCTCTATTTCATGGCTATATGACTGTGGACAAGCCCCTTCATCTCTCCGTACTTCAGAGTCCTCGTCCGTACGACAGAGGTGGTGATGGGCCCACCCCACACTTTGGAAGATGATAGAGGGAGAGCACTGAGCACTGGGCCTGGCACATAGTAAGCAGCCAACCAGTCTTCTTTATTGTCGTTCATTGTTCTCACCATCGCTGTGGTGTGCTCACTACTTTGTTTTCTATATTCCACTCTCTCACTAAGGAGCCAGATCAAACTGCCCTTTGACTGGAAAGCTATCCGGACTTCCTCTATCCAAGGTTTCCCCTGCGAATATATTGCACACACCTCTATCATGGCCCTTATCACGATGCCGAAGTTCTGTATGTATCTCCTAGATCGCTAGACCTCGAGGCAGAGGCCACATCTTATTTATCCTGCTTCACCCAGTGTCTGGATGAATCAACAAGCTCTCAGCAGGCACATTAGAAGATGGATGGATCAATGGCTTGTTAATGGGTGGCCAGACAGATGGGACAGCCTGGAAAACTCACCTTGGCCCTCTCTCTTTTTCTAAGGAGGCATCCCTCCAAGTACTAGAGCAAACAGGTTGAAACCCTCCCAGCGATACAGTGACCTCTGGCCCAAAATGTCACTGCTCACATCTACCAGCATACAAAGGGCCCCTTGGGGAAGTAAAGCTGTCCTTCAGAAGCCAGGACAACACTCCACATTTTCAAATCCTAGAGAGAAATATGTTTTCTCGAAACATTTAAATGTAGGGAAGCATACGTTTTTAAGTCTCTAGCTACAATGCCTGAAAGATCTTTCTATTTATTGGTATCATTACGAATACAGAACAATCCCAGAATTGACTACACTAGCTTTATGTCCAGCAAACTCAGTGTCTGTGTTATCTGAATTCACAAAGACTCTAAAATTAAATTTAAGTGACACATTTAACTACTAGGTTGAGAAAAGAACCAATTTTAAAACTGAAAAGGGAAAAAAATAATTACTACGGTGTGGTAGGAGTTTATTATGTAAATAAGTACAGGGCATGTCAAGAACCACATCTGCACAGTAATGAGGAACAACTTGGGAGACAGTGGGAAATGTGTGCTCTCTGGTGAGATCAGAGATAGCATCTCCTTTGACTCTTCAGGTACTTTCAGTAGCCTCACTGAGACGAGCGGCCCAGAGCCACTGGGTTCAAACCCTGACACGCTATGAATCCTTGTCATGGCAGTCATCACAGGCCATTAACCCCCAAATAATTTCTCTGTGACACATTCTTCCCTTTGCATGTCAACATGGAGGCTCGAAGCCCCTGGAAAATGTTTCATCTCTTATTAAAGCAGGAGCTGATAATGTCATAAGGAATTTGAAAGCTAAATTGGACCAATCTGAAATAGAGTTGGTGGTGAGTTGGAATAGACCCTTCAACAAGCTTCTGTATCTCAATGCTACTTCATGGGCAGGAGGCTGTCTGATGACCACAGCAAACCCCCAAGCCACTACCTGCTCATTTTGATAAGACGTTGGAATATCTGGCTAAGAGCTTTCTTACTATTAGTCCCTTTTTATAGTAAAACTTAAAGTTAAAGGCAGGGACCACTTTAAAATGTCCACAAAGGTAAGATTTAATTTTTATAACAAATGCTAATTTATATTTTAATGTGTCATTACCTAACAAAATATTTTGGCCAAATTAGAATGGCAAAACTTCTTATTTCTGGGGCAGAGAAAATATCAGAAGCAATCTCCAAAGATCTTCTAAAATATGTGTGTGTCTGCTCCAGGTAAGAATCAGATCCATAAAAAATCTATACAATAGGGGTCAGAGTGGGGGGAATTTCAGACTGGCAAGGACCTCCCTGCATACTGCGGCCCCACCCAGAGACAGCCCTGAGGGGAGGGCTGAGTCACAGGCACTTGGCAACCTCCATGCCCAGCATTGAGTCTACCATGCAGTAGATGTGTAATCAATCTTTCAAGAATGAAGAAAGATCTTAGGCATCTTTGCTAAGCCAAAGACGCCTAGAGCAGACCCCTTCCACACACACTAGGCCACCATGGTAATAAACTCCAAAATTACACAAGGCCTGCCTTAGCCACCTTTCATAGGATAAAGGAGAGAAAACAAACATTACCCAGGAACCTTGCCTGACACCAAAAACAGAGCACAGGACATTTTATTCTCCATTAATTTTGTATATATAGTATTTCTTTATGTTTACTATAGCATTCAATGTTCTTATAAGGTTATGAACTGGTTTTGCATCGTTCCATTGCTAGAATTTAATGCTATACTAAGTGTGATATATATATCAGCCACGATTAATCCTGCCCAGTTCCGTAGCAAGTCTCTATAAAAACCAGCTTGAAATACAGGACTGTTAAAGGCCTTGCCAAATCTGCAAGATGTGATATGGACGCAACTCCAGACTGGGCGATCATGTCTAACTTACACGGAGTTCGTCTGCACGTCTCCCTTTGTGCTCTGTGAGAAGCTGTTTACCCTATCACTAAAGCCTAGAAAACTTGGTGAGTGCTGCACTGGCCTGGCTTACAACAGCATTATTAATATAGCTCAACAACAAAGTAAAATTACAGATAAAATCTGAATAGGCCCCTTATTGTTTTTAGAGAGAGCTAAAAAGCGATATAATTTCTTTAGACCTATAGAATTTCATCCTGGCAAAGACAAGAGGAGCGATGTGCAGGGCAGCCGACCGGCCACCAGGCTCAGCTGTGTGCAAATCCCCTCCTTAAACACCGCGGAGTGGATGGAAGTTTTAAAATGTCAGGCGAGTCCCTGGGGATGGATATACTTTATGTTTTTTATACAGTGAACATTAATTTCAAATGGAAAGGTAAAGCAGCCCTCATCTCCAGCCATGTGCTCCATTTTTTCTTAAGTTCCATGTGTCCACTTACAACACACCAGTCTCAGGGGAATCGATGCTTCCCTGAGTCAAACAGTTGGGCTCAAGGTAAAAGGAAAGTCCTTGTAAGGAAGAAAATGAAAAGCCACCACCTGCTTCTGAGAAGCAGTCCTAATATGGAAAATTTGGCTTGGAATTAGACAACTGAGGTTCAAATCCTACCTCCCCTTCTTTCTAGGTGTTTGGCTTTTGGAAAACCTAGCTTTTCTAATCATTAATTTCCTTCTCCACAGGAATATCAAGTAAATTAAATAAAATAGCATAGATGTATATACTATGTAATATATAGTATCAATATATGCACATATATACACATCTGTACACATACATATGCAAAAATTTGTGTGTATTCGTATATATTTCTTTCTCATTCTCTCACACACATACATACATACACTCTTCAAGTTGTTGCTTTACTTCCTTTAACAGTTACATAGTCCCTCTATTTAACCTCTATCATGCACTCCCAGTTTTATGTAACTGTTCTAGAAAGGAAACAAAATTGTCTTTCATTATTCATTCATCCATTCATTCATACACTATATTCTGAGGATCTGTTACGTGCCAGATCCTTTGGAATCCAACAGAAAACAAGATGCTATCATTGCCCTCTAGGAGCTCACAATTTAGAGTGGTGGTTCTTTCCACAAGGTGAATCCTCGGTGAAATTCAGAAGACCTGTCTCCCAGTTGAGGTTGAGAAATCAGTTTGACAGCAGGATGATGATGGGATAAATAATGGCCAAAGCTCTCTGAGCTAAGAGTCACAAGACCATTGGCCCCTAATAACTTGGATTATTACACGGCAGTCATTCCCTTCCCATCCTACTATGGGCAGAGTTTGCTTCTCTGCCCCGCCAATAATGGTCTGAACCATGAGACTTGCTCAGGCCAATGAGATGTAGCAATGTCTGCTCATATTGCACCGCAATTTGGCATGGCTCCGGCATTCAATAACTCACCATGAGTGGCTTCAAGCAGCCTCTACGCCATCTGTCTAAGCCCCAAAACATACACAGAACAGACCTAAAGCCACCATACAGCCTGGGGTCAATGCCAGTTGCCCTGCTGCCTGGAGCAGAGTGACCCAGCCTAGATCAGTCGAACCTCAGTCAATCTATAGAACATGAGCGAGAAAATAAAGGGGGTGGTATCTTAGGTCATGTTGCTGAGGAAATAGCTGACCGATGGTAGGGCTAAGCAGAATCCCAACCAGAAAATGATCGCCTCATCAGAAGCAATTTGGCACAACTTAACTAATGAGATTATGGTACAAAACATGCTTTCCATGGTCAAATCAATCATTTTGTCTCTACTCCTCTGTACTTGGGTTTCAGCTCTCTCAGCATTAAAGGAAATTAACAAAAAATAAGTTGATCTTGATGAGTATGATTCAAATCAATAATGTTAATTGGGTTCCTAAATGTAAGATAAAATGACTTCAAATCAACAAAAGGTTAATATAACTTTCTCTTCATGCAGCATCACCTATGCTAAATCTATAATGATCTGAGATTTCCAATTTCATTAACAACACGTTTAAAATGCTAAAAGGACAGGACAGTTCCCCCTACAGAATCCTCCCGGTGCCCACCAGCAGGTTCACTGAAGCTATGAAGCATATCCACTTGAGTAATTAAGTTATACCTGAGCGAAGAGGGATGGACGCCATGATGATAACTTATTTTAAACTTTAATTTTATTATCTTCCTGTCCTACCTACTTCCCATGGTAGTTTATGGAATTACTAGACATTTTCTTTTATTGGCTATTTCAGTCTAGGTGACATTATTAGCCGGCAAAGAAAAAATCACCCAACATTCTTAATGAGCAGATACAGTATGTAAGGAGGTATTAGATGTGCTTGAGAGGTGGGAAGAGAGGTTAAAAAAAAAACACAAAAAACAGAATTACAAGGTCCCTATCCTCAAGGAACTTTCTGTTATGGCTTATTAATGGTTAGGTAGCCCATAATATACATATAAAATAAGCCACATAAACAAGTTATATGAACTAAACAATTGTTGGCTATCATCCTTTTATCTACCTCTCCTACCCTCTTCCTAACATCTTTCTAGATTTCCCCAAATTTGGTTGGTATGAAAATAACTCCATTCTCTTGTACCAGAAAAGGATTGAACTGGTTTAACACTATCAGCAAAGTTCACTTCCCCCGACCACAGTAACTGGTTATAGAACAGGATATGACCCTGTCTTAGTACACTCTGTCTGCTATAATAAATTACCATAGACTAGGTGGTTTAAACAACAAAATTTTATTTCTCAAGTTCTGGAGGGTACAAGTCTGAGATCAGAGTGCCAAGCATAATCAGGTTCTAGTGGGGGTCCTCTGATAGGCAGCACATTATTGGTTTCTTGTTGTATCCTCATAAAGCAAAGAGAGGGTATGAGAGTTCTTTGGGGTCCCTTTTATAAGGGCACTAATACCATTCAGGTGTGAAGTTCTCCACCCTCATGGTCTAATTATATTCCAAAGACCTCATTTCCTAAAATTTCAACATACAAATTTTGGGAAGACACAAATAGTCAATTGCCAACTCCATTTAGACTTATTTGTCCAATGAGACTCAATCTGGTGAATTTTGTTCAAGACTAAGAGACCAAACTTTATCCTGCTGGATTTGAGTCAGCACATACACAGTCTTAACTATGTCCAGCCACCTTGCAATGAGGCAAAGCCTCCCAACCCTTCACTGAGGAAGCGTTGTTAAGAAATGGAGAAAGATTGAGCTTGTGGCCCATGCCTTACCTGAAACCACTGCCACCACGAGAGCCAACACTGACTCCTTTTGTCTTTAAGACGATTGAAATGGGTACTTTCCCCCTGTGATTTACAAGTGAAAACATCTAAACAATAGAACATGCAAAAGATTTCCAGCCTGATCTATGGTGGTGCAGTGGATAAAGCATCGACCTGGAAATGCTGAGGTCGCCGGTTCGAAACCCTGGGCTTGCCTGGTCAAGGCACATATGGGAGTTGATGCTTCCTGCTCCTCCCCCCCCATTCTCTCTCTCCTCTCTCTCTCTCCCCCTCTCTCTCTCCTTTCTAAAATGAATAAATTAAAAAAAAAATAAAATAAATAAAAAATTTAAAAAAGATTTCCAAAAAAAGAGAAATTCTTGTTGCCTGGGAAAATCCAAATAGAATTCAAAGAGGAAGTAGGATTTGTCCTGAGCCTTGAAAAATATATAAACTTCATATTACTGAAGGAGAGGGGGAGTGGTGACAGAATAAAATAGAATGGGGGGAAAAAAGCAAGCCTAGTGATCTAGATGAGATCATCAGAATGGTAGTTTGTGATCTTGATGATAAAAGAATGCCACCTGCATGCATCACTCCTCAGACAACACCACACATGTCACTGTCTTGTTTAATCCTCACAAATACCCTACGAAAGATGCATGACCATCCCAGAAAACAGAGGAAATAAAAAGGTCCCAGGAAATAGTCATGGGTTGTGCAATGTCATCAAGATTTGTTCAGCCTCCCTCGGAACTGGACAAGAATTCTGGATCTGCCACTTACTGGGTGTGAATCTTTGGCAAGTTACTGCAACCTCTGTCTGAACCTCACTTTCTTCAAATTAGGTACAATAAACAGTGGTTACCACAACACCTACCCAATGTATATAGTTCATAAATACTAGTCATTATTGTTCACTATTGTTATAAAAGGAGAAGGAGAAGGAGGAAGAAGAAGAAGAAGAAGAAGAAGAAGAAGAAGAAGAAGAAGAGGAGGAGGAGGAGGAGGAGGAGGAGGAGGAGGAGGAGGAGGAGGAGGAGGAGGAGGAGGAGGAGGAGGGGAGGAGGAAGAAGGAGGAGAAGGACAAGGAAGAGGAAGAGGAGGAAGAGGAGGAAGAGGTGAAGGAGAAAGAAGAAGAAGAAGAGGAGGAGGAGGAGGACTAAGAGGAGGAGGAGGAAGAGGAGGAGGAGAAGGGGAGGAAGAGGAGGGGAGGAGGAGGAGGAAGAAGGAGGAGAAGGACAAGGAAGAGGAAGAGGAAGAGGAGGAAGAGGTGAAGGAGAAAGAAGAAGAAGAAGAAGAAGAAGAAGAAGAAGAAGAAGAAGAAGAAGAAGAAGAAGAAGAAGAAGAGGAGGAGGAAGAGGAGGAGGAGGAGGAGGAGGGGAGGAGGAGAAGGAGGAGAGGAGGAGGAGGAGGAAGGAGAAGGAGAAGAAGAAAGAGAGAAAAACTGGGTTAGGACCTACAGCCACAATAGGGAAGGATCAAGACCAGTGAGTAAAAATGACAAAGTGGATGCTTTAGACTTAATGCAAGAAATAGGTTTCAAACATAGGTGCTATCTAGAGACATTCTAGATTTCTTCAAAAGGCCTGAACCTCCACTTCTGAACATTTCCCTCAGAAGACGAGGACTTTCTATGTAAGGACACCATGGCAGAAATTTGAGTATCAGAAGTATGATCCAAGGATGCGTCCCACAGATTCTTTCATCACTTAGATTTCCCAACCCTATGAGGCCCCACTCTCCTGCCAGTAAAATTTCCAGTGCAGCCCCAAACTGAAGATGACCAGATTCTGTCCCCACCTCTTTCCAGTCCTCAGTACTAACAAGACTCAAACTCACTCACACATTAAAGAAACACGATACAAATTTGACTGGACTCACTACACCCACACTATCCTCCAATATTGCAAAAAGCTAATTTCAGCTGTCACTAACTGGAAGTAAAGTGACAAATATCAGTAATATCTGTCAGGTTATGAATGCTTTAGAAAGAGTTATGCAGCTGTCAACGTTTTGATGACATTAACAAGAGAAGAATAAACGAAGAAGAGGTAACAGAATGTTTGTGGCATACCCAGTTGCCAAACTTCTCTATTACTTATATTAATAAAAATCAAATTGCCTCTATAAAAAATGCAAACAGTGAAGACTTCTGGAGAAAACCAATACAGGCAAATCTGTTAATAATGCTGCCAATTCGGCAGATCATCAGAATTAGTTTCAACACCTCAGTAGAAAGTGACTAATTCTATTAAGGCATGTGAGGTCTTCACTAAACTTTTCCCCACCATGATGGCATAAGAAAAAATGTGTAAAATCCCTGGCATAGAGTGGCTAGTTTTTTTAAGAGCTTCTTGCCATCTTGGAAGGTAATGTACTATTATAAGTAGGTCATTATGCATCCCATTTTTGACTGGAAGAGTCTTAGTTTATGCCCATTATTTTGGAATAATTATTAATAAAGTATGCTAATTTGGATAATGAATGATTATGGTGTGTGTATATGAATGTGTCCATGTGTACAAGTGTGTGTGCACATATGCACATGCATGTATGTGTGGCTTTGTGTATATGCATGGGTCTGTGTACATGTGCATACATGTACATGTGTATGATTGTACAAACAGGGGGGGCAAAGGTGGGTTTATATCTGTGAGTCTGTAAACGGTTTATTCTTGTATTATTATTTATTAATTCTATTATTTCCTATATGAACAACTGTAAACCTACTTTTGCCCCACCCCGTACATATGTTTTTGTATATGACTCTTTTTCTTCCATTTCTAAGAGTATCTTATCTGTAACATAATTCATCTTTAGAGAATAAACACTACATTTTACAACAAAATTTTCCATAGTTACATGATATTGAATTCTTGCAATTCAATAAAACCAAAATAAATATGAGAGGCAAAAATAACCTATGTTCTTTCACATTTTTGACTACTTTAATCACACGTAAACTGACTGCCACCAACAAAGTGACCTCTTGCAAACAGATAGGTGGTCCAATTTTTAGTTTAGGAGGAGAATTTAACTCAATGGGTAGTTGGCCTCATTGTAAGACTCTAAGCCAAAATCCACACTGTTAATCATTAAGTAGTACCTACTTTTCCGATATTTCTGCTGTTCTCCAATATCAGAGGAGGACAAAACAGAAACCAACAAATAAGAACAATTAATGTCAAAGTGGGGTTTCCTCTGTGAGCTTCAGTGGTCACTTTTCATATAGAGTCTGACTGTCCTAGTTAATATCTATTCATTCTTTCCATATGTATTTTTAGGTATCTACTATGTGCAAAGAATAATATATATTTTTGGACTCACTGAACTGTATCTTTTTTTAATGAAATAATTGAAAAAAGTCCAACAATTAAAAATGAATGGGCCTTATTTTTTTAACCTTAATTCATTTCCATATATGACTTTTGACCTGGGAAATCTGCAAGCTACTTTTAAAACATTCAGGAAAAATTTTCCCAGTCCCTCTTCCAGATTCAAGAAATTAAGTCAGATGGGAATTCTGACAACCAGCCAACATCTTTTAACATAGCTCCATACAAAGAATATCAAAGCCTCTTCTTGGCCTATGAATTAAGTCATTAACAAATATACACAATTTGGGAAGAATGAAGTGTTCTGCAACAAATAAAATTTCTTGTAGCACAGGGCACTGGCACTAATCCCATAGAAATGAATAATTTTTTTGTGACAAACCAACTTCTTTTCTTCAACACATTCCAGAGATAACAGACTCCTTTTTGGTATTCCTCATAAATCTGAGAAAATTAAAAGTTAATATACCATGATATTTTTATTACTGGCTCTATGCGATAAATATTCAAATATTAGTAAAGATAGAGCTGGTGGTACCACAGGAGAAAACCTCAAGGCATTCACAGCTCAGGTTTTCTGAAACAATAGAAGCCAGTGCAGAAGCAAGGTGGGGGGGGGGGCGTAAGGGGGCAATGGGAATGCGAAGGGCCACAGACACCCCCCCAGGTGGGGACAGGTTAATCAGGTGCCTGCTTTGGAAGCTGTTCTTTGATTGCAAAACTATAACAATGGAGTGTGGAAAATCACTCCCTTGGAGAACTACTTAAGAGAGCAATCATTAAAAAATTGGGAAACAGGATGGGGAAAAAAATGGAAAAGAAAGTTAAAAAAGAAGTGCATAACCAGAGCAAAAGAGGTGTGACCATTCTCTGCCAAATGCCATCATGACAAGAACAAAAGACATCCCTTGGGAGAAAACAAATTACATGGCACCCCAATGTTGCTTTTGAAATAAAAAGTCCTAGCGAATTTGTGGCTGCCTGTTATAGGGAGCTGATGTGATGCATCCGGGTACAAACACTAAGAAACATTCCAAAGTAAAAGGAAGTCTTCCTATTCCAGGGCCTGTATTTTCAAATAGGAAAGGGAAATGATAAAAACTGGCAAACAAACAAACAAATCTATAATTGGAAGAAATCCCAGAAGTCATTTTCATCCATAGTATCTTTAGTATAAGAAATTTGTCCTGCAACATCTCATTGGGCTTCTGTTGAGACACAAGTTAGTCCTGGCCACAGATTGAGAAGACTGTCCAGATGTTTAGCAACTCACTTTCTGGGATCTGAACCAGAGAAGAAAACACCTTCCTGATGATGTGACTGTGGTCGACAGGCTCACAATGCCATCAACAGTGCAAATGCTATAGAGATGTTCACCAGAAACCTAGGTACTCTTATTGATCAATGTCACCCTATTAAATTTAATTTCAAAATTTTAAAAAAAGGAAAATTAAAAAACATTCCTTAAGCCAAATGTCCCATAATGGGGCAAGATCAAGAAACCAGAGTAGGTGTTGGTCAAACACACAACTAAGCCTGGAGTCAAAGCACAGAACCTCGGATCCTTTCCCCAGAAAGTGAGCTAGTTTTTAAAGGGCTTTAAAGTCCCCATTGTACCTGGGAGTAACTCCAAGCTAAACCTCTGCTGCCTGGAAGATTCCTTACCACTGAACATGTAGAATATTTCAAAAGTCTTCCTCTGCGCATTACTCTCCAATCCAGCAGGAGGACCATAGTGGGCAACAGTGAGCTGTGGGCATATTTTGGGAATCGATGTTCTAAACTACAAGGAGTAGAAGAAACACTGGGCCTTGTTAATTAGACCAGACTTTGAAGGAGCTGTCAGAACATCACCCATACTCCCAAGGAGGCCTCCACAAAATGAAATGGACATGCCTGTCCTACAGAGAAAGGCTGAGAATGGAGTAAGACTTAAAAAGCAACTGGTATGGATGGTTTTTTAAACTGCAGGTCATGGTCAAGTCAATTTAATAAACTGGGACAAATATTTTTTAATGGAATGAAAAAAAGATGTAAATGCAATAAAATATACCAAAGTGCATCCATCACCTATAGTGAGGCCAATACACACAGATGTGGTAAGCCCTGGACTACCAAGTCAAATGTTTATCTTTACAAGGGTTGTAGTTTCTTTTCAAAGTTCAGACAATGTTTCCTGGTACAACCATCTCGTTTCATAAACAGGTCGTCTGCAACCACAGAGACGTAACACGCCGAGGGCTGCTGGCTGTTAGTGACAGACTGGGATATACCCTGGACGATAAGGCCCCGTCTCTTACACCAGCCTATGCTGCCTCTGTGAAGTTAACTCTGTAGACTTCCTCTAAACCATCAGGGTTGCATATAGTACATCCTAGTCCAAAGGACAGCTTTTCATAGTTTACAATTTCCTCCCAGAGGCAGACTTGGTCAAGTCTCTCGCCCACTCTGCCCACTTACACAAGGAAATCTCCGTTAACAAAGGTTCCAGCTGACCAAGGTCTTAGCTTCTTTCAGGAGATAACTTTGGGGGAAAAATTTTTTTTGGATCCTCTGGCAATGTTTCCCAACAGAGAGGAGCAATTAGTAAATGTACAAATTGAGATCCTACTCACACACTGCCACTTCCAGTGCTGAGGGTGTGTTTGCTCTAAGTAAAATGCTTTGCTTTCATTTGTGTCAGTCGTGCCTATAAATAATAGACTTTATCTAAATTCCATAGCTCCCTCTGAATCCCACTCTACTAAATTTAACAGGAAGAACAGAGCATTCCACCAGCATTTCAAAGGCTAAAAACTGTGATCAATACACAGGCTTGCAACCAATCCAACAGTGATTTATTCTTCACAATTATGTTGAAAGGAAAAGGCTACTGCACTGACTTCCCAGTCCTTCACTTAGAAGAAGAATGTCACCAACGTTGTCATCATCATCATTATGGTCATGTTGTAGAAACCATAGTGAAACTTACACATGCCAGACATACTCCTCAGCTGCCATGTCCCACCTGCTGTCCACCCCACTGATCCCAGCAGAAACTGGGTGCTGTAGCTCAGACATTTCTGACCACCGATCCTCAAACCCCAGCAGTTGTATAATACAACTCCGCAGAGTTAATAAAAGCAAAGGCAGGAAGTCAAGGAAATCCTGACCTATCAGACTTCCTCCTCAATTATCATAAGAGTACCCTCATCTGGTCAGTGCCCTCGACACTGCACAGGCTCCTGAGTGAACAGGAAGGGACGATTATCTGAGGAAGGGGGGCCTCTTTAAGGAAAACTTTATTCAAGACAGAAGGCTCAAACAGAAACATTCAATCACTGGGTGATGACACTATTTAGATAAAGATAATATTCTCTAAGAAAAAAAAGAAAAACTCTAGGTTCTCCATATATTTATATATCTGAAGGAAGCCATGAGAAGAAACCTGTGTGAGACCTAAGAAATTGGAGCTTTCAAACATGCTGTTTCCACCTTATCATTCTTATCTGTTATATAAAAAAATACGAACAGCTGCATTTAAAGATAAGGGAACAGAAAAGTGTTGTGTATGTTGCCCAGATGTTTCTGAAATCCGTACCCTGTTAAACTTATCTTTCCAGAACTAAAGACACCTCTAATCTTTTCTAATGGCTTAATCAAATGAAATAAATGGCTTGGCATAATATCTTCTTTCAAACTTACACCACTAGTCATGTGCACATGCTCATGCACACACACGCCACAAACAGGGAGGTTTTTATTTATTCATTTATTTATTTATTTATTTATTTATTATTTTTTATTCATTTTAGAGAAGAGAGACAGAGAGAGAGAAGGGGGGAGGAGCAGAAAGCATCAATTCCCATATGTGCCTTGACCGGGCAAGCCCAGGATTTGAGCTTGATCCACTGCGCCACCACAGGTCAGGCCACAGGGAGGTTTTTAAATGTTTATCCAAGGGAAAACTAGCCCCAGCATTGAAATATTAGTCACATAATATATTTTCTCAAAGACAAGCTGGAAAACTAGTCAGTTAAGAATTTTTTAAAAGAGTGCTTCTTTTTGTTTTGTTAATCTGTCTTCAGAAAAGGTAACAGTTCTTTTCACTAGTTCTTTCTTACATTCCTACTGTGTGTTGGGCAGTGCACTGAGAAAGAGGAAAAAGAGAAAACAAATAGGAAAATGGTACAAATGGAAAGACAGAGAGTGGCTTGAGAGATAAAAGACCAAAAGTAGTAAAGAAGCGTTGTATAACAGGTGAGGAAAGAGAAGAAACAAGGAATATCGACTATCTGTCCAATTGAGGTCCCAACCCCTCATAGTATTCGCAGACACAAAAGGGCAAAGTGCAGAGAAAAAATATTCTACACCCAATTTGTTACCCTTTTGTGAGCTGGCTTCACATTTCTACTCAGCAATTTATCACTCTTGAACACAAAATTGAAAGTCAAAGGGTCCTTAGAGAATACATGGGTTTACATCCATGTTTTGCCCTGAGACTAGGGGCCACCAGAGGGCAGGGCCCAGGTCTAACATGAGTCTCAGAACAGGCCCAGTCCTGCATAGGCACAGAGCAAGTGTATTACTCATTCAACAAGTTATGCTTCTTAAATAATACAGTCAAGATTTATAATATCAAATATTATCTATTTTCTCAGCTGAAAAATGAAGATATTAGACCAGATGTCCAGCAAGGTCTTCTCTGGTTCTAACAGTCTGTGAGCTATCATTCAGCCAGGTCTAAGCAATTTTTGTGTTTCCCTTCATCTACATTTTGGTTAGAAGAGGAAGCTTGGGTGACAACTCATGCCTCCAAATGACTTTACCCTCCACCCTACAACCTATTGGAGAGATTCCATAACATATACCTTTGAATGGAATTCTAATCTGGCAAACACAACTTTCTTACATTAAAAGAATCCACCAGGTGATAAGCACATGGCTCTGACAGGTCCCACACCATACACCAGTGGCCAGGAAGCAGAAGAGGAAATGGACTGTACTTATTTTCTACATCATCCTTTTGATGCCATCATTTAATCTCTTAAGAGCAAATACAGACTTTACTGACCAAAAAAGGCAAACAGTGTGGATTATCAGGCAACCCCAGCGTGGAACTGGGAACCAGCAGAAGCTAATGGTGAAAAGAAAAAAAGATGTGTAAGCTTCAAAGCAAAGACAGGGCAGGAGGCCCCAGTGGTTGTAGCTAATGGTTTCTACAGGAGAAATCGTACCATGAAAGAGAACACCAGTGCCTTAAAAGAGCTCTTTCAGACAAGTGCAAAGAGGGAAAACCGTGAACGGTTATTGTCACTTACCTACAAAATCTCAAACAGGCTGTTCTCTATTTGCCAAGATGACCACCCTTCTAGGCTTGTCTAGTTAACTATGGACATCTCAAAAAGCCACTCATCTCAGTATAAAAACATTCTGCCCAGATGACCATACAAGGAAATAAAATCATCTATGTTAAGATTATGCTAATGAAGTTAGAACCCATTAATTTGAAATCTGTTTCTTACATGTGATAATTTTATTTTATGTTTCTTCCAGGTTTTTGTCCCAGAGTAGCCTGAGGGAAATGAAGCCAATGCAAATGAATTAAGGGGTCTACTGAGACCATAAAGGAATAGAGTAGATTAGAAAGTTCTTTCTTGCAAAAAAACTAAAAATTAACTAGAGAAGGAATCAAAGGGCAGCTATAGAGTAGAGAGAAAGTCCTTTTTTAAAAATGATTTACTTCTTAAACCTTTATCATCTCTTTATTGCACAATCAATACATGTAAAATTGTGCCTCTTGAAAGAAAAGTGAGATAGAAATATTCAAGGCAAGATGCAGAGAAGACTGCATTTTCTTATAGGTTTTTTTTTTTTAAAGGAAGGCTCAAGGATATCTACAGGGTCAAAGAAAACTCAGTAAGAGAACCTATGACGGAATCTTTGAAGACAACATCTGGAGTTATGACCAAGGATCCCAGCATATCTGAGCATTACCCTTCCATATATCAGTTAAAGGGTCAAAATGTCCAATGTCCATAAGTACTGAAGATAATGATGTGAACATGGGGTTTCATTACACAATTCTCTCAACCTTGTTTGAAAACCCCATAATAAATTTAAATTTAAAACTTTTTAAATGTTGAAGGGCTAATAATTTCCTCACTTCCCTCTCCTTTAAGAAGGTACTCCTGGCAGCCTCTGATTTGAACCCTATAAACCTCATTACCTCCTTAGCAACAGTCACCACCAAAATAAGGACCGGAACTAGCCAACGTATGGGAACAAGACCAATGAGATTTACTCCCTACATTTTGAATCAAGATCTAACTCCAGGCAATCTGTACAAAAGAGGAAAGGTCATATTAAGGGGGAATGAGAACATGCTGAACTTCAGGGAAGTGAGGAGAAAGCAGAGGGACAGACAGAAGCAGCCGCGTCAGTCCACAGGAGTCTCCTGGAGGTGAAGGGGCCCATCTCCACCCTGCCCTGCTAGCTTGTGCTCCACCACATCCCCTGCCCTTGGGACCTATAAGGTTCTTCTATTCATTCACCTTCTCCTCTTGCTCAGCCTGATTATAGCTCTTCACAAACAAAACAAGCCAAGGCTAAGATAAGTGGGGAGGAGAGAACTAACCTAGTGGCCCATGTATATCAAGCTGGATAAATCAGCACCTAAAATAAGGGCTGCCAATCCCCCCCCCCCCAGAGGCCTCCTGGAAGCCAATATGAAAAGGGACTGGCGAAATAGAGACATTCTCAACACCCATTCTCCTCCCCAGAAACACTCCAACATAGCCAGGCCTTTGGATATTTTTTTATACCTCACAATTTCTTTGCAGAATTTAGAAGCAAAATTTATGCAGCAAGTGAAAAAAAAAAAAAAAGCTAATAATGTTTTTCTATTTTTCTTTTAATTTAGGGAAGGAAAGAAGAAAGAAAGGGAGGGAGGGAGGAAGGGAGGGAGGGAAGGAAGGAGGGAGGGAGGGAGGGAGGGAGGGAGGGAGGGAGGGAGGGAAGGAGGGAGGGAGGGAGGGAGGGAGGTATAAGCTGGTAAAGGGAAGGGAGGTGATAACAGATCTTATCTGTCTGCCCTGCCCTGTGTCCTGTGTCCTGTTCTGGACCCTCTAGCATCCAGAGAGAGAGATCATGCAGATTTCAAAGTCATTTTAGAGCTTACAAAGTAAACACATGTTGCAAGTTATTAATTTTTGCTAATAAAGAAGATTTCTTCTTTCTTCCTAAAGGTCATTTATACCCTTGATATTCTGAGAACAAGAGGCCAGTGACAAAGGGGGAAATTACTGACAAGACTTTACAGAGGCAAATATTGCTTCTACTATAACACCAGACCTACTTAACATCAAACAATGTTTCATTAGCTAACAAGACATTTGCTTTCAATGAATGAAAACTATAATAAAGAGTTGCTATATTTTAAAAGGTAATGAATGTAATTTTTGCTCAATTTTATACTGCCATAAAAACGGGCCTTAAGTGTAGTTCTCATCTGCTCCTCTTCTCTAACTGTCATAATTTATGCAGATAAATGTTGGATGAATTGTATCGAGAACACTAGTCGGATTGCTACCCATAAAAGTACTTAGCTATCATTTTCTTTTCCCCTATTTATATGTCTTTATATTACAAAAATGAAGTTACCAACATTAAAAATGATATATTGTCACCAAAAGTACTGAGGCATAACTCTGAATAATAAATTATTAGTCTTTGAAGGTTAAAGCCAAGTTTAAGAGATAACAATGCTTTTGTTATGCCGGACTCCTTCCAAACTGCAGTTGACACAGGGAAGCTTGCAAGTGACAAAACCTCACACCCTGCTCACACTATCAGCTTGCAGATTTACTGCAAAACTCTAAAGTACTGTCAAGGGCAGATCGCTGTGATAATTCACAAAATAATATGGCTTTGTATAACAATCATAACATCATGTAGTTTAGAAACGCAAACTTGGGGGTCTAAATGCAAATGTGAGGTAGCTGTGTGTGGTTTCTCCAGCCTTCCCAGAACCTCAGCCTGTCGGGGCTCAAGTTAAAGGGTTAGGATGAGCTTCAAACTCAGAGTAAAGAAAAGCCTTCATAAAAGCACTTCCAAGTGCAGACCCCAACACCAACAGTGTGCCACAGCAAAGCAAAGTCCTCCCCTCAGAAGGGGGGCTGACGCAAGGTCATATATGCAAAGGCCTGGCAATCAGAGATATCTTTGTGGGGACCCCAAAAGCTATATAAGTGACTAAATAGAGTGGAGAGGAGAATGCTAATAGCTGACAGCATGCTACCTGTCAGCATCTTATACCAAAATGGGAGTCCTTCAGGATACATACACTGCTTAGCGCTTATGTGCCATAAAAGACATTTACAAATTTGACCCCCAACTTAGTCCTAACCATAACCATACAAAGGGAAAAAAGGACTCTAGCAGCCTCTAATTCCGTGAGGGCAGGGAGCAGAGTGTTGGCACATAGTAGATGCATTATAACTATTTGTTGAAGAAATGAGTAAAGCAGTAACTTCCTACTGAGTTACTCTCTGGGGTTCTCACATTCCTCATTAGCCCAACCTTTGTCCTATAATACTTTAAGAAAGTTGAAGTAATCTGTTTTACTATGCTTTGCTAAATCACTAGTTAAAAGTAAATTTAATTTTAAATGAAGTTTAGTACAAAGGTTCCTATTCCTTTTAGTAATTCATTTATCTAAAAAATTTTTTTTTTTTAATTGAGCACCTACTCTATGGGAGACATCATTCCAGAATTTCAGCTATTATCTATGAAGGGGAGAAAAAGCAAACAAAAAAGTTCTGCTTTCATGGTATTTACATTTGGAAACAAATCTGAGGACGGCAATATAAATCACCGAGCCAATCAGTTAATGTTTACTGCTAGTCTAGAACAGAACTAGCAGGCCTTGTGTACTGTTCCCCACTCCCCATGCCCGTGCTGTGGCAGAACCTGATAATCAATTAGGACATACTTTGTGCGTGTGCATGTGTGTGTGTGTGTGTGTGTGTGACAGAGACAGAGAGAGGTACAGATTGGGACAGACAGAAAGGGAGAGAGATGAAGTTGTTCGTTGATTGCTTTCTCATATGTGCCTTGACCAGGGGGCTACAAAAGACCAAGTGACCCCTTGCTCAAGCCAGCGACCTTGGGCTCAAGCTGGTGAGCCTTGCTCAAACCAGATGAGCCCACGCTCAAGCTGGTGACCTTGGGGTTTCAAATCTGGATCCTCCGACTAGTCCGATGCTTTATCCACTGCGCCACGGCCTCATCAGGCCAATTAGGATATACTTTCACTGAGACAGGACTGAGAATCCTCAGCAAGGCATCCCGGATAACCACTTCCACTGGGTCACGGTGAGTGACCAAGATGGAATGTGTTTGCCAAGATGCCATGTAAGCACAAAAAAATTAAGACATAAATCCAGTTCACAATATGCTTTCAGTCTATTTGAGAAGAGACTTTTACCAAAACAAAACAATAAAAGAAAAACAAAAAAACAGCAATAATATCTGATACAAGGATTTGGGGGTTAAGTGCAAAGGAAATAATTCAGAGAAGAATGGCTAAGATCACAAGCATTATTGGCAGGAGTCAATATGCCAAAACCCATTGCAATTTCTATTTGGGGGCCCTTCATTTGAACCAGATGCTTCCAAGGTCCTGAAGAAGGCCCCCCAAGTTTTATGATTTGGATTTACCTATTAGAATTAACAAAGGGGATTAAAAAAAGAGGTGGTAATGTTCATAATGACTGTTAGTAGTTGGTCTCATTTTTAAGAAACCCTGCCCCAAGCTAACATGAATGGCAAGAGTCCAGAAAAATCTTATTTTAAAAATAAACAAGTAGATATACTGCTTAAAAACAAAAGTATTAAGTTTCTTCATCTGCAATTCAAATAAGGAGTTTGGCCCAAACCATTCCTATGCATCCTACCAGCTCTGTGATTCTAAACAATACAGGCTCTAAAGCTCCCTTAACTGAACACCTGTTTCTACACCAGCAAAGACAGAGTCTGGCAGGAGACCTTCCCTTAAATTAAAACCGAACCTTACTCAGTAAAAAAAAAAAAAAAAAAAAAGGCATACAGTTTCACTTTCACTTTTAATATTTTAACATTATTTTATTTATTTATTTTAGAGAGAGAGAGAGGGAGGAGAGAAAAAGAGAGAGAGAGAAACATCAATTTGTTGTTCCACTTAATTCTGCGTTCATTGGTCTATTCTTGTATGTGCCCTGATTGGGGATCAAAGCTGCAACCTTGGCATATAAGGACAATTTTCTAGCCAACTGAGCTACCCAGCCAGGACCTAGTCTATATTTTTAAAGTTTATTCTTAGTGGGATCATGAAATCGTTAGAAAAAGACAAATATTACCAAATGTAGAATAGGAGTAGGGAAAACAGGAAGGTGAGATATATGGCATTAATCCAATAAGTTTATTTCTAATGAAAGTTACATTAAAGCAGAGCTAATAAAGAAAACATTGGCCTCACAGTGCTATGCCTCTTAGAGAATAAAGCATTACAGATTTCCCCATCCACAGACGCCACTCACTTCCTCTCCATCCCAGCCAACTTCCAGAGCCAGTTAACTGCAGTCAACTTATCTAACTGATTGATTAAACCAGTATTTCTTTCTCAAGCCAGGATCCATGAATATATCCTTGGGACTCTACAAACATAAAAACTTTGTAATTTTAAGTGTTGGTTCCATGATAAGTTAAAAAACAAATCAGTAATTATTTGGTATAATTAAAAATTGAGAAAAAGAGAGGAAATTGGATTCAGAGATGCCAAGAACTCTTTGGGCTCTGACAGTTGAGGATTTATCTATATAGCTTTTCCCCAAGTGTGGAGCAAATAAGAAGCAAGAAAGGCAAAGAGTGTGGGTATTCTGACTGCGTTCGGTCACTGGCACGGTCAGACTGGTCCTCGAGATAATACATCAGAAGTGCCCCTAACCGGAGCCTCAGTCTCCCCCTAAATTATCCAAATAAAAAACATTATGCTATTATACACAGAGTACTGCTATGCAATACTGGTGTCTGTTTTTGTACTTGTCTTATTATTAATGTGCTGATCAGTATGTTGAACTAATAATGTAAAAAAAAAAAAAAAATACAATGCTCTACCCCAAACAATGAATGCCTTCTGAATTGAAGTATATTTTTTGTCTCTTTTTTGTTTGTTTTTTTACTTATAGCTTATAACTTCTTCCTTGCCCTGAGAATTCATAATGAAAGTATTTTAGGCTTTTGTTTTTTTAAACTCTTTATTAAATTGTGACTGAATTGACATGACACCAAGAAAATAATAAAAGGAGTAATGTAACACAAGTCTAAAATCTTGTTTATATCTACAGATAGCTATATAGGTGTAAATTCATATTTTTCCAGATTTTTGAAAGGTTTATGGTTTATATACTGTATATATGCTAACAGTGCTAGCAAATGTTCATATTTCTACAATGAACGGTAGGAATATTCATACTATAAAAGTATAATCATTTTAAGACACAAGATAAAATCATGACTCATATATCGTAGTTTTCGCTCCATAAGACACACTTTTTCCCCCCCAAAAGTGGAGGGGAAAATGCCCGTGCGTCTTATGGAGCAAAAACTATGGTATTTTATTGAATATTTTAACACAACATTTGGTTCAGAATATTTTTTTTCTTATTTTCCTCCTTAAAACCCTAGGTGTGTCTTATGGTCAGGTACATCTTATGGAGCAAAAAATACAGTATATATAAAATGAACATGCAAAATATTTAACTGAATTCATTTATTAACTAATAAGATGTACCAGTTCAAAGGGGAATTCCAAGTATCACCTATGTACAGGCAATCAGAAATGCTGAAATAAATTTACAAAAAAATACAAAACTGCTATCCACAGGGCAATAAACAATTGCATAATAAAGGATATAATTCATTTGCATTTCAGTGGGAAATAATTTTATGTGCATTATGATCAGTTTCCTATAACTTACTAGTTTAGCTCAAAGACAACAATGAAAGGCATAGATAACCCAGAAGGATGCCCGACAGACATCCATGAATCTTTGCCAATTTCAAAGTCTTACACATTTCCTGACCTTTCTAAGCAGGCTAAATAAAGATATGTTTTACATCACTTCAAGTCAGACTTTTTTCAAAGTTAGTTTGTTTCTATGAAGGCTTCTTTAATAAATCTAGGTCCGTGTTCAACTCCAGTTCCAGTAAGTAGTAGCTGGGTGACCCTGGGCAAGTTACCAAATCTCTCTGAGCATCAATTTCTATATCTGTAAATTGGAAATAACTTCTAAATCTCAAAGAGCTGCTAGGCCTTTCCGGATTCTCTATTTCCTTTCTTTTGTAGTGTTTCCATTGCCATGTCTCCCCTCAAAAAATCATAAACAGTGAAAAAACACTGAGAATTTATATTTGGATATACTTTTTCCAGATATTCGGGGAGATGTTCAGTGTGGACATCCCATTTTCTCAAAATCAAGTACCATGCCTTCAATTTTGTTTCATCCCACCCAGTGTTCCAGATATTGTCGCCTTTTTTGTATCCTCCACCTTTAATAAATGAAATGCCTTCTCCCTTTCTTCTGCTAGCTTCTCTAATTCATCCTCCAAACACCAGCTCAGGGGTCACCTCCTCCATTTAGACTTCCCTGATGCCCTCAGATTGGCTCAGTGCCCTTAGGTGGAGCTCCTATACCACCCTCTACCCCTTCCCTCCAAACCCCTCCTCCCACGTCATAGATGTAAGTTCAGGATCACTATGCTCCCTGTTAGAACATGAGTTCCTTCAGAGAGTCACAATATCACCCAACTCTATATTCCTAGCACCAACCCCAGTGTCTAGCACAGAGTTGGTGTTCAATATAAATTTTTACAGCATTGACTTCAACTCCTTTCTAGCACCTAATACAATTTTTGCCCATTATAAATGAATAATGATGCCACCACCTCATTATGCAAGAAAGGGAATGGAGAGGTTTCTTTCAGTTGGGGTTTGTCATTGTTAGTATCAGAAGAGGTGGCACGTGGTTTTGAATTCCACTGGAGAAAAGCCAAGGCGGGTAGAAAAAGAGGAGCCACATAGAAGCCAGAGAGCTCAGAGACAGAACACTGGAGTCAGCAGTCTAGACCAAGCATAAATGCAGCCACATTATTGAGAGTGAAGGCTGGACCGAGTCCCAGAAGCTAGAACAGCATTGGCCAAAGTCTACTTTATGGACTATTAGACTACTGGAGGGTCTCTTGTAAAAAATAAAAATAAAAAGAGAGAGAGGATTCCCAAGAACAGAGGAGTGGGAAAGATTAAAGATTATAGACCCTCCTCTTAGAATATGCATGAGCCCTTGAGTATATTGTGAGGAGCCTATAGTTAAGACAAATGTTGAACTTTATTCTACTAGGGTCGTCCCCAACAACCATCACCCTGGAACCCATCCTTTCTACAATATCTATTACACCACGTTGTTGGGAATGCAGGTCAGAACTGAGCGCAGAGTTTGATCTACAGGGGGAAGAGATAACAGGGCTCAGGAAGCACAAAACAGCAAACCAAACCAACAGAAAAGAGTCAAGGCAAGAAGGCCAGAAACAGGACAAGGTAGGCAGACTCAAGTCCAGAGCAGGTAATCTGGCTGGTACTAGGGAGGCCTTCTTCAGAGACTGTGGGTATCTCAGCAGATCCCCTGCTTAGCTCATGCCCTTATCTCCAGGGCTTGGACATGATTGTCTGAACTGATTTGGTTCCAAAGATGGGTAAAGTTAGAGAATGAAAGTGGCAAGGTGAGCAGAACAGACTTGAGGTCTTATATTGTGGTTTTCAACCTTTGGTGAACATTAAAATTACCTGAGGAACTTTAAAAACTACAGATTTTCCAGGCTCCCACCCTAGACAAATTAAGTTAGATATTCATGACCAAAGAATCCCTCTTTGCTAGGCCGGGGTCTTTTGTATACTTCGCATAGTAAAGGACTGTAGGCCTGTCTCCTGTTGTAGCAAACTGAGAACCCACTAGTCGAAGAAGAAGAGCCCTGGCCCACTGAGATCAGGGTCCTAATGAGGCTTCAGCCTACCCCTACCCCTTCATAAGAGTTCTCTATGAAAAATGTTATCTCCCCTCAAGAAAATACCATTCTAGCCTTTCCCTAAAAATAGCTTGGCTTCCTTTAAGGGGGTTAGATTCATGGCCTCAGAGAGGAAAGCATAAACACAACTCTTGCCAAACCAGGCTATCAACACTTAAATCAGCCTGTTCTGGACTCCACACACAATTTCCAGAACAAGAAGAGTCTCTATAAAGGGTGTAACAGCAGACTGTGGTTCTGCAAGGTGCCTAGCTCCAGTCCTCAAAAGGCCTCATGTCCAGAAGTTCAGATTAATTACTGCTCTACCAAACGAAAATGAGTTATGTCTTTCTGTCACGTCAGCCAGGCTGGTCTCCAGGCTGCCAAAAATGCTCACATACCCAAATACCAAAACTATGTAGGAAGGCTACAGAACGTCCTCACCAGAAACAAAGCAGAATTTTCACTTCATAAATGAGGAGGAAACTCTGAAAAGGCAGCCAGCTGCAAAGGCAAGCTACACTGAGGAACTGTTTTCTTAATTCCCTTCACTCTGGGTAATTGAGTCCTTTTTTTTTTTACTTCACAAACAAGTAATTTTTAATGTAAATAATAAAGTCAGTTAACCGTGTACTCTTATTACACGTGGAACGACAAAGTTTTTATCTGAATTAATTAGGTGATTTTTCACTAATACAGATCTGTTGCTTTTATTTAAGACTTTGTTTTTAATCAAATCCCTTCCCACCCTGACCCTCACCCACTATTAGATGAAATGGAAACAATGGGGGTTAGTTATAATGTATTTCCACGTGTGATTCTTTCCAAATTACCACAAAGGCAGACTCCTCAATCAGTACTGAGCTACCCAGCTTCCCTTAGATGAGAGACCATGCAAATCCCAGGCTGTGCTTAGAATGTGTTTCAAACTTATTTCATCCCTGTGTCATCACTGCAAGGGTCATCGACTCAAATTTTAACATGTATATTGTTGCTATACAACTCAGCACACTGTGATTCCTACCTTTAAGTGTAAAATTAATGACAGGGGGTAGAAAATTCAAGCTATTTTGCCAGAGAAGCTAAATTCCACTCCTTTTAAAGTAGAACATTCGCCAGGCAGATAGAAGAGGCCCTCAGTTTACATTTCCCCTCTGTGTCTTATCTCTAGGTTCCCATCCTATTCAGGCAGCTGGAAGAACAGTGCGGGGAGAGCAAAGTCACTCTCTCATCCCGTGATTCGTCCGGGGTATTGGAACTGAGGAGCAGTCAAGAAGTCCAAGCTTCAATCCTACCATCATCATCATCGCCGTCATCGTCTGCGTCATCATCATCATCTTAGTTTGGAGCACTACATTTTTCCTGGAGTTAGAATTGTTGAGTTGTTTTAAGCAACTTTTTTTTTTTTTTTTTTTTTTTATTCATTTTTAGAGAGGGGAGAGAGAGAGACAGAGAAAGAGAAAGAGACAGAGAGAGAGAGAGAGAGAGAGAGAGAGAGAAGGGGGGAGGAGCTGGAAGCATCAACTCCCATATGTGCCTTGACCAGGCAAGCCTAGGGTTTTGAACCGGCGACCTCAGCATTTCCAGGTCGACGCTTTATCCACTGCGCCACCACAGGTCAGGCCTTAAGCAACTTTTTACAAAGTTCAAATACTTTTAAAAGTCTCAATTTCACAGTACCTCCATAAGAACCATCAATCTTTACATCAAGTGTGTTTCCTCTCCCCAGATAAGGGTGCCACTTTTGTGCATGGTATGTCTGTCACTTAGTTAAAATTCATTTCGTTTCCACTTACCAAAATCTTACTGATCTAGCCAAAGGAGGAACAACGGTATGCACACGCACATACACACAACCACACCCTCCTGGAAGCTAGGAGTCTCTTGCTAACTTCAGGCTTAGAGGCAGGAACTCAGTTGTCATCAGTTGTCTACCTCCCTCTGCCCAAAGTGAGGCCCAGGGGCCAGCGGCACTAGTGTCATGACGGAGTTGGCTAAGTATGCAGGTGCTCAGATTCCAGCCAGACCTCCTGAAGGAGCAATCCCCAAGGGATTCCCATGCATGGCAAAGCGTAAGAAGCACTGGTCTAGTACCAACTTCCACTTAATGGTTTCTTCTTGCAGGAGTTCATTCTGCTGCTGCTCAGAACCTCCCAGAATCTAGGTGTACAGAACCATAAAACCCTAGCAGAGGCCTTAATGGTTGTCAGCAGAGTAGCACAGTCATTCCTCAAACCAGACCACGATGGAGGAAGCAGGAAGCGGTGCTGAGGGGCAGGGGCGGAGCGGCCCCCCAGCCCCCGCGTCTCTCCACAGCAAAGTCATTAATTAAGACACGCCCGGCTGCTGGCGAAGCAGTCACTGTGTGCCCTGTCTGCCCGGGACTGGCATGAGCTGTGAGAATCTGGGTAGCCTTCTCCATGGCTCTGCCCTGCTGGTGTTGATTGTGTATGATTAATGATTTAAAGGAATAAAAAGAGAAAGGTCAACTTCTGAGTTCAAGACAGAGCAGCTACATAGGGAGTAATTAAGATACTTGTGTAAGCATGATTAATAAGCACAAACTGGCACTCTGGGAAGTAAACAAGATGCAAGCAGATGGTTAGCATGGAAAAGGTTTTTTTCTCTTTCCTAAAAGCAATTTTTCAGCAGCTTGAAACTTGGCTTGTGAATTCTCTTCCTCCCCCAAGTCTCAGAAAACTCATTATCTCCACCACCTAAAACAAAAACCAAAAAACAAAAACCCAGTAGTGAACCCCTTCAATGCTCACTCATTCTCTCCTTAAAATAAAAAACCTTATCATTTTATTGTATTTTTACAGATAACTAGAATTTGCTTGTAAAATAGATGCGACTTATCTTCGCTTCCTGCTGCCTTTATGTCAGGCGTCCTATGAACTGCCAAGTCTGACAAGGTGGACCACTGCAGAGTCTTTTAACTCCCGCCCAGCACTTCTCCCCCACCCGCTCCCGCTCCCATCCTGTGATGGGCAGAACAGAGGCATCAATGGTGGCATTTCTGGAGAGTGCTGGCAGGCAGATGTCAGAGCCGTCCGGCAGGCACCCCTCACGAACACTAATCAGCCCTGGTGTTCTTTTACAATCCATATCTAATTCACAAGTTTCATTCTTTCTGAAAAACAATTACTAGGTTTTGAAGTTCATTGTGCATTTACTCAACTGTCTCTTCACATTAACGTAAGTGGGAACCAGAAAAAATAGAGTCAGCAGGGACGGGACATCAAAAGATGTTAAGAGTGGATGAAGGCTTTATTTTAAGAGTAATATAATTACAGATGTGTGCAATATTTTACAATAAATGAAACACAAAGGGTGCATCCTGTACCTTCAAGATTGTGTGTGTGTGTGTGTGTGTGCATGCAGACGTGCACATGTCATAGAAAATGAAAGGGGGCAGAGAGAGGGATGACTACAGAGATAGAAAAGAGAAAGAGAGATTCAGACACACACTTTGCTATGGGGATGGGAAGAGAATGAGAGAGAGAGATCTCATTTATGACTTAAGAAAACAAAAAGATTCTCCCAGGATCAAAAGAATAAGGTGTGCATTTTACTTATCAAAGAGCAAAAATATATCTACAGCAATGACTGCTCAGGCACTTACTTTTCTCCCTCTGCTGAAAGAAGATAGAGGGGAAAGGGAGGAGAAAGGACAGAAAGAGCGTGAAAAAGAGAGGCAAGAGGGTGAAAGGAAAAGGAGAAAAGGAGAGATGGTGGGTAAAGAGAAGATAAAGAGAAATGAAGACAATTGGGTCATAAGCAAAAATTGCAAAAAGAACAGGCACACCTGATGAAGAAGGTGCCGTAAACGTAGAGGCCCTCCCCTGAATCCCAGTACTTTAATGTCCTGAGGCTCACAATGAGCTGGGAGCCCCACTGTCAGGCTACCTGGTCCCTGACCAGGGAGGCTGTGCACTTGATCTCAGCAAGTTTTCATGGGCCTCCCGAGGGCAACCTCACGGAAGGGGCCAGGTCTGTGTCTGTCATTCCTTGGCCAGCCCCCCCACCTCGAGCCGTTCATCTGACCTCCAATCACTGGGACCAGTCCTGCCAAGCTTTTCCACCCATCAACAGATAATTTAGGCCCCAAACCTGAGTCCACATCGCTCAAGTTATATGTCCCCAAGGCTGAGAAGGCCCATAGTCAGTGGCCCCTGCACTTAGGCCAGAAAATGGCCTTGAACATGTAGGTGACTGTATTCTCCTCTTCATCAGCACCAAAGGAAAAGACCGCAAGCCTCCCCAGTGGAAAACGCTGATATATTATCATCACAATGTTTGGCCTCATGCCTCAATTCTCTTATTTTGTTTTATACTAAACATTTTAGTAATTTTTTTATTTTAATTAAATTTATTGGAGTGATACTGGTTAACAAAATTATACAGATTTCCAGTGCACAATTTTACAACATACCATCTGTATACTGTATTGGGAGCTCACCCCCAAAAATATAGTTATAACAAAAATAACTAAAAATGTTTGAAACACACTATTTTATTCCAAGTGAAATGAGGTTCTTTCCTGCAGAAAGGTTAAGTCTCCTTTAAGATGATAACGTGTTTTGTGAATTGTTCATTGGAGGATATAACACATTTTTCCCAAACTGACTCAACTTCAGAAGCTACCCTGTCTCTAAGACTTTGATCTCATGGGGTGCTCTTTGAGAAACACAGCTCTACAGTTAAAAAATAAAAAATAAAAAACCTTTGCTGTTAAGAGTAGTAATCAACTTATTCTCTATATCTTTTCCTTCTCTAGCCTGAACATGCCAGTCTTACAAGATTGTTTTTCAGAGATCTATTTTCTACCCTCTTGAGTTGCTATCCACAAGCCTGCCCACCTCCCATGTTTTCACATTCCCTGTGAGCTCCGGTAAGCAACCCCAGAGCTCCAACAAGAATCCCATTCATGCAGCATGAAGTGAACACTTTGCACGTCACCCCCTTCCTTTCATACAGCTCTGGATTAAAGTGAAGTTTGTCAGCCCATATTATCTGCAAGTGCAAGCCGAGATCTCTCTCCAAATAACACATATCCATTATTTTATTTGCTCCAAAGTCATTTAGGAGAAGTTTTTGGAAGGTACAAAAAATCTAAATGCAGGGAGCAAGAAAGAAGGGGAGGAATGGAAATGCCTACCTTTTCGGGGTCCACATTCCCAGCTCAGATATACCTCTCTCAGGATTTACTGTTTAAAATAAGGTTTACAAAGCCATGGCACAATATAAACACTGATGTTATCCACAACCTGAACAAAGAACCGTAAGAAAAAAAATCAAGAATAAGGAAATGTGTGTGTATATATGTACACACATATATGCTCTCTTCTTTATTAGAATTCATTTTTCAACTAGGACTCATTATCCTGCACCTAAATTGCTTGAACAGCCTCTTCAATCTGCCTTTCGAATTCCAATCTCTTACCCTAGCATCGAATTTAATTACAATTACGAGTTGAATACCACTTCCACAATGTGTCTCTTGTATTAAAACATACCCTTCATCTTCACAATAATCCTAGGTACTGTACTGCTAGAATCCCCATTTTACAGATAAGAAAACTAAGAAACAAAGACATTCAGTAACCTGTCTAAGCTCACACTCACTGGAAAGTGAGGAGCTGAGATTTGATTCCCATGCAGTCTGGTTCCAGGTTCTAGGATCAGTGCATGCCTGGCCACTACATTGCCCGGCCCCACCCAACTTATAGTTTCCTACGGTCCCAGCACACCATTATCCACCCTCCCCTTTCCATTTTTCTGTCTAATCATTATCCTAGGATCAGCTCCAGTGCCACCAACTCTAAGGTCTTTCCAAATCCCAGTGTCCTTTCCTCTGAAGTCTCCCAGGACATGGCCTATCTCATACAGCTCAGTGCTAAAGGGTATTATGGTTTATATTTTTACCTCCACTAGATTATAAACCCCTTGAGGCTTCAGATAGCTGTAAACAAGCTGAATAAATAGGTGGACATTCCTCTACTGCTACCCAGTGTGGCCCTTATGAATCTTTCCTCTGCTGTTTAATAGGTCTTAACTGTGCCAGGATTTTTCTGGTACCAAGCTTACCTCCAAAATTTACTTCCACACTCTGTTCCTCTCAAGCCCAAGCCTTCACCTTATTGTCTCTCAGGCTGGATCACAAATTGAAATAGAACATGACGCTTAATTTTACATCAATGCATTAAGCTGCTTTAAACACTTCAATATTCCCCAAATGTAGTTAAATATATGAAGTTGCACTCAGAGTTGTCAACAACACATTGACAATTTGTTTTATAGTTGCATGTTAATCTACAATCTATTTAATGTGATCCGATACATTATTTGGCATGGTGATATATAAATTTAAGTTTTAGACCATGAAATATCATTTAGGATTAAGACACTAATCTCTTAAGAGTGGAGACGCCTGCTCACAAAAGCCAGCAGCTCAGAGGAGTCCCTGTGAGAAACGGTATCGTTGTCTCCTGTACCAATGAAGTGAGCTGTGGGGCAGCCAGTCCCAAAGACAGAAAGAAGAGGGGCAAAGTGACCTTCCTTCCTGCTCCCAACACATATCCCCTCACTAAATCAGCCTCACAAAAGAGTTAGAAATTCACTAACCCCAAACACTATTGATTACTACCTCTTCTTTCTCCCAAACTCCTCAGAGAACAACAACAGACATAGTAACAATGGCAACAATGGGTAATTCATAGAATGCAGCCATATGAAGTAGGAACTCTTATTATTACCACTGTGAAGATGAAGAAACTGAGACACAGCCAGTAAGGTCAGGGCTGAGCCAGGTCGTCTGGCTCCAGAACCTGTGCTTGCAGCCACGCTCTCCTCTGTTAATCATCTCACACAAAACATTAGTCATCAGGCTACCTTTCAGGCCAAATATTGGAAGCCCACTACCAGTTCCTTGGGATGAAATAACTGTTCAGTACATACTTTGGAACAAGATGAAGTGCGAGCTAAAATGAGCAATGAAAAGCAAACAATGACAAAACTAAAAATATAAGATATTTACTGTTCTTCAAAAGTTCACACTTAACAGCATAAGGCAAATACTCCAGAAGGCCAGTAAAATGCCCAAAGCTGGGTCACATGAGGAGAACTCTGGCAGTGAAGCGGATGACCTGGGTTCTGAAAGGGGTGAGGGTAGAAACAGAGGGTGGGACAAGGGAAAAGCGAAGGAGAAGGGGACCCAGACTCCCCAAGACCTTCGAACCAAGTGCTCATAACCATGTCCCAAGGAAGAGCTGACTTAAGAGTCTGCTAAAAAATTTCACTTACTAGCACATAAAAGACCCCACCCACAAGCAGATTCTGAAAGGCCCATACTTTTCAAACAGAGAGACCCAAACACAGCCTCTTCCCTGCCCAGAGTACACACAAACATTTCCCTGAAAACAGACATCAGCCACTCTGATAGAATGCATCTCTCCACAGATCCCAGCCCTGACAGGAGCTCAGGCTCTGGGGTCACCATGGCCAATCCTACCATGAGGACACCATCAGATGTTCCTCACCTTGATCCACCCCAAAACTGGCAGACTCATCCAAACCTCAGAATGGCTGAAAGCACTGAGGACGTCAGGGACATGAGCAGGTGGTCTCCACACGGTCAAATGAGCAGTAGGCTGGCCCAGCAAGACACCTGCTGAGAAGACCGGCAATCCCAAAGGATGGTCAGCTTCCCATAACTGTGCCCATCACAACCTTTATCAACTGAGCTTCACTATTTGGAAGTGATACAGATTTCAGAAATGTCAAAATTCTTAGAGTAGTGTGGTGATAAAATAAATAGGCTGTTTGCTTTCCATATCGACATACCCAATTTCAAACTGTCAAAGTGCTTTTAGTTATAATAGGAAATGTACTAAGTTAGCTTTGCTTGTTTTGACAACCATAAAAAAGGTTTACCAGTTATATGTACCCATTAAAGTGCCGAGGTTTCAAAGTAAAAATTGGTTCTAGCCAAGTTCTAGTATTATTAATGTTTTTCACAACAAACAAACATAACTTTTCAATAGTTTTCATTGCCTTAGTGACCAAGAGTTTTGGAAATTTTTCAATCCACTTGCCAGAAATTTCTGTTACTTACATGCAATAAATCAAAAAGTCCATAAAAACTAGAGCAAAGTTAGCTTTACTGTTTAGCTTCTAAAACAAATTTTTAAAAAGTGACACATGGCTTAAAATACTGTCATTGCGATTTCAAATCCCTGAGTTTAAGGATTTCCTTTCATTTCTCTCTCCTGTCTTCTCAAATACATGCCGTTTTCATTCTTGTTTTAATTGCTTCATATATATAAAACTCCCACTATTTGCTCTGAAAGCTCTGACAAAGCTGTTCACAGATTTCTCCTTCTCACTTCATCTAACTTTCTTTTAGGCTGCATTACTCTTAGGAGACACTGTGTTCACACCTGTGCAGTGCACAAGGTTTGGCTTTGCCTCCTATGCAAAACTTGCTCTAAGACAAATGGTTACTAGCAATCTTCATGCCACTAAGCCATTAAAGAATAAAGAGAAAGAAAAGAAAGCTAGGTGAAGGGTTGGGAGGGGACAAAAGGCAAACAATGAAAAGTTCAGGTAGTAAAATAAATATGGAAATGATTCAGAATTTCCCATTTATAGAGCTAAATCTGGTTACCTCTGTCTTCCGATTTGTCTTAAAGTTCCATGAGTAAAATTCTGTTTTTAGTGAATTTTAACCTTCCTAACTGAGAATTGATGGTGGTTCCAATTCAACTTCCATGAACTGAGTAGACTAACTAGCATTATTGCAGTCACTTCCAGGACAACCTTATAAAGATGTGGTATCTCCATTGTACAGATAAGGCTCCTAGAAGGTTGTAAAGCTGCCTATAGTCATCATAGAGCTGGTAAGTAAGACAGCCAAGAACTGAACCCTGTTATCTCTTGCTCAAGCAATCTAATCCCAAATTACAATTACTACATAGCCAGGAGGGGACTCTTTCAACCAGAGATCTGCTTTCCAGCTTCACATCAGCTGTGTCCCTTAGCCAAAGAAATAGACATCACCAAGGGCAGTGCACTGACTGCTGGTGTGACTGCCGACACTGGGGAGCAAACGTCCCTGCGAAGTGCAGCCTCTACTAAGCAAATGTAGACAACTGCACACTGCTTAGCAGATGGGAGAAGGCTGAGTCTGAGCGATGTGGACAAAAGGGATATTCAGCAGGCACCAAGGATTCCGAAAGGAACGCTAATGGCATTTTTTTTAAATGGTGTTTACATTTTAAGCTTGATGTTCTGTGAAGCCGATGCACAAACATAGAATATTGGGCTCCAGTTACGAGAAGTGCATTTTCACATACAAGTATAAAATACTTTTGAGTTAGAACTTAAAACTAGTCTGTAAAAGATTAGCAATGAAAGAGTTTGTTAGTTACAATTACATCTAAATGGCTTCTTGATAAGTATGTTTACATATCTCCCAGTCATAGTATGGAAAACATCCAAAAAATTACATTCATCATACATTATCTTGTACACAACTAGATATTTACACCATTACCCTACAACTCTCCCATAACTCCTCACTTCATCAGCAAAGGAGCAAATTTAATTCATTTTAATTTAGATTCCTCTTCCATAAGACCTGACTAAGACCTCTACCTAAGCAAGAGGGAGACAGGAACTGAAAAATTTGACTTTTATTTCAAGAACCAGACCCTCACCCATCACCTCAAGTGATAATTAACAGTTTCTACAGCATACTATATGAGAAGAACTAATAAGGCAAAGGAATTGAGGGTAGGCTTTTCCCTTCACGATCCTGTCTGAAGATTGAAAGAAGGTTTGAACACTAATGAATTCTGAATTCATGTCAGCTCAATAGAGAGCAAAGTCTTTTATCTTCACCTGGAATAGGAATGAGAGAAGAGAAGCCCAACAGTTCATCCACTTCCCCTAAAATACACTCTGCTTCAATCCTATCCTTGGCTGAACGAGCCAAGCATGGAATCCATTAAAGCTGGAAGAGGTCTTAGAAATTGTCTCATTTCAAAAGGAAGTAAATCTGGGCCCAGAGAAGTTAAGCAACTGGCTAAAAGTCACAAAGCCAGTGTTAGAACCAACATCCCTGACCTTGTGTCACCACTGCCCTAATAAAGAAAGGAAATAAAATATGGGTTTTACTTCAACAGATAGAGTGTTTGAGTAATATTTTTTCTCCAAGCACCTGTGACATCCTAAATCAACATAGGAAATATGTATAAAGTGGAGGTAGGCATTAATGGGCTTAGAAAGAATAATCAAAAGGAACCCAACTTCCTCCAAACGCTTCCTGGATAAATAGAAAGGACACATTCACACACACACACACAAACATGTCCCCAGAATGCATGCCTGTGAGACTCAGAAACGCCACCTCTCATGGACCTCCTAAAAGGAATCCACCAAAATACTCTGTGGCAGAGGACAGCCAAATACACATTTTATGAGAAAGAAAGTCCTAGGCCCAAAGATTAAAACAAAGTGCAGGCAGATCAGACCCCAAGAGAAAAAAAAAAAAAGACTTAATCTTCATAGAACTATTCACAGACAAGTTTAAAGAAGAAGCAGGTTATCAGACAAAATAGTTTTGCAAAGCCCTGTGATATAGGCAGGAAATTAGCTAGTTCCCAACTAAGTTTATCTGCTCTGACAGCTTCTGTCTTGGCCTGGCAGAGTTTGAGTGCCCACACAGAGAACATAAAGATAACCTACAGTGGCTACACATCCCCATCCATTTGCCAAAGGTCACGAAGGATTGAGCATTTTACTTCAGTGCCTCCACTAATCCAAAGACATGCCAATCTGCTTACTGTTACACAACATCAGGAGCTTTGGATTTTACTTATAGGGATGTCGGACTCGCTTTGTCAGAACTTGGAGACTATTAGCACAAGGCTGAGTGACCATAGCTGCTATAAATTTTTAAAAATTATTTGGTTTTAGGCTTCCCAGGGAAAGAAGATGTGACTAACAAGATAGCAGTAACTATTGTTGGACAACACTCCACTCTGAGAACATAAATTCCGAATAGTGGAGCATTGAGAAATTAAATTCATGGCCTGGAAAACAAGCCAAGATTAAAAAATGTCATGTTGCTATATAGTAGGTGCTCTTGAGGGTAGGGGGGAAGATGTCAGAAACTGAATTGATTGCATTTTCATAGCAATGTTGTATGATGGAGGTGGAAAAGGGTCGAGTGTATCGATATCCTTTAGTGCTTTAGGGGCACACACCATATCTTTCATCAAAATTCTGTACAATGAAAAAATTCACCATTGTAGAGCTCGAAATTTTCAGTCACCAGGGCCAACCAGACTCTTCCTACAGAAGGCTGAGCAAGATTAACTAGATCCTATGACTTTCTTTGGGGCCACCAGGAGGTGCTGTTAATAGCAACATGGCTTTCAACTGATGGACAACTTGGAAGGATAAAGGCCCCTATGTTTCCTCTTTTGATGAAGCTTGAAAACCTCCTCCTATCTAAGTCTGAGAAAACATCGTGCCAGTTCTCACAGACCTTAACAAGAGTTAACATTTCTCCTTAAGTGTCCATAAATAAATTCATGAATGAGTTAGCTGTTTGAGGCCACCAGACTTCCTATAGTCTAACTTCCAATTCATTCTAACAAGATTGAAATTTGGAGAAACTCCTGAGTGAATACCCAAGGGCTCTAACAGTCTACACAATCCTCAGGGGTGAGTAATATCCTCACATATGATCCCTTAAAATAACATTTTCTGCCCAGACTCATGAGCTGGAAGCAGATCTGTTCATGAGCCCAGGTTTGGGGTTCACCAATTAATCTCACAGCTTGTTGGCACTCATGGGTATTTCCTGTCTCTTGCCATACAGAAACATTGTGTGCGGTGGCACAGAGAGCACAGAAATCTTTTGTGAAAATATCTGCAAGGCAAGGGAGACAGAAAACCCAGGGCTTTCCCAAGATAAGAGAAAGAATGCCAAGCCACAAAGAGAGGAGAAACGTGGGTAAAAAATGGTGAAGAGAACTTTTGGGGCTGAGTACATACTTCTCTTTTTACAACAGTGCAAAAGACACAAAGACACACCGCTGTTCTAGAGAAAGTGTGCTGCCCTTCTTGATTCTGGGATAACTGCCTATAATGCTGATAAGACTTCTCTCTAGCCCTGTTTGCCCATAATGGAGGCTCATCTTTTGACCCCAACCCCAACTCTGGGCTGACCGTCTGCAGGAAAAAGTTCATCTGAAGGTCAGGAAGATGGTGGCCCTCACACCTACTCTAAACCTGAGTCTTTCTTATTGGGAGAGAGCCCTCCTTCCCTCTCTTTCAAGGGGATGAAAGACAATTCCAAATCTTCTTTCTCTTTGCCTTCAAAATCACCAATGTCATCACCTTTGTTTATGTTCAAATAAGGGACAGAGAGATGATGTGACCTGTTCTGAGGTCACAGTCAGGATTAAGACCAGGGCTCCAATTCCAAGTCTAGGCGGTTGAACTGTTCAACTCCGCTATTTCCTAATCTTACAATAAATGGGGGAGGAAGTCAGTAATTTTATGAAGGAATAAAAAAATAGTTGGGTTAGATAGGACCAAACCTTTCTTCAGAAGAAAAAACAAACAAACAAAAACACAAACTGTCATTATACAGCCCAGTCCTCTAGAAGATCTAAAGCTTTCTAAGACCCAGAACCTCTGTTTCTTTATATGTAAAATGGGGATGTGTCCACCACCCTAATGAAACACAGCAGCAGGAAATGCCTGGTAGTACCCTTTACCGTGTTAAGCACCCAATAAATCTTTGTTACCTGCTCCTTCCCCAGGGAAAATACTTTCTACTTCTAACACAGAAAGTGAATACCTTCTTTCTTAATTGTCAAATTTGCCGTGAGGTATCTGGCAGCTCCCTTTGATTTCAGGATTATTCTGGAGGTTTTGTACAGGGAGGCTCCAGAGTCTTCATTGGGGTTGATGGCCAGATAGTGAGACTGTATTTCTGTTCACATTCCCTAAGAAGACCAGGACTGAGACCCACATGGTCATATATCTACATATGGAAAGCAGTAGAAAATCTGAATGTGAATAATTAATTTCTTATAAGAGATCCTTGCCCAGTCTTTACTTAGAGAGACCAAATAGGACACAGGCAGGGGTATTTTCACCAGGGTTTCTTTTCCTTGGTTCTCAAGTAGGTAACACTGATCCATCTATCAGCCTGAGTTGGAAGGAAATACACAGCATCCTTACCAGAGGTGATATGGTACAGTGGGAAGCATGAAGTTCCAGGGACAGAAAGCCTTGGTGAAAACCCCAGCTTTGCCCCTTATCATAATTAAGGAACAAGTTCTCTAATGCCTGGCATTATTTTCCTCATCTGTTAGATGAGAACAATATCTGCCTAACAGGATGCTTGTGAAGATTGAGTTAATGTACATCCTGATATAACAGTGATGAGAAAAAACAGAGTATCACAGCCTGAACATAAGCAGTCCCTTTATATTAATACCTCTGAACCACGTTGCTGGGTCATCCAGAGGACATCAAGTGCCCTTTCTGAAAAATCTCACATTGGGGGTGGGGTAGAAGGTAATTTTTCAACAGCCTATCTTCAGACAAACAATATCTGTGATCCCCAGGACTTACCCTCATTTTCCTGAATCTGTGGTTTAGTGAGGAGGGGGTGGATGGCCGCAGAAACTGGCAGGGTTAGGGGTCAGAGAGAAAGAGAGAGCTCAGTGAAGAATTAGACACTAGCCATCTTTCTCCTTCTCTGTCTTTGATCCTGGTCCCATGAGATAACTCACTACCTTCACAAATCCTGCACTTAAGCTTAAACTACCTCAAATTGGTTATTGTTTTCATGCAATCACGGAAGAGTTTGGACCAAGATACAAATCCAGAACTCAAACCTGTATAAGGACCACAAACTACTCTTGTGTACCCCTCCTCCTTCCTGACTTCTTCTTTGTCAAGTCAGAAAACACCAGTGAGTTGGCCATAAACCACTGGGCTAAGTCGAATCTTTCTCAAAAGCATGCCTCCCTCCCCCCCCCCAACTTCCCACGATCATATCAGCCTGTTATTTCAGATAAGCCTCATTCCCTGTGCATAAGCACACAGACACAGACACAGACACACACATACAGACTCACACACACCCCACTTCTGTCTTGGCTAATTATGCAAACAGCCAACAGCAACTTGCTGGCATTAGAAGCACGAAATTGGCACTTCCCTCATGCATGGTCCCCAGCCCTCATGGTCTCCTTCATGGAGCTGGAAACTACCCATAATTACCTCCATCACAGCCAAAGACTTCCCAACAATAGAGCATTTAAGTGTTTAGGGTCTTAAAAAAAATTGGAGATGGCTGCAAGCACTCCAGCTCAAAGTTGCACTTTGTGCAGCCTGCCTCGGGACACATATTCTGTGACTTCTTGCGGCTCCTGAAAAAGGGTGAGGAGAGGAGACAACAGAGGCCCCAGAGAAGCTTGGCAACAAAGACAGGGGAGATGCTGGGGGAAAGAGGCACTGGGCAAACTCCATCTCCCTAATCTGCATGATGACTGCCAGCCAAGTTTGCTCTCAGAGCTGTGTGAAGGACCAATTAATTTATCAATCTGCACCTCTTTCTGCCATAACATATTTCCTTCTTGCCAACAAAAAATGTGTCCATTATCAGGCAGGTCCCTGTCCTCCTAAGCAGCCCATGCGGCTGTATAATTACACTTCTTTCCTTGACAACTTGCATGATTGTTTTCCTAACAGTATATTACTTCGTTAGTACTTTCCAATATACGTTATTTTTAAACTGTCACTTTTGCCCAACTCATCCCAATTCGCACTCGTCTGTTTATCATAACAATCATTAATAACTGTCAGTCCACGCCATCAATGTAACGAACTCACTCCCTCATTAGCATGTTCTAGCATTTGTTCCGTAGAGGGGGCTGATTATTTTTTACAACAGGCCAAGCCAATTACTTTAGTGAAATGGAATCACATTAATCAAAACTTAACAAGGTGGCAAATTTAAAGATATCAGATTGCAAAAGACAGCATAACTAATATGTCAGTGTCAGGGGTAGCGTGTAGGTATGCAGCAGCTGTACTAAATATATCTCTTCATGGAGGCCACATGAATTTTGACGTTTCATATGACCTGACAACTACCAAAGTGATATTATAGAAGGCAAGAGCACGGTGCTGTGCGGCTCACGATGACTTTTGTAGATTCTGGCAAGGGCAGTGTGAGTGAGGGAGGCGGAAGAAGGGAGAGAAAACGGTGGCCGTGCCTATCCAGGCTGGCAGACGGCAGTGGATCATTTGCCTCTGTGCCAAGGCATTTTCTTTTACACTTTAAATGATGATAGTCATCCATCACCATCTGACAACTGCATCAAAACCAGCTGCAAAACATGCAAAGCCCAGCAGTCTAAAATATGCTGACACGACCAACACAAAAACAGATTTTAAAAATATATATACACACATATATACAGATATATATTTCATAGGAAAATATAGGAGGAGGGGAGGAAATAAAAAATGAATGGGGGGTGAGGGTGGATTACACAATGTTTAGGAGTGGAGATGAGTAAACAAACACCAGGGCAGGGAAGGAGAGGGAAGAACAACGAGAAAGGAAACAAAAAGAAATTGTGAAAAGGAGACAGAGAAAGAAGAGGGGAAGTGATGACTAGAAGGGAGGACAGGGAAGAGTGGGAAGAAAGGCACAAGAGAATAAAGACAAGTTGTTATCGGTGCAGGGACGGAAGGCAAAGCAGACGCTCTTAGAAGGAGCTGACTCTACTGCAGCAGTATGTCTCCAGTTCAGACGCATCACTTTCCTGCCCAGTGCTTTAGTCCAAGCCTTCCTCACGTCCTACAAGGGGAAGCCATTGGCTTCCATGCCGGTCTCTCCTGCCTGCACACACCCCTTTCAATCAGCTCTGCTGTTGTCATTCCCAGGCCAACGCCTCTTTGACTCACAGGATCAAGTCCACTTGGGCACCTTCACTACCAGACTGCTCAAAGTCATTACAGGGGTGGGCAAAAGCAGGTTGACAGTTGTTCATATGGAAAAAGACAGGCAGGTTATAATTATTACAATAGCTTTAGTAACACTGTGCTTTACATATGAACAACTATAAACCTTCTTTGGCCAACCCTGTACCTTCCTCCCCTCCCCAACTCACCTTCCTCTTTGGCCTCTTCTACTACTGAGAAGGTAGTTCAAATCTCTGCACTGACATTTACTAGCTGGGTGACCTTGAGTAAATTTTTTTACCTCTCTGAGCCTCCGTTTCCTTACTTATAATAACAGGGATAATATTACTTACAGCTCAGGATTTCTCTTTAACAGTCAGATGAAAACACATAAAAAGCACCTAGAAAGATGTTTGACGCATGAGCAAGCACCAACTTTAGATTGGTCCTCGGGGTAGGGACGTGTTTATTCATCTTTTCAGTCAATATAAAGTAAGCAAGCCATGGAATTATGGGAAACTGAACTGGGGTAGAGCTCTTATTTGCAGTTCTCATTTATGAGGGCTACATCCTGCCATTTATTTAATAAGCTAGAAACTGGTTGGCCACATGCAGAGAACAGGAGATGGTCAACATGATTTGTAGGCCTTTCGGGGTTGAGCTACCTTGGAAAAGCACTGTGGTCCAGTATGATACATCTGAATGACTCGTTCCCTGAACCCACAACCACTGGCCCAATCACCCGACTGTTATTGTATGTAATGGGACTTGTTTATTTATTTGCCTATTCTGAGGAAGCCCAGAACTGGGTACACAGGCTGGGAAAGGCCCCACTGTACACTGTGATTAGATTCAGTTATATCACACAGTTCATGAAATTGTGCTGTGATTCATTTTTGCAATTTAAATAGCTATTTGGTTGGGTTGCCAGGTTGAACGTGATGAATGTGTATGATAAAACAGAACAAAGAGAAGGGCCAGTGGTTGTAAACTGAAACATTACTCAGTGTGTTAACCCCTTCCCTTCTTAATTGACACCATCAGGCGGGGTGGGGGTGCCATCCCATGGTCACCCTCCTTCAGACCTCCTGTCTGGTATCAGATCTGTACCACTGCCAGAGATGACAATTTAACCTTCACCCCAGAAAGGAAAAATCTTTCTCAAGTAGTTCACCATCCTTTCTAGTCTAATCCCTGTGTCAGGATAAGAGGATGAGCCACAAGTGTTCACAGGTCATCCTTCAAAATCCAATCACTGCCCAGGTCCCCAAATACATTCCAGTCCTAAATCCTACATGTCAAACATATAACTCATGTTCAAATGAACATTCATGGCAATCCTGGTGAGATTCAGCATGCCACCTAATTACCCTCAAGTCATGGTAAATAAAGCTGGACTACAAAGAAATCTCTGTGACTTGTGTTGAAATAACTTAGAGGAAAAAGAAAACAGGACCAACACATCCTCATATGAGTGTCTTTCATGCTATATAAGAGATTATTTTAGATTGTACTCAGGCACCAATTCATTTAAATATATCTTAAAATAGACTCTGTAATAAAGCCAATCATCACTTTGTAAATTAACATTTTTTTTAGAGAAAATTGGATTTTCATTTTAAAGACTCACATACTTTTAATGTTAGAAGAGGCCTTACCAAGTAAGTCTAGCCCTGAGCCATTTTTAGTCACTCACAGAAAAGAAACCTGCCATTCCACCCTGAGAGTGACTGATCTCCTCTGATCTCAGATGCTGAGCAGGGCCGGGCCTGGTTAGTACTTGGATGGGAGAAAAGAAATCTGGGTGTGGCATATGTTCCAAAGAGGGCTACGGCATCTCTCCCACTCAACACGCTCTTCCAGGGGTGATCTAGCTATTTCCTATCAAGTGGTAGACTAATTCCCCTCCCCCTGAGGCTAGGATAGCTTCTGTCACTTTCAGAGCACATGGAAGTCACATTGTGGGACTTCTGAGGCTAGGTCATAAATGTGATGCAGTTTCCATCTTGTGCCTGAAACACTTATGCTTGGAGCCCTAAGCCACCACATAAGAAATCAACTACCCCCTGATGTGGCCACACTGTGAGGAAGCCAAGCCACATGGAAAGGCCACATCGAGGGCTCCAGTCAGCATCCAGGCCTCAAGTCATCCTAGCCATGTGAATGTGCTTCCAGATAGTTCCAGCCTCCAGCCTTTGAGTCTTTCCAGTAGATGCTCAAGCTTGTGGCCCACAGACAACCTGCTCCACTCTAACCTGTCTGAAGTCCTAATCCACAGACTTTATGCACATAATTAAATGGTCGTTTCAAGTCTCTAGGTTTTAAGACAATGTTGTGACAAATAAGGAAAACACTGGTAAACCTGGGGACACAGAGGCCAAGTCAGACCCAAACCCAAGTCTGCTTATTCTAGGTTTAGGACTGTTTTTCCTTTGCTACTCTTCTGCTGAAACTTTTGCAAGTTATTCCTGTACCACACAGACAAACTTACTATACCAGTAAATAAGGTAGAAAATGAGAAAAATTTAACCAAAACATCATAATATGCACAGGGGACAAGCAGAAGTTTCCACTGCCCTGAGACTAATCAAATCCCCCAAAGTACCAGCCAATGGAAAATGTGCATTCACTAGGAACAGCAAAAGCTGGGTAGCTGGGCATCTAAATAGAAAAAATATATGTACTACCCAGCAGTCACTGACATTCACTGGCCCAATGATTTGTTCCCAAGTATAAAATTTTCTGAAAAGCAATCACTGCCCCAAATGGAGGCCCTTATATCACATCTCCCACAAATTCCATTTACTTCCAGCTTGGAGATTTATCAACAATTCCCCAACCTGGTTCTCTGTCCATTTGGGTGAGTGACTCAAGTCTGTAAACTCAGGATTAATCCTGCAGGGTAAGGTTGAGGCTGGACAAACTTAGTATTCAAGACTGAGCTCCAAACAAGAGAAAGAGGATGGCATTAATTTCAGTCTTCTTCTTTTCACACCCTCCCACAGGACCCTCCACAAGGTGGCACACTTCCAGATTCACCCTCCCCTCTTCCCATGAATGAACCTGCCTAGAATCTTAGTTTATTCACTAGCTTCTCAGTCAAGAGAACCCACTGTCTTTCCAGAAGAGACACCTTCGAATCAGCTCCTCCTGGGAGGATCAGAACACCCTCCACCCCAAGCCCAGCACACCAGGAATTATGGATACAATATAGTTGCTTCCCAAACTTGCCATGACATTTTGCTGGATCCAATGTTAAGCCTCATGGTCTGACAAAAGAGCATTTTTTGTAGTTTTATTTAAATGAAGTCAGAAAAAGTAAATCACACTTATTCACCTTATAAATTGTTTTAATAAAAAAAAAACCAACTTTAAAGTAAACTGCTGCCTAACAAACTGAAAAATAACTTTAAAATAATCTTTAAAAGACTTAACTTCAAGAATAAATAGACATATACATTATATACTTACATATACACAAACAAATATATGATTTGCATTTTCATAATCAAGACCATCCTGGCCAATCTGAGATATCTGTAAACTTACACACAGAACTTCTGCAACAGATCAGATAAGAAGTGATGGCTTCTCCCCACACCGCCCATCATCTAACCAAAAATATAAAACTCCATTTGTCTTTCCTAAGCCTCCTGAGGGTACACTGACACTTTCTTTTACCTCAGACATTACACTTCCTTTTTCTCTACCTTAGTTTTTCAATTGTAACACGAAGAGATCAAGGGATTGGTCCAAACTCACAGAGCTTAGGAGGAACTTCCCCAGTTCTCTCATTCTTGATAGATCGGTTTTTCCACCCCTACTTCCCTGTTTACTGTTTGCCTTTTGCTGCCTCATCCTCCCCATTCAGGCCCTTATGATGCTTGCAGTGCAGTAAAGCCCAAGTGATGCTGAGCCCGGAAGATGAAACTTCTACTTCTGTATTCTATGTATCCGTGCACATGGTCCAGGCCCAGTACAGAACTCCCTACTCAGACTCTCAAATACCAAACCGACAAGGGAAAAAGACAAAAATATCCCTAAAAAGTTAAAAACAAAAAAACAACAACAAATATTCCCTTTGAATTCACCACATGAAGCCACTTGGGGACAGAGCACATCGCTCTGCTCTTCACCGGGCTCACCTTGCCCAGACATTCCCAGGCTGATGTGCTACAGAGAGGCTGCAGATGTGAGATGGGCCTACAATTTATTTCCCTCTCTGATTTACTTTCCCCCTGCATATCACTTTGGTATGACAACAATGCATAATTTGATTATACATGATATATAAAATCATTGCAGCTGTTCAGAAATATTCACAGCAAGAGAATCTCAGGTCCACGTTCAGCCACAGACCCACAGGCATGCATGCTCAGTCAGATTTTGTGAATACCCTGAAATCACACAAGGAGAGAAAAAAAATCAAAAGCTCTTCTCTACACTCATTAGTTATTTCCCTGCCTGCTTGCTTTGTCCGTAACTGCTGAATTAAGAGCACCTCCTTGAAGAAAACACCCAGAGAAGTTCCAATGGGGCCACAGCCCTTCGGGGTAACGTAACGGCAGTGCAGCAGGAAAACGAGAGTGTATACCACTTAATTTTACTTTAAGATGCTGCTGTGAAACCGGGTACATTTAATTCCCTTTTAAACACCACATAAAAGTTTCTCTCCCGCCTGCTCACTCTGTGGGCTACATACCGTGCCAAAGATTAATCCCTCAGGAGTTTTTTATTTCCTATTCTGCCTATCTTTCATCTTCACCCCGGACTAAGCAGATGGATGTGAATTCAAAGTTTTCCGATCTTTAGCACAAGTTATGGAGGGTTATCTTTGGCTGTATATCTTTCCGCTGGCAGTGCTCCCTTGGTGATGAAGGATTAACCACCCCAGCTGTCTCTTCCCAGAATGATGCAGTGCCGTGCTCCTCAACACGACAGCATCACTTAATCTTAATGTCCGCTCTCCGAGCGCAGCCGCGCAGGACAAAGCCAATCAACATCAGATGCCACCAAGATGGACCTACTGCTTGGCCCTGGAGTCTCTCACCCTCTCACTCCTATTAATCAACATCATCCAACCCAATCCCAGAGTTCACTTCTCTCAAACCACAGTTAAACTGAGCTGGGGTCCACGTTAACCATCTGAAGCATGTGGGAGAGGGAGGGGCGGTGGGCGACAATCAGGTGTGCGAGCACAGCACGCCGAGCCACGTCACGGAGAGAGCCCTTCCCTCTCCCCAGCGTCTCTGCAACACCAGCATCAGGACAGGCACACTTAGCACCTCTTCACACTGAGATTCACCAGGGTCGGTGTAACAGAGATAATGAAACCTACCTGTCTTTCAGAAACCCCGAAAGAGTCTGAAGAAAGACGGGTGTCCATTCACAGTTGAACTATCAGACTCTTATTAGGTAGCCTTTCTGGCCCATCTCCATCCTGACCACAGCTGGCCTAACACGTTTGACCTCTTTTTGCACAAGAACACTAAGTCTCACCACAGACGACACAAATGGACAATCCCTGACCCTACCAAGGCAATGCCCTGCTTATGTGGCTGGTCATCCACAAATATACTTAATCCTCATAAGGCTTCCATCCTCCTGACTTCTTCTTTTTTAAGTTGATGTATCACAGATGGAGGAAGCAAAATGGTACTCTCATCTTTTTCCCTAGCTCCTAACAATTATAGCAATGCACCTCCCTTTTTTTTTCTTAAGGAAGGGAGCAAAAAAGTCAGCCCAGATTTCAAAGGCAAACGTAATAAAACAGTAAATTATTGCTAGAGTTTACTAAACAAATGCAACCTAGTTAAATTTGGAAAAATCTTCACTTTTGCTTACATTTGCAATTTTACTGCTGAACTCCTGGTATTTCTTACTTATGCAACATTAAAATGTATAAGAAATCCTCTTGTGTGCTATATCCAGCATCTACTCTTGATTTATAATACCCAATTTAGGGGGGAAAAACACAACTAAACCTGATTTAAATCACAGATTACTCTGTAAAACACAAGCAAGGAACTATTCCAAATCCTAAATGTAATTTAAACATATTTATATTTTACAGTGATATATTTTCCCCATTCCTTGTCTTATGACTGTAAACTTTCTATAATTATATAAGCAATTTCCCTAAGGTCACAACATTGATCATAGTTATAAATTGCTAAAGAACAGCTCACAGTGAACAGTAAAATATATGCTGGACATCGCAAACAGTTTCATCAAATCAGAAATGGGGCGGGGGAAGAAGGGAGACAAGTAAGAATGGAAATGGAGAAAGAGGAAAAAAGTAACAAACAAATTTCCAAAGAAGTCATTACACAATGTCACATTCCCTTCCCCAAAGCCATTTGAAACACAGTTTTTATAAACTGTCCTGAAGAGGGCTTGGTTTAATTTTAGCTGATATTCTTAACCCTTTGCCTATTACGCTGAACCCCATTTAAGAAGGAAGGTTGGCAAACAAACTATAGAAGTCACTGGTTAAAGCACACACACGTGAAGAGAAGTCCTACATGACTAAGACTGCTTTCTGCCCCAAACAGTACTTCTCAAACTGTGTTCCCAGGCACCCTCTATTACACAGCGGTGTCCCTGGGTAAAACAGGGGCGATTTGGGCTCCACACTCATTCTTTAACCGGAGCAACCTCTCTAATCTGTTTCCTTTCCTGGGGCTCTGTGGGAGAAATCTTACTTGCAAAAACAGTTTTAAAGGTTGTAAAATGAAAAAGGATTTGGACATTACCACTCCTGATGCTGCCCTAGTGAAGTATGGGATCTAGAAGAAATGACGTCAGAGTCTCTGACTGTCAGTCTTTCTGGATTTGGGGGTAACTCTTCTCTTAATGAGAGAGGATGCAGTGCTCTCTGCGCAGGATGCAAATGGGGTTGCTGTCAGGTGTCTCCAGCGTCCAGGGTTCCAGCCAGATGGGCTGACAGGCTGGTCACCTCTGATGGTTAATAATGCCACACTCAACTGCCTATTAGGAAGACAGCTGACACCCGGATGGGTGGGCCAAATCAGTGTGTGACAGGCCCTGCCTTCCATAATATAAAATAAACTTTAAAAGAACTGTGTTCTCTGAAAGCTTAGGAAGCCAGTGTTTCAAATTTTTTCGTCACAACACTTTCCAAGGAAGGCTAACCATATCTATAGTTCAGGATCCTGGTGCAGCTCTCTGAGAAAACTACAGAGCTATTATTAGTGCACGTTATACATGCTTTCTAGGGGGGTGACCATTAAGAGATTGATCTCCTGAAGCAATTAATGTTCCCTGTGTCCCCTTCTATCCTGTAACCCTTCTCTCTACTTCTGCTTCTTCTTCCTCCTCTCCTCCTCTCTCTGTCCTTCTACATTTATTTACTATTAATGGCTCCCAAATAAAGCATATCTGGCTTCCTGCAACATGACAACTTCCTCTGAACAGAGGTAATATCCACAATGTTTAACTGATACAGTGCAGGCATAGACCAATCAGAACAAATGCTGGCCTTACAGAAAAGTTGGACTGAATCAATATGTCTTGGCCCCAACACCAAGAGAAAGAGAAGCTGCACAACTAACTGCCAACTTCGAAGTCAGAGTTCAAACCTCCACTAGACCAATTCCATCCTATAGAACCTTAGAGTATTTAACTCAGGATCTGCATCCTCTCTGTTAACAGGCACAACAGTTTCTACCTGTGAAAAGTAAATGAACTATTGCAAATAAAACTAACATATGTTCAATAGGCTAACTACATAGATACTGCCTCTTCATTTCACTGTTTCTAGTTTGTTGGCTGTTTCTTGTTTGTCACTTAGATTGTTGACTGGATGTTTTATGGGTCCCCAATAAATAGCTTAAAAACAGAAAAGTGGTGCCGATTCTGGTCTTGAAAAAAAGTGAGCTATCCAGACTCTGGGTGGACTGTGTGTGGAGGGACATCTCAGAGTGGCTAACTGGCAGGTGGTGAAGGTTATCGCCCAGAGACACAGGAAGGCTAAAGTTTCTTACTAGATTTTTATCACTTTACCAGGTTTTAATAATCACTATATCAACTTTAAAAATTATATATATGTATAAATTTTATCTGTGCAAACCTTAATACGGTTTATAAAAAAATATTTTAAAGGCAATTAAAAATCACCCGTAATCCTCTTTGCCCCAATTATAATATTTAATATTTGAGCCAACATTGTGCTAAGGGTTTTAATTTATTACCTATTTTAATTCTCACAGCTCTTTGATATAGGTAACAGAGGCTTTGAGTGGTGAAGCAATTCGCTCAAGATCACATCATCACACCACTCCTAACGGGTGGCCCCAGGTTTGAACCCAAATCTGAATCCAAAGCTTCTTGTGCTTAAGCTTTCATACAAGATTACTTCCCAGAAATAACAGAAGAACACAGTTTCTTATATTTCCTTCAACTCCTTTTTCAAAGTCTAGAAAGGAAGAGGGGTAAGTAGGTAATTAGATAAATAAATGCAAAAAAAATTATCTTTGAATATATATTCAAGTACATTTGTTTCAGGTACAAAATCTTCAGTTCTTGAAGTTGTAGTGCTTTCCAACTTTAACCACGGCAACTTCGGACATGGCTTCTTAAAAAATGAGAAAACAGATTGCATCACAAACTCACAACCACAGCCCATAGGCTTCTCAGAAAATAACAAGGCAATGCAGACCAAACATTAAAGAGAAATAGAAAGGAAAAAACCTGAACTTGACAACATGCAGAGCTAGGACTTTCTGTACAAATATTTTAATCAGAAAAAGCAGCTGGAGGCAACCCACCCATTAAATGTCAGGAATGTCCAACTCCTTTAATTCGTCAAATCAAATGTCTCTTTTTTCACCAATTTCTATAATTATAAAACCAGAAACATTCCATGTGGGGCTCATTCTTCATCGCTTTCCTTGTGGGTGCTGGTGGTGGGATTGATCATAGATAGAAATTACACTCATCTGGCACCTGTCGTTCTTAAGGTCATAATCTTATATCCTGTTCCTGTGGAGAGAACAGACCAGTGGGGAGAGCAAATAGATTTAAATCCCCTGGAACAATGAACTGAAAGACCTTTTTTTAAAAATAAACAAAACTTTTCCATTGATTTGAGAGAGAGAAGCATCAACTCGTTGTTCCACTTAGTTATGCACTCACTATTTGCTTCTCATATGTGCCTTGACCAGGAGTCAAACCTGTGACCTCGGTGTATTGGGACGATGCTCTGTCTACTGAGCACCTGGCCTGGGCCTGAACAGAAAGACTTTGAAAACAGAATCCCAGCAATTGACAGCCTTAATTTCTCAAAAGTCATTGAATAGAGGGGAAGGTGGGAAACAAGGCTAAATCCAGCGTGGAAGGCAAATCCTGCCGTCAGACACTCAGGCACAATATACAGGGCTCCAGGCCATCCTGGCCTCAAGCTGGCACCCCAAAAAATGAAATAATCTTCACTGCTGGCAAAGAGCTCCTTAAGGACAACTGAGACCCAGCCTGTCACTTATCAATTACCGAGTTTACTAATATAAAGCACAAGTATTATGCACAAGTCATCAGAGCCTGCGTTCTCTCTTCCCCATTTCCTGGAAACAACCCCAAACTAATCCCAATTCCTCAGACACCCACAGCTAAGCAAGCCAACAACATTTTGCATATCTCAAAAAAAAAAAAAAGAATGCCAAGGCGTCTCATCAATTCTTGGGGTTGGGAAGATTCTCTTTCCACAGGTTTTCAATTTAGTGAATTTAAACTACTTGAGCCTTGGCTGGTTGGCTCAGTGGTACAGCATTGGCCTGGTGTGTGCAAATTCTGGATTCGATTCCCAGCCAGGGCACACAGGAGAGGCAACCATCTGCTTTTCCACCCTTCCCTCTCTCCTTCCTCTCTGTCTCTCTCTTCCCCTCCTGCAGCCAAGCCTCCTTTGGAGCAAAGTTGGCCCAGACGCTGAGGATGGCTCCTTGGCCTCTGCCTCAGGTGCTAGAATGGCTCCGGTTGCAACAGAGCAAAGGCCCAGATGGGCAGAGCATTGCTCCCAGGTGGATCCCAGTCAGGTGCATGCAGGAGTCTGTTTGTCTGCCTCCCTGATTCTCACTTCAAAAAAAATAAATAAATAAACTACTTGAAAATATGGCCATTTTCTTTATTTACTCATCTCCTTTAGCCCACTTCAGTAATATTTTATTGATTTTTACTATAAGCCCTGCATTATTTCATACTAATTTATAGGCATTTGTTACTAATATTAATTGTAAATGAGATCTCTCCTTTTCTCATTTTGCTCTCTGGATTTTTCCCTATATTTGGACTATTTATATAACTCTAATTGATTAAATAGTTTTTCAGTTGATTCTGTTGAGTTTTCCAGATTAACAATCACTTCACTGAAAAATAATGTTATTTTTATCTCTTTCATTTCATTATTTATACCTCTGTCTTCCATCTCTTATCTTACTACATTAACTAAGGCAATGATGGCAAACTCAGAAGACCACAGTGCCAGGCAGGTGAGCTGACGGAGTGCACGGAGCCGGGAGGGCAGCGGGGTGACCTGGAGATCGCAGACATGGATCTGAAGGCGGCAGCTGGCAGTCTGCTTCAGCCTCATGATACATTCACGAGTACAGGCCTCACCTTGACAGGTTTTTAAGAGAAGCAGAAATAAGAATTTTTTGGTGAATCCTCATAGTCCTTTAAAATTTTACAACTGAGTTTTTAAAGTTTTAAAGATAGGGAAGGCCAAAGAACAGAATTCCTTATGGTCAGATTCAGCCCCAGGGTGACCAATAAACTCTAGGTAAGATCTTCCAAAATCTGAAAAAGTGTTGAATTTAAATCATAACAGAGGAGACACTCTCATCTCAACCCCGACCTTCTCTAATATTGGGCCACCAAACAGAATGTCTGCTTTTGACTTGAGGTAGAGTCTCTATCATAATAAGTCTCTATGGAATATTAGTTTATTATGAATATTTTATCAGAAATAAATTTTTTATTCTATTAAGATGATCTGGTGTTCTCCTTTGACCCTATGTGATTATTTATATGATACTAATAAATTTCTTAACAGTGGAAAGAAACAAACAATATTTAAACTATGCCATGGGTGAATCCATTATAATTTGTACTTTCAAAGACAAAATGTAAACAGATATTTCCTAAATTTTTTAACTATTTGGTTTTATTTTTTTGGCTCAACCCTGAGCCGTGACTTGCTTTCTCACCCATATTCCAGCAATTTATGTCGTGTGTCAAAATCCCAGTCATAAAACTGCCACTGACATCATCTGTTAAAAAAAATTATTCACAACTGGATTCATCATCAACTCTGTCTACACATCTAATTTTGAATTCCAAAGCAATTCCACACCACAATCCACATCTGTAGTCTTCAAACCACTGTGATACAGTTTCCCAAGTCCACTTTGATATAGTCCACTCTTTGGAAAGATGTTAGAATGACAAATTTTCTGGAAACAGGTTTTTTTTGGGGGGGTGGAGCAACATTAAATAAAAAAGATGTAACTGGCTTAAGACAGAAAAGACATTCAGTGCATGAATGTAAAAACATCACCGAACTTGGCTTACAAAATTGTTAATTATGTATTTGACAGTGAAATATCACAAACAGCTGGGGCTAAAGAATACAAACCCACACAGGGAGTGGGTAGGAGTGGGAAAAATATACTCAGACTCAGACAAACACCATCAAAGAGGATGTTTAAACTCAATCTCCTTTGTTGTAACAACTATTATACCCGCATAGTGAGTCCCCTACCTCAAGCAATACATACGATATTCAACCAACCTCTCCACCTCCTATTCCTAAGCCTTTAAGTATATACTCTAAGTTAGAAATGCTTCTCTCTCATTTAGAAAGTTGGGCCATTATGTTTGTGGCCACCAGAGACAAAGAGCCAGGCCAGAATTTAAAAGAATGTGTGTACCGAGACTGTGAAAAGCAAAGCCATCACTTTGAGAAGTTTGTTCTTAATTTTTTTCAAAATATATAAATAGTCTCAATGCCTTGGGAGTCTGCTCCAGAGAACCTCCCAGAGCCTGACATCCCATCTCCTCTTAAACACATGCTCACAAGTGCTGATCACATCTTCTGTCAGGAATCCCCTCTCCTGGGACTCCTCCCCCAAACCACAGGGAGGAGCCACAGTCAGAAATTCTTACATGGAGTTGTTCACAAAAGTCTCACCAGCCAAGTTAATGACAAGGCAAAGCCCAAACCAGACATCTGGGGAACCCGGGGGTGGGGGGAGAAATGGCTGCCTGACCCTGTGACACCAGGAGGAAAGATTCTTTGGGGAAACAATCTTACTCCTTAGAGACCCCTTCCATGGTTCTGTGCTGCAAGAGACACAGGCTCTCCCTACAACTGTGATAAAGACAACTTGGTCCCTTCCATTCAAGATACATCTGGTGGCAAAAAAAAACAACTGAATCTTTCTTAAATTCCCCAGTAAGTTTTAACACTTAATTTGAATGAGTGTCTGAAGGGTATAAGCTTAGATAGAACATCAAATATTTCGGTAAATGTTAGACTTTCTAATAAGTCTAAGAGTTTATTAGTAAAGCCATCCCTAATAATTCAATCTTGGCTAGTTTAATGTGATAAATTTTTAAATCCAAAAGTTAGAGCCTTCTAGAAAAAAAAATCACAAGTTTCCTCTTCTTTTAAACAGGATCCTTAAACATCCTTATTTGTCAGCTTTCAAGTATTTTTTAGAAAATGCTGAGAACAACCAGATTGTGATTTAAGCTTCTGTGAAAAATAAAGACCACCAACTGGCAACCCAATTCCTTCCCCTAATAAGCTTCTCCAAAGATTTCCTCATCTCAGACAAAGGTCTGAGGTTGCTAACCTCTCTGACTGTGTCTCAAGCGACCTCTCTATATAAAAGGCACCAGAGTACCTAACATTGGGGGGGGGGGCCCTAGTCCCTCTGCTCCAGGACACTGACCACTACTGAGATGTGCAAGGGCAGAAGTCAAAGGCTGCTGCTGGGAAGCAACGTTCTTGAAATATTAGGGGCCCATAAAATCACAGGGGCAGGATCCACACAAGGAAAGGCTACATTATAACAACCAATACTGATTTTTAAACCAGAAAAAATCGTCATCCCAGGCACCTAAGAGCAATGTGTCCAGATGCCAGAATAAGGGGAATCAGTTTAGGGTGGGTCAATGGAAACAGCTTTACCCTCCAGAGGACCAGGGCGAAAACTACCTCAATGCCAGTCAGAGGAGATCACTCTGTTTTGCAAAATATAAAACTGTTTCATTGCAAATCTATGGAAACAATGTCACAGGGGCCAAAGGCTGTCACTTTGAGTCAAAGAAGGCCCATTTCAATGTGGCGCTGATGGCCAGCAATGTCAAGGCGAATTACACCCCCACTCGCTGAGGGAGAAATCAAAGTCAGGAGAGGAACATTCAGCAGGAGACACACCCACAGGAGTTCGGAAAGCCAGCGCTCCTTCCAAGCTGTGCTAATCTATCACAGGCTCAAACAAAGGATGTGTTTTTTCCCAGCAAGAAATGTTAAGGACTGGTGACAGGATAGCCCAAAGGGAGACTTAGGGAACTGTTCTAAAGGCCAAGACTCCCTCTTGCCACATGTGGGAATGGGAGGGGGTGCCACAAGGCTCACTGACTGGTGGAACCTGAATGTAAAAAGGGAGTAAACAATAGGCAGAAATCGAGAGCGGCAGGCAGCCAGAGGAAGAGCTGGAGCTCTTCCTCCAGGTTACACTGAGGTTCCATGAGCTAGCTACCTGCGTGAACTAGTAGGTGGTGTAGAAGAAATACATGACTTAGAGGGAGAAATTATGAGATCTTGGGTATGTCACAAACTCTCCTGGACACATTTCAGTGACAAACAATGAGTGTCATGGCTAGAAATTTGTTCTGTAAGAAGAGATCAGAAGAATGATCAAAAGGAAGTTCAAGCCCAGTTCCGATGTGGGAGAAGAAAGTAGATCTCGTGCAGATTCCAAATAAGTATCAACCATCTATATCCATAGATATGAACCAAACACGAGGGATCGGGAGGAAAACAGACTCCAAGTAAGCAAACTGTGTTGATATTCACACCATCAGGTGTAAGGGCACTCTTTGGAGGGGAAGGCGGCAGATCCTCAGGTTCCTGGACATAGAACCAGTAGTTATTAAAACTGCTGACTCCAGTGATGGAGGCTGCACAAATCTTTATTCAGATGAATAGGAATGGGAAGTGTGTTCTCATAACCTGAGAGGAAAAGGAAGGAAAGGACTACCAATCATGAAACTACAATGAGATATGAGAGTGTGTTTATGAAATCTCATCTAATCTTATCAATCACCCATTTTATTAAGAAACTAAGGATCAGAGAGCAATTATAAAATTTCCATCACACAGTCATCAACAGTCATGGCTATTGGACGTGCCAGAGATTAAGCCACTAAGACCCTCATGGAAGATTTCCTCTTGGGACTCTGACACCCTTTCTAGAAACCCAGCATTACAGGGTCCTGGAGCTTTTAGTCTAGGGAAGTGCCTAGCCATTGTGAGACACCTGTCCATGATATCCTTGCTCTTCAGAAACCCAATGATAGAGAAGCTTCTTGGTAACTGCATCTCTCCCAAAAACGAGAGGTGAGACCCGCCTCTAAAACTATAATAGTCCTTGAAAGAGCAGGACGGGGAAAAGATGGGCCCCTTCCCTGCAGTCCCACCATGTACACACACACAAGCCCCTGTGCACTGCAACAGAGCCAGCACATTCTACCTTAAGGACGAAAGCCAGAGAGTGGCCTGCCCAGCCAGGCGGACATACAGTAGGAGGGGCCGTGAACCTGCCAACCCCACAAAAAGGGATCATCCTGGGCCCAGTCCTTCTGTCTGGCAACTTTTAACATGGAATATAAAAATGAAAAAGTGCCTTTGTTTAAAACCTCCTTGAAGTTTCTGATCACGATGATTTATGTAAATAAAATGTTAAATTAAAATGTAGGTATTAATAAAATTACACATATGATGGAATGGCTGTTCTTTTTAAAACTTATCTACAATAAATTTTCTAAATTCTGATTGCAGGTGATTCAGGCCTTGAAAGCTTTGCCAACAATAGCCAGCAGAGGTCTATTACTGAAGTGGTATTAATATAGCTATCATCACCAATTCAAAGCAGATAATAAAGGACTGACACATTTATTATCATTATTAATTAACAGTTTTCTGAGATGGAATTAAATCAATATGCTGCTCTGATATCATTTTAACTAGTTATGCAAATCAAACATTTAGAGCCCATGAACAGATATAAATGCCATTCAAAATTCACTTCACACTTATTACTGTAATATCAGAACTTTCAGGCTTTGCTAGTAAAAAAAAAAGGACTTAATGCTCATTTAATTACACTCAGACATAAAGCTTATGGAATGGAAGTTGAAATAACTGATTAGTTAGGAAGGCGCAGTAAGGCTATAACACGCGGCATAGACAACGCGATAATAACGTGAAAGCGCAGGGCTCTGCACAGACGGGCTCGGGCAGAGCCTAGCTAAAAGAACAATGACGTTCAGGAGAATATGTTCTAAAATTACAAAGTTGAGGACCCTTGCTTAAGTCTAAAAGAGAGAAAGGAAAGAAGAGAAAGAGAAAAGAAAAACAGGAAGACAGGGGGGAGCCTACAACTCTATAACTAACTCATAATTTATAAAAAAGAAAACTGCCAGGTTCCATTTCCCAAACTTCCGACATGTCTTCCTAATTATTTGATGATGGTGATGACGGTGATGGTGATGGTGATGATGGTGATGACAGTGGTGGTGGTGATGATGGTGATGGTGATGGTGATGATGATGGTGATGACGGTGATGATGGTGATGATGGTGATGGTGGTGATGATGGTGATGACGGTGATGACGGTGATGATGGTGATGGTGATGGTGATGGTGATGGTGATGGTGATGGTGATGGTGATGGTGATGGTGATGATGGTGATGATGGTGATGACGGTGGTGGTGGTGATTGCAGAGCTTTTTTCATGCAGAATGCTAACTCTACCTCCCAGCTTTTCTTATCAGATGAAAGCAGGTCTCCACACCCAGGACAACTATCTGGAGAATCATAGTGAATCAGATTTCTTTGCTTCTGGGTCCAACAAAAGCAAGAAAAACTTTGAAAGGTTTAACACTTATTGATCTGGGTGACTCATTTGCAAAAGCAGCTAAACCCTGAAGATGGGTGGTACTAAAAATACTACCACAAGATTGAACAGGCTCCAACTCTGGCTATTTGGGCAGGGAAGAGGTTGCTTTCTATCTTGCATGGCTGGAGGCAATGATGCCAAGAGGTATCATGAGGTACTGAATGACTTCCCAAGGTCCCCCCGGCCTGTAAGTTCTGAGCACTACACAGGTGGCCTTCTGGAAGCCAGCCAGCATGTCCACTGTCAGCTCAACTAAACAGAGGCAGCAGTGCTGATGAGCAAGAATGCTTTGAGGTCGGTTCATGGTCAAACTGAAGGCCCAGTAAGGAGCAGCCAGAAATTGTAAGTACTGCCTGAATCATGGCTTCAGATTACATCAGGGAGCTTGAGTGTTTCACACACACTTACTGGGCTTCGAGCAAGCGGAATTAGGTTTTGGGTATTTTTAAGAAAAGGACTGAATTGTTTCTATAGTTTACATTAGTCTGGGCAATACCACATTCTTCTTTTTTCTCCAAATCCTATTCCCATCTTCTCCCAAGAGGAATACATTTGGTCTTTAGGGCAATCAGTTTCAGAGCCAGAAAATGAGCAATACATTTTAACAACAGAAAATGTAGTACAATCATTCTACAAAAGGAACAATATAAAAAGGAGAGAATGAAGTTTTATTATCCTTTTCACACTTTCAACCCTATAAGTTAGCATCTTAACATTCTTCACATGTTTCTTAGGACACATGAAGCTCAAGTCACAGATAAGTATCCATGTTATATTGTTATATGACATAGAATTTTACAAATTAAAAAGCTGTAATGACTAAGAAATGAAAACTTTATGCACTAAAGTCCTGCTCTGGGAAAGGAGAAACGTACCTAGCAGTTCTGAGTAGTAATGGCTGCAGGGAAATGCATAGAAAAAAAAGACTGAAAAATGTGTAACGGCAATCGACTCAGAGCAGTCTGTTTATGGTTATAGTTAATTTTTGTGTGTGCTTTGATGGATTTTCCAAACCTTAACAATGCCCATTCTTCCGCTAGAGAATATTTACTAAGGACCAAGTGCTATATAGGATGCTGGAAATACGATGGTTAAGACAGACAAGTTCTCTGCCCTCATGGTGAAAAGAAGTGAGGAGACAAAATCAAAGAAGCAATTACAAATGTGATGATCTCTGTGATTTTTAAAAATCAGGATTTACAAAGCCTTTACAGCTTAATTAAGATTCTACACATCTTTCCGGGTCTTGAATAAATCTGAAATCTCCAAATTCAGAGTGTTCATGTCTTCCTAAAATGGGAAGTAAGCCATAGCATGTGCCTGAGGTTGAGAAATCGCTACACTTTCTACTCTTCCATGGTGGAGGTAGAAGAATTCGATCAGTAGCCAAGATCTAAGCAAGCATTGAGGTAAAGTGTCCTGGACACCTGCTCCACAGCCATGCTAAGCTTTTACGAGTGTTGTCCTATGGACAGCAGCACCTGAGGTCCTCTGCTTTCTCAGCCCCACCCACCCTCCTGTACTGTCGGCACTGAAACAGCCAACAGTCCCATCCCTGGCTCACATCTTCTCTACCTCTGACTTGCCATCAACTCCAAGTAGGAAACAAAATTGCCAAAAATCATCTTCTTTAAAGACTTTACATCTTTTTAAAAACACACACACACACAAGCAACTTTTTCATATTTTCAACTCTCTAGAGCAGCGGTTCTCAACCTGTAGGTCGCGACCCCCGGGGTCGCCTAAAGCCATCGGAAAATACATAGCGCATATCAGGTATTTACATTCCAAATCATAACTGTAGCAAAACTACAGTTATGAAGTAGCCACCAAAATTATTTTTTGGTTTAGGGTCACCGCAACATGAGGAACTGTATTGCGGGGTCACGGCATTAGAAAGGTTGAGAACCACTGCTCTAGAGGATACAGAACTCAGAAGACTATTCAGTGGAGAAAGGGGCTAAGGGAAATCCCAACTTGCTGCCTTCACTCCCCTCCTCACCTGCATCTCTCCCTCACAGAAAACTCAGCCTCTGGTTCAGAAATAATATGGAAATAATATGTGTGTGTATGAACACTAATCTATGTAAATTACTATATCTAAGGGTAAATGTTAAAACCTTTAAGTTAAGACCCTAAATGTTAAGGGTAGGTAAAATATATAGAAAATAAAATACAAATTCATCCTGGTAGGTCACTTTAGGTGGTAATGAAATTGGCTGTTTGCATGGATAAGCACTGACCATCTGTCAGCCCAAACAAGACATGGTCTTTGATCGCAATGCCAGGAACTGATGCAGGCCTACCTTCCAGGGAGGGCTTGGCAGATGAGACCATAAGTGAAGCATCCAGCCATGAGGAAATCATCACCTCAATTCAAGGAACAGTATCAGTGGCAGTAAACTAGGGACAAAGCCCTATGATTAGAGCAGTAAGGAGGACATCCACCCTAGATGGGACTGCTGAAACCTAGACTGGGTTGCTATGGCTGACATAGAAGAGTGAACCCTCCAACCCTAGACTGCCTTCTTCCCACGCCAGTCTAGTGACTGTCAAGGCACACAATGCATAACACTGTGTTTTTGCTATCACATAAATAACTGTACCTTACACCTAGAGCTCCCCCCTTCCCTGGCTATGGGTGCCCAGGCAAGCCTGTGGGTCTCCCAAGAAGGCCACAGACAGTGGAAGACTCTCTGCCTCTGCTTCCCTATCTGCACTGCAGCCTACTAAGTAGTGGTATTTTAGGGCATATCATTAGACCAAGAGTTCAGATGAATATATCCAAAACTTCATGGAGTTTACTCACCCTGTTCCCTAAACTCTTCCAAGAAGCCCTTCCTCCCTAGCAACTTAGCAAGATGCTTCCCACCCCTACCTCAGGTCAAAGACAGCAGCTCCTCCTTCCTTCTGCAGCCCATAATCTATCTCCTGGTTCGCTTTCTTCGGTCTTCAGTCTTCAGCCTTACCTTCTCTGCCCACGAGCATTTTCTTTGGCCTCCTTGGCACAAGAAATCACTCAAGGTTAAAAGCAGCAAGAAAACTTCTGTCTTGTCAAAGGACTGAGAGAAGGAGTGGCGGTGGGACTGCCATCACATGGGGCAGTCAAGGTAATTGGTTCTGAAATTGATGCTGCTTTAGCTGGGGTTCAGGTGTGTCTGCACCAGCACATACACAGGTGGTAGTAACTAAAATAAAGTATCATCTTTTGAAGTTGTCCACAAAATTAAAAGTATACAGTATACTAAATAAAGGAGCTGAATTTCTCTTACATTTCTTCCTTCTGAGGTTTTTCTCAAAGTTAGAACTTCAAAAGAAAATGAATGGGAGGGGATGGGCTAAGAGAAAAGGAACTACTGAACTCTTTTACAGAAAGAAAAGAGAGCAGATATTCGTGTTATTTTTTAAGCCTATAAAGAGAAATTAACAAACTATCACAGGAGAGCTACAAGTTAGAGAGAGAGAGAAGTTTTCAGCAGAAGGTGAGCAAAGTAGGGTATTCACCTGGGTGAGTAATCAAGGAAGATATAAAATCACTTTTTAAAAATAGCTAACTTCTCCCAATTCCTTCCAACTCCACAACACCCTAATCCACTGCAGTCTAGCCTGGAGTCAGGAGTAAATTTCTCGAGATTAATTGCATTGTGTTGGTTAAAAACATGGACTCTGAGCTTTACTGCCTTGATTCAAATCCTGGCTTCCCTACCTATTAGACACACAAATTGCCTCAATAATGTGCCTCAGTTTCCTCATATTTAAAAAGAGAACACTGCCTGACCAGGTGGTGACACAGTGGCTAGAGCATCAGCCTGGGATGCTGGGTTTTGAACCCTGGGGTCACCAGCTTGAGCACGGGTCACTGACTTGAGCATGGGATCATAGACGTGACCCAATGGTCACTGGCATGAGCAAGGGGTCTCTGGCTCGGCTGTAGCTCCCCAGTTAAAGGCACATATTTGAGAAAGCAATCAATGAACAACTAAGGTGACACAACGAAGGATTGATGCTTCTCATCTTATCTCTTTCCCTTTCTGTCTGTTCCCATCTGTCTCTCTCTCTCTCTCTCTCTCTCTCACTAAAAAAAAAAAAAAAAAAAAGGCTAAGAACACTGACAGTCCTATCTCAGAGTGTTGTTATAAGGACTAAAGACAGTTGGTACGCGCAACGTCCTCAGAACAGTGCTTGTATTTGGCAAGCACCCAACACACCATCAACCATCAGCAGCAGTATCCCTGCTTTCTTGGAAAGGTCTTTCCCACTCAAGCTTGACCCGACAGCAGCAATGACCTGAGTACCTGGCATCTGCAAACCTTCCAGGGCTCAGAGTAGCTGTATCACCCTCACATAGGATTATCCTGACCAAACCCATGAACGTGCAAACTTCCATGAATGAGGTCGCTTGAAAGCAATTTTGAGGACCTGGTCTCTTGACTCTACATAACCCATTTATAATAGCGAAGCTTCTTTTTTGTTGTTGTTGCTCACAAGCCTTCTGGACGGTTATTATAGCTGCCTTGAAGGAAGCCGCAGTATGAGCCTCTGACTAGAAATACTGGCATAATTTATTGCATTATTACTCCTCTGAACTGAAAGCAATTAATTACCTGGAGCAGGATGCACTAGTGAAAATTTATCAGAGGAAAGTGATGAAAAATGTGCCCCCTGCTTTAAAATAATAGGTGCTTAATGTTTTTGTTGTTGTTGTTGTTTGCTGGCTAATCTCAGACTTCTTATAAACAACTCTAGCCTGGTTATCAGTTGTGAATTCTCCCTCCCTGGTCCTTTTTTTGCTCCCTTATATTATTCTATCATCCTGTATCTCTCTTGAGGACAGGAAGAAATGTCTAAAATATTCACTTAAAATCAGAAAGGAGATTCCATTCCTCTTCTGCATGGTAAAATTATTAATGTAATGTAGAAATACATGATAAAATATATTTGTATGTTTATCACCCATGTTGGTAACACAAATATATCTACCTGACTGATGGCTCTTTTTTTCTATCACAGCATTTTACTTTATTTTTTTATTTATTTTAATTAAGCGAGAAGAGGGGAGGCAGAAAAACAGACTCCTGCATGCATCCCAACCAGAATCTACCTGGAAAGCCCCCTATGAGGCAATGCTCTGCTCATCTGGGGCCGTTGTGCCATTGCTTGGCACCTATTTCAGTGCCTGAGGTGAGGCCATGGTGCCATCCTCAGCACCCAGGGCAACTTGCTCGAATGAGCCATGGCTACGGGAGGAGGAGAGAAAGGGAAAGAGGAAGGAAGGGAGAGAGAAAAAGAGAGAAGAGGAGGAGAAGGAGTGGAGAAGCAGATAGTTGCTTCTCCTTTGTGTCCTGACTGAGAATCAAACCCGAGACTTCCACACACCAGGCTGACGCTCTACCACTTAAGCATTTTAGTTTAAAACTTATAAAACTCAGGTTGGATTAAAAGACATCCTAAGGGACATGTGCACATTAACTATTGTCTCCAACACCTTGTAAGTGACATGCATATAACCTGCCTTTCAAAATCCCAAATACAGTCCCAAGGATGTTTTCTACCAAGCACTTTCCTAGTCTTTCTTCTATTATTGGCATCGACCAAGATCCAGAAAGAGAGGAAACAAGGCCAATAATGTGTTGTTTTACTTATAAATTTCAAGCACATGTGAAAGCTAGAAACAGGGCTAAATTCATTATATTTGTTTCTACTTTTCAGGATTATTCACATCTATATGATTCCGTAATTGTTTCTTCTATAAAGTTATTGGAGTAATTTTGCTCCATATATTCCCGATCAATTCCCCCTCTCAAGGGCACAGTTGAAAAGTGATATTTGAAAACGGCCTCTGATAGATTGCATGGTTAGTCAGCAGCAGAGACAAACAACCTAATCCAGCACAAATTAGTTCGGCTGCCAGCCATAGTTTTATACAAAGATGTAAATTATGTTGTCAAAATCGGTCGCTTTCTAGCTTGCTGCTCAGCTAACAAGAAACCACTTTGGCTGATAAAGATGAACACTAAGCTTCCCTCTCTTACAAATTTGCAAATCTGCCATTTCAGCATTCTGTTCGCCACAAACAGCCAGCTATAATTGCTTCTTTTCTTCTGCGCTGGTATTTTTCCCCCTCTCGTGCTGTTCTTTCCAGGATGCTCTTGAAAATAACAACAAAGCCCAAAAGCACCACAACAATCAACACTAGCAACTCTCAGACAAGAATTTAGGGAAAAGCTCAGTTTCTGCACCAGTGCCTCCCACTGCCTTCCTCCCTTCCGCACAGAACCCCCCCCCCACCCGCCTGGCCCATTCACCCAGGGCACTGTGTGCAGACCCCGGCAATGTCACTGCCCAGCACTGCTATCGAAAGGACTGAGAAGGCAAAAAAAATTCTTGGCCTTAATGGAAATGGAAATATTCTTTGAACAGCTTTGAACAAGGATTGTCTTTGACAGTAGCCTATCCATTCTTCTTTATTTTACAAGCTCCCATTCGGGGAAGGGAGGAGAGCACAGCACACTTTGAAGGACCCCAAGTAGAAGGCTCCGCCAGACTGCCTGCTGTTAAATTGGAATCAGACAGATCTTATGCCGGACTGAAAATAATAACGTATTATAACGGTAATTATATCCAGCATAAGTCAAATAAGTAAATTATAAATTACAATTACCCTTTAAAGTTGCGAGCCTCACTGTTTGCTTTACAATTAACTGCAGGTGCTTCTGCATGCTTTATTATGGTCCCAAAGTTATATATTTGAAAGAATGGTACAGATGATTCCTGTTTATTTGTTAAATTAAAGCTTTGTTGGTAAAATTACGGCTTAATTAATATTATGGGTACTGTATAACAAAATAGTTTACCTTGTACATAATTTATTTCCACATGCATATCTCAGCCCAGACCCATTACAGCTCTAAGGCAGCTAAAATAAAATATTCCTCCTTTGCTGGCATTTTTCTAAATAGCAGTTCACTAAATCAATATTATTCACTTGGTATTTTTAAAAGCAGTGTATCTTAATAATTACACAGCATTAGAGTAGGCAATAATTTTACTTGCTAAGCATATTAAATTTAGCAAACCATCAGTCAAATAGTTTGTTCTTTCTCAGAATGGGTAAGCAGTGAGTGAGTTTGGAATCATGTTCCTTTGGTATAAATGTCACATAGAGTTTAAGAATGCGTCTGTGACTCCTGAAGCCAGCCTAGTACTATATATCTTTATTAGTTTCAGTGGTCAGTGCAGTGACCAGTTGTTTATTCTCATTACTCAAGACAAGGTGAGCCACTTGGTAGTGACTGCAATCACAGCTAAAAACATATGACTTTGCAGAAAGTAAAAACTGTAGACAAGGCTACATGCACAATGGCCTGAATGCCTGTTCAGAATGGGGAGCCCAGGGGAAGGATGAAGGCGGGAGATTATTAAACACCCACATACACTATTTTGTGCACATGAGCATTCAATCTGTCTCTCCTCTCATATCTCTGAGGTGCCTTGCATCTCTTCTTTGCTCTTTTTTTTTTTTTTTTTTTTTCATTTTTCTGAAGCTGGAAATAGGGAGAGACAGTCAGACAGACTCCCGCATGCGCCCGACCGGGATCCACCCGGCACGCCCACCAGGGGCGAGGCTCTGCCCACCAGGGGGCGATGCTCTGCCCATCCTGGGTGTCACCATGTTGCGACCAGAGCCACTCTAGCGCCTGAGGCAGAGGCCACAGAGCCATCCCCAGCGCCCGGGCCATCTTTGCTCCAATGGAGCCTCGGCTGAGGGAGGGGAAGAGAGAGACAGAGAGGGAAAGCGCGGCAGAGGAGTGGAGAAGCAAATGGGCGCTTCTCCTGTGTGCCCTGGCCGGGAATCGAACCCGGGTCCTCCGCACGCTAGGCCGACGCTCTACCGCTGAGCCAACCGGCCAGGGCCTCTTCTTTGCTCCTAATTCATGGTAAAACATCATTAATTTTGTATTTGTCCTGTCTTTTTTCATGTCTGCACTTATTAGTTCTTTCTCCAGCTCAGAGAAAACACCTATGAACCTTCTCTCTTCCTATGCTATCACCCCTAAATAAAGTAAATACCCCTTAAAAATCAAACTCCATTCTTTTCCGTAAACATAAACACACACAGAGCTTTAACAGAAAGTCAATTCATTCACCGCATAAAACCAAAGCAGGTGCATTTTACCTGAGCTGTAGGCAGTTGTCAGCACTATCAAGTCAATATCTGATTGATGCATCTAAACATGCCATGGCCCCTGGATTATGTGTTTTAGGTAAATGGCTAAAACTGCTTTATAATCATAGAGGGGAGAAGCAGAGAGAAGAGGAAATCAGTAACCAGTACCAGGAAATGGACTCTCAATCCACAAAGGGACACAGTAGCCCACACCTTCTTCACCTTCCTCATTCCCTCTCTACTCAAAAGCAGCCCAGAGTTCCCCTTCCATGGGCCCCAGGAAAGGTCACACCAGGCTCAGGTTCCAGCAGAACCTCAGAGAAGCCTTTCCCTCATCTCTTGGGCCAAAGTCTAACTACACACATGGGTGGTTCTGGAGAATTTATAAACCTCAAAAAAACATCTCAATGGCCTTCTGTGCCCAGGAAGTGCATATACACACCTAGTGGTTCCCTAAGCCTTCTCTTCATGGCAGCACAAATCTGCTTCCACCACTGAAAGGAAAATTCTCTGGGTATTTTTTCAAACACTGCCAATGTGATGGCCACCAACACCAACCAGAATAGCTAATCCAGGAATGGAAAAGAGATATCTTCCTGGGAGAACAGAGACAGTACAGGAGGCAGGGGGAAGACAAGTCACTCAGTACAACCTACCAACACAACAGCTTTTCAGTACCTACTCTGTGCTGAGCACTGCACCACAACTGTGGAGGAAGTACAAGATGGGACACATGGGTGAAAAAGCAAAACCACAAAGTTTAAAGTTATGGTTCAAAATAACACATGAGAAACCCTGAAGTTATAATTGCCAAATGAAATACCCACCCAGAAATTCCTATAGGAGTAATTCACAGTCACTAAGATGCAATGCTTAAGGGAGGAGTTACAGAGGGTGAGACTTGAACTAGGTCTTGAAAAGCAATTCAAAATTGGAGTTAAAGAGAGAGAATATGGTCAAGATGTGCAAGACTGTGTGTACTGGAAGCAAGAGGCATGGGACTGCAAGGCATCAAACTTCAAGAACCATGTCTGCTCACCCAGGATCAAGTACCCAGACATGTAAAGATGCACCACCCTGCATTACTGCTGTAGAAAGCCCACCTCCAGCCAAACCACAGCAGGACAATGACCAGCCAACTCCTCAACCCGAGACCCATTTACACCTAGGTTATCAAGGCTGATATTTTTAAACTTCTTTTTAATTTTTATATATTGATTTCAGAAGGAGAGGAAGGGAAAGAAAGAAAAAGGGACAGGAACACTGAGAGCTGTTCTGGTATGTGCCCTGATCAGGGATTGAACCAGCAACATCTGCATTCCAGGACAGTGCTCTAACTAACTGAGCAATCCGGCTGGGGCTGAAGGCTGGTATTTTTAAATGAGATGTTCTGTCTACTTTAAGAGTCTTAAGTGAAAGTAGGTTCAGTTTTTACATATGTGCCTGAACTGTACACCTATTTCATAATAGGTAGACCTCATTCAGTATTTTTCTCTCCTGATACCTATAATCAAGATAAAGGTAGAGCTAAAAAAAATGGCTGGCCTCCCTGATGAAAACACAAACAGGCCCAGTCTGTGAACCTGCAACTGTCCTTCCAAGTGCAGGCAATGTCCACTCTTGGCCGTTACTTCCAAGCACTTCTGGAGGAACTGCTCTGAGTGTGTTGGCCCAGGACTCTCACCAACTGACCCTGCACCCAAGATGAGCATAGATAACACAACATGGCAGTCAGGGTGGGCAAATGTTATCAGAACAAAATATGGTCAAAGAAAGGGAGGAAAAGAAAAATAGTGACAAAATTACTGAATGTACTTACTAGGCACTTGAACATACATGTCCAGATTAGGACACCAGGACTCAGGTTAAACAACTTCCATACCTGACTATGCAGCTATCAGGTTTGCAGAGGCCGCTGGGAACCTAGATCTATCTAACTCTAAAGCAGATGCTGCCCTCCCCACCTTATACCTCAAGGACAGCTACTACCTGACCATGAGCCTGCACACAGCACCATCTTCAGAAGAGATAGACTGTAATATTGAAGAAAGGTTCAGAGAAGAGGTAGAAATAAATGTTGGGGAAGTAACCTTGTGACATAAGTATCTTTCTCTCAATCTCAGCTCAAGAATAGAAAAGTCTTCAGAGCTTAATGTGTTCATAACCCAACCTAGAGTATGCATCCCCTTGATCCAATAATGAACTACAACCCTTGATATTGACTAAAACTAGCAGGATGCATTGCAAACCCATTTGTGAGCTACAACCATAGACACTGGAAGGTAAGTTTCCCTAATTCCTGCAGGTAGCTTCCCTTTAAGAGTATCCAGCAGTTGCCTGACCTGTGGTGGCACAGTGGACAAAGAATTGACCTGGAACGCTGAGGTCATTGGTTTGAAACCCTGGGCTTGCCTGGCAAGGCACACATGGAAAATGAAGCTTCCTGATCCTCCCCCCTTCTCTCTCTCTTTCTTTCTCTCTCTCTCTAAAAATGAATAAATAAAATCTTTTTTTTTTAAAGGAAGCATTTTTTTTCCTTTTAATTTTTTATTTTATTTTATTTATTCATTTTAGAGAGGAGAGAGAGAGGGAGAGAGAGAGAGACAGAGAGAGGAGAGAGAGACAGGGGAGAGGAGCTGGAAGCATCAACTCCCATATGTGCCTTGACCAGGCAAGCCCAGGGTTTCGAACCGGCGACCTCAGCATTTCCAGGTCGACGCTTTATACACTGCGCCACCACAGGTCAGGCAAATAAATAAAATCTTAAAAAAACCAATTTTTAAAAGCGTACCTAGCAGACACAGAAAGAACAGAAACAGGACAAGAGGATGGGAAATACATATCTACATATAGATATGGATATCTATGATATGTGTGTATGTGAGTATATATGTGCATGTGTATAGACGTGTATATATGATATGCATTATTATAATGTATTATATGTAACATATATTATATAATATATTACATATAAAATATAAAATTCACAATATACATTATATATAATATATACCATAAAGATGACTACACAAAGATAGGAGCTTATGGTGGATAGAGGGAGAAGAAAAGGGAGAACTAAAGAGATTGATTCTTAGAAGCAAATTTTTCCACCAGTTTCATAGTATTGTTTCATAATGAATATAGTATTTTCATAAGTTGGGAATTACAAAGGAAAGAAAAGGGCTACTTAGAGTCAGAACAGTCTCAGGAAATGTTAAACAATACAGCAGGTGAATTGCATTATACGGCAGCAATACATGAGTACTCTCAAGTCCATGATTAATTTCTAAAGAACATCCCTAAGATGAGTACAATGTGGTGCTATTCACAAAGCTCCTCTACATTCATCATCTCATCTGTTCCTCATAGGAGAGAAGGACAATGCTTATTCTCAGTGTTCTCATCTTCTAGGCAAGAAGATAAAGGCCCAGTGAGGTTGAATTGCCCAAGGTCACAGTCCTTGGTAGCACCAGGTCTTCTAATGTCTACTCCCATCTGTGTTTTCTCTTCCAGAGGAGACAGGGGTTCAAATATGGATGAACTGTGTGGTTCAAGGATTTATGGAGAAAATAGGAAATGGCACTTGGCCCCAAGAACTGTGTATGACTGAGAGAAGGGAATCCATGCGATGAATCAGGATAAAACAGAGTAATGAAAGGTGGGAAAGAACAAGACATGGTTCTGAAGTGATGAGACCAGTTTAGCTGGGGCAGAGTGTATAGACAAAGGAGTAGCAAGTGAAACTGCAGAGAAAAGACTGAGGGGAGCAGTGCATGCCAGTTAAAGAGACTGCGTGTGGTTCTGTAAGTCAGGGGAGTCAATGAATGACGCTGAGAAGGGAGCCCGGCACCATAAAAGCAGTACACTGGAAGAATACGGATTTCTTAGAGGGGAGATTTAATGCCACCATTTAACACAGCGGGGGCAGCTGAAATATACTAAATTGGCTAAATTCTTCCAATAAAAGTGAGACATGGGCTACCAACTTGGTTTGATCTCAGGGTGCCACCAGGTTTCCCCAACCAGCCGTTTGATAAAATGACAAAGGTTCACTTCTTCCACTTGGAGGTTACGACTGAGAGAGCCTCTGCAGCACCCCCAGCCTTCTGCTCCCAACTGTGCTGTCCGTCGAGAACTGTCCAAGATCAGGATCTTACCTGGATGCCTCTCAGTATCAGAATACACATGCGTTGGCGGTAACTGCCTCTAATCTGCTAAAGGGACTCAAACCAAGGTTACAGGGCTACTGAAGCCAGTAGTGTGTCTTCTGCACACATGCACTTTCTCAGAGACTGCCAGTGCCTTGACCCAGTGGTGCCCAAACACTAGGACATGCCCAGGTCATCCCCAGCCCTCATCTCTAGAGTGTTTGGTTCACTAGGCTGGGACAGGGCCCAGGTACCTGCATTTTTTAAAAGATCTCAGTGTGACTGATTTTCTGACAGATTTGAAACCACTGAAACTCCACAGAATAGGAATTGCTAACACCCTGACAGAGAGAGAATGTGGGGGTATGTCCTAGTCTTTCAAGGTCCCTTCAAAGGAAACCATACAAGAGGTACTCACTGGTGTCTTAGACATTCAGATCTCCCCAATGTCTAGAATCATACTATAGAGTTATTAGACTGATACATTTAACAGCTATCCTTATAAAAACCTCATTAAATCAGAATTTGAGATCATTCAGACACAACCCACATTAACATTGGCTTTGCTCTATTAAAGAAGAATTAAACACAGGAAAAAAGATGATAAAGAATATGTTTATATTATATTATATTAATTATATTATATTATATATTGCACAAACTACCATTTAAGTCATAAACACTGATTATCTGGTGATCAGGAAAATAATAACTTTTGGCCATCTGGGTACCACACTACAATTTTCACCATATATTTATAACTGTTGCACTATTATATATGTAATATTTCCCCCTCTATTCGGCTCATTTTTCCCATTAATTCAGAAACTAAAATGTAAAAGTTATAATATAGTCCATAAATAGTCAATATTATTTAAAATAAATAGAAGTCAATCATAACCATAGTTATTAAAGTTCAAAAGATCTATTCCATGTACTACCTAAATTGTTTTCTATACCACTCACGATCCAGCACTTTGAGAAATGAGGATCTAGAACTGACCATCTCATTTGACAGAAGAGGAAACTGGCATTCAGAAAGGTAAAGTAATTTGACTAGTTGCACGGCCCCTAAAGTAGAAGTATAACTCCGATCTCCTGATTCCTTGCTTTTTCTTTTTTTTTTTCTTTTTTTTTTTATTCATTTTAGAGAGGAGAGAGAAAGGGAGAGAGAGAGACAGAGAGGGAGAGAGAGAGGAGAGAGAGACAGAGAGAAAAGGTGGGGAGGAGCTGGAAGCATCAACTCCCATATGTGCCTTGACCAGGCAAGCCCAGGGTTTCGAACCGGCGACCTCAGCATTTCCAGGTCGACGCTTTATCCACTGTGCCACCACAGGTCAGGCCAACTTTGCTTTTTCTATAAAGACATGCTTTTTCTATATCATGACTATTCAATTGATGCATTAATAACACATGATTGCCACATTTTCATTAAAGAAGTGCCCTGAGATTTCTACTCAGCAATATTTAAGAATAAAGTTCAAACAACTTTGTTTACATCTGAAAGTAATTAAGGGTTTTTTCTTTCTAAAAACATTTATCATACATTTCATTAATTCTTACGCTTCCCCTTGTACTAACAATCTGCTGTTCTCACAAAAACATACTTAAAATAACACTATTATACTCTTTATTTGAAGTTGGTCTACATGTTTGACAAAATGCTATGCATATTTTCTAAGATATTAGTATAATGAACAGTCAGACATCACGTATATGACTTAGTTATGATTTGTCACTGAGAGCCAGAAAGCCACTACAGTCTGTGGAATCTCTCTCCTCAAGCCCAAGTCCTTAGGTAGCAGAGAGGAAGGAAAGGACAATGGCTACCAAGATTCACCCAAGTTCACTGAGTGGCAGCAGCTGACCATAGCCATGGTTGTTCTTGGAGCTTGTTGAGCAGAGATGGAGTCTCCGAGTCCTAATCCAGGCTCAGTAATAACCTACACCTCCCCAGGGGGCAGCCAGCCTTCTCTTCCCCCAGGCGCTCAACACGGGCCTTCACTATAGGAGCATTCCTTCCATCTTGCTGTATCCTCAGGTTATAACAAGGACACCGAGACCATAATTCTCCCCAAAAGAAGAATAAAATAACAGTGATATCCACAAAACCTTTGTGTAAATTAAATAGTGCACATCGTGAGTAATACAGTTATTATTCAGTAAACACATTCTCGTTGTGTGCCTTGTGCTATATTGTCAGATAAATGTATAAAACACAGGTACTGAAGAGGCAATGAGAATTTGGGGTTAGGTCTCCCCACCACCACCCAATGACTTCTAGAGTAAGAAAAGACAGCGGATTGGGCTAGGGGTGGGAGTAGGGAAAAGACAGGAGAGGAGGGAGATTCTGGGAAGCAGAATGAGGGAGGAGAAAAGAGTCCTAGGGTTTCTTTCTTCCCTTTTCCCCCTCTAGTCTGCGGCATGGAAAAACAATGGCTTTTCAGAGGCATGGTGCAGACAAGGCAGCTCTGAAAAAAACTAATGGCCGTGATTAATGACAATGGGCTGGAGGAGAGTAGGGACACAGCCGCCACATACATCATCCCTTCCCGTCAGTCTCTGCTCCTCCCTGCTGCCCCTCTTCCTCCTACCAGAGAGGCATTATAAAAACGTCTTATCTGCTCTGGACGCTTCTTTTAAAGCTGCAATCACAGCTAGACCCTCACCTAAAAGAAAAACAAAGAGTGAGAAAAACAGACAAAAAAGAATGGCACTAAAGGGAGATAAAAAGAAGAAAGAGCAGGAGAGAAGGAGAGAGAGAGAAAGAGAGAGAGGGAAAGAGAGAGAGACACACACACACACACACACACAAAGAGGTGATAGGGTGAACAAGAAAATGGCATGTAAAATAACTATAAGATATTCCAGGGGAAAATGTGCAGGCTGTAATCATTCAAGATTTCAGCAACTTGACTCCTCACATGCTGAAGCCACATTTTCAAGGTCTTATCTGCCATATGGTTCCCTGTTTGGATGATTTATTAGGTGTAGAAAGCACACTGATAAATTTTACTGCATTTCCCTGAATAGGCAACCTATGGTGTCAATAACAAAGCTCAGGCGACTTTAATGAAAACTGCAAGCACCAAAGGGTAACCATTTATTTATGAGTCGCTATAGTATTACTAGGACAAAATTTATCTTCCCTTCTCACGCACTCTGTAGAAACCAAATCTGGTCAAAGTAACAGAGATCACATCCATATGTCAGTGGTTTCCTAACATCTCTCCTGCATGAAACTGGCTGTTGCTCTGGAAAAATTGTTTGATACTTTCAAGTGACCCATTTTGCATAAGAAATCTTATTTTTATGGAAGAAAAAAAACCAACGAGGCAAAACCTGAAGAACTCTGCAAACACTGTAGCCTTACAATCACACTTAAAGGCAACTGTGGAATCCTCTCATTTTTCTTTACCCAGAAAATGGGACAGCGGTCCCAGGGATAGGGGATGAAAAAAGAGAGAATGGTGTGCAGATGAGGAGGAGACATTTAGAGATCTAGTTCAATCCATAAATATTTTTAATTTACCAGTCCACACGACACTGCTCCCTCAGTACACCCTGCGTCCTAGGACACCGGTCAGGAAATCAGTGGAAAACCTCCGTTCTCCACTCACGGCATGGTTTCCACCCCTGCTCCTTCCTGCCTCTAAAATGCCTTTCTTGGCTATGGCTATCTGTAAGTGTGATGTATATGTTATTTTTATAACAGAGAAACAATCCAACTTTTTAAAACTCCAAAGGCAGAAAATGAATGACCAAACTCCGAGGGGGGAAACGCTGTAGAAAAGCGGAGGGGAGCCAGATCGCGTCTCCTGATGTTGAGTCCTGAGCCACAGTTAACTGCTGCAACAAAATATTTGGCCAGATTTTCACGACTACAGTTTTCTTCACTTGTGTAGCATGCCTGCCCTGAGTGAAGACAGCCTTGCCCAGGAATGTCAAAAGAAGGAAGGGTGCAGAAGTTCACCCACAACAGCATAAATGTGAGTAATGCTCTTAGCACAGCAAACCAACAAAAGTGAAGGGCAAAGGATTTGACCTGAGCAAAGCTCAGCCTTCATTTCTTTCCCACTGAAGCTAAGACTCTAAACATTCCTCCACTAGATAACTTTGCCCCGGTTTGTTTCATGTTACGCTTTTTAATTTTAGAGCTTTTCTCCTTGTGCTGCCTCAGTATTTCCTGTAACACTTCCACAGGGTGAGCGCACACAACCTGGCTTACGGGTTGTTACTGTGCTGCTGCCCTTCTACATTGACCACTTCAAGAAAAAAAGAGATGAAGCGAATAAGCCAACTCTTTGGACATGGAAATAATCAACATTTTAGATAAAAATCTCTTTCCACATCATACATAATAAACAATTAAAAATAATCTTAATCAGCTCAATTACTGTTATAACTGCTTTTAAAATCTGCTTAGTAAAATGGCATCAATTAAAATTTCATGCCTTATAAAAAGATCCTTTGAGTATTACAGTAGAGTGAAGAGGAAATGGGTGCTGCTTGGGCGCCGACCATATTTTCAGAGTTTCTCAACCAGAGAGGTTTACAAGAATATTCATTATTGCCTAGATTGTTCTCAATTCAGCCACTGCTTTATTAAAGGAGGTGGGGCTAAGGGCCAAGCATGGTTCAGAGCACACCCAACCAGCTGCATTTTCAGTTCGCTAAATATCTCAACGAGTTTTCAGAGGCACTGGCATAAGCAAAATCTCACACTTATTTGTCTCCACACATTTCTTTTCCTTTTATATATATTAACTATTAGAGAAGGGGAGGAAGGGAGAGAGAGTGAGAGAGAAAGAAACCTTGATTTGTTGTTACACCCATTCATTTATGCACTCACCAGTTGATTCTTGCTGGTGCCCTGATCGGGACTCAAACCCACAACCTTGGCACATCCAGACAATGGTCCAACCGAGACATTTTTCTCTTAATTTTTAACCCCCTGAGTATTTCCAAAGGCAATCTAATCCACTTAAGTCATTTGCTCTTAGCTCACACCAAATGACAGTTGAATGAGTTCTATGTGTTCCTGAAAGTCCTGTCACCCTTTCCTGTCCGCCTGAAAACCTGTCATTCTAGAGAAGCCCCATTCTGAGGAGAATTAACAAACTTGAACCTCGGGGAAGCAAAAAGAACCCTAGAGAAGAGGAGAAGGGGACTGGAAGAACATAAACGGGAAATGGGGACGACATCCAGCAAGGGCTCCAGAGCAGCAGAAAATCTCCTTTTGAGGGCCTGATAAATAGGACCAACTTGTGTAGTTGTTCAGGTTATTCAGCATACAATGGTTTTCGGCCAAGGGGACAAGTAGAGAGTGAAATTCAGGCTACACTCCACTCGGCCAGTTCCGGTTCTGACCAGAGGCTGCATTTACCTGGAGATAAATAGTGTTCCTTTTTCTAATTTTTTCAAGGCACTGTATGGACTACAGTATGGCCCTGGCCAGTTAGATTAGTTGGTTAGAGCATCCTCCCAAAACACCAAGGTTGTAGGTTTAATTTCCAGTCAGGGCACATATGGGAAGTGACCAATATATCCACAACTAAAGTGAAACAACTGAATGCTTCCCTCTCTCCCTCTTTCTCTCCTCCTTCCTGCCTCTCTAAAATCAATAACATTTTTTTAAAATTATATTTAAGAAAAGTAAGTCAGCCACAAAAGGACAACTATTTATGATTCTGCTAACATGAAGTACCTAGAATACTACAATTCCGAGACAGAAAGAGGAATGGGGTTGCCTGGGGCTGGAGGTCAGGGGGATGGGTTGTTGTTTAACAAACACTGAGTGTCAGTTTGGGAAGACAAGTTCTGGAGACGGCAAGTGGTGGTGGTGGTTGCACAACCATGTCAATATACCTAATGCCACAGAATTGTACACTTTAAATGATTAAAATGGTAAGTTTTAGGCCATCTATATTTTCTACAATAAAACAGAAAGAATGAGCCTCAATCCACCACTGCCCAGCCACACAGCACTGTGGACCCTCAGATAAAGGTTCTGCTCCCAGATAGGCTTCCCACAGCCCGCGCCATGGGTCCCACCTGACAGTGCGTGTGGCTGTGTGCCGCACCACCCACATCCAGGCTCATGCTACTTGTTCAAACCACTACCCCTAATGCCCATCCTTTTCTTCCAGAGGTCACTGAAGAGCCAGGGCTTCGCTGGGGGGCTGGGAGCCTTGCCCCCAAAGCAGCAGAATCCTCTCTCCCCTTGTCCTCTGTCTGGTCCTCGTCGGCTTTGGGCTCGGAGAGCTGCCTCCCTGTGCCCAGCCTCAGCCCGCCCCATAGCCTGTGAGAACAGAGGCACACTTTCACCCAAGTCCAGCCCCCCCCAGAACATTTCATTACACACTTTAAGTTTCCACCTATACAAGGCCAACTCAGGAAGAAGAAAAGTTCATGACTCCTATAATTTGTGGTAAAATGCAGTCTAAGCTGGGCCAAAGGAAGGCTTTGCCACGAAAATTCACAATGTAAATAAGACTTGAGGGGAAAACGTTCAAGCAAAGAGAGGAAATTATTCTTAAAGGTTTTAGTTCAGTAATACAGTTTATGGAAATTTTATTGCCAATTATACCCACATTAAAGAAAACCTTGTGTGTCAGGCCTGGAAAACCTGGTCCTGTCTCTGCCGCGCAAGCGGGAGCCAGTCCCGTACAACCCCTAGTCATGCTCAAGGTTCCACACCCACCGATTCGGGCAGAGAATTTCAAGGTCCTTCTGGGCACCATCAGACTAAAATCCATAGAATGTACTTTACGTGTTTACATATAGCTCTGTGTGTGTATGTGTAATAATGAAGACTACTCCTGGTTAGAAACAATCTGTCAGTTATCTGGAAATATTTTCTATACTTAAAAGTAGTAAAGCTGGAGCTACAGAGTGGTGATGGATACACATTATGAATATGCTAAATGCCACTGACTCAGATGCCTTAAAGTGTTAAGCTTTGTGTTGTGTGTATTTTATCACAGTTTTTAAAAAGTGATAAAACTGTATTTCTTTTAAAACATTAAGTATGCTCACCACTTCCTAAGCTGTGATTCGGTCCAGTTCAGCCCCAAGTCAGTAGGGTTTCACAGCACAAGAATATACTACCCAGTCCTCCCAGCGGGGCTTTCAGTGCAGACCTGAGACCTGCAGGTGTTACGCTCGGGTCAAGTCCTGGAAGCTGGGCGGTCTTTCTGGCCGGTGAAGTATAAAGGCCTTGCCTGCTGCCCTCTGGGGAAGGAGGCCATGTTTCTGCCTACTGGTGACATCCTTAGTAGAGAAGATGACTGTTGATGCCTATTCCTGCAGGAGGGCCACACAAGCAGGCATACTGGGGGCCCAGTACTGCTTGATGCTCACTCACATCAGTGCTTCACAATTGCATAACTCAGCAACAGCAAATACTCAGGTCATCTCGCCCGGCTCAGGGTGGGGCTCTTTCCAATGCACTGCACATGCCTACAAACCTTAAAATTGTCACAAAGTTTCTTATGCCAATTTTTCAACTTTTTAAGTCATTAAAATGCCTCTATGAACTTGACAATCAAGAATGTTCTTACACAGGATAAAGTTGCTGAGTTCTCTTGAGTGCCACATTTACTTCTGCCAGAACTGGGAGCAGGAGGGCAGAGATTGACAACTAAGAAGCTGGATGGTACAGCCACAGGTATTACTCAAATTAAACTCACTGGTCATCATTTTTAAAACCTCACACCCCCAAACTGGAGCTTTCAGTCTCAATTAATTGCCTTTGACAAGAACCAGAGTCCTGACACTTCATTCGTTTACAACCCTACAAATAGAGGGACTGGTGGGGACCCATTTCTCAGCAGTGGCCTTTAGCTCGAGCCTCCCTGGGACCCCTAGACATCACTGGTTCTGAATCTGTAGCTCAAATTTATTTGCAAATGATATAACCTCTTCTCATGGCCTTTTAATAGGTTCATTTTGTGGAGTAAATAATGAACTTTCTCTAGCAATTCATATCTGTGTATTTCCTCAGAGCTTCTTGTTGCCAATACTTTGGGCTTTATTCCTTGATTCCAACCCCACCTCCCAGCCTGAAGAAGACTGACTCCATGTCATAGGCATGATCCCTGCTGCTAATTATCTCCAGGGCAGCCCGATCCTGTTAGGTGCTAGGCCAGATTAATTGTGGTCTGCAAACAAACGAACGAGGGAGGGCTAAGGAGAAAATGAAGGTGGGATGACCCTTTGAGGGGGCAGCATGAAAAAAGTGAAGGGTCACTGCACTTCGACAAACAGCTGCTGGTGTAAAAGGTCTATGGAGACCTTCGAATGTGGCCCTTGACCAAGAAGGCAAAGCCAGGCAGAAGCAATGAGAGAAGGGGTCCTCCGGAAGAAACAGTGAACAGAGAGGTGCCAACTCTAGTGTGAAGTGCAAATTGATCTGCCTCATTAGCTATATCCCCAAGGACGGGGCTCCCCACTTTACAGTTAGTGGCCCCCCACTGTTCCACTGCTCCTAAAACAAGCAGCTCCCCATCTGCTGTGTACAGAAGGAAGAAGACAAATTTGAGTCCTGATCTGGCTACTGGCTTTTTAACCTCTGGCCAACCTCTTTGTGGTCCGGTGCCCACCAGAAGCAACCAGAGAACTGCATAAAAATAGAAATTCTTGAGCTCCACCAAAACCCACTGAATCAGAGTCTCCAGGAGTGGCGCTCAGGAATTTATAATGTTTTAAGTCTCCATGGGTAGTTCCGCTGTAGCCAGTCTCCAAACCAGCATCTGGGAACCACTCAGGCACCTCACCTGCTTTCGTAAGAAGACTAAAAGCCAACGCTATCATTACCTCAGCAAGGCAGGGGCTTTCTTTAGAAAGAAAAAGAGGCTCACCTGTAATGCTTTACTATTTGTTTACAGGTCATTAAATGTGGAGAAAGAGAAGGCAAAGACCCAATTAGACAGGACGTTAAAAACTAAAATTGGGGGAACTAGGAATAAATTAGAGCATCAGAAAACTAGAGCATCACCTGCATCAGGAGAAAAATGTACTTCAATAAAAAGACATTCCAAGAAATATATAATACATATTACTTAAAATGGCTAATGGCTCCCTATCTGTATAAGCTTTAACAACCTTAATTAAGACAATGAATCCATTCAGAGAAAAATATAATGCAGATTAATTTTGTTATTTCAATTCTAACAGATTGGAAATTTGCAGAAATTTTAACATTACTTTCTTATAATATGTCAAGAAAGGCCTTGTTCATTATATAAGAAAGACAGGCTTAAATATTTAAAAGGCCTGAAAATAATAAACAAAAATAAAAAATAAATCTTATAAAAATAGTTAAAATTCATAAGACAGTTTTGAAATGTTTTAATCACTTTGGAAATAGCTATTTCTATAAAATTTTACAATATGTGCCTAATGTTTTTAACTTGTCATTAAAACTGTCCTAAAAATCTCTATTGTAGACTTTGATACCTAATTTAAATCACTATATCAATTTAGAAGCTACAAAATCAATTTTCCATAAAATATCATTTGGGCTTCACTAATCCAAACTGGCCTCCTTCCTAATTAGATTGAATTCATGGGGTTTTATTGTAATGCACTGCCAAATTCAATATAAACAGCCTGGAACTTTGTACTATTTTGGATTACCATCCCATCCCTTCCCTCCATTAGCAGGGATGACCAGGGGTTGCTAACACAATAAATATTTAATGGATGGCAACACTGTCCCTTGCCCCCAGAAACAGAGATGCAGACACAAACATACCTTCAGATCTATTTGTAACCCTGCTCTCTGCCCTCTCTCTTGCTCCTGGCAAATAGCGAATTTTCCCAGTACAAAGAGAAATGCCAGTTGACTCACTCAAACCAAAGGTAAACAGAAAGAAAGTGAGAAGAAAGAAATGAAAAACAAAAAGACTACAGCAGCTTTGGGAGAAGCAGTCTCTGTGCCAAGAGATCATCACCTCTTCTAAACGTTCCCAGTCCCTGTAACAGCTGAAATCCAAAGGGGCAGTGGAAACCCAGGACCGCAGGCCAGGCACAGAAAGCCGGAAGCACCGCCAGCAACAGGGAGAGCAGGAGCAACCCTGAGCGGCCCTCTGCACTGAACAAGCTAGCAGTCAGGGAGAAAATGAAACTTCAGTTTTAAAAACAGCAATTTTTTTTCTTTTCTGGTTTTAATACTTCCACTGGACCTTTGTTTTAGAGGCACTTCGGGAGTTCTGATAGTTTCTTTCCACTTCTGAATCAATTAAAGCACATGGTAAAAGAGCTGGCACCACCTTCTCACACACTTACCACAGACGTGTGCATGCATGAGCATGCATACATGTGGCCTCAGTTTTGTTTTGTTTAAGAGAGGAAGTCACCAGAAGTGAAATCTTCTTATCTCACTGTTAAAAAGAGGGGGGTTATTTGGAGGGAGGATAAGACTGAGAAGAGAGCACTTAATGACCTCCACACCACCCTTCTCCTTCAGCTATTGACTTCATGATAAAGAACAACCTGGATAATCAAGCCACAGAGCTTCAGATGTCTGTCCCAGCTCCACCTCCTCCTCTTGTTGACCTTAGACAGGTTAACTCATTTCCATGACTCCGTTTCTTCATCTTTAAAATGTGGATACTTATTTTTAACCCAGTCACTATAACTCCACCATCATCATCCCAGCAGAAGGGGCTACAAGTGCCCAGAAAAAATGTTAATTTAGAGCACAGGGCCTGTCAGGCCCAAACCAGATCAAAAGGTCCCACCAGTGACCTCTCCAGGTACTTAACCTCTTCCTTTTCTTGTCCTCCCACTGCTGAGGAAGAAACTGCTCATTTGCCCCATGGTATAAAACTTTCTGGGTGCTATGCTGTTTGTGGCAAATGTGGGGACCTTTGGAACACAGCCAAGTGGAGAAGAGGCTGAGTGTTCTGAGAACATAACTGGAGCCTGCTGTAAGCTCAGGGAGGCAGAGGCTGGCTCTCTGTGGGAGCAGCTGCTGTCGGCTGAGCCATCTGACATCTCAGCAGCAACAGGGACACTATCAGGAGGAAAGGACTCTGCGAAGAAGACACTCAAATTCAATTGCACAGAACTGGTGGTCAGGGCTGAGAATTCAGGTCTCTTCGTACCCTGCCCAGGACTTTCCCCCACACAATATTTAGTCACAGAAACTGTGTAGTATCCCCGATTTGTTTTCGTTACTCCAAAGAATTAGGAACCCAAGGTTGAAGCTAAGGAAGCTGTCCTCAATCAATTTCTCCTTTTCTGTTCATTATCACAAATTTCTGTAAGTAACATATTTCGTTGAAGCTCCCCAGGACTCATTTCAAGGTTAAACTTCAGGATAGTTGTTGGGGATTAAAGCTCTACTCAAGAGGCTGTGGTAAGGATTCACTGGGAGATGGAAGAAGTGCTCACGGGAAAGATGGACACTGATGAATAAATTGAATTTCTGTTTCCTAATGGTTCTGAAAGCAATTGTAGCCTTACACTCATATTCCCAGAACTTCATGTCTTTCAGTACATTTCACCCCAAGAAAGCTCAACATTTCTACTGTAACAGATCTTGACTCTCTGAAATCTTCAAATTCAATAGGAACCTTTTCCAAGAAACAAAATTTGTCTTGAGCTTCTCTTCTTGGCAATGGGCTTGATCTTATAGAATAAAAATAGGAGGAAAAAAAGAATGGTTAACTGATTAAACTTTAAAATTAAAGGGAACACTGGAGGTCACATCCAAATGCTCATTTAAGAGAAGTTAAATGACATCCTCATCATTACATTCTGTGGGAGAAAAACTAGGACTCACGTATCCTAGCTCAAAATTCATTGTTTTTCTCCTATCATATTACATTGCTTAGAATTCCAATAATTCATGGCTGGATTTCTAATGCCTCAGCTGATAAGTATCAAGATTCTTGGCTGTCATCACTAATTCAGTAGAGGTGACATAGTATTTATGCATATAATACAATAACTTCAGAATCAATAAAACAAAATTATGTCTTAATTAAAACAATAATAAAAGCTCCAACGTGTCAATGACTGAATTGTCTCCTTCTTCAGGAATAATTCTCTAATGGGTTGGGAGAAACTCAATTTTAGGGGCTTAATCTGGGGTCCCAAGGATGATGTTGAAACCGATTCATGATTCTCTGAAACTAAATGTAAATTTTTATATTAATGTGCATTTTCTGAAACAAATGGCCATAGTTTTCATCAGACTCTCAAACATTTCACCTTAAAATATTAGAAATCACTGCTCTAATGTAATTATTCCCTCTTTCTTTCTAAAATTTCAATGCCTTATGTTTCTTGTGATTTTACAGTATCCCCTTGCCTCCATTCTCCTAAAGGTATTTTTGTGATATTTAGAATTAGTTCAATAACGTTTTTGGAGATTTTTAAAAACACTCAGACCCCTATCATAAACTTCTAAGTACTAGCCAGCAATTACTGTCAACGTGTCGTGGTGGCCCTGAATTATGCCATTAACCATAGTGAATGGAATTATTTTAACAGTACATTCTTAATAATAAAACAGACCCTATACTTGACTCAATTTAGAAAAGAAGTTCCAAATACAAAATTTTCATAATTTTCCTTCTTCACCTGAAATTCACTTTGTGAAATATTGACTTTTTAAAAACTTTAATGTCAGTCTTACTATATCCAGAATGGTAAGATACTGAAATAACTAAGCCATTGCTATTAAACACCAAGATATAAGGATTCTCTTTAGTAGAAAGCTAGCTTACTGTATAGTTGAAACCTAACTACCCATCATAAATACCTTCAGTACCTTTGAAATAGCAGGGTGAGCAGGTTCTCTCTCACTGAGAGTCATTTATGAAGCAATCAAAGACTTTGGTGGGGGGGGGGGAGTATGAAGAGGGACAGGGCTTAAGAGAATGAATAACTTTTCTCATTTTCAATATTTCTTATATTCTTTTACAACAAATTGCTTGGCTCTTGAGAACAGACTCATAAAATAAGTGAAATATATTTTTCTATCCTGAATCTGAACTTTTTTTTAATAGATAAAGTTGTAATGACCCTTACCAAACAATATGTGCTAACACTTGAAAAATTTCCATTGTTTCAAAGACACAAATTACTCTGTGCATCTGTATCTATCAACTGAATGAGAAAGGAAAACACATGAAAGTCATTTGAAAGACATCTCCTAGGAGTTATGCTTGGAAGCTAGAAAAGCCCAGTAATCCCCCTACCTAGATAAATAGTTTCTCCAAATGACTAGGGGACCAACCAGGAAGCAGGGCCAAGCACTTGAATGTTATAAAAGAGACTCCATATTAGGCTTCAGGGAAAGAATCCAACATGCAGCTCCTTTATAGCTGGCCAACCTCTCTGTGACACAACCCTACCTTGAGTGGAAAGGAATCAAAATAAAACAGTATCTTCAAGCAATTTACACACAATTCAAATGGAATTTCTCCAAGATCAGAAAATTTGAAGTTTATTCAGTCCATATGCTATCTCAGGTTTTTATCCCTTCTTTTTTTAACAGATAGAATTTAGAGAAAAGAAGCCATTTCTTAGTCACTCAAGATCAAAATCCCTCTTCAAGAAACCACAAATCATGAGTGACAGTTAACTGTGCATCATTTGGAATGTTTAGGGATTATTTTTTCCTTCTAATAAGAAACTCACTGGATGCACTTTTAAAAGTGTCTCAGGAGTCCTACTCAATTCTTCTTCCATTAGCAGCAAACACATGGCATATGATTTGACTTAGCATTGTGTTCCTTAAACCAGGATTTAAGGGAACTAATAATAGTTCAATAGAGTGATTATCAATCACAGAAGACAGTATTCTCAAACAGTAAAGAAATCACATAGCAATGGAAGGAGACTTGACGGGGTAGTAACCCTAATACTAATATACAAATGATATATTATAGAATTGTACACCTGAAACCTAAACAATTGTATTAACCAATGTCACCCCAATAAAGTCAATGAAGAAGAAAAAAATAATTTAAAAATCACTATGTACAGTATTTTTTAATCAGTCATGGTGCATTATAATGTTATTTATCTGATATTTATTCTCTTTAAAAATGACTGACTTATGCTTTAAAAAAAGAAATCACATAAAGCATTTTTCTCATGGAGAAAAATAACTCTTTGTTGTTTTGTTTTTGTTTTTGTGGGGGCTTTTTTGGCAGAGACAGGGAGAAAGTCAGAGAGAGTGATAGGGACAGACAGACAGGAAGGGAGAGAGATTAGAAGCATCAATTCTTCGTTGTGGCATTTTAGTTGTTCATTGATTGCTTTCTCATAAGTGCCTTGACCAGGGGGCTACAGCAGTCCAAGTGACCCCTTCCTCAAGCCAGTGACCTTGGGTTCAAGCTGGTGAGCCTTGCTCAAACCAGATGAGCCCTCACTCAAGCTGGCGACCTTGGGGTTTCGAACCTGGGTCCTCTGTGTCCCAGTCTGATGCTCTATCCCAGGCGCCCCCAAACTTTTTACACTGGGGGCCAGTTCACTGTCCCTCAGACCATTAGAGGGCCAGACTATAAAAAAAACTATGAACAAATCCCTATGCACACTGTACATACCTTATTTTAAAGTAAAAAAACAAAACGGGAACAAATACAATATTTAAAATAAAGAACAAGTAAATTTAAATCAACAAACTGACCAGTATTTCAATGGGAACTATGCTCCTCTCACTGACCACCAAGGAAAGAGGTGCCCCTTCCGGAAGTGCGGCGGGGGTCAGATAAATGGCCTCAGGGGGCCACATGCAGCCTGCGGGCCATAGTTTGGGGACCCCAGCTCTATCCAATGTGCCATCACCTGGCCAGGCAAAAAATAATTCTTTGCAGTGGAGGAAATCATTTTCACTAAACAAGTCAAAATTCATGGAGGAGATGGTATAGCATAGTCCAGTTAGGAAAACTCTAAGTCAAACCCTACCTTTGCCAGTTGACTGTGTACAAATTAATAAATCTGAGGCTCAGTCTCATCATTTATAAGTTAATCATGATAGTAATACCTAATTCATAAGCTCATTGAGATGACTAAATGAGATAATGCATGTAAACTACTACACATAGTGTCTAGTACTCAGTAAGCATTCAATAAATGCTAGTCTACTATTATATTTTTAATTACAAAAATCAAGGAATGGAAAGCAAGACCCTGATGTTTCTTTCCTACATTCTGCCTGATGCAATTCTTTTCTTTGCCTAAAATTTCCGTTCTTTATGTCTGTCTTCTGACCAAACACAAAAACAAACAAAAGTTAGTTTCTCCCAGGGAAAGCAACACAGAACATTTTGAGTGTCCACTATTGCCATCACTTTCTCAAGAATTGGTTTGTTCTGAGCACTTTCATTCTCTCCTTGCATCTTCCATCCTTGTTCTCAGAAGGTCAGATGAAAAAGGGAATCAGCATTCCTGTTCCCTAACTTTAAGAAGGGAGTCAGAATTCCCAGTCTAGAGATGGCCCTTTGAGCAGCTTGGAGGCATCTCAAACCAATAGGCAAGAAAGAGCAGCCATTCATGGAACAAATAAGTGATTTGCATTTCTAAGGATGTGGGGAAACATATTAGTTATAATTAGCAAACATGCAGAGTCCCCATGACAGCTTCACTTTACAAACCCTTGAATGTTTGACAAGAAAAGGTCATGTTTTGTAAAATCCTCAAAAGGTCATTCAATAACAAATCACATGAATGAAATCGTAAGGGTTCAGGGAGGTTAACAGAAACACCACAGGCAGTAAAGTGTGTTTTCAAGGTAAACAAGGAAAGAGGGAAATCGGCCTTGCCTCAGCTCTAGAAGGGGAGAAAATAGAAGCAATCTCTAATTTACCAAACACTATAATTTCAAGACATTTTCTCTGTACTTGGTGGTTTAACACTGAATGTTATTTCTCATGTTCAGCTCACTTGGAGGATTATCAGATAACAGCCCAGCAACATTTCAACAGTTCTTCAAAGGGTCTAAGCTGACCTTAGCCAACGCTTTCTTTCATATATTTTATTTAATAAAGTTCAACAAACAAATAGGTGGCTGCATACATAGCATGCACGCGAGCGTGCACGCGCGCGCGCGCGCGCGCGCACACACACACACACACACACACACACACTCACACACTCTCCCCACCATGGAAGGTCCCCATGCAGCACCCACCCCACATACACATCCCAATCGGGAAACTGAAGCCCAGAAGCCTTTTCTTCTGGCACTTTGACCTGCTCATGACCTCTTTCTTCCCCGGTCTATTTTCTTCCCCAACAAGAGCCAGCCCCACATCTCTCACAGTCAGGAATAACAAAGGCTTGTTTATATAGGGTAATTTAGCTGCAGGATCAGTGGGGAGGCGAGAGAAGGATGATGCATGTGATCCACAGGTCGAAGGCATAATTCAGATGCACAGAGCCCGCAGGTTTAAGGGGTGCTCCCTGGGGGCAGGGCCAGCCGGCTAGCTGCCTTCCAGAAAATACAGACGAGGCACTGGGGTGGGGGGATCTTCTAGGCTGCCTCAGACACACTTCACATGTAGGGTATCAGGTGTTAATATTAAGAGTGGAGTGCAAAGAACAAGCAAGAGCCTTGGAGGCTCAGCAGTCAGGAAGCACAGACCCCAGACCTCCTAGGAAGAAGAATCACTTAGAGCTCTTGGAAAAAGAGGTCAGAATCTGAAGGAAGAAGCCCAGGACATGGAATGGTGGACCTAGTGCCTGGCTTGCTCGGTGACCTCGAGCAGATTGATTTGACTTTTCTGGGCCTCATTTTTCCATCCTTATGAAAGATAAATTCCATTTTTTTAAAAATATATCTGATTGAATCTATACTTTTATAATTCAAAAAATAAAATAATAAAATAGGTTAATACTTCTTGCTTATTTCCAAAGCTAAGGTAAGGATAAAACCAAATAAGAACTAGAGAAAGCTGTGTTATTTTACACTAGCAAGAACTTGAGGCAGGAGTCTGGACTCTCATTGCCACTCACTTCTACATCCTACTCCAGCCTCAGAAATAAGCAGAGAAATCACTGCTCTGCCCAACAGCATAACCATGTGTGGCTATTTAAATCTAAGTTGTAATTTAAAATTACCTAAGATTTAAAATTTAGTTTCTAAGTCACAGTAGCCACAGTCCAAGTGCTCACAGTTGCTGCACTTGGCTAGTGGCTTCTTATATCGAACAGTACAGATACAGAAAATTTCCATCACTGCAGAAAATTCTATTGGGCGGCACACTTAGAGCTACCAGCTCTTAGATGGAGGACAGCTGTGCCAACCCCTGCCCTGAACCACCCCACCTCTCCACAGACACCCCACTCTGTCTCAGCCTTCCGCAGCCCATATTCACCACAAGACCGTCCTCCAGCTACAGCCTGACAGATAGTTCAAGCCTGTGCCTCTCACCTCGGCATTTACCTGCCGACCATGAAGCCCCGCCAGTTTGGCTACTGTTTGATCAGAATGACGGTCAGAAACAGGACACCTCACTTTGTCTTCCTTGCCAACTATTTTAGCTTATTTGCCATGAGTACAGGGTATAATTAATATCACACAGGAGCCAGCATTGTCATTTTTCAAATCATTTCCCTGGAAATGTTCTACACCTCTTAATGGCCCTGCTAATGCTGTAGCTGTCATGTTTTGGACAGCTGCACTTTTACAAGACAAACTCTGCAGCGCCAGGAGCCTCTCTGCAGACTTTTTAGCTCAGAGGCTCAGAGGCTGTGAACGCCAGCCGGTAATGGCTAGATGGAAATCTTTGATTAATTTTTTTACCTCTCTTGGTGCTGACTGCTTCTCAAGTGTCACCTTCCCAGCTTCCATCCCCAGCCACCTCAGCCCGTCATGGCCTCTCCCCATGCGCCCCACCCCACCTCCTCTCCTCTATGCCATCTGATGAACAGGGGATGAGTGAAACAGGCCAAGCCATGAGACTGATTAAAGCCAGGACACTGCCCAGAGGTGCAAAGGCTTAAACATCTGGATGGAAGCCAGGCCTTCTTGCTAAATGCCCACACACTGAAAATGTAGGGCCTTTTATGCCTATTTAATTTCCTTTTCAGAAATATGCTTATTCCTCCCTGATAACTTCTAGCAAACTGTTCAAAATTTTCTATAGACAGGGTATGTATGCGAAAGCCTGGGGAGAGGGAAGGACAATGAGAAGAGGGTTATAGATGAGGTGGCCCCAGAGCCATGCACAAGGCAAGCAAGGACAACCTGAGCCACACCAACTATTTACTAAGGGACACAAATGAAGATACTATTAAACAAGATGGAGAAAAATCACCCTAGTGTTTTAGGTAGTAACAGCATTTTGCTACTGCTTTTTATTGGTGATTATTTTTTTCTTTAAATAATCAGTTTAAAGTAAAGGGGATTGTTTGAATTAGATGTCGTAGTTAATTCAGCCCAGAAAATAGAACTACATTGTCCAACCCTGTCCAGATAAGCCTTCTCTGCTGAGGCCTTCTGTCTTCAGGGGCACTAAAGTGAGATCTGTCTGAAAATGGAGCTCAAACCTTGCTAGGGACACAGCTCTCTTTTTTAGGCTAAACAGCAATGCAAACGCACTGCTACTTTAATAGTGTCTATTAGTGATTCTCAGCCCATGGAGAGATGAACACACAACTTTCTTTCACGCTGCGTCTGCAAAATGCTACAGAAAGTTAGACTCGTCAGTGAAGCAGCAGGTCCCTTGGTTGAAACCAGCCAGGCCAGAAAAGTGACATGAACAGGATGCTGCTAAACATGCACAATTCGAAAATACACACTGTAGTCTCTTCTGCATGATTTGCTGCCATTTAAAAGACAATAAACAGCAACTTTAGATTGCTAACAACGTGTCATTTAAGGTTCGCTGTTGCTCAACATCAAGAAAAATCAATGCGGGCTCTACGGGGGCAACGAACCCCGAGAACTGAGCTCCATTTCAGGTCTGTTTGAACTCATTTTCTTTCTCCATGGCTGCCCCCTTGTACTCCCCCTCAGGCGTCCCCTCGCAGCAGGCTGACAGCTTGACACATTGACAGCTCGCACTGAATGACAACTGATTTGTACAAATTTCAAGCCTTATAAATCTACCTGTCACAACAACAACATAAAAGCGCCCAGGCCCAGCAGGTAATTCAGAAAAAGCTTCCCTTGACAGCACTTTCTGAAAAGCAATGGCGTGCCTCCTGCCAAAAATTCCAACTATCATCCTTGTATAACTTTGAATAAAAATTCAGGGCCCATTTTCTTGCCAACAGGCTACCAATCGTCTTATTTAAAGATTAAAAAGAGTGAACAGGAGAGAGGAGGGGAAAAAAACATCCGCACAATTTCATTTTATACCGATATGAAAGTAGCACCACCTGCTACACCAGGATTACCACACTGTTTTTCTCTCCGGTGCTCCAAAGGAGTAAATGAGGGAGGCTTTTCACAGTATTTATACAATATCTCAGTCTGCAGGGGCCGCACCTCCCAGTGCCCTCCGCGCTTGCCTGGGGACAGTCCCAATCCCAGAGCCCTGAAGGCGGTCTGACTGGTGGGGAGCTGGGAGGGAGGGGTCTGATATCACTGGCTGCTGTTTGAAGTAAAACCACCCCAAGATTTCTCCACGACAAAGGACCTTCACATGTCCAGAGTGCAACCTGCTCCTGACCACTTCTCTTACCGAAATGATCAGCCTATGTCAAGGGAAATCTTTATCAAAATATTATTTCACCAGTGCATCTTTAGTACAAAACAGTAACTGAAATTGAGACTCAACTTGGTTTTTAAGCATGAGTTTATAATTATGTGTAACACTAAAGAAAAAAAATCTTCTAGAAAAATAATGTACTGAAAAGTAGAGAAAACAGACACGTAAGCACATGAGCATTTCAGCAAGAAAGAGAAGTTTACAAAAAATATGTATTTCTCTTTATTGCTACTATTCATTCACCCTTCTAATTCCACTCAGTGAAGAGAAAGGAAGGGCTGAAAAGTGGACGGCGTGATTTCTTGTGTTCTCCTTTGCTCATGTGAAGTCCCTCAGGAGACTCACAGATAGGAAAACTAACAGTCTGGCCTTGGAGGGCTTGTGGTAAGTACATGTTGAGTGGAGGTGCTAAGGACACTCTGAAGAAGAAGACATGGGTCCAAGAATGAAGGCAAACTGAGTGTCCATCCAATAGGCCGACCTCAGGAGCAACAATGGTGTCACCAAAGCAGCCTGACACAGGGCAAGTCACTTCTCTTCAGCAGAGGCCATCAAGTGTAACTGAAAACTACAGATCTTAGGTGGACACTCTGGTTCCCAATCCTGGCTTTCCCACTTATGAGCTGTGTAACTTTGGGCAGCTTACATTTACACTCCTGTGCTTCAGTTTCACCATCTGTACATCTGATATCATACTCGTATCTACCTCAGAATGAGGATTAAATGCCTATAAAAAAATTTTCTTCATAGTAAGGCATGTGTTCATTAATTTATTCACTAGACATGTATACATATATAAAACATTTAAATATAAATGGTATAGAGAAAAGAACAGATTATCATATTATTAGTATTACTAGTACTCTCTTCAAGATGGCAGATACAATTACTTTTCTCCATGGAGTGTAAACTTCTAAGGTAGTTTTTTTTAAAAAAAGTAAGGAATAATATCCCTGAAATGTAACTAATTTGGTTAAAATGTACAGATAAGAGATCAATAGAGATACGATAAATTTCTTCACTACCCTATCTTTTATAAATTTCTTTCCCTACTCTCTTAACTTGCTTCTTCATTAACGTGTGACTAATAAAACCATCCAGTGTATGTTGGATAATATAGATATTAATTCAGAAGCAAATAATTTATACTGTCTTAACCATTTATTGCTCAGAAATAGTATGAATATATGAATTACAAGGGAGAAAAAAATATATGTACACACAGATATGTAAACACACATAAATATATATAGAAAGATGATATCTTGGCCCAAAATATAGCTGATGTATCAGGTGGTTAATCTTGAGACTGAGATTAAAGAAGAGAATGGAATGTTACAATTTGCAATTTGCTGTAAAGCCCACCATGAACATCAGATGAACCCTAAAATATAACTGAGATTAAAATTATCCAAAGTGATACCCACTTTGTAACATTCTTGGTATTATCCTCCTCAATTTGATTAATGTCAAGACTGACAAGAGCCAACTGAACTTCAGATGCCAACAGGGAACAACAATCAGCAAATCCATTATTTTGTTATTATTTGTATGACCAAGAGCAAGTGTTTTGATTATGAGACATTAGTGGCCATTAGTAAATAAAATTGGGTTTGAATTTTACAAACATGTTTGAAGATTTGTATATAATGCTAAGAAGTAAAAATCACACTAATTTTTTATGTAGTAACATAATTGATAAACCATAAAGCAAAAGAAGTACACATCAAATCTTTGTAGAATGAGATGCAGAAAAAACAAACACCTACCTATAAAATTGATAAGAGAATGATAATTTACACTAACTAAACCAGCCTTCTTTTTCACCTCTCATCAACTGTAAAGTAAACAGAGAACAGGTGAGTCATGGATAAGAAAAATACAAGGTATCTCAGTTAAAGGTCACCTTCAGGCCAATATCCACCCCTAGTTAATAAATTAAATTATTCCTATGTTAACCCTTCTCTTCTCAACAATTCATGTTTGGCCTAACAAAATGGTAAATAATATTTTTGTTTACTATTGTCTTCCTGACATCAATCACCAAGATTTATCAAACATTGTCTCACACATGCTCAAGTCCCCCCTACTATGACCAATTAAGTAACAAATCATTCAGTGGAGAGCTGCAGGGCTGACAATGGCATAATCAAGTACAGCGCTGGTCAGATGAGTCACTCAGTGGCCCATTGAGAGTTTGCTCAGGAAAAAAGAGGAAACTTCAGATGCAAAACACATGATGTCCTCCGTGTCTTTGATATTTGTGTCTGTTGTGATGACTTGTTCCCCGCCTGGTAAGAAGGAGCTATGCTCTCAAACCTGTGAGCCTTTGGTGCCTTCACAGGTTTTTTGTTGTTGTTTTCTTTTTTCTAAGAGGTTCCTTATTTATCTTCTTGTTTTCTTCATCTCAATAAGGGCCAAACTTGGAATCTCAGAAAGTCATCTACCTGTCAGTCCATGGAAGCTGGTAGGCTTTAAATCATAAAGTGGCATTTCCTTGTGACCCAGAAGCAAGCATCGACTATCACTAGGAAAATCTCTTGGCCTTTGAGCAGGTGCCCTGTGCCCCAGATCTGTGCTACTCTGGTTCAGGATGAACCCCTAACTCACAGTTTCCTGTGGGCATTCTACATTACCCATCAACAGGTGCACCCACAGAGACTAAAAGCTAACTTTTCAGTCCTTCCACCAACACTTTGAAAAGAGAGGCTGAGTTTCTATTGCCCATGGATTTCTGTCTGCATTTGCTGGAATAGAAGGACCACTTCACCCAATCTTTCCCTCAGAACAAGTGGTCACAAAGACATTCTCCTGCCACCTGACATCATCTGAGAAGCACACATCATGAGTCACCATGACCTCCTCAGTTTCACTTACAGAAAAAGCCCAGCGTCTGAGTCCATAAGCTACTAAATCAAGTGGCACCCAGGCAGTCTGCAGAGACCGGGCATGGTTTCTCTGGCGCCCCCAGGGGAGAAGTGGGAAAGCTGGCAGGAAGTCAAGGCAAGGGGACCCACAGAACCTCTGTCTTGAACTTCCATGGAATCTGTAAATTTTTACCACTTAGAACAAATCACGTCATTTGTAACTGTCAGAGCAAGGAAAATCCGTAATTGTTAAGGGGGATGAAGCCTGTGCAAAATCTTTCCTGTGCAAAGTGAACAGTCAATCACTTTTATAAGGACAGCAACAACTGAAACTATCCATTCGTATACTTTCCTTTAGTCAACAATATTACCTTTAGTAATCTGGGGAATGTGCATCCATAAATTACAGAAAGTGTTATTGCATTGCTGAATAAACAGCAACATTTCCATCAGCAGCAGCAGTGGCAGCCCCACAAAGGTATAACAAACAGACTCAATCATTTTCTTGTCAAGCTTTGCAATGACTGCAGAGTTTACTGCTGGAGATAATGTTGCTTTCCTCAGCATTGTGTGCCAAACTGCAAACTGCTTATTAAAACAAAACCTCTTTTTCAGAGCAGCATGAGTTGGATAATCACTTATTGCACTCAAGAAAAAACAGGTCTGGTGCCCAGAGGAGGTTAGCAGTCAGGCATATGTGTTAACATTTGGTTGGTAAAAACTGGTTAAAAAATAAATTATCTGACACTGGGTTGGGGGAGGGGAGAAATTAACTTATTAACATCACTATCCCCATGTTTAACTATTTTCTTCATGATGTCACTTGGTTTTCTGATGTGGTTCAAAGTACTGAGCTGGAGTGCTTGATGGAAGCTTGGTGTGGGGGGCTGGGAGGAGGAGGAAGGGTGACGAAGTTTATGAAAGGAAATCAGAAATGAAATGCAGCCTGCAAGTGCTGTGCAGTCTTCGTGGGAGGAAACTTTGGGACGAGACCACAGTCTAGGACCAGGAGAGAAGACTGAAGAAAGGAGCAGGAGGAAGCCAGTCAACTCTAAGAACTAGGCATTTGTGACTAAGCTATTTCTGAAGACAGCACCTATTATTACTCTCCGAAGAAATCACTTGACATAACTAAGGCAGCGATAGCACTGAAAAACATCTTCAATTTCCCCTCGCTTAAAATAGAGTGACAGTCATTTTACTGAGCCTGCAGAACAGGTAGGCTGAACCAGAGACTGGGAGGCTGCAGTGTCAGGAGAGCTGCTCTGGGAGGAAAACCATTTTCCTGACTATGGGGTAGCTGCCCCCATACTTTTGCAGGGTTTTTTTTTCCTTTTTTATGCCTATTAAAGACGAATTGATATCAAAGCAGACACACCTCTCCCCTCGGCCCACCTCTCCATGTCTCGATGCAGCCAATAGCCTTGCAGTCCAAGATATCAGCTGTGGAAGAGGAAAGCCTATACTTTGGATGTCCCTATCAGAACAGGAAATGAGACTTTGAAGACTTTATTATAACTTCAGGCAGCATCTGAGGTTTGACTCCTATCACTGCTCTAAAATGAGAATGAGTCAAAAAAGAAAACAACACAGATGTAGAGTGGAAAGGCAACTCCAGTAACTGTCACTCACCTTCAACAACAGGGGCAGCAGACACAGGTCAGCATTGTGCCACATTCCCGGAGGGCTGCTCTGTCCTAGCGTTCACCACAACTCCCCCTTGCCTTAAATCCACAGAGCCAAGAGCTGTCCCAACCCAGCGCGTTCCTCTTTGCCACCTGAAGGCCTAAGATAATGCCGTGCCCTCTGCCTGAAAAGCTTTTTCTCCCATTGCATGATTTGTTCTTCAGGTCATCAGTCACTTCCTTAGAGAAAGGCCTTCTCTCACCACTCAACCTAAACCAGTCCCCTACTCAACCCAACAACCCCCTGCCATCTCCCCCGCTTTTCTTTTGACTTTTATTCCAATCAGTACCTTTACCTGAGATTTTATCATTTATGAATGTTTACTTCTGCCTCCTATGTTTGTGACCTGTCTCCTCCACGAGAAGGTAAACTCTAGGCAGGCAAGACCTTTATTTTACTCAGAGGGTCTAGCACCCAGTAGATTCTCAATAAATATTTGATAAATTATTTAAAAACTATCCCACAATTGCAAAGAAAATATCCTTACATATCAAAAACCTCTGTCAGACACAAACAGCAGTTTTTGAGTGCAAACTGTGAGTCCCAATAATGAGAAAGACTATGGAAAATCTTTTTTTAAAAGAGAAGTTCAATTCATAAAAAATCAACGGAATATAAAGCAAAAAATTTTCATAACAAAACAGAAAATAAAGCTATCAAAAAGACACTGAAAAGAAATCAGAGGGCAACCAAAAAACTTTATGAGAAAAATGCAACTTGATCACAAAAAAGGACTAATCATATACAGACAAGCATATGCATGATTAAACACACATGAAAACACTCAGTATACACAAAGAGCTACAAAACAATCATAAAAAAATAAAAATCCAGTAGAAAAATGGACAAAGGATACAAAAACACAGTTCACAGAAAAGGAAATACAGATGTCTCTTAAATTTATAATAGGACACTTAACCTCATTCATAGTAAGAGAAATGCAAATAAAAACACTAAGAAACCATTTCTTTTACCCTACCAAACTGGCGAGAATCCAGAAGCTTAATAACACACTCTACTGGTGAGACTGTGGGGAAAGAGGCTTGTGCCTAACATTGCCAGTGAGGGTGCAGATTAGTTTAACTCTTAATGGGTACAATTTGGCAATGTCTATCAAAAGTACAAGTGCCTATGCCCTTTGACCCAGCAGTCTGTTTCTGGGAATTTATCCCATAGATATACTTGCAAACATTCAAAACTGACAGGTCAAGGTCGCTGATGGTAGCTCTGTGACAGTGAAAGGAAGAGCACAGCACAATGCTCATCAATAGGGGACTGGGTAACAATCTATGAACTCATACCACAGAACACTGTGCACCTAAACAAAAATTAATGAAAAAGCCCTCTGTGTACTGATATGGAAAAACCAAACGGCAAAAGAACATGAATAGAATGCTATCTTGTATAGAAATGGTAAAGGAATAACATAGACAGCAAGTCTTCACTTCATGTTATCCAAAGGTTCTTGGTACTGGTGCAAAATGACACATAACCAAACCAGTGTTACTGTCAGCTAAAAGTTCCTATGACATCTCATCAATGGTATCGTGAAACAAAATTGAATGAAGCAATATTATTCCAGGGCCTGCTATATTTAATTATGCTTGTAGATACAAAATTTTGAAAACTGAAAAAATAATAAAAGGAACCAAAATTAGTTGCCTTTGGGATGGGAACTGGAGAAGATAAAGAAAAACATGGGAGAAAAACTTTTCGTAATCTTCCATATCTTTTAAGTTTCAAATAATATGGGTGCATTATCTATTCAAAAATTAAAACTGGCCCTGGCCGGTTGGCTCAGCGGTAGAGCGTCGGCCTGGTGGGCGGGGGACCCGGGTTCGATTCCCGGCCAGGGCACATAGGAGAAGCGCCCATTTGCTTCTCCACCCCCCCCCCTTCCTCTCTGTCTCTCTCTTCCCCTCCCGCAGCCAAGGCTCCATTGGAGCAAAGATGGCCCGGGCGCTGGGGATGGCTCCTTGGCCTCTGCCCCAGGCGCTAGAGTGGCTCTGGTCACGGCAGAGCGACTCCCCGAAGGGGCAGAGCATCGCCCCCTGGTGGGCAGAGCATCGCCCCCTGGTGGGCAGAGCCTCGCCCCTGGTGGGCGTGCTGGGTGGATCCCGGTCAGGCACATGCGGGAGTCTGTCTGACTGTCTCTCCCCATTTCCAGCTTCAGAAAAATACACACACAAAAAAAATTAAAACTGATTAAAAAAATAAAGCTTCAGTGTTAAGAGTATTTTAAAAGCCAAAAGACACTGCTCAGCTTAGGAAAGAAGGACTTCAAGCAGGAAAGAACTCATGTGGGCTGTGCAGGAAAAAGGAGGGGTGAGAAGTTTCTAGACATTTGGCCTTGAATTGACCAACAGATTACTAGAACACTCAATGCAGCACACATTTAACAAAAAGATGGCAGCCCCAGTTGGTCCATTTTCTTTCTTTGGTCATTCTTTCCCTTTCTGGATATCATGGTAACACACATCCCCAGTCCTCTTTCTTTCTGCTTTGTCTCCAGTCCTCCCCAGGAGACCTGCTTACTTCCCTCCTCTCAGCCTCAGTCCTCTGTTCTGCCTTGCCGATAAACCCACTCACCTTACCCTTCTAATACTCCACAACTCACTTTTAACCCCATTCGATCTTCCTTCTTCCAGAACTTGCTGGGTTCACAGCAAGTGACCAAACCAGTAACATGGTACTACTTTGAGATTATCAGTGAATAAAAGAAGATCAGCCTCATCAGGCGGTGGTGCAGTGGATAGAGCATTAGACTGGCATGCAGAGGACCCAGGTGTAAAACCCCAAGGTAACTTGGCTTGAGCACGGGCTCACCAGCTTGAGCGCGGGGTTACTAGCTTGAATGTGGGATCATAGACATGACCCCATGGTCACTGGCTTGAGCCCAAAGGTTGCTGGCTTGAGCAAGGGTCACTCACTCTGTTGTAGCCCCCTGTTCAAGGCACATATGAGAAAGCAATCACTGAACAACTAATGTGCTGCAATGAAGATTTGATGCTTCTTACCTCTCTCCCTTCCTGTCTGTCTGTCCCTATCTGTCCCTCTCTCTGATTCTCTCTTTGTCTCTATCAATAAAAAAAGAAGAAGATCAAAGGGAAACAGGATCTAGTTTCACTAAAAACATAAAAGTCAGCATCCTTTACCATTTCTCTTTATCCAACATTCAATAGTACAAAACAATGCCTTAAGAGATAAGGTGTTAGGGTTGTAGAAGAGATAGTTGCCTCTTTTAAGGATTCCAGTCCTGCCCACTGCCCTGATGAGGGAGTACACCAGAAGAAACACTTTTGCTAGGAACTTTGGCTGACTGTGGCACACAGCTGAAGAGTAGCCATCCATAAGGGCCAGAAATCTCTCATGTTAGGTTGGAGCCATCTCTGTTTCTAGCCTCTCACAATATATTTGGAGCCCAATTCTGTCATTCAAAGTTACTGATTTTAGATTACTCCCTGCTTCAAGTTATCGTAAGACTTAACCAGTACATCATCAACTACCTTAGTTATGGCATCTCTCACAGAACCATGAACAGAGGACTGTGGTATACCATTACAGACTCTAAGAAATGTCACTTGATTGATTCATATTATAACACATACCTTTTTGGATACAGTTTTGATAATTATATATTTAATTAGCAAAGTGTTTCTAAATGTGTAAGTTAAAATAAGGACTTCAATTAAAAATAATGCCTTATCTTAGCATATTATTTGTCTTCAGGGACCTCTAAAATATGCAATGGGTTCCCTTTAACAGAAAAAAATACAAGCCTGGATATTTTATTTTAACATACTTTGCAAACCACTATCAAAAGCTACTATGAATGTAAATTTCTGTTTAGCCTATATGCATCCTTCCCCAAGTTCTATATCAATGAAATCCAAATGAAAGAGATTTTTATCATAGGTGAAAAATAAATCTGGACAAGTATGTGAAACAACTAAAACTTTCATTCTCTGCTGATGGAAATATAAGCTAGCACAACTACTTTGGAAATCTGTTAGGCAGTACATACCTACCAACAATGAACAGCACATACACTCTACGACCAAGCAATTCCATCCCTCAGTATGTATCCAGCAGAAAGGGGTATGCACATTCACCAACAGACAGACAAGCATGTTCAGAGAAGTACCATTCATAATATCCAGGAACTACTTTGAAACAACCCAATTATCCATCAACAGAACTATTAAAACTTTTTTTAAATTTGGCACACCGTACAACAGAATACTACATAGCAAAGAATACATGAACCATTTCTACATCAACATGAATTATATCTTACAGATATATATTGTTGAGCAAATAAAAAGCCAAAAACAGAAGAGAAAATTCTAAATAATTCCACTTACATAAAGATTTAAGACAGGCAAATCTAATCTCTGCTGTCAGCAGACAGGACAGAGGTCAGTTACCCTTGTTGCAGGAAGGGGTTCAAGTACTACCTGGAACAGACACTCAACAGCTCCCGGTTCTGGGTGTCAGCAATATTCTATATCCTGATCTGAATGCTGAATACACTGGTGTGCTCACTTTGTGATAATTGATCAAGCTGGGCACTTAAGATTTGTGCACTTTTTAGTATGTATGTTATACATCAACAAAACATTTATTTTAAAATATTTAGAAAAAATTGCCTGCAACTACTCTGCCTCGAAGTTAGAGGAACCCTTAATTCCCATCATTAGCTCCTGACATGTCCCAATGATTCTTTGGCTACTTGTTAATAATGGAATCAAAAGGCACTAATCTCATTATTGCCTGTCAGCAGGTGCTGTCAGAATGTTGTTGGCCATTAGTTGCCCGCTGCTGTAATCAGTCAGACTCGCAAAACACCCAAAAGGAAACACAAAATACTGCCACTTTAATTCTTCCATTGTCCCACTCATGTTTTACCAACATCATGCCAAATCCTTCATCCTCAAGACTACAGGCTACCTTCTCCAAGAAGCCATCCCAGACCTCTCTAGCCAACACAGAACTCCATTCTCTGAACATTCCTGCATTTATTCACGTGCTCATCTATCTATCCACACATCCATCTGAACATTTCTTGAGCACCCACTATGTGCCAGGCTCTGTGCTCAATATAAAATTGAGTAAAATATAATTCCTTTCCTTAAGGTACTCAAAGTATTGCATAGAAAACAGACACAAAAACAGGATTATAATGATAGACATGTATACAGAGAATAGTAGGAACATGGGAAAGGAAAAGGTAAGCAAGCCAACTTTAGGGAAGGGGGAATGATTCCTAGAGTAGGTTTCAGGCCTGGTGTGGGGATGGGGATGCTGATATGTGAGGGGCTACAGACACCCCCATACAGCCAGAGAATAAAACATGGGGATGAGCAGACAGAGAGAGATCACAAATGTTTTGGCAAACCATGTGAAACACATAAGACTCTGTGCCAGAGAAGAAGAGCAGTCACTATGGGTCGTGAGCAGGGGAATGGTAGGGTCAAGCTCGTCATCAAAAAATATGTGGGAAATGGAATTGCAGAGAACAAGAGGCAGGGGGATGTCATCATAGACCTCCTTGAACCAAAACACTTGGAGTAGGACTAGAAAGGAGAAAAATTCAAGAAATATTTAGGTGGTAAAATCACAAAGACTTAATGACTAATTTGGTGTGGTGTGAGAGTGGGGAAAGAGAAAGGGAAGTTGATGAGAACTGACAGATTGGCGACTGCAACTGAAAAAAATACAATAGGAAGAGAAGGTTGGGGTGGACAGAGGGAAGGTGAGGGAGTCGGCACTGGAGGCCTTAAACGGGAGGTGCCTAAGAGCCTCTAGGGAATATGCTCAGCAGGAGAGTTAAACACCTGAGCCTGGCAGGAAGGAACTTTGGCTATAGGTAGAGATGGACTATCAGCACATACTATAAACTGAAATCTGGAGTGTCCGAAATCACAGAATGCATGTGGTGTGCCAATAGAGAGCTAAGGACTCTTGGTACCACCAACATTAAGGAAGGAGTGGAAGAAGAAGAGTCTATGAAGAGGATAGAAGAGGAATGAGCAGAAAGGGTACTCAATGAATCATAAAAGTTTGATATTACCCATGCCAAAGTAGTGAGAGTTTTAAAAACATTAATGATGAATTAGTAGCTCCAAATGTAGAGATCCAGAGGTCCAAGAAGCCACTGATGACTTCAGTGATAGATTTCAGGTTTCAGTTCAATTTCAACACAATGGAAGACATGGTTGATATAAACCCATGTCATAACATTCTTAATAAATCTGGATAAAAGATAACCCACCCCTAAAAGTTTAATACACAGCAGAGCTTGGGGGTGGGAGCAGAGAGTAAAACTGTCAAGCAAAAGAAACAAAGACTAAAATCCAAACCTATACCACAAGAGCCCACAACAATATCAGACCCGAATATAAACCCTAGGATCCAGGTGTTTAATATCCTCAAAGGGACAGGACATTTTACTTTGGGCCCACACAAGATGGAGAACTGAAACTAAGAGTTCTACATAAAGCTGGACATCTAAAGATTGCCCAATATATCTATAACAAGGGGACAAGAGGATTTTATCTATTGGCACAGAGAAGCATTAAGGAGGCATGTTGTTTCTCAGGGGTTGGGATAGAAAAAAAAGCCCTATGAAAGAAACTAAAATTCCAAGCCTACACTACCCAAGGTGAAGGAAGAGTAACAGTATTTCAAATACAAACTGAAAACTTGTGCTAGAAGCTCAGTTAAAAAAAATAGTGATCCACGGAAATGGCGCCGTGAGAAGCGCGTCCGACAGCTCTCCCCTAAATCACAACAAATTTATCAACTAGAAACAGAAAAATTTATCCTCGGAGCATTCCGGAGTTCCACACAAACTGAAAGCAAAAGGACTGTTATCACTTGAATCTGAGAGACGAGGGTGTGGAGGAAGCTACCGCAGCGACGCTCATTCAAGCCGTGAGGGAGTGCGCCTGCGTGCTATCAATAAGACCACCCTCAGATGCCGATAAGAAAGAGGAAATCGAATATTATGGATACAAAAGAAAGAGAAGTAACACAAATAGATGTGGAAAAATCTATGGAGAAAAGACTTAACATATTGGAAGCCTTGGAGCTAAATGACAGAGAATTTAAAATAGAAATCTTAAAAATACTCAGAGATATACAAGAAAACACAGAAAGGCAATATAGGGAGATCAGAAAACAACTCAATGAACACAAAGAATATATTACCAAGGAAATTGAAACTATAAAAACAAATCAAACAGAAATGAAAAACTCAATTCACGAGCTAAAAAACGAGGTAACAAGCTTAGCTAACAGAACAGCCCAGATTGAAGATAGGATTAGTGAAATAGAAGACAAACAACTTGAGGCACAACAGAGAGAAAAAGAAAGAGACTCAAAAATAATAAAAAATGAGAAAGCCCTACAGGAATTGTCTGACTCCATCAGAAAGAATAACATAAGAATAATATCAGAGGGAGAAGAGAAAGAAAATGGAATGGAGAATATACTCAAACAAATAATAGACGAGAACTTCCCAAGCCTGTGGAAGGAACTAAAGCCTCAAATTCAAGAAGCAAACAGAACACCAAGTTTTCTTAACCCCAACAAACCCACTCCAAGGCACATCATAATAAAGATGACACAAACCAATGACAAAGAAAAAATTCTCAGGGCAGCCAGGGAAAAGAAGAGTACAACATATAAAGGAAGGCCTATTAGATTATCATCAGATTTCTCAGCAGAAACTCTACAAGCTAGAAGAGAGTGGACCCCAATATTTAAAGCCCTGAAAGAGAGGAACTTTCAGCCAAGAATACTATACCCATCAAAGCTATCCTTCAAGTATGAAGGAGATATAAAAACATTCACAAATACAGAAAAGATGAGAGAATTTATCAACAGAAAGCCCCCACTCCAGGAAATACTAAGGGGGGTTTTCCAACCAGATTCAAAGAACAAAAGAAAACACCACCACAAGTAACAGCTCCACCAAGAACACAATAAAACCAAACTTAAACTGTGACAACAAAGGAAAAAAAGGGGGGAGAGGATGGAGGGATGGAGATTAACAGTAGCAAAGGATGATGAAGTGCAGAAATACTTATAAGATAGGGTACTACAATGAATATGGTAGGTACCCTTTTCATTACTTAATGGTAACCACTCTCAAAAAAACCACCACAAAAATACTTGACTTAAAAAAGGTAGCAACACAGGAAAGAAGTATGGAACACAAACAAACAAAAACAAATGATAGAAAAACAAAAGAGAAGAATCAAACTAGATACAAAACTAACAGAAAGCAATTTATAAAATGGCAGTAGGGAACCCACAAGTGTCAATAATTACACTAAATGTAAATGGATTAAACTTACCAATAAAAAGACACAGAGTAGCAGAATGGATTAAAAAAGAAAATCCAACTATATGCTGCCTACAAGAAACACATCTAAGCAACAAGGATAAAAACAAATTCAAAGTGAAAGGCTGGAAAACAATACTCCAAGCAAACAACACCCAAAAAAAAGCAGGCGTAGCAATACTCATATCTAATAATGCTGACTACAAGACAGAAAAAGTACTCAGAGATAAAAATGGTCATTTCATAATGATTAAGGGGAAGTTGAATCAAGAAGACATAACAATCCTTAATATATATGCACCAAACCAAGGAGCACCAAAATATATAAGACAGCTACTTATTGACCTTAAAACAAAAACTAACAAAAATACAATCATACTTGGAGACCTCAATACACCGCTGACGGCTCTAGATCGGTCATCCAAACAGAGAATCAATAAAGATATAGTGGCCTTAAACGAAATACTAGAACACCTGGATATGATAGACATCTACAGGACACTTCATCCCAAAGCGACAGAGTATACATTTTTCTCTAGTGTACATGGAACATTCTCAAGAATTGACCATATGTTGGGCCACAAAGACAATATCAGCAAATTTAGAAAAATTGAAATTGTACCAAGCATAGTTTCTGATCATAAAGCCTTGAAACTAGAATTCAACTGCAAAAAAGAGGGGGAAAAACCCACAAAAATGTGGAAACTAAACAACATACTTCTAAAAAATGAATGGGTCAAAGAAGAAATAAGCGCAGAGATCAAAAGATATATACAGACAAATGAAAATGAAAATACGACATATCAGAATCTCTGGGATGCAGCAAAAGCAGTAATAAGAGGAAAGTTCATATCACTTCAGGCCTATATGAACAAACAAGAGAGAGCCGAAGTAAACCACTTAACTTCACACCTTAAGGAACTAGAAAAAGAAGAACAAAGACAACCCAAAACCAGCCGAAGAAAGGAGATAATAAAAATCAGAGCAGAAATAAATGAAATAGAGAACAGAAAAACTATAGAAAAAATCAATAAAACAAGGAGCTGGTTCTTTGAAAAGATCAACAAAATTGACAAACCCTTGGCAAGACTCACCAAGGAAAAAAGACACAGGACTCAAATAAATAAAATCCAAAATGAAAGAGGAGAGATCACCACAGACATCATAGAAATACAAAGAATTATTGTAGAATACTATGAAAAATTATATGCCACCAAATACAACAATCTAGAAGAAATGGATAAATTCCTAGAACAATACAACCTTCCTAGACTGAGTCATGAAGAAGCAGAAAGCATTAGCTATTATCAACAAGACGGGTAATAGCAAATGTTGGAGAGGCTGTGGAGAAAAAGGAACCCTCATTCACTGTTGGTGGGACTGTAAAGTAGTACAACCATTATGGAGGAAAGTATGGTGGTTCCTCAAAAAACTGCAAATAGAACTACCTTATGACCCAGCAATCCCTCTACTGGGTATATACCCCAAAACCTCAGAAACATTGATACGTGAAGACACATGTAGCCCCATGTTCATTGCAGCACTGTTCACAGTGGCCAAGACATGGAAACAACCAAAAAGCCCTTCAATAGAAGACTGGATAAAGAAGATGTGGCACATATACACTATGGAATACTACTCAGCCATAAGAAATGATGACATCAGATCATTTACAGCAAAATGGTGGGATCTTGATAACATTATAAGGAGTGAAATAAGTAAATCAGAAAAAAACAAGAACTACATGATTCCATACATTGGTGGAACATAAAAATGAGACTAAGAGACATGGACAAGAGTGTGGTGGTTACCAAGGGTGGGGGGGGAGGGAGGACATGGGAGGGAGGGAGGGAGAGAGTTAGGGGGAGGGGGAGGGGCACAGAGAACTAGATAGAGGTTGGCGGAGGACAATCTGACTTTGGGCGAGGGGTTTGCAACATAATTTGATGACAAAATAACCTAGACATGTTTTCTTTGAATATATGTACCCTGATTTATTAATGTCATCCCATTACCATTAATAAAAATTTATTAAAAAAAAAAAAATAGTGATCCTTCCACAACCTAGGACCCAAGAGACAACCTTTGACAGATATAAGCCCACAGTACAAAGAAAATTATAAAACACAAGGAAACAAATAACTGTAAGAGAGATTCCGTAAATTATAAATGAGAGAATGAGAAGTTAGAGAAAAATCTGAAAGGCCATAAGATAACAATTAAAAATGTATAGGAACCAATATAAAATAAGAAGATACTATGGGGAAAATATTTGGAAAAAAAGAATAAAGAGACTATTTTAAAAGCATAGTCCTCAAAATTAAAATTTCACGCATGAGCTCAACAGACTATCAGATACAACTGAAAAGAGAATTTGTGAACTGTAAGATAAATACAAAATATCATCCAAAATTTAACATGGAAAAATAGAAAAATGACTATATGACATAAAGATATGTGGCAACAGAATAAGACCCATGATATAATCTAATAGGAGTTCCATTAAAAAAGAGAAAAATTTGAGGAAAGGCAATAAACAAAAAAAGAATAGTTGAGAATTTTCCAGAACTGCAAAAATAAATAAATGTGTGTATATATATATATATATATATATATATGAATTTTTAGCTTGAATAAGATCATTGAGTCCTAAGGATTTTAAATAAAATAAAACCACACATTGATTATACAGTATTATTATGAAAATTCTCAAAGCGAGGAGAAAATTCTTTAAAATGAGAGAGGAAAAAGATTATTCTTGAAGAAATAAAAGATATAGAGCAGTGGTTCTCAATCTTTCTAATGCCATGACCCTGCAATACAGTTCCTCATGTTGCGGTGACCCCAAACCAAAAAATAATTTTGGTGGCTACTTCATAACTGTAATTTTGCTACAGTTATGATTCGGAATCTAAATACCTGATATGCATTATGTATTCTCATTGCTACAAATCAAACATAATTTAAACATAGTGATTAATCACAAAAACAATATTTAATTATATATTGAGAAATATTTATTACTAATGGACCTCCTTACCTAGTGTATTGGGGCTACCATTCCGTAAGTAGCTGCTTAACTAATGGATCTGTTTTTTCCTGATTAGTGGCAAGTTTTCTATAATAGACTAGACTTCTATAGGAGGCAAATCTTTTACACTGCAGAATCTGCACAGCAGATTCCTCAGTGTGAGGCCTCTTTCAGTCTATTGGGGGTGGCGAATTCCACCTTTGGAATTTTTCTGCTCTAGGAAAAGTTCTAGTGCGGAAAAAATTAAGCAACATGATCTATATTTGAGCGGAATTTGCTGCAGCCTCCCATTGACTTGAATAGGAGAGGAAGAAATGTATCGGAAACTGTCATTTCTCCGCCTCTTATTGAAATCAAAAGGAAGCTGCGGCGGATTGTGCGGTAACCCGAGGTTCTCGGGAGCTGTCTTCCACAAAATCCGCCACACTCCCAATGAAATCAATAGGAGGCGAATTCAATGCCGGAAACCACTGATTTCAGCAGTTTCCTCATTCAGAATATGGGAAAATAGTGGGAAGATATGGGAGATAATTATACATTGGGGAACAGTGTGAACTACATCTTATAGTGGTCTCTTATAGTATAAGACCGATGTAGTTCACACTGTGTAAATGTATGGTGCTTTGTGTAAGTGTAAGCTGCTTTGTGTACTGTGTAATGATTACACACAAAGCACCTTACACTTACACAGTATTGTGTGTATGGTGTGTGTACTGTTTTTACATTATTAACCTTTTTTACACCAGCAGGCTGTCTCGCAGGCTCTCTTGCCTCTCCGCCTCCTAGGCTTCTGTCCCCCGGAGTTTGCTGCACCCGCCCACTGATGACATCAGCAAGCGCCAGACACACGTAATGCACTGCTATGGACTGTGGAGCGTCCCCCCCCCCCTGCTTCCTCCGCCCCTTAGGGCCTGGACGGATGATGCAATCACGTCTGCGCATGACCGCAGACATTCAGTTTGGAACGCTGGTCCATAACGGCGTGCGTTCAAGCTGAGTAGTGCTGCTGCAGATGATAGCGCGGCTTCTCAGCGGCTAAAGCCATCGGAAATATGTATTTTCCGATGGCTTTAGGTGACCCCTGTGTTTTGGTCGTTCAACCCCCGCCGGGGTCGCGACCCACAGGTTGAGAACCGCTGAAATAGAGTATACTTCTCACAAGTAACAGCAAATTAAAGAAGACAATTAAATCTGTCTTAGTCTTTTTGGGGCTTCCATAACAAAATGTCATAGACTGAGCTGGTTTAAACAACAGACATTCATTTTTCTCACAGTTCTGGAAGTTAGAAGTCCATGATCAAGATGCTGAAAAATTTGGTTTCTTGTGAGAACTCGTTTCCTGGCTTGTAGACGGTTGCCTTCTCACTGTGTCCTCACAGCGCCTTTCTTCTGGTCTTATGGAGAGAGAGGAAAAAAGAGGGAGGGAGAGGGAAGGAGAGAGAAAAAAGGAGAGGGGGGGCAGAGAAAAAGAGAGAAGGAGGTAAGGAGAGAAAGAGAGAGTGAGGGAAAGAGAGAGAAGGAAGAAGAGAAAGAGAGGGAGGTATCTCTTCCTCTTTTTATAAGGATGTCAATTCTATAGGATTAAGGTCCTATTCTTATGACATTGAACCTAATTCCCTTCCTAAAGGTCCTATCTTCAAATACAAGTCACATTGGGAGTTAGGGATTCAGTATATGAATTTGAATTTGGGGAGGAAGAAAGAGACATAATTCAGTCTATAACAAAAGATCTTCAAAGTGTTAAAAGAAAAACAACATCAGCTAGAATTCTATACCCAGATAAACTATATTTATCCTGCAGGAATAAAGACAAACTACAGACATTTTCAGACAAAATGAGAAAATTCCTACATCTAAACCATCACTGAAAGATCTATTAATCTTAGCAGTACACTAATTGAAACTAGGAAGAAAGAGTGAATAGAAGAAGCAATAAATCAACTAAATTGATAAAATATTCACTCATCAAATATCAATTATACATTCTTCTTCTATATGCTAGGACCTGTTCTATTTGATGAGGATATTAACAGTAAGTAAAACAAAGCCTCTGATTTGTCACAAACAATCTTATAGATGGTGATAATTGCACTGATGAAAAATAAAGCAGGAAAAGAGAATAAAGAGTAAAGAAAGAAGTTCTATTCTACATTGTTAAATCTAAGTATGTGTTGATTTTTAATAAATAGTAATAGTGAATTGCAAGGGTTTACAAATAGGGCAACTTATTTGAAAACAAAGGAAACAAGGATCATTTGGATCAAATAAGTTTAAGAGGCTCAGAAATCAGCGCTGAGAAACCAGTCAAGGTTCAAGCCTCTTTTCATATTTCCCCTCTGCCAGCTTATTCCCAGACTATCAGGCCCCACAATAGTAAGATGACTGGAGTTACAAAAGTTCTCATGTAAACTCAACAGAATCTACTGGAAGAAGCAGAACCATTTACTACTTGTACACATCTCTTCTTAAGTGCAAAGACATCTTTCCCTGAAGTCTCGTGGCAGATATTCCCTGAGCTCATTGGCCCAGATAGTATCATATGACTATGTATAAACCTATCACAAGCAAAGTAAAGATGATATCAATATTGTCTTAAAACAATCCAGATTTAACCCCTGGAGCTAAGTAGGAAGCAGAGAAGGAGAGACACCCAGACAAAAATTCCAATTTTTCTGGCAAGAAAGAAAGCAATGACCACTGGGAAGACCACCAACAGTGTTTGCCCCACTTGTTATCTGCCTCAAACTCACCACACAGCGGTAACTGTGATACTGTGATCACACCTCCACACAACATGGTAGAACATAACCAGAGAAATTTGAAAAAAAGTACCTTATGGTAATCTAATTCTCTCTACAAATCCAACTGCTTTAACCAAAGCCTATATAGCATGTGCTCAGGAATCACCTGCATATTAAACAATCTATATCTCTTTTGTGCTAATTCAATAACACTTAAGTATAAGGACAACAGGACCATCTAACTATCCCCCAAACCAACCTCTGAAGGTGGTGTATCAGAACACTTCCCAAATAGTACGACAAACTGTGGTCAATTCATATAGATATTTAAAGCTTTCCTGATGCTCCTATAAAAATTCTCTCTCTTCAGGCTACATAATCACTTCTTAGGTGAAATGTCAAAGAAATGTGCCTTTAAAGATCATTTTCAAACTATTTCAACATTATCAGTTTGGAGGAAGATTGTGGAAATTACTGGCCAGAGTGGATTAAATGTTTTCATATTCAAGGAATTGAAGTTATGACCGTGGAAATTTAGATCCAAAGAGACTTCTCAGAGACTATTTAATAGGACTCCCACATTTCACAATTTCATGCAAGTCAGTAGCACCAAAGCTGGCATTTTGACAAAATATTTAATCCAAGAGAAACCTTTTAAGTATCTTTATCACACTGTCCTAAGAACAGAGAGTATACATTAATTCAGCAGTTCTCAACCTTGGTGGCAAAGTCACAGACCCAAATTTTACATCCAATTTCGGGTGCTCCTGGGCCCCCTGAAGTTCATCTCGGGACCTTAGGATTAAAGTCCCTCCCTTAGAAACAGTTAACACAAAGTCAGATCACTACAGTGAAGTTATGATTTACCATGCCAGTATTTATAGAAGATAATTTCAGGGTAGCTCCTTCTTCTATCTCCTGTTCAACCTACTGGATCTTACCCAGATAGCACAGATTCAAGAAATCTCATTCATTTTAAAAGCTCTCCCAGAGAAAGAGAAGAGCGATCCCATAACGTGAGGTGAACAGCGGGAAGCCTCTGCCTCTTTCCGGTTCACCACTGCATCCCTAGGTCTAGCAGAACTCCTTGCAGAAGGTAAGCCATCAATAAAGGTCTTTAAGTAAGTAACCAGATCAATGGAATGCTTTTAACCTTTCGAGATACTTACAAAACTATTATTTCAAATCCCTTACCATCTACGTGGAATCGGTTTGATTATTAGTCTCGTATTTTAGATGAGGAAATGTGAGATGCAATAACTCACCTAAGGTCATGCATCTAAGAACAAAACCAGCGGTAATGCCTAGTTTTTTTCACTGGTGTTTCCAGCTATTAGACCAGTGGTACACAAAAGCACTTCTTCAACTGGAAATAAACATACAAATATGAGCTATTATTAATATGCTGTGTAACTCCCAAAGCAAAACAGGACTGTCTTGTTGATTATCTGCTCATTTTGAATTATCCATGCTGCTTCACTCTACTAGCCAGGAGAATAGATAGCATTGACTATACCTAAAAAAAAATTTTTTTTTAACTGCCTTTATATACATGAGCTATCCAGCCAGTAAAGACATAAAAATGAAGTTTTCCACTGGCTAGCTGACCATAGCTAACCTCAACACTTTCCAAATAATCCTAAGTAACTTTCACATCACCCTGATCTGATTTGTGCTTAAAAAAATAAAACCCTAATCCCTTCAGCTGAGCATAATTGGAAGAAGAAAACAACGATGGTGTGATTTGTCTCCAGGCACTCCACCAGCCTGGATCAGTTTCCAGCTCATTTTAGCTGGGTAAATAATAGCTTGATATGTAGCACCTGCTAAGTGAAATAAAAATGGAAAATGTTTTAAAGGGTTTTCGCTTAATGTCTTCGTACTACTGTAAATGTATGAAAATTTTATATCCAGGTTTTTATTACTGTTGATTGCTAAACTGACAGGGGAAAATAATTCAAGCTGGCACATTAATGAAATATGGTTTTTTTCTAAGTTCCATTGTTGTTGGTTTTTTTAAGAACAGACCTAAACATAATTAAATGGTGAAAAGCCACCCCAATTTTTAACTCTTTAGAAATTCATAGCAGAGATGAGATCGTCTCTTACGTGCTTTCTCAGCCACTCACCCTTGCCTAGAAACCCCCTGCTTTCCTCTGACACAGCGGTTTGCCCAAAACCAGCCTTGTGTTTTCATGTTTGCTCCCTCAACACCATCACTTTGTCTCTCTTCAAATCAATGTGTGCTCAGCGCTTTCAGAAACATGCCTACCAATCCAGAGAGCTATGACAAAACAGAGAAAGAGAGAGCAGAAAACGAGTACCAGGTTGTGGGCACACAGAGAAAGCAGATATGCCCTGGGGAAACAGTGCCAACAAGAATCAAGTCTCTCACAACTGGGCTCGGCCCACCAGCAACAACAAAAAGCAGCCCAGCACCCTTCTAGCAATGCTCTCTCTCTCACCAATACTCATGAACACGTTGCTTAGAAGCTCACATTCTCCCAAGAAGTGGTGTTGGTGCTGGAATTAGTCACACCTGCCTGTGAAGGGCAAGTAAGAGCTGTATACACAAAAATGAGGTATTGGTCGGAGGCTACAGTCTCCCAGGAAGCAAACTGTGCAATTCCTGCTGCTTCCAGGCTCATTGAAAGTAACTTAACCTTGCAAATGACTAAGTACCTTAATTGTGTCATCTTAAAGCATTTCATTACCATAACCAATGCCGAAAGGCTGGAAGGAGCCCAGCTGCCCTGTTCAGCTGTCTGACCCTAAATTGTAGCAGCCATGCCACTTTCCATCCTACTTCTCCGTCACCATCTGACCCTGTCTGTGGACCCTCCCCGCGTGCCTGCTGTGAGCTAGTGAGTGGAAGAGACACCCCTAAAACAAAATGTTCTGACTCCCAGTCCTGTTCCCTTCCCTCTCCATGCTGCTCCTTTATAATAGGAAGGGGGACCTGGGTGTTTAATGGCTTTCTCCCAACATTTAATTTTGTGAACTCAGCCCATACTTACTAAGTACCTGCTGAAGATCCAGCCCATGCAAGATGCTGTGCATGATATGAAAGTAAAGAACATGTGGTATGCACCCTCAAGAAAATTACGTTCTGGGTTGGAAGGCAGAGGAAGGCAGAGGCAGATTAAGGTCGGGTGAGGCCCAGGAGCAGAAGAAAATATTGGGCCCCTTAATAAAGAGAGACAGGGAAAATAAACATACATGCTAACCATATTTTTAAATAAATAAAAGTATTATGTACTATTAATGTTAAAATTGCACATATGAAACCAAACTTGGTGTCATTAGAAAAAAGTGTAAAGTTGGGGTTTTGCGGAGCCCTTCAGAAGTCGGGGCCCAGGATGTGTGCCCGGTGCGCCTGCCGTTAAATCTGCCTCTGTCTGAAGGCAAAACTTATATTAGGCCCTGGCGGGTTGGCTCAGTGGTAGAGCGTCGGCCTGGCGTGCAGAGGTCCCAGGTTCGATTCCCGGCCAGGGCACACAGGAGAGGCGCCCATCTGCTTCTCCACCCCTCCTCCTCTCCTTCCTCTCTGTCTCTCTCTTCCCCTCCCGCAGCCGAGGCTCCATTGGAGCAAAGATGGCTCGGGCGCTGGGGATGGCTCCTTGGCCTCTGCCCCAGGCGCTAGAGTGGCTCTGGTTGCGACAGAGCCACGCCCAGGAGGGGCAGAGCATCGCCCCCTGGTGGGCGTGCCAGGTGGATCCCGGCCGGGCACAAGCGGGAGTCTGTCTGACTATCTCTCCCCGTTTCAAGCTTCAGAAAAATACAAAAAAAAAAACTTATATCACACGAAGAATGTTCATTCAGCAATATTTATTAACACATACTATGATCAAAGCATTGCTGTAAAAGCCTTCAGAGAAACTACAATAAGACAGCAAATACCTTTCCACTAAGGAGACTCCAACTAAGTAAAGCTGGACTTGAAAGAGACCTCAGGACCACCCAGTGAGCTCTTCACTCTCGACCACACCCTGGCCAGGAGACTCTGGCTGCGCTCTCCCTATCTCCTTCCAACTTAAAATGTAGGCCCACAATATTCAAGGTGGGGCCTTCCTCCCTTTTCAAGATAATTTGCTTCTAATATTGAACCTACAATCTCAGGAGGCCCTTAAATACTCATATTCAGATATTGGAAGATGCCAAATATAACTTAATTTTTTTTCTCACACCTTCCCTGGTACTTTCTTTAACAGTCAATTTGGGTGCCCAAGTAGAAGTATAACCTTTTTACATTTCATTTCTTCTGATTTGGCTACATTTAGCTGATAAAATATTTTGAGACCATAATTCTATTATCTGATCCTACTGTCCTTGCCAACTCTGTCTCCCACAAATATCCTATATAGGTGCTTTCTTTATCTTTACCTAAGTCACTGGTAAACATTTTTGCCAAGAGTCAAGTACACAACAAAACTCCCTGAGGAACCAAAAGAAACATTCTTCCAGACTGGCATAGCGCCTTTTAGGTACCCTCTTTCGGTAGAGCTGTTGGCACAAATCCAGTATTAAACACCTTTCTGATCTTGAAATGCATGATGCTTAACACATTTTTCTTATTGACTATGTTGAAAAAGAAAGAGAGATCATTTGACCTGATCTATTAACAATGACCTCGACTGCCTCATAAACAACTGCTGTTTCACTATCCATCCTTGCAGTAATCTGCATTAAAATCTCATTCCAGGTTCCAAAGGTCCTATTTAGTTACTAAAGGATGTCAAAGACAGGAAACAGTACTTCAAGTACTGTTTAGCATGGGGCCAAGCATAGGGCACTCGTGGAGAATAGTAAGGGAAGGACTGGGATCTGAAGCCTGTGCTGAAGAAGCGAGACTTCACTTGGAGGGTAGAGAAACAATGAGCACTTGGAGTAGAGGAGGGGCATTGTGGAACACCCAGAAAGAACAATGGGACAGCAGAACAGTGGAACAGTGGAGGGAAGGAGAGGCAGAAGTGGACAGTGGCTAGAATTATAAAGACCAGGCCCTTATAATGGTTCAGGAAAGGGAGTTAAATAAATTAACTAACTAGTAAATGAGAACAGCCAGAACCATGCAATGGCAGAAGTACTACCTAGCGACTGATGAGACAGTGCAGGAAGTCAGGAAAGAAGTTAACAATTATACTGAAGCCTCCAAGGGGTGTCACTGTAAGAAAGGCCAGAGGAGAAACTGCCTTTTGGGATAAAGGAAAAGATAAGTTAGTTTAGACAAAGTAATCTTGAGATTCCAAAGGGATATCCAGTATGGAGTTATCCAGAAGCCAGCTCAACAGTGGACAGGAACCTTGGGAGAAAGATAAAGTGGACTGGGGACAAACTGGAAATATCGTATTTCAGAGTCGACAGGAGGAAAATGGGCCAGGAAATGACCCAGGAAAGAATAACCAGTAAAGGTGGGCTGGTTAGACCTATGTTAGATAAGTCAGAGAGAAGCTCTGAAGAAGAAAATCATGTCAAATGATAGAACAGTCAAGGAGGAAAAAAGAGTAAAGAGCGGCCATTATATTTTGTGCTTACAAGGCCACCTAGGCCTTTAAAAAGAAAGGACATTAGCCTTAGCAATGCTTCTCAGACTTCAATGTGTCACAGATCACCTGGGGATCATGTTAAAATGAGGATTGCGATTCATTAAGTCCAGGGGGTGGTCCACTTAGGCATTTCTAACAAGCTTTCTAGGGATGCCAATGGAGCTGGTCCACAGACCACACGAGGAAGATCAAGAGTGAGGAGTGAATAGAGGTGAGCATATGAAGGCAGTGAGCAGAGAGACAACTCTTTCAGGAAGTTAAAGGAGAAAGCATGAGTGATGGAATAGGTAATATAAATTGTGAGTGCTGTAGGAATTAAGAACCAGAGGAAGAAGGAATCAATAGTGCTCTTTTAAAAGAATTCCTCTATTCTAGAAGCTCACCCTGAGGGCTTTGATAAGTGTACTAAGGGAATTCAGTATATGATTTCAGTTCCTCTACCCTTTAATCTTACTTGACCCAAGTGATTTAAAGTTTAAAGATAAGTAGGAAATGTAGTTTGACGATCAGGTTGGTCAGCAAAACATTAACATACTTCCCCATGATTCTACTCATTGGCTAGTTAAACAGCCCATTAGCTGCCCCTTCTCCTTCCGAGATACTTCCTGAATAGAGGGCTGCTCCTGTAACATAGTTCTCTCTCATACTTCATCTCTAAGCCTCCCCAACTCTCTCACAGATGTTTGATTAGAATTTAGCCTCTGATGACAGATTTTTATCTTTGGAAATACCCCTGGCTGTGCCAAAAAGAAAAGTGAAGCAAAGGATTAACCAAAACACTCTCACTGATGCAGTCAAACCAGCAGCCAGTTAAGAGACAGCAAACAACAATTTTAGGTAAGAATCCTCAATGAATTGCTACTGAGCTGTGCCCAGTAACCCCCCAGTGAAAGAATTCAACTCTCAGACTCTGTCCTCTGACAACGGTCTTTGTGCTTTTAAATGGAAACTGTTATTGAAGAAAATGTCATATCATCTTGATACAGCCTAGAAAACAAAATCTTCCCCCCTGCAAACCCACAAAGAATGTCTGATCTCCCAAAGTTATGTGACGGTCCCGAGACAAGTTAAGACTGTACCGAGAACCTCACCATAGGTGGTGCCAGAGCTTTTGCTTCTAGAGTTGCCTAGAAAAATCTTTGTGAGCCATTTTAATTCCTTGGGATAGGTCAATCAAAATGGTCAAATGAATTGTTGAGAGAGAGAGGGTATCATAGGAGAGGACCAAAGGATAGTAAGATAAAAATATCACATCATCCTAAATAGGCCACTTAAAAGGAAAAAAACATATATCAAAATAATCATCTTTCCTGATATTTATGTCATGGAATCACAGAATGTTTCAATCTAGATAGGCCTTTACAGATTAAAAAAGGATCATCTATGAAGCTAGTTGAAAATATAGATATCTAGGCTTTACCCCACACTATCAACTTAACTGACCCAAACTCTCCAGGGGTGTTCAATTAACTTGCTTTATTTATAAGATCCAGAGGAGTTAGGTGACTTTCCTAAAACCACAGATGTTTAAAGTTACACCTGATATCATTTCAAAAAGATGTAAGTCAGAAGTTATATGGTTGATAACAGGGCTATCAATGACTTAATATAGGCCCTTAAATAGGATTCAAGTCAATGAAAACTTTGAGGACTAATTTTATGTCATTCAGTGCAAAGTCTTATTTAAACACAGAGTCTTGTTCTCTTATGAAAGAAAATAGAATTCCACTTGCCAATATCCTATGGATCACATGTACACCACAAATTGCTTTACATAGTCGAATTTTCAAGGAGGTGCTTTACAAAGTTTTTAGCAGATACTAAACAACTCAGGCAAGGAGGAAAAGGAGGACAAGAAATCTTACCATGGACCATCATCTAATTTACTTCTGCTACCCCAAGTTGAATGAGCATGTTTCCCAGTCCTTCCTCTGGAAGAGGTTTGGGAGTATGAGTACCATTTGCCCAATGAAGCCTTCCTTCATCAGAGAACTATAAAATGGGACATGTGCTGGCTGTATCCTCTATGGCAGAGGTGTCTTTGAGGATTCAGACACATTTCATAAAGTCACTCACATTATGCTTCCTGCATATCAGTCTGAAAGGACACATCAAATCACTTGTCCTTGAAACTGCCTGGGGGCCCAGGTGCAAGACAGTTGAATTAAACAAATCAACACACAGCTCCATACATTAGATGACTTTAAAGTTGGGAGGGGAGTTGTAGGGGAGATGAGCTCAGGGAAAACAGAAACAACTTGCTTAAAGATAGACAAGCAGCAGCCAGGCAAAGCTGAAGAACAGACACATAGGCATTTTGCCCCATGCCTCAGTTCAGCCCCAGCTGGTTCGCAGCATTGAAGCAGAGTCCATTTTAGCAGTGACAGAAACTGTAGTGTTGAAACAGGGCTAGAATGCTGGACAAACCAGAACCCGCACCTCATGTCTGCTCTAAAGAGTGCATTTCCTTCTATCTGGTCCACCAGTATCAATCTTGCAGGGCTAGAACACAGGTTTCCAGAGCCACACTGTCTTCTGAAACCCCAAAGCATTTAAAAACATTTTAATTTTTGCCAATCTGGATGAAAAAATGGTTTTTATTTAGAAATTAAATTTAATGGATGACATTGGTCCATAGAACACTTAGGTTTCAGATGCACATCTCTATAGCTATTCATTGTGTTGCATATATATCACCCAAAGTCCAAGTACTTTCCATCGCCACATATTTGGCCCCCTTTACTCCCCCGCCCCAACCCCTCCCTCTGGTAACCACTTCACTTTTGTCTATGTCCAAGACTCTCATTTTTATATCCCACCTATGGACACAGCCATTTAAATCTTCTCTAATAACTAAAAAGTCAGGCTTCATTGGTCCCATTTCAATTGGGAGTTTAGTCCACTAACATTTAATATAATTATTGCTATAGTTTAAGTCTACCACGTTACTCCTGTTTTCTGTTTTGTTCCTTTGTTTTTCGTTTTCTGCCTTCTTTTAGAGTTTTTTAGCATATCATTTCAATTTTTTCTGTTGGCTTTTTAACTATATCATGCATTATTTTTTATGAGTTGCTCTAAGATTACAATATACACTTTTCATTTGTCACAATCTTCTTAGAGCTAATGTTGTATCACTTCATGTAAAATGAAGAAATTGTATAACCATGAGTCCAGTATGCCCTCCCCAGGTTTTATGCTACAGATATACTACCTCTACATATACTAAAAACTCCAAAATACTCTGTGAGAATTTGGGGGGTTGAACACTCACACATATTTTAAAGAAATTAAGTGGAAAAACAAGTCTTTTTTGTTTACCCACATATTAATTACATCTAATGCTCTTCTTGCTTCCTGAAGATGAGCTTCCATTCTTCAGCCTGTGGAACCTCCTTTATCATTTCTTGGCATGCAGGTCTGCTGGCAATTAATTATCTTAGCCTTTCTTCTATGTGAATATACCATATTTCCCCATGTATAAGACGCTCCCATGTATAAGACACACCTTAATTTTGGGGCCCGAAATTTGAAAAAAAAGAAAAAGTATTACATAAAGTTATTGAACTCAAGTTTTATCATCATAAAATTCATACAACTCCTCATCACTGTCAAAACTCCCATCCATTAGCTTGTCCTCATCTGTGTCTGATGATGAATCACTGTCTTCAACAATGAGCATAAAAAAAGGTACAAAAAAGCAGGAAATGCAAGTAAAAAAAACTACAGCCACTGTGTAAGATGCCAAATTTTTCAAAAAAATATGTGACTTATACATGAGGAAATATGGTATTTTTGTTTCACCTTCACTCTTGAAGGATATTTTTGCTGGATAGAGAATTCTGGATTTACAGAGTGTTTTCTCCTTTACATGAGCCCTAGAAAGATGTTGTTCTACTGTCTTCAGGCCTCCATTGTTTCTGATAAGATGCTAAGGAGGTAGTTCAAGTTGTTCTCCCATAATCAGTGAGCAGTTTTCTCTAGTTGTCAAGATTTCTATCCTTTATCTTTGTTTTGTGGAAGTTTAACTGAGATATGCCTAAATGTGAATTATTTTAAATTAATCCTGCTTGCCTAACCTGTGGTGGCACAGTGGATAAACTGTTGACCTGGAATGCTGAGGTCACCAGTTCAAAACCCAGGGCTTGCCTGGTCAAGGCACATACGAGAAGCAACTAATCCAGGTTGATGCTTCCCATCCCCCCTTCTCTCTCCTCCCTCTCTCCTCTCTCTCTCTCTCTTCTCTCTCACTCACTCTCCTCTCGCTAGGAAAAAAATCAATAAATTAATCATGCTTGGTTATCACTGAGTTTCTTGCATCTGTCATTCATCATCAAATTTGGGATATTTTCAGTCACTTTTTATTTTTTTGTCTAATTCTTTCATTTATCCTTCCAGGACTCCATTATTTTAGAACTTATGTTAGAACATATATTAGGGCTTTTGATGTTGTCCTACAGGTCTTTGTATGTGGCTCTGTTTATTTTTTTTCTTTTTCTGTTCTTCAGATTGAATAATTTCTACTGATCTTTCTCTAATTCTTCCTCTGTCATGTGCATTCTTCCATTCAGCTTATACAAATTTTTTTTGATTTTATATAATTTTCAGTCTTTCATTACTATAATACTATTATTAGAATAAATACTATTTCTCTTCTGAAAAATCCTGTCTTTTCCTATATTGTGAGCATATTTTTCTTTATATCCTTTAGAATGCTTAGAATAGCTACTTACCATCTTTGTTTGCTATCCCATCACCTGGATCATCTTGGGGTTGGTCTCTTTGACTGCTTTTCCTAAAGCAATGAGTAATTTTAGATTGTGTCCTAGACATCCTGAATAATAGGTTGTAGAAATTCTGGATTTTGTTAGGTTCCTGTAAAGATGATTTTTTTAAAGGAAGCAGTTAACTTGGCTGAAAGCAACTGTTAAAATGCTGTTGCCCTGAGGTAGACAGCAATTTAAATTTCAGTCCAATTGTTTTAGCTTTACCAATGTGAAATCTATCCCACACATGTGGTTCATGGTCCAATTATGGATTTGGGCAGACATTACACATGGAATGTGAGGCTCTACTCATTGGCTCACTCCTTTCAGGGATTCCCCTTTGCCCAGCAGCTAAGATTACTCTGAACTTTGGTCTCTGATTTTTCAAGTTAATAAAAAGTGTGCCTTCTGTTGTATTTTAGCCTTCCCACATACTATATATTGAAGCCTGCCCCAAGACAAACCTATAGAAAATGAGAAATTGACCCAATGTCTTTCCCTTTCTCTTTCCCTTTCATCAAGTGTCAACTTCTCCTCCCTTAGTAATATGTAACAATAGTGTAGCTGATTTCTAGTGTTCTGTACAACTTTATTATAAGACAATACACAGCAGACAGCTAAGGACACACCATACTACTCTCAAAAGGATCAGAGAATGTCATTCTGCATCAGATACACATAAATTCTGAAATCTTAGCCCCGCACAACTGACTATAAGGGACCATCAGATTGTCTTGTTCTATCTTTTATCAGGGCAGGAATACCCTCTATACTGGGTGATTTGAGAGATTCTGCTTCAATACTTCCATTAACAAGAGCACACAACTTTTAGGAGACGTAAAAAGAAAAGTAAATGACCTACTCACATTACATATATACATTCATCTACTCAACAGTCCTTTAAGGAAGATATTATCCCATATGAGGAAACTGGGCCTCAAAGAAATATGTTAAGTTGCCTATGTTCTCTTAGCTAGAAAGGGGTGGAACTTGTATTTGAACTTTGTTCTCTACAACTTTAAAAGTTTGCATTCTTTGCACATTATCCATTTGATCCTAAATGATTTAAATATTGGTAAGTTCTCACCCTGGCCAGATAGCTCGGTTGGTTAAAGCATCATCTCAAAATGCAGATGTTGCCAGCTCGATTCCCAGGCACACACAGGAACAGATCAATGTTCCTGTCTCTCTGTTTCCCTTCCACTCTTGCTAAAACTACTCAGCCATAAGAAATGATGACATATTACCATTTATGACAACATGGATGGACCATGAGAACATGTTAACTAAGTAAAATAAGTAAATCAGAAAAGGCTAAGAATTATATGATTTCATACATAGATGGGATATAAAACTGAGACTCATGGACACAGATAAAAGTGAAATGATTACCTGGGGAAGCAAATGGGGGAGAGGGAAGTAAAGAGGGACAAATATACGGTTACAGAAAATTATTTGACTTTGGGTGATGGGCACGCAACACAATCAACAGTTTAAATGGCATAGAGAAGTTCATCTGAAACCTATGTTCTCTTATTGATCAAGGTAACCCAATTAAATTTAATTTCGAAATAAAATTTAAAAATTAAATATTGGCAAGTTCTTTCTTATAGTAAACTGAAGTTTGCCACCTTACAATTATCATTTCTGGTTATAAAGCGTAATTCCAATCTGTGAGCAGTTAAGAGCAAGAACTATACCTTACCTGTCTTTGTATGTCCAGTGCCTAGCATACAGTAGAGATTAAGAACTGATCAGTTCATTGATTAATATCATTACGAACAACATCAGGTAAAAGTCTACACCTGCTGCATCATGGCACTCCTACAGCTTGTATAGGCTATTATGCACTACATATTCTCTCCAGCAAAGTTCCCCTCCTGCATTCTAAATGTCCCTTTGTCTTTTAATTGCTTCCCATATGACAGGATTTCTATAATTCTCCTAAGCCTCCTAGACACACTACAACTGACCGTCACATAAAATTTCTCAGGATTTCATTTCTCCTCAGGATATAGAAAATATAACTTTTCTACAACCCATCAAGGAACTGATGTTGCAAAGCAAACAAGTGAACTAAGTCATACATTCCAAAGTATGACTTGTCCCTCGTCAATAGGAGGTAAGACACAAAAACTGTTTCACCTTTGACATAGGACAAGTTGAAGGGAAGCCCTCATAAAAATAAAAATAAAACAGCTGAACTTTTAACAAATCTGTAATATTGGCAAACCAGAAAATTTAGAATTCCCAAGAGTACCAGACAAAAGGAGAGTGTACTCTCTTATCAGCTTTTTCCCATAGTGCTCAGAGAGATTATTAAACAAGAGATTTAAGAGAACCCCCTACATTGTACACAGGCAGGAAATCTTGCCTACTTCCAGAAGCTTCTCTTAAAAAAACAGAAGACATAAGCCACTAAGGAGAAATAGTCCCAGGTAAAGGTACACTGCCACTAAAGGAGAGTTAGAAGCAAAAGGCATCTTCCCCTTGAAGAGGGGAAGAAAAACCTGTTCAGACACAGCATCTTGCCTACAAAGACAGAAAGCAGAGGCCTGCTACCACTGGAACAGGGACAGGAAACATTCTCCCACCCATGATCCTCCACCAACAGGAGTCAGAAGAAAACTCATGCCCAGGCATGCAGGACCTGCCTAAAACTGAGACTGGAATAAGCCTCTCACTAAGTAATAAACAGCAGCAGTCTGTCCCTCAAGGACAGACAAGGGCAGGGAAAGAGCCCATTCTTTATTGTAGACACATGCTGAAAGCTGAGGACGGAATGAGAACATGACAAAAACCCTATTTCTCTGGGCTCCCTGTAAGCACAACGTAGCAGCAAACCACCAGTGGAGGAATTTAAAGTCTATCTTACTATATACAAGCATCAGATCCAGCTCAATTAGTGAATTTGTTGACTCAACCACCCACACTAACATCCCAACAAAAATGTCACCGTTTCCAGGTATAAATACTATTTACCTCAGTTTGCATTGTTCTTTTACACATGTTGTAAAGCATTTAATAATACAGTATAGGACACATAAGAGCAAGAAAAAACTATTGGTAAAAAGACAAAGTAATCAACATTACCAGAAACAGAAGTGATACAGATGTTGCAATTAACAGATAAGGGACTTAAAATAAGTTACTAATTTGTGTTTTTAAAATGTACAGGAAAAGGTGAACATCATGCATGAACAGATAGGTCATTTCTGGAGAAAAAAATGGGAACTATAAAAAGGGTCAAATGAAAATGCTGGAATGAAAATTATGATAGCAAAAAAGAACACTTGCTTCAATAGGCCTGGCTTGTCAGCAGACTGGGCACAGCAGAGAAAAGCGGTTATGTACTTGAACATAAATACATAAGAAATTATTCAAACTAATAATGAAGAGAAAGGTGGAAGAACAAGCAGAGCCCCAAGAGCTATGGGATGATATCAAATAGTATAACATATATTTGGAATCCCAAAACTAGATGAGAGAGTAAAGAGAACAAAAAATAAGTGTCTATAGAGATAATAGCCAAGAATTATCCAAAATTAATGAAAAACATCAAACCACAGTTCAAAGAACCTCAGAAATCCTGAAGCAAATAGAGGTGGAAAGATAGGGGGCCATAAGCACACCATAATAAAACTGCTAAAAACCAAAGAAAAAGTAAACAATTTAAAGGAAATCAGAATAAATATATATATATATGAATGGATATAGATATATAGATATTAATATATGAATATATAGATATATGAACATATATATATATGAATATATGAGAATGTCATCAGACTTCTCAACAGAAAGAATGCAAGGTAGAAGAAAATGAAATGGCATCATTAAAGTACTGAAAGAAAAAAATCTGTCTATAGCAGCGGTTCTCAACCTGTGGGTCGCGACCCCGGCGGGGGTTGAACGACCAAAACACAGGGGTCGCGACCCGCTGGTCTATAGGAATTCCATATGCAGTGGAAAACTTATCCTCTAAAAATGAAGGTGAGATGGAAAAATTTTTAGATAAAAACAGAGAATTCACTGTCAGCATACATGTACTAAAAAATTTAAAATATCTTTTGACAAAAGTCTGGTACTAGGAGAAACTTGGATTTATACAAAGAAATAAAAAGCTGAAGAAATAGTAAAAATGTGGGTAGTAGGACATTTTTTTCTTAAGTTTAATCCCCTTAAAAGATAACTGGCTCTACAAAATATATTTAGTTTACAAACAGATTGAACTAGAAACATTTGAAACCAATATTTCTTTTAAAATAAACAAAAAAACATTTTCTTTAGTTAAAAAAAAATGATAACTGCTATCTAAAGAAAAAATAGTCACAATGATCTATGCAGGCGTCCCCAAACTACAGCCCGCCCGTAGGCCGCATGCGGCCCCCTGAGGCCCCCCCACCCCCACCCCCGCCACACTTCTGGAAGGGGCACCTCTTTCATTGGTGGTCAGTGAGAGGAGCACTGTATGTGGCGGCCCTCCAACTGTCTGAGGGACAGGGAACTGGCCCCCTGTGTAAAATGTTTGGGGACCCCTGAATAGGCTTTATAACATATGTAGAAGTAACATGTAAGATCACAATAAAACAGAGGATGAGAGTGAGAAAATGGAAGTATATCACTCTAATATTTTTAATCTATAAATCAAATTATATATTATTTTAAGATAAACTGTGACAAGTTAAAGATATATACTATATATCCTTAACCAATCATTGGAAAATGTTTAAAGGAGAAAAACTTATAAGCCAATAATAGAGATGAAATAGGATCATAAATATATACAAATAATCTCAAAAAAGGCAAGAAAAGAATGAAATAAAAACAGAACAATTGGGATAAACAGAAAACAAGTTGCAAAATGTCAGAATTAAAACCAACTATATTGATAATGATATTAAATGTAAAAGGCCTGAACATTCCAAGTAAAAAGCTAAAATTATGATATTGGATATGAAAGAAATTCAGTATAAATACAAAAACACATTAAAAGACAGAAATGTCATACAAAAGTTGAAATCTCTATAATAACATAATACAAAGTAAGCTTCAGAACAAGGAATATTTTCAGGCACAAAAGAGCTGATTCATTAAAAAGACATAAATATGTATGCATCTAACAACACAGTTAAAAAATACATAGAGAAAAACCTAATCAAACTGAAATAAGAAACATAAAAAGACACAATTATATATAGAAATTTTAATACTTCTTTCAGTAATTTATATAAAAAGTAAACCAAAGAAAGAATCAATAATGCCTGACCAGGCGGTGGAGCAGTCGATAGAAAGTCAGACTGGGATGCAGAGGACCCAGGTTCGAAGCCCCAAGGTCACCAGCTTGAGTGTAGGCTCATCTAGCTTGAGCGGAAGCTCAGCACTTGAGTGAGGGGTCACCGGCTTGAGTGAGAGGTTGCTATCTTGAGCGTGGGATCATAGACATGACCCCATGGATGCTAGCTTGAGCCCAAAGGTCACTGGCTTGAAGCCCAAGGTCACTGGCTTGAACAAGGGATCACTCGCTCTGCTGTAGTCCCCCAGTCAAGGCAAATATGAGAAAGCAATCACTGAACAACTAAGGAGCTGCAGCTAAGACTTGATGCTTCTTATCTCTCTCCCTTCCTATCTGTCTGTCTGTCCCTCTCTCTGACTCTCGCTCTGTCTCTGTCAAAAAAAAAAAAAATCAGTAACAATATAGGAGACTTAAACACATTATGAATCAATTTGACTTAATGACATTTAGAGAAGACTCCAACCAACAACAGCAGAGGGTAAAGGGGGGATAAATGTAACAGAAAAAGACTTGACTTTGGGTGGTGAACACAATACAATACACACATGATGTATTAGAGAATGTACACTTGAAGCCTATTTAATTTTATTAGCCAATGTCATCCCAATAATTTCAATAAATTTTTTTAAAAATAATACCAGGGTCCAAGTATTTTCAAGAGTCTATGGAACATTTGCCAAGATAGATTATTTTCTGGGGGAAAAAAATGTTTATAGCTGCTTTATGCATAATAGCCAAAAACTTATCCAATCGACCAAATGGTGAATGTGTCTGCATAGTGCGGTACATCCACACAATGGAATACTACTGAGCAATAAAAAGAAATGAACCACTGATACATGCAAAAAGGCAAGTGAGTCTTGAAAGCATTATGCTAAAGGAAAGAAGCTAGGCATAAAAGACCACATCCTGTACGATTCCATTTTTATGACATTCTGAAAAAGGCAAATTTATAGAGATAAAAGTTATAGGGACTGGGGGAGGAAAAGGAGACTGGCTGAAAGGTGCACCAAGAAGACTTATAAGGTGATGAAAATGTTCTGTGTTGACTGCGGTGGGGCTTACATGACAATTATACATTTGCCAGAAATCATATAACTGTTCATTTTAAAGGGGAATTTATTGGCTGCAGATAATACATCTAAATATAAATTTTAAAATAAAAAATAAATATCAAGACTGCCACCTAATATAAAAAATAGTAGTAATAAAAGCAGCTAAAAATAATAATAATCACTTAATGTGGTCAGATCAGGACTTACCATCCCAGAAGAGACTTTGAGGAGCTATCTCATCCTGTTACCTCACGCAGAACATAATGAAGATTACACCACAGGTAGGCCTGCAAAACAAGTCATTCACATTTCCAATGTGCACTTAGATTTCTTTCATAGGTCAGAGATCAAAGAGATTTAACATACTACAAATTTTAATAACACTAAGGTATATAAAAATATGTTTCCTTATTTGCAATGGACCACCCAGCATCAGGTTCTGAGTTATCCTCCTTTAAGAACATACAGCATCCAAGAGAGAGTTTTGGGGAGCGGAAGACCACCTGGGGAGACTGTTGAGCATAGAAACTCTCCTTCACTGCCCTTCATTGTTTAAGATATTGTAGGTTGTCCAAGTAAGAAAGAATCTAATTAACAAAGGAGAAAGCATAGACTGAGTCCCTAGACTCCTGGGTACAACCTCAGTGTACTAAGTACAGAATTCCCCCATCTTGGATAGGGAAGGGGCTTCCTGATCTCCTCCTTGGGCAAACCCAGGGCCAGAGGAGGCCTTCCTGCATAGAAGGAATATGCTAGCTAATGTTGCCAAAGCCTTTCTGGTTCCTACCAGGGGAAGTCAATACTGGACACCCTTTTCATTGCTAAAGGTTAATCTGCAAAAACATTAAATGCCATCTGCTCTTGAAGAAGTCTTTGGAAAAGTTCACAACTTCTCTACCAAGCCCAAAATAACTTTCTAAATTATCTGTTAAGGGATCCCAACAGGCCACCTCTAGAGAAACATTCATCCTCTGAGTGTTTTTTTTCTCTTAAATGCTGTCTTTCACAACTGTGTTTATACTTGCCACAAGATATGGCATGATTAATGCAGAAAATAAATATTAAGAGGCTTACAATCAAATTAAGAAGGGCACTTGATAAAATGAGCCCTCTTCTTCTGAGTAATTTGAAAGAATAACTTTTTCATTACAATCTCATCCTCATCTCCCAGCAGGTCCTATACAAACCAAGCCAGCTGTGGTTCAAAAAAGGTCCAAAGGAGGATCCACTCGAGGTGTGGATAAATCACAGTTGTGATCACAGACCAGGTTTTTATCTTTTTCTTTATCCCCCTTAATAAATTGGGCTTGACCTGAAACTCTAAGAAAGTTCATTTATAACAGCCAATTTTTTTTTTACATCACAGCTCACCTTTCTTTTTCTTTTAAATTTAAACCATTATGACAAATGGAGATTTATTATATACCATAAACACATGTGGCTTGAGCACTGGTATTTAGTCTGGAAAGTCAGATGGGGCAGTAAGCTGCTGGTGCATTCAGGAAATGCCACGTGACATTTCTGATAAAGATGAAACACACACATTCCACAGCATTTACTGTGGTCATTGTGGGTTCTGGCCATTGTGTGGACACCGCAAACACAGCACAGGCTATGAACTGAAGGATGATTTATCTAGGCCAGGGAGAAGTACCACTTTTCAGAGCCATGATCACCCAAATCTGTGCTAAAATTTTTACAAGGGCAACCAGAGCTTTTAATTAGAGATGAGCAAAAAGAGAGAGCTTCCCAAGACACTCCTGCAGCATTGGTCTGGTCTCATCTACCTTATCTGCTCCTGACATAGCCCTGAAAGTGGTTTGTGTGTTTAGGTCCAGCAACGCTCAGTAATGTTGCACAGAATCGTTCAGAAACATGAGGCTGGGTTCACTGATGAGTAAATGTAATCTTGGTAGAAGGTGGACTAAAACTTTATTTCCCATCATGCCAATGCTGGGATGAGACACCTGATCTTTCTTTTCCCTTCTCTTATCCAGGCTGAAAGGATCTGTTCCTCTTCCACTGCTAATTCTTATAATTCCTCACTAACAATGAGCACTAGGTGATTTACTAACTAAGCAGGGTGGTAGCATTAACTGGTGGTTAAAGATGTGAACGTTGAAGTCAACTCTGGCTCTGCCAACTTCCCAAATTCAGTTTTCCCATCTGTAAAATAAGATTACTAATAAGTATTCCATGTGTCTGTTGGGAGGATTCAGTGAAACAATATAGGGTGGGGCAAAAGTAGGTTTAGAGTTGTATGCGAAGTAGAGTTTATTCTTCTATTATTATTTATTAATTATTGTATTATTTTTCATATGAACAACTGCAAATCTACTTTTGCTCTACCCTGTATATGTAAGTCATGTAGATAAGCATAATTCATTATTAAAAATTTCTCTAAAATTTTCTATCATAATTTTCTATCACAATTTCATCAGCTGCATAATAGTAAAATAGTTAATTGCTATGAGTAACTATCAGTATTTTTAAAAAGAGAAAAAGAAAGAAACATTCCATATGTGTAGGTTCTTTCCAGAACTACAATAAAAGTTCTTTAAGGGCAGAACCTCCATCTTTACTCTTTTTCTTTGCTTATAGCTTCCAGGCACAATAAATACTTGTTGACCACATTAATTCTACCATTCAAAATAAAAGCATTTTTTTAAATAGGTGCTAGTATAACTGCAGATGAAAAATAAAATTAAAACCATCCTTGATCCCAACACTAGAAATAACCAGTCAATATTCCGATATATAGTTTTCCATTCTTTCTTCTATGCATACACATTTGTTTTAAAGTACAATTGGGATCCACAGTGTATACACTATTTCATAACCTACTTTTTTTTTTTTTTTTTTTTTTTTTTTTTTTTTTTTTACAGAGGCAGAGATAGACAGGGACAGACAGACAGGAACAGAGAGAGATGAGAAGCATCAATCATCAGTTTCTCGTTGTGCGTTGCGACTTCTTAGTTGTTCATTGATTGCTTTCTCACATGTGCCTTGACCGTGGGCCTTCAGCAGACCGAGTAACCCCTTGCTGGAGCCAGCGACCTTGGGTCCAAGCTGGCGAGCTCTTTGCTCAAGCCAGATGAGCCCGCGCGGGACCTCGGAGTCTCGAACCTGGGTACTTCCGCATCCCAGTCCGACGCTCTATCCACTGCGCCACCGCCTGGTCAGGCCATAACCTACTTTTTAAGCTTAAGAATAGTTCAGGAATATTTTCCTCTATCATTAAACATTCTTCAATAACATGACCTTTGAATGCAGCATAGTATGCCATCCTGTGGTTATATCCCCCATTGTTTTCATCCACCATCTTGTATATAGAAAACTTCCTGTGATTCTAGAGCTCAGTAAGACCACTAAAACCAGAATATGTGTGTGTGGGCCCTGGCCGGTTGGCTCAGTGGTGGAGCGTCAGCCTGGCGTGCAGAAGTCCCAGGTTCGATTCCCAGCCAGGGCACACAGGAGAAGCGCCCATCTGCTTCTCCACCCGTCTCCTTCCTCTCTGTCTCTCTCTTCCCATCCCGCAGCCAAGGCTCCATTGGAGCAAAGATGGCCCGGGCGCTAGGGATGGTTCCTTGGCCTCTGCCCCAGGCGTTAGAGTGGCTCTGGTCACAACAGAGCAACGCCCCAGAGGGGCAGAGCATCGCCCCCTGGTGGGCAGAGCGTCGCCCCTGGTGGGCGTGCCGGGTGGATCCCGGTTAGGCGCATGTGGGAGTCTGTCTGTCTCTCCCCGGTTCCAGCTTCAGAAAAATACCAAAAAAAAAAAAAAAAAAAAAGAAAATGTGTGTGGAATCACCTGGCACTATGCCCAATAAATGTTCTCTCGTTTCTCTTCTGTGTGCTTGATGTCTTCAAAGAACAAGATTCTAACTTCACCCTAAAATAACGCTCCTCAGCACTAAAAGAACTGAACCCCAAGACCATTCCCATAAGTCTTCTACTCATTTCCTTTAGAAAGTAAAAGTTTTTGTACCATAAGCAATTCACGGTCATTATAAATTATAATCCTACTTACCTATTTCCATGTCTTTCCAGAATCCAGAGCTCTCAGGCTAGAAATTTTGTCACTAATGTTTCTTTAATTATTTCAGACATGCTAGACTTTCCTTTCCAACCAGTTACATTGTAGACCATGAAAGGAAGCTTAACAGTGCAAAAAACATAGAACCTGGGGTCAGAAAACCTGGGTTCTAGTCCCAACTTGGCCATTTGCTAGCTGCCATCATGTTGGGTTAATAACCTCCCTTTCTAGGTCTCAGTTTTATTATTTGTAAAATAGAAGTTTTCAGTAAAATAATCTCCAGGTTCACTGTATCAGTATCTTTAGTGTAGTGACCAACTTATACATCAACAGTCACTTACTAAGGTCTAGTGTAAGTCAGACACAATCTAAAGGTTTTGTCATATGATATGATATGATAGTCATTTGTCCCATTTAGCAAACAAAAAAACGGAGGCTTAGAGAGGTTGAGCAACAAGCCCAAAGTCCTGTAGCATAACCATTATCTGAGTGTGGGTATGTCTAAAGCCTCCGTTCACAACCAGAAAGCTCTCTACTTCTCAAATGCTTCTGGTTCTGGGTCCTCCCAGCAGCTCCAGTCTCAATAGCACTTGTTGATGGACAGACTGTGGTTTCTGACTCAAGTCATGGACTTTTACTGAGATCTTAGTTCCCTATGTCATCGTGCTAAACCATAATGACATTTGGAAGCTGATAATTCTTTGTGTGGGGGCTGTCCTGTGCATTGGCATTCTAGGGTGTTTAGCAGCATCCCCAGTCTCTACCCACTCGATGCCAGTAGAAACCACCCTCCCAATTGTGACAAAAACTGTCCCTAGAACTAATGTTATAATGGTGAGGTTCTCAGGCTCACCCACCCACACAAGTCTATTTTATCTAAAATAGTGCTCTTTTGCAGAAGTAAATTTTGTGACATAGCCTGGAAACCTACCATCATTTAAATCTCAACTTTGTAAGAATATAAATTCTAAATAGGCACCACCAATTAACAACAAAATTTGGAAGTCAGAGGCTAGATATAAGGTAAATAACCACAACCAAATCTTTTCTCTATCTGTTCTTCACCGAGAAGCTCCATAAGTATTAATCTGTCTCCTTTCTCTCAGGTTCTCCTTCAACACTTATCTACCATGTGAGTACGAACACACACACACACATGCGCACACACACAAACAGCTTATTTTCATTCTTACGTGAACCTGTAGTTGATCTTTTAGGGATCTTCCTGGCACTCTTTTGAAGTTACTTCTCAGTGTGAAACTGTGTTTGGACAAAGGTGGGGGGAGGGACCCAAACTTTAAATATGCCAGAAAGCACAAGCCACACAAGGCTCAGAGACCCCTATATGAGAATTAGTAAGTTTCTGTCACTAATGGGAGTGAAAGTCCAAAATTGCTATAGATCATCAGGGACATGGAAGCTCACCATCATATTCTACAGACAAAATTACATTCCAGGAGGGGGAGAAGGGAGGAGGAAGGGAGGAAAGCCACATAAAAGTTCTGAAATATATCAATGTCCAGAAATGGGAAAAAAAATTAAAAGAAACCTTTGGAGAATTTTAAAAACATGAAATAAAATATCTATCTTATTTCAGAATCATGGAGTAAATAATATTTCTGATGCCCCCATAGAGAGTCAAATCCAGCCAGCAAAACAAACACAAATACAAATAAATACTGGGCTAGTGAATTAGGGGAGGTACACAGAGGACTTTAAAAATAGGATGAGGGTTTTGTTCAGAAATGGGATCCTTCCTCCCTCTGCCTCCCCCCTTTCATTTTTTTTTCTTGAAGTAAAATCCATTATTTTGAAAACACCATTTGAAATCCTAAAGAAATAGCAAAACACAGTATTGTGGTATTCCAAAGTAATATCTCTTGTTTATAACCATATAAATTTAGCCCCTGGCACTACAGGGCTTATATAATAGAATAGAGTTATTTTAACAGCACCCTGTTAAAGAAGAAGCAAAATGCTCAGCTCATTTTCTCCGGTGGGAGGGACACATGGCCTCATGTGAGAGAGAGAGAACATGCCTAAGTCATTACCACGGGAAAGCAATCCGTCAAAGCCGGGTCGCTCTGGCATGGCCAACACCACTGGCGAGATCACAGAGGCAGCCTCTGCTTGCAATTACCAGGGAAGGACCTTGGCTCTAGGCAGCCTGCTATCAATTACTAGCCTGGCCTCACCGCTTGGACTTGTCAATTTCCCAGTGTCTTCTGTTTTGTAACAGTAAGAAAAAGGGCTCCTCCTGACTGATTCTTGGAAGTTCCTCATCTGTTGTGTCACTCCTCAGTGTCATTAACAATTCAATTAAAATTTCACAGTACACAGGCAGGCAGCGCTGGATGGGGCGGGAAGGGGCCGGAGAGAGATTTCCGAAGGGCCTACGATGGGGCCACGTCAGATCAAGCGAATCCAATCCTGAAATTTCTTTGACTTCACAAGTTAGGCCTGCATGTGTCTCCCATCTGACGCGATGCTGGCTGTCATCCTGGCAAGACGACATGTTTGATGTTCTCACCCCTCTGGGGTTTAGTGATGGAAAAGAATTTCAGGCTGGCTAGAAACAAAACCTCACACATTATTTCACTAAAAGTTTTGGCTCCATGATGGATAATTATAAATATTCATAATCAGCTCTATTAATCGACAGGGAGTTCTAGAAACTTCTTTTTCACCGCTGGGATTTTTGTTGGGTCTTCCTATTTTCTTGCTGGTCAGAGTGGGCCTGTCTCTGAAAATTTAGAGACAGAGTATAAATCACAATTAAATTCTTCAGGAGATGGATGGCTGGGAATGCTAAAACAGGATGGCTGGAAACAAGAAAGACTCGCTACTGTCGTTATTAACTCTGTGAAAGTGCAAACACTCCTTTGTCTCGTTGAATGATGGAGCTACACATGCTCACGTGCTTTTAACGTCCTGAGGGTTTAGGGCAAAACCAAAAAAAAAGTTTCAGGCTTAAGACTTCTGAGGCAGCTTTCTCCCTAACCCTCTCAATGAGTTTAGTCATGCAAAGAAAGATTCTTTAAAGTTACCAAAGACTTTGTTTAATGCCCAAGAAAATGCAGACTGTCAGCACCCTTTGTCAGGTTTTGGTGGCTTAAGTCCATTCCCCAATACACTGGTGACCCTCCACCCCTCATTCACTAGTTTCTTTTGACATCAAGCGCTAGATAATTGTTTGATTTCCTTCTAGGTAAAAGGAGATTAAATGCCCAGCTGCAACAGCTGACACACAAAAGGGAAAATATAGTTTAACCACCATATTTATCAAGATAATTTTTCTTCCACACGCTGATTAATAACATTAGCCAACATCCCCTTTCCCTGGGGGAGAGAGAGAGAGGGGAGAGACACGTCCCTCTCAAGAGTATCAGAAACAGGAGTTGACAGTTCAAGGCAAAAATGATTTGCATGTAAATTCTGATCAAAAGCATGTCTGCACCCTGAAGTTGTCAAGTTTTGCTACCAATTTGACACTTAAATGGTCTATAGCAAAACTTGATTTAAACTGAAGAGGAAAAAAACATGGCAACTCAATTACCCCTTAGCAGATCGGATCTGGCAGCTGAGGTCAAACTTTTCACCCTGCCATTACATTTCTCAATACCTGATGCTTTAAACAAACACTATGTGTTCCTCCTACAACCCTGGAAGAAAATGCATTTCTCAGGACTCCCTACTGTGCCCCAGATTAAAAAATAAAGTTTCACTTGTGTGGGATCTGGGGCCATTTTCTCCATGTAAATTTCTGAATAAATCAGGACTTTAAAATGGCCTTTTACACTGGGAAAAATAGTCTCTGCATAAAAAAAAAAAGAAAGAAAGAAAATACTTGCAGGGAAGATTTGTGGAGTACGAAAAGATGATTTAAAAACAAATATTCCCATAGCATTAAAGGGAAAACATTGACCTGTTTTTAGTTTGCCTTTAATATATTTCATATTTGAGCTTCAGCTGAACAGCACATTAATTCAGCAGGGAGAACAACTAGCTAGTTCCAAATCAGCTCCAAATTTATGGAGGACATATCTCGTAAGGCCCTGGGACAAACGCTCAAACACAGGAAAGACCCAGGCTAACGATCCAGCTGGCCTCTGGGATTTCCACCAACCAGAATTTGAATGCTGGGGTCTCCTGAGCCATTTAATCCCCCCAAGAATTCTCATTCCTGTATCAACTTTTTAAACCAACAACAATGTAAACTCTTGCAGGTCCAAAACTGGTTTATTTCTCTCTTTTTAAAAGTTTTATTTTCCTAAGTTGGCTTTACACTTCTTCTACAAAAGCAAAGAGTTTATTGACTTCATATTCACCATAATGTCTACTACTCATGTTGGGCAACCAGGTAACGTGTAGAAAATTATCTCATCATTATTATTATTCTTATTTTATTTATTTAAGAGAGAGAGAGAGAGACAGAAGAGAGAGAGAGAGACAAGAAGAGAGAGAGAGAGAGACGGGAACATGGAGCTGTTCCTGTATGTATAACCGGGAATCAAACTGCAACCTCTGTGCTTCGGGAGGAGGCTCCAACCAACCGATCTATCTAGCCAAAGCTTAATTTTTTATTCACTGATTGATTTTTAGAGAGACAGAGAGAAGATGTGAGAGAGAAGAAAAGGGGAAGGGCAGCATTCATTTGTTTTTCCATTTACTTATACATTCATTGGTTGCTTCCCTGTGTGCCCTGACCAGGGATTGAACCCACAACCTTTTGGGACAACACTCTTAACAGACTGAACTAACCAGTCAGAGCTGTCTCACTTATTTAGCCAACAAATTCACTGTGCGTTTACTGGGTGCCAGGTACTGTGCTAAGCACTAGGGCTCCAAACATGAGTAATAGTTGCTTATAGCTAGAAAGACAATTACATATACAACTAATTATAATAATGTGGGACTAATATTATAAGAGTAAGTAATAGTCAATGTATGTATGTGAGACAGCTTTAACTGAGGGATTCATTCTCAGGGAGTAAAAGTTTTAAATTACTCTGGTGACTGAGATTTAATTTATGTTGACATCCAATGAATGGTGGAACAGGAGCACCAATGGGGTAATAATACATGTCTACAGAAGAAAACAAGGTGAAAATAGGAAAGCCTGTTTAGCCAGGCTCTAGGTAGATGAAGGCAGTAAGGTCACAGAACAAGAAGCCTACAGCTACACACATAGGACAAATGTGTAGAACCACATTCCTCTTATACCAGACCTCCCTGAAAGCCTACAAAGTCAACCCTCAAACTTGCACTCCCACCATTGCTTTCTCTGAGATGCACTGGCCTTGATGTTCCTCAATCATGCCAAGCTTGTTCTGGCCCCAGGGCCTTTGCACTTACTGTTCCTCTGTCAGGTTCCCAAAAATGTACACAACTCTAGTTATCTCATCAGTCATTTCTTCATTTAAATGTCACTTCTCAGATTAACTTTCCCTAACATCTCTATTTAAAACAGCTCCCATGTTCACTTCTCTGAGACCCTCTAACCCCTTACACCCTGCTTTACTTTCTTCATAGCATTCATCACTACTTGAAATTATATTATCTGTTTATTTCTCTCTCTCTCTCCCTCTCTCCCTCCATCACCAAGTTATAAGCAACTTGAGGATCAGGATGATATCCCCAAATCCTGTTATAAAATATTAAAATAAATATATATATAGTGAATCTATTAATACCCATTAACTACCACCCCATCCCCCAGTGCCATTAAGCTAATATACCTGAATTTGTGCTTTGGGTTAATCACGGAAATTAACCCAAAAGCAAAATCACCAAAGACCCTGACTTCTAGGCCCTTATATCAGAAACAAATAATAATATAGGAATGGATACAAATGAGGTATTTTTGAAATCTAAATATAGACAGAGGAGGGAAATCACCAACATACCCAAAAAAATGCTGTTTATCAGAAATTTCTGATAGCTTTCTGAAAATATACATTTAACTCAAATTAGGTTCCCAGGCTTCCCACAAATCAACACCACACAAGGGGAATACTAGGAGAGAAGTTATGTTCTGCTTCTGAACATTTAAGCATTTTTATCAATATTATTTGTCAGTATAAATATTTTCCCCATAACTTCATATTTAAAATAGGAGTGCACCAAACTGGGACTTATAATGTGCAAAGGAAACAGTTCAGTCTAAGGTATTCATGACTTCAGTCATTCTCTCATAAAACAACAGATGAAATAAAATGTATGACATTCCCAAAGAGGGAGTTTCTCATGTAATTCATCTTAAAATGCAATGTTCTGTCATCTCAAGTAACGCTTACTGAAAGCAACCATCAATACTTTTTGTCAAAAGCCTGTACTCTGTGTAAAATGTTCCATCAATCTCTATTTACATAAAACAGAGAACTTTCAGTGTGGTTCTAACACACAGCCACAGAGCGTCTCCAGCTCCACGCTCTGCTGCAAATAACTTAACTGACACTAGAGAAATAAGGATGGCCCTGAAGGAAAGCTTTAAGGAAGGAAAAAGCTACAAGGGGGAACACCTTACTTTGTTGGACACACGTCCTATTGGAAAAAGGTGCTTTTGGTTTTTTTAAACCAAAATATACATTTTATCTTAAAATAAAAAAATTCCATTTTGCTGGGAAATCATCCCCAAAAGCTTCCCTTCAGTGACATGTAAGCAACAGTTACCAACAACAGATGGAGGAATGGTGTCCTGCTGAACCCTATCGCTCTCTGCCCAGCCGAAAAGTTCTAGTTGTAAATCCTGCAGAATTGTATCACATGAGGCTGGAAGAAGGTCACCGCCTGGGGGTGTTTAAAAAACACACAAATTAAGATATTAGCCTTTCACCTGGAGGGTCTGAAGATCAAATCCCAGCTTAGGGAACAAAACAGAAAGTCTTCCCAGCAGTCTTTTCCTAATATCTGGCTGTTGAAAACATACAGACCCTTTCATCTGACCCACGTTGGCTAGGGCCGAGATGAGAAAGCTAAGAAATCACAGGTCAAAGCCAAGAAAAATTATTTAATGCCCATCAAAGACATTTAAACTTCATGCCCAATGACCCTTTTTGCCTACCTCCATGACTTGAACAGTCTAGGATTGAGTATTGCACAAAAAACAAAAATGCCACTAACATTTTTTAATCACAATGTAAGATCCATTAGAAAACCACTCAACCTTTCCTAACGACTCCTGCACTCACTCACTGTCTGAGAACCCCTCTGTGAAATGCATGGGGTAGGGTGGGTTGAGTGGGTAGGGTGGCCAAAGACTGCTCCAGGTATTGCTGTAGAGCCTCAGCCATATCACTGGCCCTTCTGAATCTCTGAAACTTAGTTTCTTTGCCTATAAGATGAGAGACTTTGGCTAGACTGGTGGTCTTCAAAGTGTGTTCTATAACACCCTAGGGGCAGCAAAAAGCCCCCAGGGCCTTTTGGAGGAAAGATGAAGACTGAGCAGACAGGGTGTGGGCCCCTCTGACACAGCAACCTCATCATTAATGGGCGAACAAAGTGACCGTGTCCTTAGACCTCAAAGTCCCCTCAGGTTTTACTCTTCTACATCCTTATACTGTGGTAGAACAGGGACACAGGAACATACTTCAAGTCACTGTGGTAAGTACCAGACTTTGGGTTGAAGATGGAGAAAGCCCTGGCCCGGTAGCTCAGTGGGTTCGAGCATCATCCTGACATACAGAGGTTATGGGCTGGCTCCCTAGTCAGGGCACCTTACAAAAATCAAACAGTGAATGCAAAAGTAAGTGGAACAACAGATCTTTCTCTGTCTTTCTCTCCCTCCCCACCTTCCTTCCTCTCTCGCTCTCCAAAACTTAATTTTCAAACACTGTTTTTAGGAAGAGGATGGAAAGAAGAGTACAGCTCAGTTTCGTTCACATGAGCTATATGTGAATGACCGGGCATAAGCACAATTAGGGTTTCCAGAAGGCAGAAAGCAGGACTTGAGCAAGGGTGGGAAGGCCATGTACAGGGCACAGACAGGACGTGCAGCAAACAAGCCCAGAAGCTGAGCTGGGGAGCGTGGGGGAGCAAGGGGAGCACAGTACCTCCAGAAGAGGAGAGGAGAAGTAGAGGTAACAAAAAGCAGAACCCTGCGTGGCAGGCTGAGGGTTCTAGATTCTTGGGTCCAAGATACACTCACCCCAACAAGGAATAAATGTAAATGCTCGCTGAGCAACCCTAGATCATTTCAATGCTTTCAATCACATCTGTAAATCCCATACACATTTGTCCAGCTTTGCCCTTAAAGGCCTGGCACAGGCCTCTTATGTTTGATAGTCAATATAGTCTTTGAAAACAAGAATAATGAGGATAAATTATGTAAGGCATTGTGCTAAGAGCTGTACAGGTTGGGTCTCATTTAATCCTGACAGCCAGGGAGGTAGGTACATCACCATCTCGCAGGGAAAAAGAAACTAAGGTTTAGAAAGACTCAATAACTTGCCTGATGCCACACAGCGAGGCAGAATCAGAGTAGAACACAAACCCAGATGCCCCGACCTCAAACCCACGCTCTCAGTTATACCAGCATCCTCATTATGATTCCCAGAGGTTGGGTCAAAGGCAGCAGCGAGGCGAATGCTTCCAGATGATGGACAGCATGCTTCCTTCAGGAGGTTGCACGTTAGAATAAATGATGGGCTGACAAGGCTTTGAAATAATAGGAAAGTCTCTCCCCAAAATAAGGAACACAAAAGAAAAAGAAAGCACCTAGAGAAAATGTGGAAAATGTTCTCTTAGATAGTGTGGGCTTAAAATTTTATCCTTTGCTTTTGTTCTTCAGATAAACCTAACATAAGTGAGTAGCTAAAATACCAGAGCTTTTTTGTGCTCTAGAAATTCTAGGCTTTAATCACCAACAATCAGTAGGACACCTATTTTATGCTGGGTGCCATGTGGGACACAATAAGGACATGGTTGTATTCCCAAAGTTCTCACAAGGTTTGAACATATGCAGCCCCTTCCAGATCAAAGATGCTACAATAAAAGAACAGCAAGTGGTCCAATATATAGTTGTGGTAAGCAGTATGGGATGGACAAGTACAATAAAAATCTGAGAAGCAGCAGCTCATTGAAGACCCACGTAGCTAGAAAAGGCATGCAGCAACATGAACTGGCCCTGAAGGATGGTTAAGATTTCGGCAGGCTGAGAGAGGAAGCTGGGTAGGCATCTCAGATGGTGGGGCAGACATGAACAAGGCCAGGTGAGAGAGAGGAGCAGAGTGAGCCCAGGGCAGCTAAAGCAGAGAGACAAGCAGTCAAGTCAGACAGCAAGAACGTGGCTTTATCTTGCATCAAAAAATCCAAATCACTGTCCAATCCAACCTCTCATTTTACATGATATATAGAATAATTCAGGGTGTTCAAGGTCATACAATCAATTAGTAACAGAAATGGATCTGAACAGCCCTAATTCCTGCCTCCTAATTTGGTACACACCTCACTCTACCACACTGCCTCCTCCTAGAAGCACAGCAACATTTGTCTCTCCAAGGACAGACAGCACCAGGAAACTGAAAGCATTCAGTATCAGTGGTAAAGAGGTGTCTACTTTAATTCCATTCAAAATGCTTAATGGGCCCCTGATTTTTCTTTAGCCACACCTAATTTTTTCTAGGATTTTGTCTTGAAAACCTTTGAATGATAAAGTTCCCCTCAAGATCACTTTAGGTTTCTTCAAAATGACCTTAGGGTATTCGATCTGGGTCATTGCTCATCTTATTCCCAAAATGCACTATGAGCAGAAAATAAACAGAGATGGAAAAAGAAAAGATACTTTTTAGAAGGAAGTATCTAAATTTGAGTTTTTGCCTTTCACAGAGGGATACATGACTTAAATAATGAACCTCTAAGCTACTGCTGACAATATACTTTATAAAAAGGGGACTAGAATGAAAGAAACTGAAGGAAAGACAGAGATCTAAACTGAAATTCTAGAAAGAAATCAGAGAGCAGAGAAGACGTACTGAGTATTTAAGGTTGTTGGTGGGGTGTCAGCACTCAGAAGAAAAACTCAAGTGAAATCTCTATGAGAACATTCCAATGTGGTACAATCCTAATAATGGAGAGACAATGAAGAACAAGCCAAAGAAATCCACAAGAGGAAAAAAAATTCACAATAATGAATTTCTAATTTAGAAGATTAAAAAACAGCCTTTTATTAAAAATAGTAAAAAATTCAAAGTCGCATTCATAAAATGTTTTTCTCCCATAGACATAACCAAGAACCTTCAAGTAGACGGAGACATTACCAAATAGTAAATGTGACTTTGGTTATTTTTGGTTTGGAGTTTGTGTTTGTTTTTAATGAAGGTTGTAGATAAAAGAGAAATCCCAGTATATAGTTTAGGCTCTTACTAACATAACTTTCCCCTAAATATGACCTCATCCCCTGTGTAAATCTAATTAAGTTTAAAAGGGGAAGAACAAAGAAAGCATGTCCGTTTCCTTAAGAGTCCTATTTTGGGATTCAAAATTCTTCAAAAAAGTCAAGCTTGAATTATTCAGACACTCTGTGGTTTGAGTCAAAGTTTTATAGGCATTTTCTGTGCATCAGCAATCGTAGGTTGGGAAAAAGACAGACATGGTTATCCAGATGCTATTCCAGGGCTACCTATGTGGCCCAACACAATGTCCAAAGTCAGCTCGCCCAGCACACATTTTAGAAAGCAGTCCTTGACTTAAAAGTTAAAAGGTCAGAAACTACTGTCATCTTCCAGAATGCCCCTTGACAAAAACACAACCATATATTGCAGAAAAAACTCATAAGATTCTCCAGAGTCAAGGTGACTGGAACAGTCTTAAGTGCCGTACAGTTCAGTGGTACAAGTTTTTTCACTATTTTTTCTTAACTTCCATTGTAAGTGCTCCATAAAACAGGAGGTCTCAGAAGACTAGTGCCCAACAAATGTGATGGGCACCTTCCAGTCTTGCACAGCACTTGGCACCCAGTAGATGCACAAAGGTATTTGCTGAACTGAACAGAGTAGTCACAGCTCTGTGTTATAAGCACCTCACCTCTCGGGTCAGCACCAGAATACCAGAATCACTTTAAATGTCCACCCTCATATAACAAGCACATGTAGCAGGTCTGTGATGGTGATTAAGAGTTCACAAAGACAGCCTGTTGATGCTAGGAATGGCCAAAAAAATAAAGAAAGATTGAAACTAGGTTCTTGAGGACATCAGCTAAGACACTAGATCCACCTACCCTGAAACCTGTGCGGACACCTAGCCAAAAAATTCCCTTTATTGTCAAAGCCAATTTACGTCAGTTTTCATCTCTTGTGATATAAGGAGTGCTGATATTATGTTGCACATATGGCATGTATACTTTATTATAATATTTGCCTTTCACTACACTCCATATATCAGTTCCTCCGAAGAGCTAACTCTTCCATTAGCAGCTGTTACATTTGCTGTACCCCATGGAACTGTTTTTACTCTCCTAAGGATAGACTGGGGGGGGATCTTCCTCAGCCACAGATTGCTGCAACTGCCCCAGCCCCAGCTCTACTTACCTAGGACACCAGAGAATAAGCTCCCTAAATTCTCCACTCCAGGATTTTCCAGAGTGATGTCCTTACACAAAACAGACAAGAAAACACAGATGTTCAATTATATTAATTTATAATTGACACGAAGTTTAACCAAGCCAGTTAAAGAAACAATAGGCATGAGTATACCCAAAAGCATGTCTTAGACCCAGAGGAACTCATTTATAAATAGCTCAGAATTTTCTACCTACAAAATCAAACGTTTCTTCTGCTACACAAAACCCCTCCAGATTCTGTTGTTGGTCTTTCCCTGAGGTAGGTCTAGAATTAGATTGTGAACTGCTCCACCTCTAATTACTGTTGATATCATCTGTGTTATAAGTTTTACTCATTAAGGTGTTATGAGAAGCCCATTTGTTAGGTAAATGAATAGTACATGAACATCATAGCCTTTCCTGAAATTAATACAGTCAGACCTCTCCTGTGTTCTGTTGCTCCTCTCCCCCTTCACAGTTAAAAGAATGCAGAATATACTACATTTCTGCAGGTGGCTTCTCTTTCCATAAAATCTCACTGGCTGGAATCTGATTTTTGAGATTTACCAACCAAGTCCATTTCTTTTCTACTTACTATAAAATAGATCCTTCCTCTGATCGATAAAGCACACTCAACAAACATGGCTGTGATTTGTCTTGTATTAAAATTAGTTGTCTGAGGCTGGTCTCTTTCATTAGAGAGTGAGCCTCTTGAGGACAAGGACAATTCTTTAAACCCCTGTAGTGCTTAGAACTAGGCCTCCTACAAAACAAACCAGCACTTTTCAAATTTGAATACAGATCAGGATCAAGCACAGAACTCGTTAAAAATAGAGATTTCTGGCCCTGGCCGGTTGGCTCAATGGTAGAGCGTCGGCCTGGCGTGTGGAAGTCCCAGGTTTGATTCCCGGCCAAGGCACACAGGAGAAACATCCATCTGCTTCTCCACCCCTCCCCTCTCCTTCCTCTCTGTCTCTCTCTTTCCCTCCTGCAGCCAAGGCTCCACTGGAGCAGGGTTGGCCCAGGCACTGAGGACAGCTCCATGGCCTCTGCCTCAGGTGCTAGAATGGCTCTGGTTGCAATGGAGCTGCACCTCAGATGGGCAGAGCATCACCCCCTGGTGGGCATGCCAGGTGGATTCTGGTCGGGTGCATGCAGGAGTCTGTTTCTGCCTCCCCACTTCTCACTGAATTATCAAAAAATATAGAGAGAGGCCCTGGCCGGTTGGCTCAGCGGTAGAGCGTCGGCCTAGCGTGCGGAGGACCCGGGTTCGATTCCCGGCCAGGGCACACAGGAGAAGCGCCCATTTGCTTCTCCACCCCTCCGCCGCGCTTTCCTCTCTGTCTCTCTCTTCCCCTCCCGCAGCCAAGGCTCCATTGGAGCAGAGATGGCCCGGGCGCTGGGGATGGCTCTGTGGCCTCTGCCTCAGGCGCTAGAGTGGCTCTGGTCGCAATATGGCGACGCCCAGGATGGGCAGAGCATTGCCCCCTGGTGGGCAGAGCATCGCCCCTGGTGGGCGTGCCGGGTGGATCCCGGTCGGGCGCATGCGGGAGTCTGTCTGTCTGTCTCTCCCTGTTTCCAGCTTCAGAAAAATGGAAAAAAAAAAAAAAAAAAAAAAAAAAAAAAAAAAAAATAGAGAGAGAGAGATTTCTGCATCCCCATCTAGGATTCTGAGCCACTGGGTTTGGGGGAGTGCCTGGGAATCTGCATTTCTAACAAAGTGCCTCTGACTGCAGTAGGCTGTTGACTGTACTGAGAATTACTGAAACAGGCTCCCAATAAGAATTTTTCGAAGTGAGTGAGTACTGGCACATGCATTCATGCCACCACCAGTCCTTTCCCTTAGTATGCATACCCAAGGGTGTTTCTTGAATTGTTACCTACAAGCTCCCAGAACGCAAAGCCTGACTCTGGCAAACTGCCCTCTCTCAACAGCAAGAGTGCCCTTCTCAAGCATCTCCCTTTCCCATCAACACACAGTCCCAGAGATTACATCTGAGGACTCAGAGCCTCAAAAGCTCAAAGACAGCAAGCCCAGGACAAAAAACTTCAGTATTCACAGAAAAACAACAATGAAAACTAAAGCTCTAGGACCATTATGAAATCAGACAACTAGGGATGCCTTTGTCACTTTTCCCCGGATCTTCGGGCTCAAAAGTCAAACTTGTAGCAGGAGGTCAAACAAACAAGATGTTAAAGAAAGTGATAAAGACAGCAAGGAGGCAACTAAAGTCCAACAGGTCATGAGAAGGGACATCCTTTCCTTAAAAAAAAGTTTTTAACTGCATTGTGCTGTTCACTGCCTGATTCTTTTCCAAGGACTATTCCTATTGGCCAAACTGGACTGTAAGTTCCCTGAGAGCAGGGAATGCATATCCCATTTCTCCTGTATTGACCTTAAAGTTGGGCAAATGCTAGATGCTTAAAAGAGTCTGTCAGAGAACCAGGTAAAGTAGCAAACCAGCAAAGAGTGCTGGCTTTAGAGCCAGGGAGAACTTAGTTGTAGCACCATCTCATCTTTAGTGCTGCAGTGCTTAGAACCAGGCTTCATATAAAACAAACCAGCAGTCATCATTTATTCTTGGCCCCATCCCTCAACTTCTACCATCGAGCAAAGAAGGGTGGGAGTCTGGGGGAGGGGACAGTCTGACTGTCAGGACCCTATAGGATGTGTTCACCTATATACCCTTTGCTGACCCATTCTACAGCCACATCACTAGCAGTCTATGAAAGGAGAAAGAAAACTTTAGTTCTATCAATATATTCTCTTTCCTATGGCCTTTGCTCACACAGGTCCCACTGCCCACTGCCCTCCCTTTTTTCAGGATAACTCTTCATCCTTCAGGACTAAACTCCGTTGTCCAGCAAGTTTTCCCTGACCTCCTGACTATGTCCCTTTGCTCCACCCACAGGCTCCTGAACCTCTTGCCATCCCAGCACTTACCACACTGCACTATATCTGCCTACTGACTTGTCTGCTCACCTGCTAGCGAGCTCCATGAGGACAGGCTCATGGATGTCCTCAATGGATGCGTCCAATGCAATGGAACTCACTAAGCCTCGTCTTCTCAGATATGAAATAGAGACAATGTTTCATCTATAGGACTGTTGTGAGGATTACAGATGATATATATAACATAGCCTAGTAGAGTCAACATTCAATAAAGACAGATAATCTCACTGAGATTGCTAATACTGAACTACTTATTACCAAAAACCTAGTGATGGAAGTGAGACTGATAACCAAACTCACTATAAGGGGTCTAACTGCTACACTAATGGTTCTTATTTGAGACTTTCTGAAGGATCACTCCCTGAAGCCCCTCTTCCAGTTCTATTTCCAATAAAAACATTTGGGACTTCAGAGAGGAATGTTTACTCTTTGTTGCAAGTGGCCCCATGTTATTTCACAGTCTCAGTAAGCCACTACCTGAAACCAAGGGTCTAATGAGAGGGAATGCAAAGAAAAGCTGTTCCCACAGTGTAGAAGTGAGACAAACTGATTTATGAGACAAGATTGTAAAGGGGCTAAATACACACAGCTTGGCACAGCAACTGGTGTGAGGGATGGGGGGAGGAGGACTTTCACAGACAGGAAACGTCAGGGATGAGTCAACACTGAGATCAGCATTGGGAAAGGGGCAAAAAAGCAGGTTCCTCCATTCTGGAAAGAATTTACAGGCATCCTGTCACCTGTCAACTGACTCAAGGTGCTCTATGCATTTCTGTCTTTGCATTTCTGCAATTCTGTGATGCAAGTAACAACTGCTCCCTTGGGAGAGTCACAGGTGGAGCATGACTCCATGGAGACTCACCAAGAATTCCCATCCATCATTCTCATTAACCAATACATTGTTAATTTTTTTTTCAAATTATAGACGAATATAATCATTGTAGAAATTTTGAGATATATGAAATGTAAAAAGAGGCTAAATACCCATAATCTCACTGGCATGATTCTCCACAAGGTTTTTAAGTTTGGGTTTCTATATTTTTCAAATGTATAGATATATAAAATACAAAAAGTTCCCTATGCTTTGTTATAAAAAAACAATCTACAGTCCTCCTGTCTCTCTTATCTCTCCTTTCACCATCTCTTTGAGTTAATACTTTTGATAGTGTCCTCCATGTTTCTATTTTACAAACAAGTATTATTTTTTGATTTTTCAGTTTGGGGGCATTATCTATTGATTTCCTTCTATGGCTCACTCTTCAAATGCTACACACACAGACCCTGACTATTCGCCCTCCATTTTTCCAATATAGTCATATTATATACTGACTTAGGCCATATTTTGCATTCATTATTATATGCTTCATACTGTAATTATGTAAGATGTACAAAACTGATTTTTTTTCTTTCCTGCATATTTTCTGGTTTCCCAGGAGTTAACACCTGTCTACCAATAGTTCAACACCAAATTCTAGCCAATTTTTAAAGCTTCCTCTTCCAAATGTCCAGATGTACCAGGTATTATAGCATAATGATCATTCTGGAGAAGTCTTTCTGGAAGTTTTGTCTCCTGGCCACTCCAGGCTAATGGCCCTCCCCTGATTCACAGCTGCCATCCTGAGCTCTTCCATGTCCATCACCTTGGAGCGGTCCTTACCCTCTCCAGGGTGATGAACATCTTCCTCTATCTTATTTACCTCTTGTTTTGATGGAACACCTACCTCTTCCAGGCATTTCCTATGGTCTTATAGTCAAGTTTTTGAGACTTTCCAGACCCAGTTCATCTACCCTCAATGTCTTCATCCCTACCTCAATTTTGTTTGGCTGTGACATACTTCCTGAATAATATCATTTCCTTTCCAAATTCTAAAGGCATTGCTCCACTGTCTCCTAGCTTCCAGTGTTGCTGTTTAGATGTCTGAAACCCTCTGAGTCCTGATTTCTATTTGTGACATGTTTTCTCAGAGTCTAATATTCTGAAATTTCACATCCATGTGTAGTGGAATGAGTCCATTTTTATGATGGGCACTTGGTGGGATCTTTCCATTTGGAACCTTATGTTCTTTGGTTCAGGGAAATTTTCTTGAAATAATTCATTTAGTGCTCCTCTCCCTTTTCCTCTGGAGCTCCAAGTATGTGGATGGAACCTCTTGAGCTTTTTCTTTCCTCTTTTATTTGCATCTCTTCACCTTTTCTTACTCTACTTTCCAGGAATATCACCTTATAGGTTTTTTTGTTTCTGCTTTCTGTTTTTAATTTTCAAGAGCTCTTTTTATTCTCCACATAGTGTTTCTAGGACATCTGTTCTTATTTCAGGACATTATCTCCTTTTTTCAAAGTTTGTTCTTTCTTGTTTGTTCTGGCCTCTGTCATCTATGTTTGAGACTTCTCATAGACATTTCAGCTTCGAATTAGGAATGCAGAATTAAAAACTGACCAGAATCTCTGAAAATGAGGTGGGCTTGTTATCTAGAGCTTTACTACAGGATAATCTGGCCTGACCATTAACTTGAAAATTTTCAAGTTCCCTTCTTCAGCGGATGTCTCCCCAACTCCTGCTTTGTGTAAAGGCCTAACTATCACAATCCTAGGAGCCAAGTAAGTAAAATTCTGGAAAGGGATGAGGAATATCTCGAAATCTACCATGTATATGTTTAATTAGCATGCATGTTAAATTAATATGTTCTGTTATCTGCTATCTGTGATGAAACCCTACTCTCAAGAATGCCTTGGGTCCCCACATTCAGAGATCCTCTGGTTTGGCCTTTCTGAAGAAGAAATCTCTAGCCTTTTTCCAGAGTGAAGGAGGAGGAGTCACCAAGCTATATGGAGTAATGGCAGGCTCTTGAGGTCTCACAGTTTCCAGAAGGACTTGTGCCACCACCTGCCAGGCTTTGGCAAAATTATGTAGTGTAAATCAGATTGGTTCTCAGCTTTCCCTCCTGTTGGTTCAGGGTTCAATTTTCCTCATCTACTTTCCATCTTGCAAAAAAAAAAATCCATCACTCACATGAAAAGATTCTTAACACCATTGGTCATTAGGGAAATGCGAATCAAAACCACAAGGAGATGCCACTTCATACCTAATAGAATGGCTATAATTTTTAATATATAAAATAGAAAGGGTTGGTGAAGACATAGAGAAATAGCATCCTTGTACATCACTGGTAGGAATGTAAAATGGTGCAACTACTGTGGAAAACAATGTGAGAGTTCCTCAATAAACTAAACATATAATTATCATAATACTCTCCCCAACTTCACGTTTAGGTACACATCCAAAAAACTGAAAACAGGTGTTCAAACAAAAGTGTGTACAAGAATGTTCATAGCAGCATAATTCATAAGAGCCAAAATGTTTAAACAACCCAAAGATCCATCATATGATGAATGGATAAACAAACTGTGGTATATCCATACAATGAAATATTATTCAGTCACAAAAAGGGTTAAAGTACCAATATATGCTACAGCATGGATGAATCTTAAAAACGTTATTCCAAATGAAGAAGCAAGACACCAAAGATCACATATTTATGGCTCCATTTATGTGAAATATCCAGAGTGGGCAAATTCATAGAGAGAGTAGATTAGTAGTTTCCAGGGGCTGAGAAAAGGGGAGAATAGGGCACATTTATTAATGGGTATGAAGTTTCCTTTGCACGTGATGATAATGTTCTGGAACTAGATGGACATGGTGGTTGTATAACATTACAAATGTATTAAATGCAACTCGATTGTATACTTTAAAATTATTAAAATGGTAAAGTTCTGTTGTGTGTATTTTTATCACAATTTTTAAAAATCTTTTGCTGGTGCCTCCACCATTATAATCTCCACATTCTTTAACTTTGTGCCTTTCTAAATCTTTTTTGTCCCTTTAAAATGGGCTTCAGGGAAAAACAAAAGGTTCATGGGTTCCATCTGCCATTTTCACCCAGAAATGCAGCTATACTTTGTTTAAAATATGAAATCAACAAGTATTTAAAAGGGTGATGGAAAACACAAAGCATTGTAAAGCTGGATCCTACCTTCTAGGAGTTTACAATGTAAACTACACTATCCAATAAATTATTGTGCCCAAAACATCTCAAATAATATGTGCCATAGAAATAAAAGAAAAGGGTTGTAGCTGTGGATATCATAAAAGGCTTTGCAAGGAGCACTAAGTTGAAGCTGGGTAAGAAATAACCTGAAAAAGACTTTCCTAGTAACTGCATCAGAAATGAGATAAACAAAGGAAAACACAAATATGTTTAGGGTATGACTAGAAAACCAGCTGGGCCAGTTTGTAATGAACTATATTACAGGGAAAAAGTGGTCCAGGGACAGACTATGAAGAGCTTATTTGCTTATATGACTATATGACCTTAAAAAAAAAACTCGCAAGATACATAACAAGTCAGTTTAAGTTGTCAACCATTCAGACCCTTCATACTGGATGTAACCTGAGGCTTTTCCATTTTCAGCTCTAGAAGAAGATAAATGCCCTAGATCATCATAAAACACATTCTGCAAACTACTGCAGAATTTTAGTACCCCTGGCTGGGGGTATGACAGACATGGGCTCACATACCTTCCCAGACTTCCACACAAAAGGCACTCATGTCTTGTCCATCGTTCTGATACAGCCCTGGAGGTGGGAGCAAATAATGACTGCTGACTGGTAACCAAATGGACTCTAAAATGATCTCTGTCCCTCCTAATTAAAGGGAAGTATCAGAGAATCAGAGTGTGAATGCTACAAACCATGGGTGGTCTGCAGATTTGTCAGCACACCTAGAAGGAAGGTAAAAGCTTCACCCAATGTATTCAACTACACGAGTCAATAAATTCTATATATAGCTTTTGCAAATTTATGTTGGATTTTAGCCACTTGCACCTAAAAGGGTCCTGATTAATACTTACCACTACTAAGCCCCAACACATAGGGCTCAATAATCTTATATTTAAAAACTCTAGTTCCCATTAAATCAGCTAGGCTGTAAGTTCTTAAAGGTCTTTATGTCTCCTCCCAATAATTTGTACATCTCAAGTATTTAACAAATGCTGATGGATCAATGGATCAAATGGATCGATAGATCAATGGATCAATGGATCAATCGATGGATAGAATGAAATTTTTAAAGGAAGACAGAAAAAACATACAAAAACAAAAAAGACTAAAGTTTCTGCCTAATTTCTTACTAATTCATCTATTCTTTCTGTTCTAAATTCCTTGGAATAAAATTTCCAATGGTCTTCATCTAAATACAGAGGCCTGCCTGACCTGTGGTGGCGCAGTGGATAAAAGCATCGACCTGGAAATGCTGAGCTCACCGGTTCGAAACCCTGGGCTTGCCTGGTCAAGGCACATATGGGAGTTGATGCTTCCAGCTCCTCCCCCCTTCTCTCTCTCCTCTCTCTCTCCCTCTCTGTCTCTCTCTCTCCCTTTCTCTCTCCTCTCTATAATGAATAAAAAAAAAATTTTTTTTAAATAAATAAATAAATACAGAGGCCTCAGCTGCAAGGGAAAAGCCACACAGAGAAGTCCATTAATCTATACCAATTTCCCATTTCCTATGATACTGGGAGAGCAGAAAAAAAGGATAAAGCAATATCTAATGTTTTGAGAGTCTCTATACAGGCCACCACATTAAGTGCTGTAAGTCTTCTCACACAGGGTCCTGAATTACAGGTATTTAGTTGCCAAAGAAAAGCTAAAAATCTTGCCCAAGGTCATAAAATTAGAGAAAAGAGACTCAAACTTGTAATATTTCTGTCTCCACAATCACAACTTAAGGTCAGTTACATAAATGAATAAAAGCTTACATGATTTGAATTTAGGGTCCCCCCGCAAAGACCAGTCTCCATAAAAATGTCTCTTTCCCCAAGGCTAGAAATTCTATTATAAATTTGTTCTTTAGACTGCTATGGCCCAGACGCCTCATTCATAATCTTGCTAATAATAATTTACATTTGCATTAACCCTTCATTAGTCATGAGTCACTTTCATATAAATTCTTTTGTTTGACCTGCACAGCAACCACATGAAGCTGGTATGTTTATCCCTCTACTGCAGATGAGAAAACCAAGGCCCGGAGAAGTAAATAGGCCTATCCAAAGCAAAGTCCTTTACTGCGGGCACCCTGGTCTTCCAACTCTAGGTTTTCAGATGCTTTTAATTATATGCACATTTTAAACTGGAATGAGGGCTGACCTTAGACACAAGGACATCAGTACCCCAGGAAGGGGCAGATAGAAGGAATGCTGGGAAAAGGAAGGCAGAGAGCAAGGAGGCTAGAGGCTAATTCTGCCATCACCAACCTGACCTGGACTTGAAACTGGACAAGGTGCCCAAGTGTTATTACTAGAGTGTCCACATATCCCAGCCTGGGACAGTCCTGGATTATGCCTGTTTCCCCACAGTAATGATTCATAGCTCCATTTTTTGTTTTCACAGTGTCCCAGTTTGGACAATAAATTATATGACCACTTCAGTTGTTTACCACCACAGGTAGAGTTTGAGGGGTGGTCCCCATATCACAGTTTCTGTACAGCTCCCAGCTATGTGTGTTTCAAGTACAACTGAATCCTCTTTTTTCCCATTTTATATGAAAATAATTAAATGATTACAACAGTTCACACAGAGGGCCCTGGGCAGCGGAACCGGGCACTCCATTGTTCAAGCTCTTTTTCTCCCACAGTAATTACTGGTTGCTCAGCACCAACACCCTCATAAGCCACCATGTAATTACAGGAAGGCCTGAAAGAAGGATGCCTTCCATGTGACACAGCCTTTTCCAGGAGAACACGTGTGTATACACGCTCATGCGCCTGTTCTCACAGGCTCTCCACCCAGGGAGAGCCAGTAGTGCAGTAATAGCATATATGTAGATAGCACTTTATAGTTTATGAAGCTATTTTACCCATGTTACCCCGTTTGCTTTCCAACACTCTCGTGAAGAAAGAGGGCAAGCAGTATAAGCTGCCATTTATGAGTAATGAGACAAAAGTTCAAAGAAGGGAAGTGAGTGCCTATGCTTGCACTACTGAGAGGAGGCAAAGTTGGGACAAGAATGCACATCTTCTGGCTAATCAGATGCCCTCTGCACCAACCACATGCACCCAAGCACCTGTGCTCAGCTCACAGACACCTTCCACTGTGGGGAGGCCTAAGGGAAAACCCTCCAGCCTCCACTCCTGGTAACACTTCCAGGACCTGAGATCATTCACTCAGCTGGACCTGCCCCAGAACTTCAGCCTTCTCTCCCCTCTTCCACAGACGTTTTTTGGCTTCATTTCAATTCAATCAGTGTTTAGCAAGCAACTCCTCTATGGTCAGCCCCAAGGTAATATAGAACTTGGCCTCTGCCCTCACAGCACCAACAATCCCATGTTGGCAAAGAAACAAGGGGGGCCTGGCACTCACGAGCTACAAGCACCCAGGTTTCCTACCAAGCATGAGCTAGGTGACTCTGACAATTTGTTCACCTCTTTGTGTTTCACTTCCCTTCTCTTTAAAATAAAGAGGGTAAACTAAGTTAGAGGTTGCAATCTGTTGGCTAGGAGGCTGCAGGATGTCTAGAATTAGCCTACATGGCATTTTTATATCCTTTTTTTAATCCTTCTACATTACCCCTGATATTCCTAATTGTCTTTCATGAAACCCATTTGCTCTTTCCTGGTCTCTGTATGGAGGCTTTTGAATCTCCAATCCCTAAACCAGATAACCAGTAAGGCCCTGCCAGTCCAACACTGTGCGTTGGAGAGATGATAGGCTCTCCTTTCACAGGGTCACACACATCTGTATATCTTCTTTGGTGAAGTGTCTGTTAAAGTCTTTGGCACATTTTTAATTGAGTTGTCTCATTGTTGAGTGTTAAGGGTTCTTGGTACATTATGGATGACAATCTTTTATCAGATGTCTTTTGCATATATTTTTTCTCATTCAGTGACTTGTCTTCTCATTCTATTGACATTGTCTTTTGCAGAGAAGTTTTTAATTTTAATGAAGTCCAGCTTCTGAATTATTTCTTTCACAGATCATGTCTTTGGTTCTGTATCTACAAATTCATCACCATACCCCAGATCATCTAGGTTTTCTCCTTCCAGGAATATTATAGTTTTGCAGTTTACACTTAGGTCTATGATCCACTCTGACTTTATTTCTGTGAAGGGTGTAAGGTCTATATTCAGTTTTGTAGATGTCCAGTTGTTCTAGAAGCATTTGTTGAAAAGGCTATCTTTGCTCTACTATATCATCTTTGATCCTTTCTCAAAGATCAGAATATTCATGATCTGGGCTTATTTCTGGGTTCTACTCTGTTCCATTGACCTTTCTTTGGTCAATATAACACTGTCTTGGTTACTGTAACTTTATAATAAGTTTTGAGGTTGGGTAGTGTCAGTGCTCCAACTTTGCTCTTTTCCTTAAATATTGTGTTGGATCTTTTGCCTGTCCATGTAAACTTTAGAATCAGTTTTTGACATCCACAAAATAACTTGATGGGGTTTTGATTAGTACTGCATTGAATCTCTAGATCAAGTTGAGAAGAATTGAACATCTTGACAAAATTGAGTCCTCACAATTATATAAATTTCCTCATATAAATCTTGTACATATTTTGTTAGATTAATATCTAAATATTTCATCTGGGGGTACTACTGTAAATGTTATTGTGATTTTAATTTCAAATTCTATTTGTTTGCTGGTTGTACAGTATATAGGAAAGCAATTAACTCTTGTACCTTAACTTTGTTTCCTGAAACCTTGCTATAATCAGTTATTACTTCCAAGAGATTTTTGTCAATTCTTTCAGATTTTCTACATAGATTATTGTGTCATCTGTGAACAAAGACAGTTTTATGTCTTCCTTCCCAATCTGCTTATCTTTTATTTTCTTTTCCTAATTGATTAGCTTTCAAAATAACATAAAAAATCAGAGGTAATAGGGGACATCCTTTGTCTTTTTCCTGATCTTAATAGGAAAGCTTTGAGTTTCTTACCATTAAGTACAATGTTACCTATAGGGGTTTTTTGTAGATATTCTTTATCAAGTTGAGGAAGTTCCCCTATATTCCTAGTTTACAGAGGTTTTTTTGTTTGTTTGTTTGTTTGTTTTTATCATGAATGGTGTTAGATTTTGTCACATGTTTTTTCCACATCTATTGATAAGATTTTTCTTCTTTAGCCTACTAGATGGGGTGGATTACATCAATTGACTTTCAAATGTTAAACCAGCCTTGCAAATCTGGAATAAATTCTACTTGGTTGTAGTGTATAATTCTTTGTATACATCATTGGGTTCAATTTGCTAATATTTTGCTGAGGACTTTTACATCTGTGTTCATAAGAGATATTGGTTTATAGTTTTCTTATAAGATTTTTGTCTGATTTTGGTAATAGGATAATGCTGGTCTCATGTAAGAGAAACTATTCCCCCTACCCTACTTCTGTCTTCTGAAAGAGATTATAAAGAATTAGTATTTCTTCCTTAAATGTTTGGTAGAATTCACCATATGGGCCTGGTACTTTCTATTTGGGAATATTATTAGTTGTTGATATAATTTACTTAATAGATACAGACCTATTCAGATTATCAATTTCCTGTATGAATTTTGGCAGATTGTGTCTTTCAAGGAATTGGTCCATTTCATATAGGTTACCAAATTTGTGGGCACCAAGTTCTTCATAGTATTCTTTTATTATCCTTTAAAAAGTCCATGGGATCTCTAGAGATATCCCTTTTTTATTTCTGATATTAGTGATTTGTGTCCTCTTTCTTTTTATATTAGCCTGGCTAAAGGCATCTTGATTTTATTAATTTTTTCCAAAGAACCAACTTTTGACTTAATTGATTTTCTCTATTGATTTCCTGTTTTCAATTTTTTTTAATGTCTGCTCTAATATTCAGTATGTCTTTCCTTCTATTTACTTCAAATTTAATTTGCTCTTCTTTTTCTGGTTTCCTAAAGTAAAGCTTAGATTATTGATTTTAGTTCTTTCTTTACTAATAAATGCATTCACTGCTATGAATTTCCCTCTAAGCACTACTTTTGCTGCATTCCACAAATTTTGATAAGTTGTACTTTCATTATTATTTAATTCAAACTATTTTTAAATGTCTCGAGATTTCTTTTTTTATAGTAATTTAGGAGTAGTTTAATATCCAAGTATTTGGGGATATGTCAGATACCTTTCTGTTACTTGTTTCTAGTTTAATTCTATTATGACTTAACAGCAGACATTTTGTGATTTCTATCCTTTTAAATTTTTTAAGATGTGTTTTATGGTTCAGAGTGTTATCTGTTTTGGTGAAATGTTCCATGTGCACTTGAGAAGAATATGTATTCTGTTGGTGTTGGATGAAGTAGTTCACAGATTACAGATATCTATTCTATCTGATTGATTGCTGGGGTTGTTGAGTTCAACTACGTCCTTATATATTTTCTGTGTACTGGATCTGTCCACTTCTTTTTTTCTTTTTAATTATTTTTTTGGATCTGTCCATTTCTTATACAAGAGTGTTAAAGTCTCCAACTGTAACAGCAGACTCATCTATTTCTCCTGTAATGCTATAAGTATTTTGATATTTGACTCACATATTTTGGTGCTGTTGTTAGATACATACACATTAAGGACTGTATTGTCTTCTTGAAGAATTGATCCCTTTATCACTATATACTGCCCCTCCTTATCCCTGAAAACTTTTATTTCTTTTCACTCCTTACTCTGAAGTCTTTGCCTGTGATTAATGTAGCTATTTCTGCTTTCTTTCAATTAGTGTTAGCTTGGTATATCTTTCTCCATCCATTTATTTTTCATCTATATGTGTCTTTATATTTAAAGTGGGTTTCCTTTAGACAACATGTAATTCAGTCTTGCTTCATGATCCACTCAGACAATATGGTTTTTATCAGAGCATTTAGACCACTGACATTCAAAATGATTATTGATGTAGTCAAATTAATATCTACCATATCTGTTAGTGTTTTCTATTTGTTGTCCTTGTTCTTTGTTCCTATTTTTGTCTTCAATTCTTTTTCTATGTTTTGTGGTTTACTTGAGCATTTGTTTGATTCCATTTGCTCTTCTTTCTTAGTACATCAGTTATACTTCTTGTTTTTCTGTTTTTTGTAGTTGCCCTAGAATTTGCAATATACATTTATAACTAATCCAAGCCCACTTTCAAATAACACTATACCACTTCACAAGTAGTAAAAGTAGTTTATAATAACAAAATAACTCTAATTCCTCCCTTCGATTCCTAGCATCATTGCTGTCATTTCACTTATATACAAGCATATACAAATATATATATAGATGCATATATAATACAGTGTTGCTGTTATTTTGACCAAACTATTATTTGTTAGATCAAATAAGAATAAATAAATAAAAGCTTTTTATTTTACCTTCACTTATTTCTTTAAGCTCATGTCACAGAGAGCATGCAAACAGAAAATTTTACTTCTTCCTTTCTGGTTTGGATACCTTTTATATCTTTTCTTTGCTAAGTGCCCTGGGAAGGATTTCCAGTCCTAAGTTGAACAGAAGTAGTGAGAGTGGACATCCTTGTCTTGTTTCTGATCTTCAAGGGAATGCTTTCAATGTTTCACTGTGGAATATGATGTTAGATGTGGGCTTGTCATATATAGCCTTTATAATGTTTAGGTATGTCAGTCTCTCTAATTTGGGGGACAGCATTTTGCCATGTGACCTCACTTCTCTTACAGATCTAAGTAGAATCATTGAGTTTTCCATTTGTTCAGCTTTTTACTTATTGTTAGTATGTAGTGGACTTCCAAGTTTATTGCATGCTAGACAAGAAAGCTGAAGTCTTTCTTTTTTCTTAATTGAAGTAAACTTCACATTTTATAAAATTAACTCTTTTAAAGTTAATTCAGTAGCTTTTAGTACATCCACAATGTTGTGCAAACATCACTCCTATCTAGTTCCAAAACACTTTCATCATCTTAAAAGGAAAACATACTGATAAGACAATCACTCTCTCTCCTGTCCCAACCCCTGGCAACTACTAATGTACTTTCTGTCTCTGTGGATTTACCTGTTCTGGATATTTCATATAAATGGAATATAAAATATGTGACCTTTTGTACATAGCTTCTTCCACTGAGCATATCTCTTTAAGGCTCGTCTGTGTTGCAGCATAGATCAGTGCTTTGTTCCTTTTAGAGCTGAGTTTTGTAGATATACCACATGTTGCTTATTTATTCAGTGGATGGACTTGCTTTACTTTTTTCTGATATCAAGAGCAGAAATTTTAAAGTTTCCTCAGAGATGGCCCATCACCCTCACCAGAACCCCTCTCAGGCCCAGCCACTCTGGTCCCCTACACATTCTGAACAGACACCAGAAAGGACCATCTGCTCCCACCCTTCCAGATGAGGACATTGATCTTTCCCCATAGTAGAGACATCATGACATACAACAGTATTTGGAAACTGACATTTTGGAGAGTGATTGTTAGGTATATTAATAAAAATTTTAAAAAGCAACATGGGGTATATGCATGACCCCATAGACGCTGGCTTGAGCCCAAAGGTCACTGGCTTAAAGCCCAAGGTCGCTGGCTTGAGCCCAAGGTCACTGGCATGAGCAAGGGGTCACTCACTCTGCTGTAGTCCCCCGGTCAAGGCACATATGAGAAAGCAATCAATAAAAAACTAAGGAGACTAAGGAGCCACAACAAAGAATTGATGCATCTCATCTTGCTCCCTTCTGGTCTGTCTCTATCTGTCCCTCTCTGTGTATCACCCTCTATCTCTGTCACACACAAAGAAAAAAAAAAGGAGGAGGAGAAGTCAAAAAAGTGATAGAATCTTCTCTTGGGACCCAAGAACAAGAAAGGGGAAATAAAGGTAAAAGGAGGTTGACTGTTGCCTTTAAATCAATTGAACCATGGGCAGGAATAAAGCTAAATTGTATAGTTTATGTTTTGGAGAACAAAGGAAAACCTCCTAAAACAAGATTAAATTATTACTCTTTAATTATAACAAAAGTTAGGGTGATTCCAGAAGTTCAAGAAGGCTCTTGAGAAACTACTAAGAGAAACAGGTCCACTTTAATCAGCTGATGTCTTCTTGCCCTTTGTTATCGGCAAAATAATGCCACCACATGTCCACATCCTAATCCTTAGAACCTGTGAATGTTCCTTACATGGTAAAGAGGACTTGCTGGTATGATTAAATTAATGGTCTTGCCATGAGGAGATTATCATAGATTATCCAGATGGGCACAATATAAGGGTCCTTTATAAGTGGAAGTACAAGGATCAGAGTAGGAGAAGAGATATAAAAACAGAAGCAGGCCCTGGCCGGTTGGCTCAGTGGTAGAGCGTCAGCCTGGCGTGTGGAAGTCCCGGGTTTGATTCCTGGCCAGGGCACACAGGAGAGGCGCCCATCTGCTTCTCCACCCCTCCCCCTCTCCTTCCTCTCTGTCTCTCTCTTCCCCTCCCACAGCCAAGGCTCCATTGGAGCAAAGATGGCCTGGGCGCTGGGGATGGCTCCTTGGCCTCTGACCCAGGCGCTAGAGTGGCTCTGGTCGTAACAGAGCGACACCCTGGAGGGGCAGAGCATCGCCCCCTGGTGGGCAAAGCCTCGCCCCTGGTGGGCGTGCCGGGTGGATCCCAGTCGGGCGCATGCGGGAGTCTGTCTGACTGTCTCTCCCCGTTTCCGGCTTCAGAAAAATACAAAAAAAAAAACCCCACAAGAAACCAGAAGCAGAGTTCAGAGCAATGCAAGGCCACAAGCCAAGGAATGTGGGCAACCCTAGAAGCTGAAAAGATAAGAAAACAGATTCTCTTCTAGAGCTTCTAGAAGGAACACAGCCCTGCTGACACCTGGATTTTAGTTCAGGAAGACCCACTTTGGACTATCAACCTCCAAACTACAAGATAATAAGCTTGTGTTGTTTTAAGTCACTAAGGTTGTGGTAATGTTACACCAGCAACAGTAAACTAACATGCCCATCTACACTGCTCACAAAAATTAGGGGATATTTTATTACTTCATATACATTTGGAAATATCCCCTAATTCTGTGAGCAGTATAAAATGCTCAGTTTACCAACCAGCCATCAACACATAGACAGGCATTCGGCTAACTTTCACCACGGGGAAGACATTTGTATTGTGACAAAAAACAGGGTGTCTGTATGTAAGAAAGCCATGAAATCATCATGTTGTAACCTTAAAATCACACAACATTATATGTCAATTATAGCTCAATAAATCTGGGGGAAAGAAAAGAAAGGAAAAGAAGTCAGCACACATACGAGAGAAAGATTGAGAAGGAAAGACAACACACATAAGAGCACGTGGAGTGAGAAGAAAAATTAACCCTGAAGTTTCTTATACTGGAATAAGGTTTAAAAAAAAAAGGCTTAAGGATCACAAATATTTCACATCTGCCATAAAACATTTCACAGTACCTTCAAATTGGATGGGCCCTAGTGAAAAGCTTTAACAAGCAACTACCCCATGTGGTAAAACTCAGATAATGAACTTGCTATTCTCTTAAGTTTCCAGTTAAATGAATCTGATTCTCTCTACAGGAAGGCAGGAAGGGAATCAAACTCCCTCAACCAAGAAAACACCCTTTTCACATAACAACTGATATGGTAAAGATAAAACTTGGCTATGTAATAGCCTCACTCTTATTGCAAACCATCTGTCAAATTTTGTTTAACAAGTAGGGTAAATTCAAAAGAAATAAATAACAGTTTTCTGCAAACCCTCATGTCCACACAGGTATACTTGAAATGAGCTATGCTTGACATAAAGCACACACACACACTTAGTTTCTCAATTTCCTGGCAATGCTCTCTTGCTTAAATACACAACCATCAAGCACAGAGAGAAATGCAAATCCCTCCCCCCCTCCCTCCCATGTTGTTCCTCTGGGAACTCAGACTCAAACCAGTTCTGCTCCTTCCCAGCTGCCAGTTCCCAAGAACCCTCACAACTCGCCCTCGCAACTGTAGTCCTCCTAAAACAAACAGCACATAAATCAGCAACAAAGACTAACGCAACTTCAAACCAGCCCGTTCCAACATTAATAGTGCCTTTGTTGTCAATAAACTTATATTTGACTTCTCCTATTTTTATGTGTATTTTATTTATAAGTTACTAATGCTTTTCCTGGAGCAAAATGGTCAAAATCATAGTCTGCACTGAGCCATACTCCATCAGCTAGAAAAGGGAAAAAAATACAGTTCAAATTGAGTCAAGGAGAGAGAACTATTAGCTGTGAATATACAGGCATTCCCCAATTCTGCTTGATCTCCAGTATCCACACTTTCAAGCCTGCATACCAGAAGGAAGCCAGTACTGTGTAGACTTCATGCCATGGTCAATCAGACAGATGGAACACGGAAGTCACAGTTGTGAGGGGCCATTTTATCTGGCTGTACCTATTCTGCAGAAACAATAGTTTTGATGTACTTGTCCAAACTGTTGGAAGTGTAGAGGTGGTAGTGGGGTAGTTTTATACTGTGAGAAACTACTATAAACCCTGTATTGGACACAACCCTCCAGCCCTTCAGGACTGCAAGGAACTTCCAGAACCAGCCATTTTCTCTTTCCCAAACTCCAGAGGAAGCTAGGATTTGGTGCTTGTGGGAAGACATGGAATAGTGAGCTGTGTGCAGAGAAAAGCAGAAGAGGAAGAAGCCAGGATTTAACATGAAGTTCCACTTCTTTCTTGGCCCAGAAATCAAAAGACCCAGTACTCTCCTGTAGGGAACTCTCAATCTAACGGGTTTGGAAGATGAAAGCCTCATATGAAGGGAACAGAGGAAAATGATGATAATTCAAGTGTCTTGAACCATCTGGCTTAAAAGAGGCTTTCTCCTCTGATCCCTGGTTCAGTTGTTCAAAGCAAGGGTTAATTTTACAGAACTTGGGAGATGGTGACAACTATATATGGAAGGGTAACATCTGTCATCCTGGGATGCAGAGATCAATCTCTGAAATGCCAAGGCCTTCCCCGAGCTGGCCCAATTTAAAAATAGATGCACAGAGTCTCACCTTCCAAATATCACGGGCTCACAGCAGGAAGAGCAGGAAGGCACCTAAGAGATTGTTTTGTCCAACCCTTCATTAAACACTACAGAAACAGTGGCTCACAGTCCCACACACACTGAGGGGCAAAGTGAAACCAGAATCCTGGTTTCCTCACTCCTTTGTATTTATCTTCAATCCATAGGTGGGACTCCTCCAGAAGTGGACACAACAGGTGTGAGTGCGGGAGCAGTGGGTGCAGTGGAAGCAGGGAAGGAGAAGGGGGTCTGCTACAATGTGATGGCCTTCTTGTTTTCTTCCAAGGATCCAGCTAAGAAATGAGTAGGTAAAACTCAGACCAGTGGCCTGGCCTTTTGGGGATGTACAGGGCTATATTGGAGGAGGAGGATCTTCCCTCCAGGCTGGTCCTATCCTTCCTGGGCTTGCTCAGCTCCTCACCCTGCCTTCTCGCTACCTCCACAGCCAACATCTCCACCTCTTCCAACCTTGCCATCAGACCAGCTTCCTCCTTCCCCACAGGAATTGTCACCACAGCCAATTCAGTTAGCCAAGACGGTGAACTCAAAATAAGGAGAACCAGTGTCTATGGGCACAGAGGGTTTTGGCTTGAAGCAGGTTGATTTTGCCTATCCAAATCACCTTTTAGAATACAGTTCAAATCCCACTCCTTCCTCTAAGAAGCTCCTCTCATATCCTCTGTGTTTAGACATCTTGGATCACCCCACTCTCTCCTAGTGCTCTGAAGTAATCATAACAGCTAATATGTCAGAAACAAGTTTTAGTCCAAAACTATATAAGATGCAGGGCCCCTTCTCGGGGACCTACTAGCATTCATACTTTTCTTCACCTCTGACTCTCCTCTCCCCTGAGCCCAGGAAATCTTTCCCTAGTATGCAGAGTCAGCCAGTTCTATCATTGTGCATTCTTCCAAAACTTTTCTCTTAAACTTGGCCCTAAACCTTGAAATCAAAAGCCAGTATCAGACTCTCCTCTTCTATCTTCTGCCAGATCTTCATTGTGGAAGAAAGGAAACATCAGAAACCCAAGCAAACAGGAAAGGCAAGGGATACAAAAAAAAACATAGATGGAAAAAAAAAAAAGCTCAGTGACAACCATATAGGATGTGACACAAACATTTACTGAATACCTCTTCCATGCCAGGGAGTCTGCCGGGCATTCTCACTTCTTTTCTGTCATTTGAGCTCAGAACAACCCTGTCTTCCTGTTACGGTGGAAAAAACAGACTTCCTCTGAGCCACAGGTCCATGTGCTCTCTGCCTCAGACAGGTGTACAGGCCTCCAGACTGGGCTGAGAGCTCATTCTTACACAGAGTAGTAAAGCAGAGTTTGAACCCCCCCACCTGCTATTTGACTGCCTGTTACTGCTAAGAGCGGTTTCCTCATCTGCATATGGTAATAAGAACCATATAGACACACACACACTTATCCTTCCCTCACTCTCTCAATGAGTTGTTGGATGGTTCAGTAAATTACTACCTACAGACATACTTAGAATTGTACCGGACTCAGGGTGGACCCTTAATCAATGTGAGCCATCATCATCATCATCATCATCATCATCATGTTCCCAGCCAGGGCAGGGCAGGGCACACTGACCATTGCAGCCAACACTGCAAAAAGCACTGGCTTAAGTGGAAATCTTCTCAAGGACAAACATACTCATCTGAGAGGGATGTGTTACAGGGTGACCCAGCACCTAGAGCTTTTTGTCCCCTCAGCTTTGACAAGACAGACACGCCCTGGGACTCCACATTTTCCCTACCCAACTTTCACTTCACACGTGCATTCTTTACTCTTTCTCTGCACCTACGCATGCTTTAAGAATTGCACAGGAGCTCACTTCTGAGAGATTTCAGCCCTGTTTTGCATTCCTGATTTTACTACCAGGCCCCTGAACACAGATGGAATTGAGTCCATAAATACAATTCCCCAATTACCTAAAACTAGAGCTATAACTTGTGGATGGGCATCCCACTCCTGAGCTTTTCGAGTGGACACCAGGAAAGTAAACAGCCCTTGGAGCTTATCTGTTTGCCTCATTTCCTACTATTCAGAAATACAAAAGTTGTTAGTTCTCTCAGCTTTTAAGAGTTCAGATACTTGTTTTTACCTTGTAATACAAACACCTAATCATGCTAAAAAATATATGTGGTATTTATTTTAGATTAAGGTGATCTAAAACACAAATATTAGCTGGCAGATAAAGTAAAACAAAGTTAATGTGCCAATCTCTTTTTAATATTTTATTTATGTCCATGGTAAAATCATGCATGCTTTTTGGCTTGGTGAATGAGAAGAAGCAAGAACAAAAGTGTAGTTTCTGGACAGCAGGAAAAGAAGGGACAAGCCCACACATTCAGAACAGAACGTGGGGAGAAAAGACAAGACTAAGTGGTTATAGGAAACTGTCCACAGTACAAAGCCCAATCCTTCTGCAATTCTCATCATAAAAATTCATAGGCTTCTACCATGAAAGTGGGTTTAGAGGCTCACAAATTCAACCCCCTTTACTTTAAAGACAAAAAAGCCAAGGCCAGAAAAATGAAGTGTCTTTGCCCAGAATTTCCTGAACAGAAGAGAAATGAACAGTCAATGAAGATAAGGAAAGTAAGTGGAAACCATGGTTGATCACAAACAGGGATACATGGACACCAACCCCAGCTGTGCCATCAATCACGCTACCTTCTCTGGAAAAAATACAGTGTCAACAGCTAGCAGAGACACCCTGCAGGCTGTCATATTCTGTGACCGTCAGAGACCCCGTCTTCCTGGCTAGTGCTTTCTACACACAACCTTGAAAGTGTGCTGTAGAGCCTGGCCTGTGGTGGCGCAGTGGATAAAGTGCAGACCTGGAACGCTGAGGTCGCTGGTTAAAGCCCCAGGCTTGCCCGGTCAAGGCACATAAAGGAAGCAACTACTACAAGTTGATGTTTCCCACTTCTCCCCCTCCCCTTTCTCTCTCCCGCTTCTTTAAAAATCTAAAAATAAATTTAGTGCTGTATGTAAGAAACACATAATGCACAACTAGACAGAAGCACATTGTGTTAGGAGAAAGCAGAAGAGAATTTTAACTTAGAATAAGTTTTGAGTTTAATATTCACTTTTTTTTCTTCTTTTTTCTTTTTCCTCCTGGTAAAACTGCTTAAGTGTGTTTAACACATGCGCACATGCAAACATACACACACACACACACACACACACACACATGCAAAAGGTCCTACCTCCCTGGCCACTGGGTTTGTGCTCCCAGGCACCATTGTGCCAAGGAAGGGGGACATAAGCCAACAACGGTGGCCGACGAGGGCCAACAAAGAAGAGCCAAGCACTCCCACTGTCACCACCCTAAAACACCTGGTCAAGTCTGATTAATGAGATGAGGACCAGATGCTAAGAAATGTCTGCTAAATTAAAAGAAAAAAGAAAGAGAAAAGGAAAGGAAACCAGAAGCCTGCCTTTAATACAGTGTACTTTGTTATCTGTAATGTCTTTCAACCACAGATAACAGAATCTACCACATAGAATCTAAGATGCATGCCAGGTGAATAAACATCATAAAGACATAATAAAAAGTTCCACCAGTGCCTATAAATTGCTGGGGGACTGTTACAAGGGCAGAACCATAAATTCTTGATGTTTCCCAAATTAGAGGGTACCAACACGTATGCAGATATATTTGTGTGGGTAATTGAGGGCTAAAAATCTTACATTAAACACAGCTACCTCCTTCAAACGCTTTTAGGGGAGCCTCCAACAGGCACACACATACAGCACACACTGTAGGAATTCAATTTGGAAACCATCATCTAAAGCACAGAGGAGAACAGGAAAGTCATATTGCTATAATGCTTAGATTATCAATCATCTTGACAGTTTATTGGCTTTATCACCACACATACCATTAAAATGATGTCTGGCCTAGACTGTCAGGAGCAAACATTAAACAGACCAGGATTAAAAAGCAGATCCCAAACAGCACTCCAGTCAAGTTTCCCTTCCACTCTGAAATTAGTTAGAGCTGACTAAGAAACTGGCGCTAGACTTTGAAGAAATATACAGCCCAAAGGCTGCGAGTCAACTCAGACCTGACGAGCTGATAGGTAATGTCATGTTATGGCAAATCTGACTCTCCTGAGGTTGATTTATCACGTACTCTGTGCAACAGAGTGATTGCTAATGGTGGAAGGGAGAGGAGGAAGAAAAAAAAAACACACCACCGTAACTTGCCTCCTCTTGCAACCAAGAGCTTGCATCAAAAGGGCCAAGCTGGCTCCCTGAAGTGGGGTAGGAATGCTAATAAATTCACACTACTGAGCAAACATATTAACATTACCCCCACACAGGTTATTAAAGTAATTTTACAGATTCAGAAGAACTGAATAGGCAGCGGAAGAGACATTCATAATTCAAGAGCTCTAGACAGCAAAAGAGTTACGAACCCTGTACGTTTTTAAAATGCTTCTGCATGTGTTACTTTGGCAAGGAAATCTCAACACAATTAAAACTATACTAGCACATCAATAGGGCTCAATTGAGAGCTGTGTACCTGCCTTTTACTAGGCCAGGGCTTTATAGATGCCTTAGGAAGAAAGAGGAAATGGGAAATTCACTGCTAATTAAAGGGAACCCTCTGTGCCTAAGGAAAAAAATGGTGGCATTTCTAAAATATATATAAAAGAAACACGTTTTCAAATATCTGCCAAGGGTTTGGCTTTTTCACAGCCCCTAGAACTGTTCTGTGTTTGTTTGGAAGTTACAGAGCCATTCTGTTTGTGATTAATAGTTTGCTTTCCAGTACAAATAAGTCATTAAGGAGGGCGGGGTGGAACGCAGGGAGAACTGAAAGGCTAGGAGCTGGCTCCGAAACAATGCAAGTAAGAAAGTCAGACCACATTTTCCAACTTCTTCACTCCCTTGCTTATTTACCCAAATGGGGTCCCATGCCCTCCCCACCACATGACTCCAGCATGACCCCTTAAGTGAAAACACTCGTTGGGACACCACATTAGAGGTCCTTTTTCTTGTGCCTTTCCCCCAGGTGGGCTTGGGTACTCAGGAACTCAGTTAACTCATCATTCAGAAAAGGCTCTGAAAAATGATGGGACAAAAGTGGCCACAGGGAGTAGAGGAGCTGCCTCCGCAGGGTTCATGTGCTCGCTGGGGTATCCCTAACAACCGGGGTGTCTACCAATGGGTTGTGTCACCATTTTGTGACACTTCAAACAAGCATTGGGTTTCCAAGCAGTGCCCTCTTGTTTTGTTGGTTAGATGATGGGGGACAGGGGGTGACAAAATACTATTTATCCAGGGGAAATCACTCCTTATATGTAGGTGTCACCAGGGAGGAAAAGTGCTGACAGAACACATGGCTTGTACACAGCTGAGCAAACACTGAACTTGACACCTGAATGAGCATCTGGGTTCGGGAACTCAGGAAGACCCACTCATATCCTCAAGCACGCGCACACCCAAGAACATCACAACTCCTTGTACAAGAGCCAGAAGAGAGATAACTAGGGGAAAGGCGGCCAGCATCCACGCTCCTCACACCAGAAACTTCCTCTGCCATCACCTCTGGCTCAGATTTCCAAAGCACTTTCACTATCAGTGAGGAGGAAACCTCCCACAACACATCTTCCTCACCCACCCCAACCAGGAAGCAGACGGAATCTCCACTTCCACGCCCCAAGACATCAAGGCACCAAGTGCTCCAAGGGGAGATATGGAGCAATCAGTCAGTTTGAAATAATTCGTTAAGGTCATTGGGCACAAGCCAAGGGACCATCATGGTGTTAAGCTCTGTCAGGGCCAGATGGGACTCCCAAGAGCACATCTGTATCTCCACCGAGCCTAAACCAACCCAGCTAAGAGACATGACTGGCTTATCCCCAAGTAGATAGAGAGTTTTTGCTCTTTCCCCATCCCCTGAGCTTCTGTAGGGCAGGGACCAGGTCTCATTGCTCTGTGGTAAGACAAACCAAGAAACAGCAGATATGAATGAAAAAAAAAAAAGAATGATTTTTTTTTAAATCAAACACAAGCAAAAAGTGAAAAAGCAGAACTATTAGTTGGCTTGGAAATCCCAGCTTCCCTGCCAATTCAGGGCCTTCTTTCACCCAGAGACTGAAAGAAATTAGACAGTGGAGCAGCAGGAAGCTGAATGAATGTGTTCTCTTTCTCTAAGTCCCCCTAGCACACTCTACTCCTGCCCGTCACACGTTCATAGTGCCATAGCCATGCTGTACTGAGTGCCTGTGTTTAGGGCCACCTCAGCAGGAGGGCAAGGCAGGATTAGTAGTACTGAGAAATGAGAAAACTAAGGTTTACTTTAGGTTCTTCCAGTTATATTTCATTGCCTTCTATCAGGAAAAGAGCTCCAAAAGATTCCAAGGGTCACCCAAACACTAAGCTCACTGGGGTTTTTCTTATCGTGAAAAATAATGAGGCTTAAAGGTTCTGTGCTTGTGTTTTAAGAATGGTAGGGAGAGAAGTGAGTCAGCCCATAGTAGACTCTTAATAAACACATGTTGAACTGAACTGACACACAATAGTGATTTGAAGAGTTAAATCATTCAGCATGAGTTAAACAGAAAAGACAAGCCATTGGTGTGAGAACTGTTGTTATTACACAGTGCAGTGATAGAAATGATGAGCGTTAGAGTGGGAGCAGCTGGACTGGGAGTGGCAGGGACAGCTTTATGGAGCTCTAAAAATGAGCTGGTTCTTGAAGCATGGGCGGGGAGAGAGAAGGGCATTCCAGATAGGAAGAATATGGGGGTATAGAGGATACAGCAAGGGTCAAGGGGTGAGTTGAGGGAGTTAAGACAGGATAGGAAAGAAACCATGAGGATCCCAGGCAGAGCATGAAATAATCTTAACACTCACTCCTGATCTTCTCCTGCCAACCGGTCCACCTCTGGTGTTTTCTGTTTTATAACTGCACCACTGTGGCAGAGGTGGCTGGCTGTCCCCTCATAATCTACAGCTATTTGTGGTTACATAACTAAGTTGTGACCCATAGGATGTGAGCAAGTTCTGCATAGTGACTGAAGGAAAGAAACACGTTCAGAATATAGACATAGTGGTAAACCAGCCAGAACCATGTGATAAGGACAACAGTCTAGAAACGGCAGTAGCACAAACAAGAATTCTAGGCGTACAAAGTCACAGAGCAACCGGACCAGCCCTGTGCTGGTATCACTCAGACCGATGTGAAAAAGCAATTTGTTTCCATCTCGTTTAGCCATTTTGAGTCTTGTTGGGTATTTTTCTCTTTTTTTAAGACTTTACTTATTGATTTAGAGAAGGTAACAGGGTAGACAGGGGGAGCTGAAAGCATCAAATCTGTGGTAGTTGCTTCTTGCACGTGCCTTGATCAGGCAAGCCTGGGGTCTCGAACCAGTGACCTCAGCATACCAGGTCGAGGCTTTATCCACTGTGGCACCACAAATCAAGTGCCACTTTGAGTCTTGTTATAACTTAAACCTGTAGCATAACTAAAACAACAACCATTATTCATCCAGTTTCTAAGCCAGGCATTTAGGTGGCATCCTCATAACCTCTCTCTCCTAGTTATTCTGATGCTAATTAGTATCTACCACTCAGATGTTTTATTCCATCTCATGGCAACAGGCAAGTATGTGATCTACTTACATCTACTCTGACCTCCTCTGATCCATCATCACACTGTAGCCAGAATGATTCTCTTTCTAGACATAAATCTGACCATGTTTCCTAATAAAAACTCCCAATAGTTTCCCATTGTGCTTAGAGTAACAACACAAATCTTTAACATGTACAAGGCTCAGCACAATCTGATCCCCATCTGCTTCTCTTATATCATACTCCACACCAACCTTCTACTGGTCACTAGGACCCTACCATGCCTTTTCCCACCTCAGAGCCTTTGCACATGCTATTCCCACTGCCCAAAATGCTTTTTCTCCCTCTCTTTATTAAGTTAAGTCCTACTTATCCTTCAAATCCTAACCCAAGCATCACTTGGTTAGGGAAGACTTCCCTGACCTCCCACCAGGTCAACTCCCCCTCTTACTACATACACAAATATGTATATGTATACATTGAGGCATACACTTTTACCCATGAAATTTTTGCAGTATTTATATTTGTAATTAGCCAATTATATGTTATGCCTTATTTTCTAAATATGAGTAGATATTACATTTATGTGGTTGTCAGCTCCCCGTTCTCCATTCAAGACTGTGAGCTCAGTGAGGACAGGACATCCCTGTGGTTGCTCACTTCCGACTCTCCAGCATCTGCTGTGATCCATGGCACAGGGGCATTCAACAAACACATAATAAATGAATAATGGACAGCTCTGGTTCCTTCCATGGCTTTTACTTCATTAACACCCCTTAGCCATCTGATACCTGGCTAATCGGATGCCATTATGTGTTCAAGTTGTTGATCTTTCCCCACAAAGCAAAGGCTCTCATAACTCAATATTGGGGAAATGCCCTGCCTGCTCTCCTTCCCTCGGCTTCTTCCCTCACAAAGACAACCTACCGTGTGAGTGTGGCTCCTTCTGCACTTTATTCCCAGCACAATATTGTGACATCAAAAAAATAATCCCAAAGGAACTGAGTATCACTGGTACTTAATGACCCATTAGACAGCCACCTTGATGCAAGCCAGAAGGTGGTTAATGCGCTAAAAAACTGATTCTAAACCAAGGTAACAGAAAGTGGCAAAGGGAATACAGCTTCCATAAACCAATAGTCACAATTTCTAACATTAATATTTCATTAACTGGATGGAAAATAGGGCATAACAGATACCTGACCAATTATAAAGCAGCACAACTGAATCATAGAGGCTGTGGCTGACTTCCCCAAATGTCCACAAGCCTAGCGCTACCTGCATCCTGACATAGCACTTTTCAGTTTAAATATCCACTGCCATCACCACCACCCCTGCACACACGCACGGGCGTGCTCATGTGCACACACACGCGCTCTCTCTCTCTTTCCAGCACGCAAAGCTGCAACTTCCCAACTGCGAAATGAAGTGTTCTGAAAGAAGCCAATGAAACATCCCTGAATGCCAGCTGGTTTCACATTCAAATGCAAACTTTTTTTGTGTGTGGTTTTTTTTGTTTGTTTGTTTTTTTATTTAATTTATTGTGTTTACATAGATTCTAGTATAGCCCCGAATGCATCCTCCCCTTCCCCTGGCAAGGGAGATGTTGAAGGCAAACTGGTTTAAAGACAGCAGGCACAACTGTGGTACCTGTAATAAAGAAAATGGGCCATCAACTGACAGAGGGTATCCTCACTTCCAAAACTGCATTCCCTAGAGAGAGCAGCTCCTCCCTGGCCTCTGGACTTCCAAACAATGACCATAAAAAGCCTTTATGGGCTTTTGTGCCGTCTCATCCTGCCAGAGACACTTCAGTGTTTGGGCCTCTCACGCTAAACCCAAAGGCATCAAGTGACACAGAGGCCTCAGAGAAAGGAGGCGGCCGCAGGACTAGGGAGAGAACAAGCCCTTGTCAGGACAGGAAAAGAGGAAGTACTCCTAGCAGAGCCTGGGGAGACCTCTGAAGCCCTTGGAAGCAATAGCAGAAGTAAACTCAGGCCCATGTCTGCAACTTCCTGAGTCCAAGAGCCAACCAGCTTGGAAGTTGAAGTCAGGGGAAATGTATTCCACCCGCTTCCTCCCCAAGGCACACTGTGGCGTGGCAGAGGCTCCTACCCTCTTTCTAGTAAAGAATAAACAGAAACACATAGCAATGGTTCTATACATTTGAATCAGAGGTTAAATTTTTTAAGAAAAATACCTAAAAAGCAAGAAGGCATGTAACTTCTTGCAGAAGGCAGAACAAGCCCTGTCCTGACAAGGGCTTGTTCTCTCCCTTGTTCTCTGGACTGGATAGGTTAGTGATAACCCCTCCCAAACCATGCCCACCAATAGGGGAATGCAGAAATGGATCCTCACCAACAGTCAGGTGCCGAAACCATGAGGACGCACAATGGTCCCGTCTTCATCACTCTGTCTCCCTTCGTGACGCTGAGCCCATGTAGCTAGTTCTCACCAGTGAAATGTGAGATGAAGTGAGGTGTCAGACTTTGGGGCTGAGGTAGTTAAGAGTTGGTGTGCCTTTTTCTCCCATGTTCCCTGTCCCCATCCACAAGAAGAACTGAGATGACTTCGAGAACAGAGTGAAGAGAGGCGTCCCAAGCAGAAAGGAGCCTGAGCCCTGACTGTTGTCATGAGACACAGTTCTCCTCTCCCACCTCACTCTCTAACACACACCCTCTGCTTCAGACCTGAGAGAGCAAAACAGACTTGTATCATGTTAAGCCACTAAGATTTGGGGGCTGTTTTTAGTAGTAATTTTTCTTCTCTGGCTAATAGAATAACTCAGACTTCATTAGCATTGGGTTTGAGACCCATATTGATTATGTTTATTTGCATAAAATATTTAACCTCTTGATTATGCTGGGTTCCAGTTAATGTTAATATTTGGTTATTGTCTCATTGAGTTTGGGATAAAAATTCCACCATGGAAAACCCTCAAGTCTAAGGCCATACCACCCTGAACGCGCCCGATCTCGTCTGATCTCAGAAGCTAAGCAGGGGCGGGCCTGGTTTGTACTTGGATGGGAAAACCCTCAATATGGAAAAGCTACTGACAAATACTCACAAGCTGACCCCACTACTATGTCCATAAACAGGCCCGTCCCTCTCACTCATGGTTTTTCTGGTTTCTCTTGCAATGAACAGGACATACACACATGGAACCCACTACTTTTAGACTTATTAGGTCAGTTAAAGCTTCAGCAATAAGCAAAAAAAAAAAAAAAAAAGGTTTAACCACATACACACACACACATCAGGCAAATATGGGAGCAATTGGGAACATGTTTTGCAAGGGGATAAATACGGATTCTAATCAATAGAATAAGTTATGCACTGCCTTATCTGACACTTCCAATTAAAAATGCTTGCTTCAAAGAAAGAAGTGTAAACAGTTTATTCAGGATGTTTATCATATGCTTAGAAAGGCATAAACCACAGACTGACTCCTGCTAAAATGATAGGCAGAAAATGAAAAAAAAAAAAAAAGCACCTTAAAAAAACCAGCATTCCAGTACCCTGAGTCCTGGAGGACACCTTGGCTTGGCTGAGGCCTAGACTTACCTTCCTAGAGAGATGCCATGAATGAGTGGCACCAGCAATGGGAAAGTTTATGTCTTGAAGCAGGGACAACACACATGGAGCAGATCTGAGAATCTGTCCAGAAGACTGGCAGAGATAGCATGGTCTCATTCTGGAGTTGAGGAAATCAATCCAAAGGAACAGATCGACTCACATTGCTCTGTATTTATGGAATGTCTACTAGCTCATTTGAAAACCTGCTACAGAAACTGAATTTGACTATTTCAGAGCTGAAAAAACTCATAGGTCATCTGTGACTTCTCAGCTACAAGATCCTTGCTTGACCTCCAACCTTGGTCTATTCATCTGTAGAATAGGGATAATAATACCCTACAATCTTGTAATATTCAGAGGATATAATTAGCTAATAGATGCAAAGCATTTAGCAAGGATGAGCCCACAGTGTATTTCAGTTGTCACCAGAATGTTAATAGTAATCATCCTAAAGGGCTCAAGTGTGTGTGTGTGTGTGTGTGTGTGTGTGTGTGTGTGTTCCAGGGAAACTGTCACTGGGGCACCTTCAGGACTCTTAACAAGGGATGATGGGAGGTCATAATCAAGCGAATCTTCTGCCCCCTGCCCCACTCAGATGCGCTCAGTTTGGTACTGTTTTGTATAGTGTGATTCCTACACATCACCTAATTAAGGGGTTCTGCTTGGTAGAAAAAAATGTTTTTAAAAAACACTAGTTTAATCCACCCCACTTTCTAACCACTGAGGAGGTTGGAAAACAGAAGTTAACCTATGTTTTCTGACTCTAAGCTCAATTATTTTTCACTGAACCAGGCTGGGGGTGAGGGATAAGAAGGAACCAGACTTCCTCACTCAGCCAAGCCTGGGCTCTTGTGTCCAGGCCTTGGTTCTAACTAAAGGCCATCTCTGGAAATCCTGGTACTTCAGGGAAGAGAAGTGTTACTCACTACCTCCTTCTCCTAGAGTGCAAACATTCCCTCCAACCCCAAAGCTATGCAGGTGCCTCCCTACTTGCTGTGCTCGACAAGGCTGTCCCCATGCCAAAGGAGCCGCTCAGGCAAGCTCCAGACCCAAGACATAGATACTGTCAGACTACGGCTTATGACAGCAGCCATCAGCATTTGTTGAGCATTTACTTTTTGCCAGGTGCTATGTTAAATACTTCACACATACCATTTCCTGTAAACTTTAGGGTAATTCTGTGAAGCAAGGTGCTAATTATCTTTGTTTTGCAGAAAAGAAAACTGAGGCCAGTCACCGAATAAGCAGGCCGGCGCACACAGCTGGGCAGTGTGGAGGTCGCTGTGACCTCAGGCAGCTTGGCTTCACTGCCCATCTCCTCACCAGGCTACATACGGGTTCCCAATCTCACACCCGTACCCCGAGAGACACAGGTGATGAGAGAGAAACACCACGGACCAGTCATGAAGGGCTGCATTTTAGGAATGGGCAGGCAGGGTAAATACCTGGGAAGTTGGAAGACGTGCGGATAAGAACTTCACACTCAACAAAACCTGATGCAGAGCAAAATTGGAGTGCTTCTTGGATCAATCCAGAAAAACCACCAGGAGGAGAGATTTAAGGAAATATCTAGATGTCACTGCTCAGGACATCTCCACAGTCTCATTCTCCATCACCACCTCTCCTTGCCTCAAGTTTTTCAGTCTGTGTGTCTAGGTCAGCACTTCTCCCACAACACCCTGCTTCACGCAGCACACAGTAGGCACTCAGCTACTCCCCTCTATCTGTCTGCTTCCTTCTACCCCAATGCCTCTTAGGCTTCATCTTCCTAAAACCAACGCCCTCCTCAGGCTTCTGAAAGAGAAAATTCATAGGTCACACCCCTGCCTAATACTTTGCCAACATGCCCATCCTCCCTCCCCAACCCCACTTAATTTCCCCCATTATGCCCGGATCACTTTCCTCACCCTGTGCTAATTCCTCTCCCTCTCCAGTGTTTATACCCTTCAGATGTTTGCAGGCTATTATCATGTACCCACTTAGTCAAGCAGCACACATTAAGTTCTTTTCATCTTTCCTCATAAATCAATCCCTTAATCCCTCCAAGCCCTTTAATCGTACTAGCTTCTCCTCTCTGAACTCCATCCAGTTTCTCCAAGTCTCTGATAATGTTGTGACACAAGGCTGGATGCAAGGCTCCAGCTGCTGCCTCCATGCTCGCCGAGAGTCAAGGAGCTCCATGTACGCATACGCGCACACACACACACACACACACACACTCCAGCTTCATCTGGGAGGACAGACACCTGGCCTTACCAGTTCCCAGCACCCTCTCTGCAACCATATCATCATGAAGTGGCTTTAGCTAACCATAGAGATCAGAGAGCTCTCAAGCATTTTGGTGTCATATAGAACTTCAAGGGGAAAGAAAAAACCCACAGGAAGTTTTATTGCCCCATAAGATTTTCACTAGCTATTCCCACACACTCCATAGGAACAGAGACAATGCCTCTGAAATCAAGGGGGACTTGGGAACCTAGGAAATGGCATTTTGGAGCCCCAGGCCATAATCAAATTAAAATCAAAATGAGAGACAGGGGGTCCTCAGGTGACGACAGTCTCAACATATGATGTTTCAAGTTTATGATGCTCACTCCCATAAAAACTTTTAAAAATTGAGACGTGAATGTTTCAGTTTATGCTATTAGCATCATACTTACAGACTATGTGGGTGAACTAGTTCCAGACTAGCCTAGAACAATTCTTTAAGAAGGTAGAGAGGCCTGCAACAGATCCTGTACCCTCTACATCAGCTGCTTCTCGAGATGAAACACCTGTAGTACAGGTAGAATCATCTCCAGCGTCTCCTGCATGTTCCTTAGGCAATCCTGACTCACCTGACCCAGTATCTCCAGCACCTTCTGCAGGTTCTCCTGCCTCTCCAGCTCCCTCCTCCCAATAGGTCACTCTCTCCCACCTTGCAATGCCCCTTCCAGTGTGCAAGCCAACCACAGGAATAAAGTAATTTTTTTACACTCATTTTTTTCTGTTACCATAGTACAGTGTACATACAGTTTAGTATGTTTATGTCTTTCCTTTTTCTGTGACTTAGTTATGTTTTTATATTCGAGATTATGATTTTACAACTCTGTTAGGATAGGTAAGTGACTTAAGCTAGGGTATATTTTGACTTACACCAAAATTCAGGTTACGTCACTGTCATAGAAACGGAACTGTGTCATAACCCAAAGACCCCCTATATCACTACATACCCACCAGAATGGCTGTAATTAAAAAGACTGGCAATAGCAAATGTTGGCAAGGATGTAAAGCAACCAGAACTCTCATACATTGTTGGTAGAAGTGGAAACAGAACAACCACTTTGAGAAAAGGTCTTGCAATTTCTTATAAAACTAAATGCTACACTACACCAGGACCCAGAAATTTCACTCCCAGGTATTTATTCAAGAAAAAAGAAAATATAGGAAGACACATAAGTTTTTATGCAAATATTCATGGCAGCTGAATCGCTAAAACCTGAAAACAGCTCAGTTGACATTCAACAGGAGAATTGACAAACTCTAGCATATGCATACAATGGGAGACTACTCCAACATTGAAAAGAATTGATGTATACAATATGAATAAATCTCAAACACACTGTGCTAGTGAACGACACATAAAAGAACATACTATATGATTTCAATTACATGAAGTCTGAAACCAGCCAAATGAAGCTGTGCAGGAAAAGATCAGCAGAGTGAGTGCGCTGGAGCGAGGGAGCAGGGTAGAACTGGGAGGGGCATGAGGATACTTTCCAGGTGGAGGTAAGCTTTCACACTTTGGTAAGAGTATGGCTTATATAGGTACATGCATTTATCAAAACTCATAGAATAGTGCACTTAAGGTTTAAACGTTTCTCTAAAGAGAAAAACAAACGAACCAATGTTGAACTCCAGTCAATGATGTGCTGATGAGTATTAGAGTGAAGAGTAATGATGTCTCAACTTACAAAAAATAAGATGGATTGATGGGTGAATAGGGCTAGAATAAAGCAAGTACAGTAAAATGTTAATGGAAGAACCTGAATACCACCTGAATGGTGAGTATATGCATGTTCACCACACAATTCCTTCAACTTTTCCATATAATTGAAATTTTCCATAATAAACTTGAACCTTTACATTCTTCATTTCCTATAGGCAATGCCACACTGATGTGCAACATTTTTATCATTGTGTCACTATCTCAACCACTTGCTTCTCATTCCAGTGTGGCCTACTCACCACTCCCCACCCATGCACACGCCCTCCATTCATTCTCTTCCCCATTTTTTTAGTGTCAATATGTACAATCCTTCTTTTGAAAAGTGAGAAGCTCATCCAAAGATTCTTAATCTAGATTTTCTCAGGGGAGGAGGAATAAGAGGAGCAAGGAGAGTAAAATCCATAGATCACATGAAATTATGTGAAGCATTCTGTGCACACACATATGTGGATTTTTCTGGGAAGAGGACCCATCACTCTCATCAGATTCTCATAGTGGTCCATGGCCCAGGAAGGCCCAACGTGTAGCTTGAAAGCCCTCTTAACTGCCCTTCCAATCCTATGCTAGGGCAGGTAATGCTTCCAATTTAGAAATCACCTGCACTTTGGCACAGCTGTGTTTTTCACTGTCAAAGTGCCTCTTAATGGAATGCCCATCTCACACAGAGAAAAGGGGACACTTGAAAAACAGTCGCACGAGAGCCCGTGCCACTGGACATCTCCAGTCATTGGCAAGATTGGGGTTATTAAATGTAAAATAAAGCTAGCATTCGGACATACACTATTGATCAAGTTTTTATTCTTTTAAAGAAGAAGCTTTTGATTACATTTACTAAGAATTTAGCATAGTGAATTGCATAAAAAAGAAATTAATTTTTACTAAGGGCCTACTATGTGCCAGGCAGTTTACGTATGTTCTCATTTCATTTCATTTTCCATTAGATTTTACCTCATTAGGCCTATTTTATAAATTAAAAAACAAAAAAATCTGGGCCTCAAATTATCCCCCAAGTGTTGCACAGCAGGAAGATTTGAACTTAGACGTCCAGCACTCCCAGGTCAGTTCTCTTTACAACTTCCCTCAGCAAGCACTCCCGGTGCCACAACCAGAGCCACCAGAGCTTCCCAATGCACTGTCCTGCTGGCTCTAAGGGCCCTCAGAACGACATAGGGATGCAAGCATCTCAGAACACAACTCACCACCCAGACTACCCTTTGTCTTCAGAGGTGGCATAACTGTTTCATCAGACTATGTGTTCCAATTCCTGGTTTGGAAAACTCCACTCCTGCCAAAGGACAGAGAGTGGATGGGCTGGGGTACAAGAAGGGACACAGCAATGTCATCTGTAGCATCATCTTTGTGCTCAGTGGAAGGGGGCTGTCTTCGCTGGAGCTTGGGGACCACCATGAGCATCATCATCTGGGCTTGCCACAGCAGAAGCTACACAGAGGCAGCTTAGTCTGAGGCACTGCCTTCATCTTCTGAGAAGTCTTTAAAGTAGTCTGTTCACAGTAGGGTGAATATGACACTGGCCTTGACTCTCAGATTCTAGGGGTTTCTATGCGGTAGGGAGCACATCCTCCCACAAGCCACAGGACTCTGGACCTCAAGGGGGCTGCATGTTGCCCAGATGCCTGCAGGGTCTGGAGAAGGGCTACAGCTGCAATCACGTGAAGAGGGAAAAGACAGCTTAGAGGCTTCCGAGAGCCACTCTGGCAGCTCTATCTCTAGTCAGTCACCTTTTCCTCTATAAGGGAGGCCTTGATGTTTCACCTGAAGAAAAATGTTATGAGAAGGAGAAATAAAGACTTGGAACTCAAGAAAAGGCTTTCTCCATCACCAACATCTTAATATCGATAAAAGCAGGTTAAAACAAACATCAAGGGAAAGCTTGAAAGGGAAAAGAAGTTATAAAAGGCTAGTCTAGGGAATGTAAGGAACTGGGGAGGGGCTTCCAACTGTAGCTTGGAAACTGTTAAAGTGTGTGAGAGGAGCGAGGAAAAAACATGAATAAATGAATACAATGTATGGCAAAGTTCACAGGTGGCCTAGCACAGTGTCCATTCCTCCCCTCTCCCACTGGAACAGAACCTCAAGTTTCAGCAGTGCACGTTGCCGCCCAGGGGAGACTGCGGCTCTCTGCCTCCCTTGCACCTAGATGGGGCCTTACATCTAGACGGCTGCGTGAAACTAAAAAGATTTCTGAAAAGGGAGAAGGGGCTGTCCTCCTTTGCTTTTCCTCCTGTTGCCAGCCTGGCATGTGGATATGATGGCTGGATCATGGCCTCTTGGACCGCGAGGTTCAGTCCCATATGCCCTACCCTAGAGATGGCAGAATGGAAGGAGGGTGGGAGCCTGGGCTCCTGGTGATCAGACTGTCTACCTCTCAACTTCTTTAACATGAGAGAGAAATAAACATGAACCTTGTCCAAGCTGCTGGTAGCTGAGGCTCTCTAGCCTACACAACAGAACCTAATTCGAACTGATACAAAGGAGTAGATGGGTAGATGGCTAAACAGTATCTTTGTGAAGGTTTTAACAATAGCCAGCTAGCAAAACTACCACACCTTAATCATAGCCTCTAATTCGCCCCTCCCACCCAAATAGAAAGAGCTGGTTCCCAGAGCAGCTATCCCCATACCTCTCCATGTGGGAGAGGCCAGGTGTAAAAGACCACCATTTTCAAGATACTACATCAAACCCATCATTTCACGCAAATTCAATAGTTTAGGGCATTGTACTGTATATGAGGAGTGGTGAAAAACATAATTTAACAATTATCGTATTTTCCTATGTAGAAGATGCACCTTTTTTCGAAAAATTTAGCATCTGAGAACTGGATGCTTCTTATGCGGTGGTTGTGGCATTTCAAATGCCATAGATGGAACTGAGGACAAGGCAATAGATGAAGACAGTGATTCCCCATCAGACACAGGTGAGGACAAGCTAATGATGAGAGTTTTGATAGTAATGAGGAGTTGTATGAATTTGATGATGAATAAAACTCGAGTTCAATAACTTTATATAATACTTTTTTTTTTCAAATTTCGGGTCCCAAAATTAAGGTGCATCTTATACATGGGGAAATATGATCATTAGGCCTCAAAGCCCCACTTCATAGCAAGTGAGTTCCAAAATACCTACTTTACCTTAAAGAAAATTTAGAGGGAGGTATACATGCTTTAAACAAGTATGTAAATTTCAAGAAAGTCTGCTGGGAGTCTCATGACCAGACTCTATCTACCAAATGAGACAATGGAGAGTGAGAAAAAGGAAATGGTGAGAGGTCTTTTCAGGCGTTCTTCTCCCCCTCAGTTATGATTGAATGGGTAAAAGAAATAATTTCTTGAAATAATTTCTGACACTAGGCCTGCCCCCATGGGCACACGGTTCCAAGGCCAGCAGGGAAGATGAGGCCAAGGTTCCAGGAGGTGCCAGATTTCAAAAACGTGACTTAGCCACCTCAACCAGGAGGATGGCTGGGTGAGTTCCATCACGCCTCCGAGGCCACAGCTCCTCACTGTGCCTCCGGAGGAGTGGCTTCGCAGCACACCAGACTCCGAGGACACCCCTGCAGCCCACACGGACCCTCGGGGGCTCCCTTGGCTTCCCATTTGCCATCTGTCCAATCTGATTTCATGGGCTAAACACACACATACCTCAAAAGTCCTCACCTCACTCCCGAGGCCTCTCCACAGAGCTCCAAAGGGCCAGGACTTCCGCGATTCTGGGAATAATAAAGTTTTCCACTCTTCCCAACTCTGGAGGATTCATTCTCTGAAGACATCCAAGTGGGAAGGGAAAGCCATCTTTAGAATCTCAGGGGTTGGATTTTGGTGATCAAGTTTCAAGCTGCTGTCCATTATTAATGTTAAACTCATAGCAGTCAGCCCTGAGATCTGCAATTATAACAATTCATAAAAGCAGCCCTTTTGTTAGTTGTGCTTGAAGAGCTTTTGAAATATAATTGCAACACAGTGCAAAGTAAAATAAAAATTCAGATTTTCTTTTACCGAGGCCATGAACAATACTGTCCTTTTTACAGCAGCGGAAAGCCTCAAGACATCCGTTATATTCCTTCAATGAGCTTTGTTCAATAAATGCTAAGCCTTGAAGCTTTTAAATGTATTAAAGTGATTATGATATCATCACTCCAAAGGCACTTCAATAGAACATTAAGACAGAAACAATTTTCCTCAACACAAACGGCATAACAGTAACAAAAAGTTGATTAAATGCACATTGTAGAAAAAATATTTTCAGTATTTACAGACGTATGCAGATAACATTAACTGTAACCCACACCATGGGCAGGGGAGAGAAGAGAAAGTAATAAAAGCATTAGGGGGAGAGTGAATTTAAACAATAAATCTTTAAAACTTACATTGTGGCTCAACTGTGCCTTTACTTTGTGGATTTACAGTCAAAGTCATAAGACATAAAAGAAAATAAAGCTCAAATTAATAAAATACTGGAAGAGAACAAGTCCTTGTTCGCTCTTCGCATAAGCCCAAATATATTCTCCACTCACATTCGCCATATTCCTTAAATGTCTACATGTGACAACTGGCAGGAAGTGTGAATCTATGTATTTAAAATATCATTTAACATACTGCAGGCAGGTGATGACTTTGCAAGGGGCTGATGCCTAAAGCATCCAACCAGGAGGTGTGGAGAGGTTAGGAAGGAGGCCAAGAGGTGGGGTCAGAACAAGATCGCAAGATGTACGGTTCTCTTTGTTGCGGGCTCATTACACTGCTCTTAGCACAGATAAGGGGATTATGAATTCACATGTGAATTTATCCCCTATTAAACTTTCAGCAAAAGGGTCAGTTGACTGGAATAGCAAAACCAAGGCCCCATGGTCACATGCCAAGGAAGAAACTACTTGTAGGCTCTCCTGACCCATGAAAGTTTAAAAGAAAGGGGTGGGGGTAGGGGTATCAGTCCCCTCTTTTAGTGCTCATAGGTTAACGTTTACAGCTGTGTGTTCCGTTCCACGTCCTGCTCTTTTGTTCAGTTTTATCTTGAAAGCATCTGTCCGAAGCATTTAAAAGTTGATAGTACCCTTTTTAATGAATGCATAATAGAGGGTTGGTGGTTATTTTTTGTAGTAGCTATTTATATAAAAATATTTGGTCCAAATATTTACCAATTGTTTTTGCCTCTTAAGTTAGTTTGTGGGTTTTATAAGATAAAGTTTTACACTTTACATAGGAAATACAGTCAATATTATTGTAATAATCTTGTACAATGCCAGGTGGGTACTTGATATATCGGGGGAACCATTTTGCAAAGTATATGATTGTCCAGCCACCATGCTGTACATTGAAAACTAATGCAAATGATACTGAATGTAAACTGTAATTGAAAAAAGTTTTAAGAAAGCTTTACATTTTAAAATTATGAAAAAGAAACATATTTTAAGGAACAGAGGGGGAACCTGACCAGGCAGTGGCACAGTGGATAAAGCATCAAACTGGGATGCAGAGGGCCTAGGTTCAAAACCTGAGGCTGCTAACATGAGCGTGGGCCCATCAAGCTTGAGCATGGGCTCACCAGCTTGAGTGCAGGGTCGCTGGCTTGAGCAGGGGGCTACTCGGTCTGCTGTAGCCCCCTGGTCAAGGCACATATGAGAAAGCAATCAATGAGTAACTAAGGTGCCACAATGAAGAATTGATGCCTCTCGTCTCTTTCCCTTCCTGTCTGTCTGTCCCTATCTGTCCCTCTCTCTGTCTCTTTCTCTGTCAAAAATTTTTTTAAAAATTTTTTAAAGGAACAGAGAGGGAGATTGCAAGAGAAGATAGCATATTCTCAAAATAGTCAAGACCAAATCCCTACATATGACCCAGTACTATTGGACTTGTCTTACCCCCTAAGCCAAGGGAAAAGTGACTGTGTTTCTCAGTGGAAAGCACTCTATAAACAATGCAGACTACACAAGAAAAGCCACTGACGAGGCCTTTTATTACCCAACTTGGGGCCCTTGTGATTTTCTTTATGGAGAGAGTATCCTTGTCCATCACTACAAGCACTGCTCGTGGCCCTGGCAGCTTCTTAAACCAGCCCAGAGAAAAGAACAACACAGCAAAGGGCCAAGAAAAATGGGAAATAAAGACCATACACCGGGTGACAATTCCCCGACTCAAGCAACTAGCCGATGCCGTGGGCCAGAATTGATTTTCTCTGACATCAGAAGGGATTACTTCTCCCCCACAATACTGCCCAGGGGGATAGAGTGGAAATCATAATTAATTCAGGCAAATTCAATTCTGAGAGTCCTAGAGAGAAATACTTTCCTTATAATATGAAGCACCATCTTAAAACAGTTGATGGGAACTATAGCAACACACTCAATGCAATAATGACATGAAGCTACACAATAAAATGCCTATGACCAAACAATAATTCTTTCAAGTAAGGAGAGAATATTCTTTTTAAAAAAATAAGTTCAAACTTCAAAGAAAATACATGTTCATTAATAATGCTGAATCCTTCCCTCCTGGTGGAGGTTAATTTAATTTCTTAACTATTTTGGTCCATTAGGCGAACAAAATATTCTGTTTTAGAAGAAAACGTATTACTGTTGTGCTTCTGATGCAAGGAATCAGATAGGAGAGGCTGCTTCCATAGCTAATTTGACCTAAACCCAGAAGAATCTAAAAATAACGTGGCACACTAGCTTAGAGACAGCCATATTTCAAAAACAGACCATCAGTTTATTTTTGTCTTCAGAGTCTATTCCATTGAATAGTTGAGTTATACAGACGTATAAAGAAAGCCCTGGGTCAGGAGGTGAACATCCCAAACTCTAGTTCCATTCCAGTGCTGATCAACCAGAGGCCTTAGTCCAACTAACACCTCTCTGGAGGGCCTGAGGCTCCTTCTCTCTTAAACAAAATGGTTTACCAACATGTTTCCATATGCTCTTTCAGTTGTAATATTCTGTAATGTGTAATTATAGTCTTCCTAAAGATATTCTGCTTAGAATTACACTTAAATCAGTTTTCACACCTTAACCCAACAACTGGGCAAAGGTGAGACTGTGCAGGGTGAAAAAATTTTAAAATTTAAAAATAAAAAGACATTCTAGAATTAACAGTCAGAGGTAAAAATTTAAAAATAAAAAGACATTCTGGAATTAACAGTCAGAGGTTTATCCCTAAAGTAGAAAATAGGAAGTTGACCATGTGTGTATGTCATATGTGCACGTACACAAGTATGCCATCTTCTTGGCCAAAATACTTCTCACTTCATCATTATAACCCAATATTTATTTTTTATATATTTATTGACTTGAGAGGGAGAGGAAGAAGGGGGAAAGGAGAAAGGAGGAAAAGGAAAGAGAAGGGGAAAAGGAGAGGTGGGGAAAGGAGAGGGGGGAGGAGAAAGAGGAGGAAGGAGAGAGAGGGGGAAAGGAGAGAGGAGAGAAAGGAAAGGGGGGAAAAAAGAGAGGGGGGAAAGAAGGGAGGAAGGGGAGAGATGGGGAAAGGATGGGGGAAGGAGAGAAGAGGGAAAGGAGAGAGGAGAGAAAGGAAAGGGGGGAAAAGAGAGAGGGGGGAAAGAAGGGAGGAAGGGGAGAGATGGGGAAAAGAGGGGGAAGGAGAGAAGAGGGAAAGGAGAGAGGAGGAGAAGAAGGAAGGGGAGAGATGGGGAAAGGAGGGGGAAGGAGAGAAGAGGGAAAGGAGAGAGGGGGGAAAGAAGGAAGGGGAGAGATGGGGAAAGGAAGGGGAAGGAGAGAAGAGGGAAAGGAGAGAGGAGAAGAAGAAGGAAGGGGAGAGATGGGGGAAAGAAGAGGGGTGGGAAGGAGAGAGAGACATCAACCAGTTCTTCCACCCATCCATGATTCGTTGGTACAACCCAATATTTATTAAGTTCTCATTAGAGAATTCTGTCTAGCTAATTATGTGATTAGAAACGGTGGTAAGAGCATGCATGGTTGATACATGCACAGTCTTTAGAATTAGATAACTGATCCATATTCCACCTCAGGTAAATTTATATAACCTCTCTGAGCTTCTGTTGCTTCATTTGGAAAATGGGAAAGATAATTGTACCTTGCCCATAGGATTATTGTGAGATTCAAATAAGATAATCCACATAAAGCAGACATAGTAATCTCTATATTTACTATTACTTATTACTACTACCTCTATTAATAGCCCATGTGTTGTTGTTAGAGTTAAATAAAAATATATGTTGAGTACTCAGCAACAGTACCTGGCACACAGTGTAAGTGAATAAATGTTGCTATTACTCTTGTAATCTATTACACTCATCTGTGTGGTTTATTGTTATCATCAGATGAACTTGTAGCAGTTCTCTTTAATCCAATATTCATTTGCTCCACAGTGACCATTTTCAATGGACTAGTTGTAACACTCAGGCCCCATCAACACAAATCACAAACCTCAATCAAACTAACACTTCTTGGTGATAAGAAGAATAGACTGGGAGACTTAGGTTAGGTTCCTTCTCTGAAAATGAGAAGGCGAGAGTCAATAAACTCAAAGATACCTCAGACCAACTTTATACAACCCTACCTGATGGCCATTACAAAGTGTGGGTGGCACGTAGAGCTCAGCCTCCCTCTCACAGCTTTAATGCGTGAAGAGCCCAAATAAATCCAAAAGTAAACCTGAAGCCCAAAAGTATACCTTTCATGAGCAGCTGCAGGACAACTTGTGGGAGACTGTTAACAAAGCCAGGGTTGAGTTCATTTTCCAGGCCTGGTTCAATTTTGTTCTTTATATTATACAACGGATAGATGTTTCTGGATGCCAATTCAGAGAAGAAAAAGTCTCTCTACTGCTCCTTTAGTTTACACTCAGAATGACAGCAATACTCAGTTTTCAACTGGTGAAATTCCTTCTATTTTTTTCTAAAAAGTCCAAGGTGATTGGCATAGAAAGTGATTTCTGTGGGTGATTGCCCACAATAGGGTGACTGCTGAGACTAAGACATCCTAACCTTTTACCCGATGGTTGAGGCAGTTCAATAAGCAAGTTATTATTTGCTCTTTATGAACCACATTAAATAACAGGTAAGTATTGCATGTTCCCTTGGCTGTAACTTGTATAATTTACCTTACTGGAAAAGGTGCATAAGATCAGAGAGGTACTCATGTAAAATGGCTCATGTAGAACTGAGATAACATGTGACCATAGTCACAATTTGCCAATTTCAGATGGTTCCTAAGAGGGGAAATAAAACTGTACATCCAGACCCTGGCTAGTTGGCTCAGTGAATAGAGCATCATCCCAGTATGTGGATGTCCCAAGTTCCATCCCTAGTCAGGGCACACATGAGAAGCAGTCATCTGCTTCTCTTCCTCTCCCTCTCCCCCTTCTTTCCCTCTTCTCCTCCCATATCCAGGGGCTTGACTGGTTCGAGTGTCTGTCAGCCTCGGGCACTGAGGATAGCTTGGCTGATTCGAGTATCGGTCCTAGATGGGGGTTGCTGGGTGGATCCCAGTTGGGACGCATGCAGGAGTCTATCTCCCCTCCTCTCATTTAAAAAAGAAAGAACTGTACATCCAGGATTAAGGGGGATCCAGGGCTATAAAAGGAAAGAAAGCAAGGATTAACATTCCAGGAAAGAAGGCAGATGGCAACTCAATGTCTCTGTTGAGCACCCCTCTTTTCTATGGACACTTTATCCCACAGTTCTGCCACCATCTACATTTTGCCTTGGCTTCAAGAAAGATATTGCTGCTGACTCTGGACCTTTATGTCTTTTGTTATTATTATTATTGACCCTAGAGCAGCGGTTCTCAACCTGTGGGTCGCGACCTTGGCAGGGGTCAAACAACCAAAACACGGGGGTCGCCTAAAGCCATTGGAAAATACATATTTATTATACAATACATTTTTAAATAAAATATGTATTTCTGATGACTTTAGGCAACCCCTGAGTTTTGGTCATTCGACCCCCACCAGGGTCGTGACCCACAGGTTGAGAACCGCTGCCCTAGAGAAAGAGGAGGGGAGACAGACAAACAGAAGCATCGATTTGTTATTCCACTTATTTATGCATCCATTGGTTGATTCTTATATGTGTCCTGACCAGGAATCAAACCAGCAACTTTGGTGTATCAGGATGATGCTCTAACAAACTGAGCTACCCAGCCAGGGCCTGACTCTGGACCTTTAAGTAGAAGCATATTCCAGAACCATGGGGACAATGCCAGGACATAGGCCACCTCACCCCTGCCACTTGCTTACTTGATGCCTAGCAAGTGAGTCTCCAAAACCAATGGGCAGAAGAAATGAAGATAGCAATGCTAACATTTTATCCCTATTATTTAGTGACTTTATTAAAGTTTTCTTAACTGTGCCCAAAGAGAAGGGTAAGGTACAGAAAACTAAGTGGCTTTGTCATCAAAAGCCTTCTCCACACTGGAACGCAAACACCTGTCAGTGCAAAAGACGCTTCTTTATCAAGTCTTCACACCTACCAGGAACCAAGCACACTCCAAGCTTTCAGACTATTTCATTCCAATGTTTTGAAGTCCCTTCAGTTCACATGAAGGCTAGAGATTTCAAAAAGGTGGAAGAAGGAAAAAGAAATTTCTTTTTTTTTTTTAAGAAAAAGGAGAAAATACTGCGCCATGATTAAGAAGTCCTAAAAGCTTTCAGCTGACAGCATAAGCTCTGTTGAACAGCCTCTAAGGAACCTCTGCTGAGAGACACAATTCAGCAATAAAATAAGAGCATGCACTTTAGCATCCCCAGCCTCCCAAATTTGCATAGCCCATTTTCACGCCACAAGTCAGGTTTCTCCCACAACAGCCCTTTGTAACACTCAAGGTCCAGGGTGGCATCAGACCAACAGAAACATGACTTCAAACAACTGATACATCATGTCCTGCCAACAGAGAAATTAGTTTGTATCAAACTCAGCACAGTCTCGCAGTTAAAACCAGAATTTAAAAATAACAGAACTGCCTTAAACCCCCAGAGTGCCCCAGGTCCCATCTCTATCAGGCTATTCGCGATGCTCTCTCTGTCCTCCATGCCTGTGTTGAGCAAGGACTGCCAAACTGGCAAAGTACGCGCTTTGAAGAGCTTTCCTCAATCAGCAGAGTTCAGACCACTCATCACAAGCACTTAGCACACGGGCATTCAAAGTTCGCACGTGGAGGAATGCTGGCTTATTGAGAGTTGTGGTGAGAGTTGCATAAATCCACCTTTATAACTTCAGTAGCAACTGCACTTCCTGCCATTCTGCCCTGATAAGCTCTAAGAGAATGGGAGTGTGTGGTGGGAAGAAGAAACCACAACCAAGATTATATATATTAAATGGGTTCACACATCCCAACATGAAACCATGGTTTCAACTGCACGTGTAGCATTTGGCTTGGGTGTGCAAAATACCAGCTTTTGAGTGATGGAGCACTCACCTCTATTTCAGACATACCTTTTCTCTGAAACTATTACACTTGGAGAGCTTCAAGCTACTGTTCCAGACCCATCCATCTAACAACAGAAAGCACCTCTCAAGCTCCTTTCTGACACGAGCCCATCAGTCACCATTTGCTAGTACGCACGGTTTTTGCTGACAAAGCTCCATTACTAGAAAAAGCTCAGTAAGTAAAGCTGATTTGAAATAACTATATATTATATGAAGGTTGGATGAGAAAAACTGATTTGAAGTCTAGAAAATCATCATATAAAGAGGCTCTAGAAAGAACTGCTTAATTACTTAAATACGTTCACTTCCTAAAGGCCACACATCATTTGATTTATCATCAGTGTTAAATATTTGGTCATTTACTAGGGCCATCTGACAAAACAACTCCATATAGCAAGTACATATCAGACACTGTAATTCTTCGGTGGAAATGCCTACATCTCCCTGATTAATGTCCAAGTACTCTGCTACTGCTATCAAACTGAGGTAAGCGCCAGCTCGGCTCCCACATAAAGCTGCAAAGCTGAGAGCTCACCAGCAGAGCAGCCTGAAGAGCAATATTATCATGCCCTGTCCTCAGTGTTTGCAAGGTAGGCTGGTCACATGGCTGGGATGGCCCCAACAAAGATGCTTATGTGTGATGTGAGTCAATTGAATAAAGGTGGCTGGTCCCATGTGACTCTCGCTCCCTGATTCAACAGCTATAACAAGTCAGAGAGAGCAAGACCTTGAGAGTATGTTCCTTCTCCTCTAATTGCCTGGCTCAGCCCAAGCGCAGCTCAGGTCATGGTGCCCCCAGCCCTGAATGTCCCATTATAGACCTGCTACCTCCTAACTCCTACCTGCTCCTCAAGCTCCACCTCCCATCTAACGTGTTTGTTATCTAAGCTCAAAACACTTTCTCCAGCCTTTCAATTCCTTCCATGACCAGTTATTTTTTAGAGTAAAATCAAATTGTCTCCTTAAATTCAAGAATCTACATCTCCTATATATTCTCAGGAGTTTTTAGTATAATAATGAATAAGAGTGACTTGGTTTCAGGCCACAATTAGCCAAATGGGTCAAAAATAAGGAATACAAGAAGCCTAATGTCAAATCATAAGAAAATCTAATTGATAGATTTCTAATTCTATAGCTTAAAAACAGAGATACAATTTTTGAAGTATCTATTTTCAGAATTTAATCATATGTACTAGGTTATAAAGAGGATCTAGAATTCCAAGAAATAGAAATAGTATAGACAACAATCTCTGATCACACTTCACAAAAATTTAAAAGACTTCTTTTCAACTTTTATGACAAGAGAATATCATCTCCACAGATGATGAAAAAGCGCTAACATTTAAATCCAACACCAGTGCTTGATTTTTAAAAAGCAATAAAGTATAGATATTACTTCAAAATCTCAAGTTCAATTCCTTTGGATATGTACCCATCAGTGGGGTGGCTGGATCCTACAGCAGTTCTATTTTTAATTTTTTAAGGAACCTCCATGCTGTTTTCCACAGCAGCTGTACTAACTTACATTCCCACAAATGTGTACAAGGGTTCTCTTTTCTCCACATCGTGACCAACATTTGTTATCTTTTGGGGTTTTTTGATAATAGCCATCTTAACAGGTGTGAAGCACAGCAAAGTTAATATAGTTAACAATATAAATTGTATACTTAAAATTTTACTAAGAAGGTAAATCTTATGTTTGTTGTTATCACACACATAGTAACAATAATGATAATATTAATAATAAAGGTGGGAGGAAACTTTTGGAGGTGATGGATATGTTTAAGGCTTATATTGTAGTAATGGTTTCATGAATATATACTTATCTCCAAACTCATCAATTTATATGCATTAAATATGTACAGCTTTTTGCATGTCAGCCATACCTAAATAGTTTTCTTTAAAAAAAGCAATAAAATGCCCTGGCCGGTTGGCTCCGTGGTAGAGCATCAGCCCAGTGTTTGGATGTCCCAGGTTCTATTCCCGGTTAGGGCACACAGGAGAAGTGGCCATCTGCTTCTCTGCCCTTTCCCTCTCCCTTCTCTCTCTCTTCCCCTCCAGCAGCCAAGCCTCCATTGGAGCAAGTTGGCCCCAGGCGCTGAAGATGGCTCCCAGGCCTCGCCTCAGGTGCTAGAATGGCTCCAATTGCAATGGAGCAAGGCCCCAGATGGGCAGGGCATCACCACCTAGTGGGCATGCCGGGTGGATCCTGGACAGCCGCATGCAGGAGTCTGTCTCTCTGCCTCCCAGCTTCTCACTTCAGAAATACAAAAAAAAAAAAAAAAGGCAATAAAGTAATACCATTTTTAAAAATATTTTTTTAAAAACCTCTCAGTATAGTTAATGCTATTAAAGAATTAAGAACCATAAAAATCAGAAAGCAGCAAATAACTTCTCATATGATTCAAATATGTGCCAAAACCCAACAGAATTAACTGAATCACTTTCAGAAATAAGACATTAACAAGGTGGATTATCATAAAATTAGCATTTAAGAACCAATACTTTTACTCCTTATAATGTCATTTACATTCATTCCATTTCATTCAATTAATTATCATTTATAAACCCTTTTATATTTGCAAAGCATTTCTCACAATCCTATGAAAGAGATATTAATTAATCCCATTTTACAAGTACAGAAAATAAAGCTCAAGAAGGTTAAGTCTCTTTGCACAGTCACAAAACTAATAAATAGTAGTGCCTATTCTCTGACTCTAAGTCCTATATTCATTTCCTATGACAAAATGCCTTTTTTCCCCATAGGACAAAGATATTAAATTCCATGGGTATTTTTCTCAACTCAGCTAAAATCAACTCTTAAGTCAACAACAGATCTTAAAGCCCTGATCTCTGTTTCTAATGTAGAAATTATTTATGAAAATAGACCTATTTGTTAATGGGGTAGAATGATGTATATTACATCAGCAAACTAGATAAGAAATAATTCTTAACTAGGCAGAATATGTGATTAACATTCATTTTTGCTTCCAGTTTGCAGATGGAGTATTTTCCTAACAATTCACACTTTAACCTCCTAAGAGAAATTAGTGTTTTACCAAATTTTCTTTTATTTTATTTAAAGATTTTATTTATTGATTTTAGAGAAAGGAGAGAGCGAAGGTGGGTGGGACGAACAGGAAACATCAGCTCATAACAGTTGCTTTTTGTGTACGCCTTGACTGGGCAAGCCCGGGGTTTTAAACTAGCGACCTCAGCGTTCCAGGTCAATGCTTTATCCATTGTGCCACCACTGGTCAAGCCTACCAAATTTTCTTTTTAAATTACAGGAAATATATGTTTTTAAAAGATGTCATTTTGTTTGAAGTTAGCAAAGTGTTATAATTGAATTCAAAATGTATCTGATACCTTTGGTACTGGGCCAACTTGTCTAGAACCAGTAAACTCCTAAGATTATCATAGAAGATAAAGACATAAACGATATAGTTGAGTTGAAACAGACTTCACTCAGCCATTTAACATGTGCTGCACACCTAGCACATGTCAGGCACTGTGCAGGGTGCTGGGAATCCAGTGCACAGTAACAACGGAGGGGGAAGAACTAGAAGCATGCAATCTGCCACAGCCATGAAAGACAGAGGATGACAGGAGAACACCCAAGAGAGAAAGCTGACCACGTGAGGGAGGCCAGGGAGAGCTTCTCCGAGAAAGTGCAAAAGGGACTAAAGTCTGAAAACAAACAGAAATTAAGTAGATGAAATGAAGGGGAGGTAAGAAACTTCCAAATAAAGAGAACAGCATGTGTAAATCCCCAGTGGCTAAAGGGGACATGACCAGGTCAAGACATTTCAGGAAGGCTGCCATGACTTGGCAGAAGGAGGAGAATATAATACAAGATGAGGAAAGAGGAGGAGGAAGAAGGCCTGTGCTCCCTGCGAAGGAATCTGTCTTTATCCTAACAACAGAAAACCAACCATTAAAAGATGCTAAGCAAGGAAGTAGCATAGATCTGCATCTTCATTAGATCAGTTTCTCTGCACAACCGAGAATATGTTGGTGGACCAATCAGGAGGCCACAGCCAAAGTCCAGATAAGAGATTACTATGCCTTGAGCTAGAATGGTTGTTGATAGAGATGAAGAAAAGAGAAGATGTTCAAAAGGCACTGCACAGGCCCACCTTTCTATCAAATCGTTCCTGCCAGAGTCACTACCTACCTCCCTATGACTAAGCCTACTGGTAGTTACCAAACCTCATCTTGTTTTTCCTCTCTACAGCATGTGACCTCACTAACCAGGCCCTCCTCTTTCAATTGTTCTCTTTCCTTAGTTTCTAGCAAATCACATATCTCCTGGTTTTCCTCCCTTTTTGGCTGCTTATCCTCAGTTCATTCCTTTAGCCCTCAGATCAGATCCTATACTCTCTTATTGCCATAAATTTCCCCCCTCAATTCCAAGTAAGTTCATCCACTCCCAAACTCTAAGTACTTCATTATGTTAACACTGCATACTTCTCTCTCAACCCTTCATCTGCTTATCCAGCTTCCTCCTGAACTTTTCCACTTGGCTGCCCCCATAAGGACCTAAACTGGATATGTCCTAAGTTCATCTCCCTCATCTCTTCCACCCTGAAAACTCTCTTCCTTCCCAGCTTCCCCGCCTCAGAGACTGCCACCACTATCCATCCAGTTGTCCCAACAATTCACCAAACTGTCAGCTATAATTCTTCCTTGCCTTGTCCCTTCACATCCACTCAACACAAATACTGTCAAAACTGCCTCCTAAAATATTGTTCAGACTCATCTACTCTCCTTTCATACTACCACTGCTCCAAGGCAGGCCTCCAACCTCATCTGGGGACACCACAGCCCAAAATCATCTAAAATGCATAGGCAATGATACATCTGATAAGGGGTTAATATCCAATATTTATAGAGAACTTACACAACTCAACACCAAAAAAGAAAGAAAAGTTTCAATTTAAAAAATGGGCAAAGGAACTGAATAGGCACTTCTCCAAAGAGGACATACAGATGGCCAATAGACATATGAAAGATGCTCAACATCACTAATCATCAGAGAAACGCAAATTAAAACCACAATGAGGTATCACCTCACACCTGTCAGAATGAATGGCTATCCTCTATAAATCACTAAACAGCAAATGTTGGTGAGGATGTGAAGAAAAGGGAACACTTCTGTACTGTTGGTGGGAATGCATTGTGGAAAACAGTATGGAGTTTCCTCAAAAAATTAAAAATGAAACTGCTTATAACCCAACAATTCTACTTCTGAAAATATATCTGAAGAAACCTGAAATACTGATTCTTTGCAGTGTTATTTACGATAGCCAAGACCTGAAAGCAGCCCAGCTGTCCATCAGTAGCTGAGTGGACAAAAAGCCATGCTACATTTACATAATGGAATACTATATGGCCATAAAAAGAAGAAAATCTTACCTGTTGTGACAGCATGAATGGACCCGAGATTATTATGCTAAGTGAAATAAACCAGTCAGAGAAAGACAAATACCATAAGATTTCACTTACATATGTAATCTAATGAACAAAATAAACAAAATAGAAACAGACTCATAGATACAGAAAACAGACCTATAGCTGTTAGAGGGGAAGTGGTAGGGGACTGGGTGAAAAAAGTAAAGGAATTAAGTAAGTAAGTAAATAAATAAATATACTCATAGATGAAGGAAAGGGTGGTAAGGGGAGGTAGAAGAAGGTAAAGAGGGATAAATGATGTCAGAATGAGACTTGATTTGGGGTGGTGAACTTACAATACAACATACAGATGATATATCATAGAACTGTACACCTGAAACTTACATAATTTTATTAACTAATATCACCCCAATAAAGTCAATAAAATTTTTTTAAATATTGGTATTTAAAATATAAATATGACCTTTTCATTCCCCTACCTAAAACAATTCAGTGGCAGCTCCTTACTCTCAGAATAAATAATCCCTCTGTGATGGGGCCCTGCCTTTCTTCTTTTTGTACTTTGAATATACTCATTCTCTCTGGGATCCAGACGTTGTCTATTTTGTTCCCTTTGCCTAAAATACTCTTCACTTCCCAACAGCACCATACTTGGCCACCTCTCCTCCCTGAAATAGCAGCATTGTGAGGGCAAGGCCCCTGCCTGCTCTGTTCACTGCTGCTTGCCAGCCGTCAGCACAGTGGCTACCCCCTTAACATGCAATGGCTCACTAAAGTGAAGGAATGAAAGAGTGGATTCCTCAAGTTCACTTGAGCACCTCTCACCTTCCAGACCTTCCCCACAGTAGTATCACCTCACTATGCACTTGGCCATGCCCTCCACCCACTACCCCAACTAAAACGGACGCTCCCTGAAGGCAGGAACTCTTTCTGTTTCAGGAAAGAGCCCTGGAAGCTGTAGTGAACCAGACATGACACTGCCTTGAAGAGGGTCCCTGAAGGCATGGGACCAGTGAGAGATGAAAATAAAGCAAGGAAGAAGCTGAGGGTGAAGCCCCAGATAAAATGAACCATGCACATGCTGTAGGGCTATACAAAAGGTATACATGAGAGGAAGCAGGGTATGAGGTCAACCGCCAAGCGGGAGTGCAGAAAGAGCTCTGAAGTCAGAGAGGCAGACTTCCCCACGTTGAATGCACCACCACTGGTTATATAATGACTTCCTTTTATGCAGAACTCTATGCAAGTGGCACAATATCTCCATAACTTGTAAAAATGCACAAATTTCCATGGAAAGTCATTACACATTATTAAAGAAATGGTCTTTTGGACGCTTGTATTCATTGTCATTTTGTCTCAAGGGGGCATACTACATTTCAATAATACCTGAGGTACATGTTAATGCTTTTGATAATGGATAGGATGTCTTCAAATCAGTCAACTCCTTCCAAAGTTATTAAAGAACAGGCTTTTAAACACAAAATGGCAAGTACTTAAGTTGAAGCAGAAACCTGCCTTAATTCAGTCAATTAAATATAGTAATGTGATAAGGGACAAAGCAAAGCCACTCTAGAGGCAAACTCGAGTGAAATCTAATATTAAAACTAAAGAAGTATAAGGATTAGAGATTCTCTGTGGACAAGCAAAAATATGACCTTGTTGGGTCTTCAATCTCTTGGTTATTAACAGCAGACAATGCCACATCAGTCAACAAGCCCAAACCAAGGACCTTTTGCCTGAGGTTAGGTTTCTAAAACATCCACTCAGCACATTCAGTCTCTTAAATATGATGTTTCCTTTGCTATTTTTCTCCACCTGACTTGGAGCAGATTGTAATCTTGGGAGAGAGCTGCCTTCTCCCAAGGTGAATGCAGACAGCACTAAGACCAAAAGACCTAGTCTCCCCATCCTTCAGCCCTTCAGAAGTATGGTCTAAAAAACAAAGGGATGGCAGTCCATTTCATAAGTGGGGCGTGGCTCAGAGAGCAGGAAATGGGAAAACTGGGAGGGAGAGGAAGGAGGCTGCAAGGTAGGCTGTGCCTCAGGGACCGTGGCAGTAGTGGCAGTGACCCAGCTTGCCTCTGTGTGAGAGGACAGGGCCATCTCCTCTGCAGCAGATGAAAAGGGCCATCATGGATAAGTAAGTAGAAAAGGAATAGTAATTACCACAGCTATGACAAGAAGGCCTGCACGACAGGGAGTTGTCAAAGCCCATAATTCTTTCAAATGAGCAGCAGGCCTTGGGTGACAGGAGTCCTCCCTCATAAATTATACAGGTGGCCACATATAGTACACTCTGAGTACTGCTTAATCAGAAGGGACTGCTCATGGTAGGGACAGCAAGACCCCAGGAGTTATACAAGCCTCCTATCCCCAAGAGGTGGAAGCAGAGGTCCAGCTGAAGTGGGAGGCTCTTGTGAATACAGGCAGCTGGCCATTCTGCACATGTAATTAGGGACAAATTTGTGGAAACAGGACATTCACACTGTGAGCCTTGAGCATGCAGATGCTTGATAGGTGGTAAGGGTGTTCCTAGGGGAGGGGTATTACAGGCTGAATTGTGTCCCCCAAAATCTCAATGTTGAAATCCTAATCTCCCTAAACCTCAGAATGGGACTGTATTTGGAGTCAGGGCATTTGAAGAGGTAATAAAGTTAAAATAAGGTCATTAGGGTGAGCCCTAATCCTCTATGATTGGTGACCGACAAAAATGGGATCAGTACACAGACAGCACGAAGGGGAGACCGTGTGGAGACACAGAGAAGAAGGTCATCTACAAGCCAAGGAGAAAAACCCCAGGGAAAACAACCCTGCCAACAACTTGATCTTAGATTTTTTTGCCTCCAGAACTGTGAGAAAATAAATTCCTGTTGTTTAAGACACTTCCTATATAAAAAGAGGAACTAAGATAGAAAAGCACCTTGGAAGTTAAGAGGCTGGCCTGCAATTCAAGCAGGGAAGCAATCTGAATAAGAGGGTGCCTCTAGACAATTATTCCTCTGTCGGCAATGTTTGAAGGAGAGTAGTGATGTGGGTAGGAAAAGCAACTGAGCCGCTTTAGCAATTATGGATATGAGAACCTGAACTTAGACTAGAAGCTGGAATACTGGGAGGATGGCTATATCAGTAACTGAGATAAAGGAGACAAGATACACGTGGGAAGGAAGCATATGAAATCTGCTTCAGATAGGCTGAGTTTGCACATATTCAGGCTAGGAAGGCAAACAGAATCCATTCCCCACCTCATTGCCAGCTAATGGTACCACATCCCTTTGCCAAGCTTGAGTCCACACATGTGCAAACACATCATTTCCTATTTGGGACCCTATGTTCACAAGCAGTGATTTTTTAATTAACCTAATACAATGACACTACAACCAACCATTTTAACCATAACATAATGGTCTTAAAATAGAAACCCAATAAGGAGTGTTAAAAGAGAGACAATAGGCCCAAAATGGAGTCACTTGTGCTAAGCCCTATGTCATCAAATTGAGACTTAATACCTAATTTAATTACAGTTTTAACCTCTCTCAGGAGTGGAATCTTAAATCAGTCAATCTGGAATTACTGGTCAGCACTAATGAGGTAAGCTGCTTGATAGACTCCTGCCATCCACTAAGGGAAGGCAACCTTGCTACAATCTGCTCTTTGCTAATATAACGTTCTTATCCTTCCCCATTCTGCTTATAAAAGTCTTTCATTGTGGTAACTCCATCCTGCTTTCCACAGTGGCTGTACCGATTTGCACTTCCACCAACAGTACACAACAGTTCCCTTTTCTCCACACCTTTGCCAGCACTTCTTGTTGGTTGATTTGTTAATGATAGCTATTCTGACAGGTGTGAGGAGATATATCCTTGTGGTTTTAATTTGCATTTCTCTGATGATTAGTGACATTGAGCATCTTTTCATATGTCTCTTGGCCATCTGTATGTCCTCTTTGGAGAAGTATCTATTCAGGTCCTTTGCCCATATTTTAATTGGATTGTTTGGGTTTTTGAGGAGTGAAGTGTGTGTGTGTGTGTGTGTGTGTGTGTGTGTGTGTGTGTGTTGAGTTCCTTATAAATGTTGGTTATTAATCTCATATGATTTTGCTCATATGTGGAATCTAATGAACAAAATGAACTAACAAAGCAAAATAGAAACAGACTCAGAGAGCAGGATAACAGCTGTGGGGGGAGGGTGCTGGGTGAGTGGGATGGAGGGATTGAGCAAGAAGGGCAAAAAAAACCTCATGGACACAAACAACAGTGTGGTGATTGCGGTGGGGGAGGGCATGGGGAAATAAATGGTGCTGGGCGAAGACTTGAGAGTAAATACAATACTAAGTACAGAGATGTGCTGTAGAATTGGGCACTGAAACCTGTATAATCATGTTAATCAGTGTCACCCCAATAAATTACATTTTTAAAAAGTCTTTCATTATGTAAAGCTCTTCAGAACTCCTCTCTAGCTTGCTAAATGGTATGTCACCCAATTCATACTGAATAAAGCCAATAAAGCCTTTAAAATTTACTCAGTTGAATTTTGGTTTTTTTACCAGTACTGTATCAGTAAGACTTGAATCACACCACTTTATATTCAGAAGATAAAATCCCCAATAACTCCAGAAAGGCTAGACATCCCATTTCCCTTCTGATAGGTCAGAATCTCTGGTGAAGCTATCAGAACATTCTAATGTTTGCAAATTGTGAAAGTTCAAACAAAAGTCAAATGTGTGTGAAAGGGTAGGACCACTTAAAAACATAATCAAAAATCACTTTCAACACCCACACCTTTATTCAGAAGGAGAAAAACATTTAAAAGAGCTGCCTATTGGAAGACAAAGTTGTATAAATCATTTCATTTTGTGCTCCATCATTTACTCAGCACAAGCTTCAGTGACATCTCCTGATTAGGTTTAATTTTAAGTCACCAAGAACGCCACCATCCGTACTGTCAGAAAAAGTTCCATTTCTCTCCAAGCCTGATGGGCGACTATTGTAATGTAAAACCCTGGGATTTAAATAACACAAGCGGATTCTATTATGAGAAGAAAGGTTTATATTTTGAAGTCTTTTTACTTCAAAGGAGCCCAGATATGGAACCATGAATACCTGAAACAATGGACTTCAATGATCAGCTCTCCCGTCAGTTTCTTTAGGAAAAAACTACTTCACTTGCCTAATGAACAGGACTCAGTGACCCAGTTATCTCTTGGAAACAGTTCCAGGTTCTCAAAATTAACACTGGTTAGGAAAACCGGAGGAGGGAGGAGACCTGGCTTATACTGTGAATGGCCGTACTTCTCCATTACACCATCCTCACCCAATCTCCAGGGTCTCTCCCCTTCCCCAAGGCCCTGGCTCCCATAGCCAAGTGCTGACTACTAACACCCACTTTGATCTCTAGGAAGAAATTTCCTAGCAGCTCAGAGGAAGGCCATCTCCCCGGGAACCAGAAAGGAAACAGAGCCAGAGGGAGAACCGAAGAGCTATATAGAGTCTCCTGGATTTTCAGGCACCCAACCAGAAACCACCCACATCACCCTCCCCTGAGGTCCTGTTCTCACCAAGACCCCACTAGCATGAAGATCCTACTGATGTCCCCAAACGACATTTATAGTCTCTCAAGAGACATTTTTTACTACGTGCCCAATGCTGTGTTAGAGACAAAAGAACTGGTGTCCACCCTCAGTCGGTGGGCCAACTGCACCATGAAGCAACACTTTTCCTGAGTATGAGACACACCACCAAACATTAACACAGGACGATCAGGAACAACTTTCTGTAGGAAATGACACTGGTGTCATCTTGAGAATAGGGCCTCCAGACTGCGTTTACCAAATAAACCAAGCTGTGTCACACAAACTCACACACATGGGTCTTACAACCCAGTTGAAGGGATCAGCCCCCAGGAACTAGGACAAAGTGAAAAGGTATCACAGTGAGGTGCTGGGCAATGTTCCATTCTGACTAACCTCCATAAAGGTCTAAGGCAAACTGTCCTTTGCCACAGTCACCTGACAGAGGGTCTGCCACAGTAGCAAGCCTGTCCTGTACCCTGGGAAGGCCCAGCCTAAAGAGCAAAAGCACTCCCTGCCTTACTCCCTCTTCATGAGGCCTCATCCTTTCCCTGGGTCTTCTTGCATTGATCACAAAAAACCTGGATTTCCATGGCATTCTGGGTAATGAGTCACCTACCCATCCGGACAGAGGGCAGTCGGAGGAGCAGCATATGCAGCTGCAGGTTCTGAATTACATCACACTGAACAAGGTTCAGAGGGATGTTGTCCATTGTGGTCCCCAGGCCAGGAGTATCAGCATGACCCAGACCTACAGAACCTGAAACTCAATAAGGTGCAGCCCAAGAATTTCTATTTCTAACACACTGCTGGGTGAGCCTGACGGCTCCAGACTACAGGCTGAAAACCACTGCTTTAGAGGAAAGCGTCCTTGGTCACTGGTGCCATGATCATGATGACACAGTTACAACAGTCACCACTAACACTTCCGAGAAGCTACCATAAGCCAGACACTACACTAAGGAACCGGAAAACAGCATCTCACTAAATCCTCATAAACAGCATTTCCCAAATAAACAAATTCAGCCACAGAATGTTAAACAGCTCCCCGACATCACAGCCAACAATGGAGGCTGATATATAAATCTAGAACTCTTTTGAACCCCGTCTCCTTACACAGGTACCAACAGCCTCACCTCTGAATGCAGCCTGCTGATGCCGCCTGGAGAGCCCCACGGGAGGCTTACATGAAAAGCTCTAAGAAATCCTGACACTGAGAAAGCGCTCATTTTTGGCAGCCCAGCACTTCCCAACACGACTTAAGTAACATTGGCCTTTGTGGAATGACTATCTCCATTATTTCTTCCATTCTCCAGCACTTCCTTCTCAAATCCTACAGCACTTTGAAGGTTTACTCCCTAATTCTGCCCCAGTGGTATGCTGGCCCTGCACAAAAGCTCAAGGTTTGGCCTCACTTTAGAGTCCACTCCTGGTCGTACCCCCACTTTGGTAGGCAACCTGGTTTCCTCCACCTTGATATAGACCCCTGGTTCATCCCACTTCGGTGTACACCCATAGCCACAGCTTCCAAAGCTTCCCAGTCTGAGGGTCAAACAGCTCTTTTGGTCCATCAAAGAGGGTGCAAACTCTAGAACAGTTGCATAGACCAAACCTCATGCTGGGCAAGCCTGACACCCAAAAGCTAAGGGTGACCAACAATGCAGACCAATGGCCCCTGAGCCCTGAACTCCCAAGCTGAAGAGCGTTCAGTTCTCAGATCTGGCCACACCTGTCCTCCCACCTGCTATTAGGATTTCAGCAGGAAAGGAGAACTGGGACAGAGACAAGGAACAGATCTGAGGCTTTACTCTTGCTCAGGGAAGAAGGCAGCTGTAATGTGTTTTCCCTCCTCTTCACCTCTTATGAATGCCCAACCCTTGCCAAGCGGCAGAGATTACTGTTTGAAATTAAAAGCACACACCACATGCACAACTGACTCGATTTTCTCTCCTAATTCATCAATGCACAGGAGGAATTTTCACTCCCATAAAGGAAATCGTCCAACAATTCAATCTGTAACCAAGCAAAGGGCTCGTCCACCAGGTGCTGCAGATAGGTAATTACACTGACACCAGGGTGTGGTGAAGGAAGGTGGTGCTCGCCTTACAGCGCTACACACCGGAGAAGGGGCAGCTGGTACTGGGAACCCAAACTCCCGATCCAGGGCTCAGGGTGAGTTTATAAGGGTTTAGCGGGAACATATACACAGAAGCATTGGCAGAGCAAGTTTTAATTGGAGGACTTGAATCTTCCTGGTCAATGGACCCTTTGTTTCTGAAAGGGTTCCAGTATCTAAGCTGTGGTTTTGTCTTGGTCCTGTGGTGTGGTGTGGTGTGGTGTGGTGTGTGTATGTGTTGGGGTGGGAAGACTTGGTTCCAGGTGTAAGTGAAGGTCAAAGTTCTCTCCTCTGCGCATGCTTAAGCTCCATGACTTGTGGTTTTAGTCTGTTGTCTCTGCAAAGCAACTCAGTATCTATTAAACAAGCTAGGACCATTTTGAGCTGGTTCTGCAGATACAAATCCCTTTTGTTGTTCATTCCTCAGTCTTGAAGGAAAGAGGGCAAACAGATCTGGATTCAATTAAGATGGAGGATTAATTTCAAGATGGAATCAGATTTGTTCACCCATTGTGTCCCTTTTATCTGGCTTTTATAATTTCACACACCCACCTTTTCCATGATAATCCCTGAGTATTAAAAAGGGAATTCTGGGTGTTCAACTTACAAAGACCACAGCAATGGTACACATAGCAGCAAGCTAGGAAACCACACCCTAATATAAAACAAAGAATAAAGAATAGCTTGTTATTATGTCCCTCACAAACCATGATGATCATTATAATGATCATTGTGATGATCACTGTGATCATCATTGGGAGAAGGAAAGGTTAGGGTTTGAGAGCTACTTGCTTTACTCCTAGCTAGATGTAAGAGTTCCCTAACAACAGGATTAGATTTGAAAAGTTGTTTGGATCCGGTTCTGGGGTAAAGGTATTTGGAACAGCAGAGGGTGAGCAGCTTAAACAGCATTTCTATAATGTATATTAGTAAAAGAATTAGCAGATTTGTAATCCAGATGAGAGGAAGGATCCAATAACTTGGGGAAGTCAACTAAAAAGACCATGCAGGAAATCAAACATTGGTTCTTTGTCAGAGATTTGTTGGAGTCAGGTGGCTTCCTAATTTTATCTGGGTGGGTTTTGACTTCTGCAGAAGCGTTCGTGTAAATACAACATAATGAGTTGGCCACTACATAAACACCTTGTTAGTTAGATAACAAACTAAAGCAATTCTATTGTCTAAGGACCCACATGCCAAGGACTCCAAGGCAGTTTACTGGAGTCTTAGAGCCTGAGAAGTAGGATGGGCCAAACGGCTAACTGTAAGGGTTAAATTCCAAAATATCTGGTGTTTGATAAGAGGTATATTTATGAAAACAAAAGAAAAACACAAGTTAATAACCAGAGCAAATTATGAACCAGTTTCTGAATTTGTAGGCTGTCAAGAGAATTTTAGATGTAAGGCTGGAAGCATCTTTTGTAATTTGAAATGTCTGCGGTGATGTCTTCAAGTTCTTGGGTAAACTGTGGTTTACACCACAGCAGTCACTGAGACTGTTTAAATGTGAGCTGTTGTGGCAACTTCTCTGAAATTTATATCATGTCATCTACCTGCAGCTTGTAACTGCCAGGGCTCAGGAAAAGGGCAGTTTCAGTTCTCACTAATTACAAATCAAAAGATGGGAGAAAAACTGGAAACATGTTTGGAGAGTCATTGGCATATTTGAGAAGAAACTAGAAGAATTCAGGATCCGGTCCAGTTTAGAAGTAGAAAACAAAACTAAAAGGTAATGAAGGGCACTATCCTCTAATATCCACAAAGGTATACTATAGCTTCTATTGAAACAAGTTTTCTAAAAATTACTGAAATTTGCAAAATAAGTTGTTTCAATCAACTATTCCTGATTATTTGAATAAATCCAGTAAGAACAGTAATTAATCATACAGGCACTTTTAAATCTTTGCTGTAATTTTTTATAAGGAATTTCAGATTGAACTTTCAAAGGCCTTCCAAGGCCAGAACACCCAAGTCAAGGACTTGTCATCAGAGGTCACCTGCAATACCTAATTTGGGGTGAATTCCTCTCTTCCCCAAGATCCAAGGAGATCCAAGATCTTCTGCAGTTTCTTGCCTCTAATTACTGCTGTAGCTTGGTCTGTCCATTAACATGTGTGCAGTTTGTGGGCTTTGTGTAGATGGTGAATATCGGGCACATTGTCCCAGGGGTGTAGACTCCGGGATCATTTGCAATGTGAGCAAGAGGGCAAAAGACCGTGTTAAATGACCTATCTTAGTGCTCTTGGTGTCAGTTTTTGTCCACACAGCGTTTGAGCCCAGACTTCAATAGGATCAACAAGGACCACTTTAGCTGTCTGGGACACACCTCACTCTCTGGAGAGAAATACCCTCTCCTACTTGGGGAAAGTTGCCAGTCCAATCCCCATTCCAAGTGTCCCCTCCTGGTTGACTATCTCAAGGAGCTCTGAACAGTAGCTGAAATTGGCCCTTTATCAGCTCTGGTGCTAAGACATCAGGCCATAACCTTTTACCGACATAGCCAGAGAACTTTCTTTGTAGCAATTCTTAAGCCTCAGTAAGGAGCCCACCCTGTACTATTATTGGCTGAATTCATTTTTTTAACTGCCTCAGCAATAATCTTCACCCACCAATGTAAAGTAGAGATTGTTAATATCAAAGGGCCCACAGCTGATGGATAGGGGTGTGTAAACCTAAGGACTTAAGGAATGAGACATTTACATGTGCTGAGTTGGGCATCTATGTTCTGCATTACTAATCTTTTGATACCCTGGTCTACAGTTCTTGAGCAACAGTTGGCCACTGCACAGATACCACCCTATTCAGTTAGGATAGAATCCAAAGCAATTCCATTATCTAATACAATTTTAGCCAGAGAGTCTAACCTCCTTTGACACACTATGACTTGAGCAATCTCATTGGCCATCATTCCTAAAGTTAAAGATTTCTAATCATGTCTTCACAGGCTCCCACACCCCATCAGGGAGATAAGGTCCCGCCAAACACTGTTCAAAAACCAAACCATCTTCTTAATAGCCAGGTAGATGAAATATTGAGGAGCTTCCTTTTTTCTTTTTATTGAGAGGCAGGGAGGCAGACAGACTCCCACAAGCACCACAACCAGGATCCACCTGGCAAGCCCCTTACCAGGTGATGCTCTGCCCATCTGGGGCCACTGCCCTGTTACTCAGCAACCAAACTATTTTAGTGTCTGAGGCGAGGCCATGGAGCCATACTCAGCACCCAGGGCCAACTTGCTTGAATCATTCAAGCCATGGCTGTGGGAGAGGAAGAGGGCAGGAAAAGAGATAAAGAGAAGAGGGATTGGTGAAGAAGCAGCTGGTTGCTTCTGCTGTGTGTTCTGACAGGGAATCCAATCCGGGATGTCCACATGCTGGACTGATGCTCTACTGCTGAGCCAACTGGCCAGGGTGGGGAGCTTCCCTTTTGAGTCAATTAAATAAATTTAAAGGAAGCCAATTCAATTTTATATGTGCAAAGGAAATGGTTTAAAGCAAGTGGAATATTAGAAATACAGGTAGGTAAAGTGAAGACAAGGATGCACGATACTGAGTTGTGCATTACCTTCTGTTAGTTGTCTTCTAAACAGTAACTTGAGAGCCGCTAGAGGTTTGCATGAGTATTCAGACTGTTGAGGCATATCTTCAGCAAAAATAGGAGCACATGTCCTTCTCATTTCTGGAAGCCTTCTGAATGGATTTTTGTCAGCTGTAGGTCAACCTAGGTGTTCTTAAGAAGAGCTGGGTCATTTAAGAGAAAGGGGTTATTAAAGGAACCTGGTAAGACCTCTTCCTCTTGGGTTCAAACTGATCATTGGGATGTTTGTTTTTCCATAATTTTAATAATACCCAATGTCTAGGACTGATGAGATGAAGAAACACATCAGGTACAGCACCCTGCCAGAAGTAGGCTTATAAATAGCTATTAAAGTTAGACCAGAGACTGTCTGTAAATAAAAAAAAAATTTTAAAAACCTCAGATGACAGGGTTACAGATCTGATTATAATGTAATAGACAAAGGAATTTCATTTTCTATGTAACATTTTCAGATACTAAATGAAAATATAGTATCAGGACATCATGGACTCTTAGAGATTATATAATCTCTATAACATTCATTTTAGTAACAATATATGCATACAAACACATTATTATTATTTCTTTATTTGACAAAGCTTCCCATGTAATTTTAGAATATCAAATAGGCCATATCAGTTTAAATTTTCTCTTTTATAAAAGGGAAAATTCTTTGAGGCATTCCAGGGGCCCACTGGAATAAATCAAGGCCATTTCCGGGTTAAGAAAGAATCTCCTTTAACATCCTGAACCCTGAGAAGTTTGTCAAACATGTTTGACCAAAAAAATAACATATTATTAAATTATCCATTTACCCAAGATGAAAATAAAAGATATCAAACATAAATACAGGTTACCTATAGCAAAACTTTAGTTCTTAGGATTGGGATTGTTTTCGTAAGTAATCAAATACGAGTCCCCAAGTTACAAGCATCTGACTTACATACAACTCATACTAACAAATGAAGCAACATAAGGGCTATTGGTAATCAACTACAGTTGGACATCAGTGAGAATGATAGCAGAGTTACTTGACAACCATGAAAAAGAACTAACCAATGGAGACTTTATGGAACTAGAGTAGCAGATGATAGCATTTAGGGAGGAAAACAAGAAACCTAGAAATTCCAGAACCAAATAAAAGTTTTCTACAAAAGTTAACTGATGCTTTTTGTCTTATTGCACGAATGGCAAAGTTAGAAGAGTAAGATCCTGATACATAGCCTGACCAGGCGGTGGCGCAGTGGAGAGAGTGTCAGATTTGGATGCAGAGGACTCAGATTCGAACCCCAAGATCACCAGCTTCAGCGCGGGCTCATCTGATTTGAGCAAGGCTCACCAGCTTGAGCCCAAAGTCGCTGGCTTGAGCAAGGGATCACTCATTCTGCTGTAGCTCTCTGGTTAAGGCATATATGAGAAAGCAATCGATGAACAACTAAGATGCTGCAATGAAGAATTAATGCTTCTGGCCCTGGCCGGTTGGCTCAGTGGTAGAGCGTTGGCCTGGCGTGCAGAAGTCCCGGGTTCGATTCCCGGCCAGGGCACACAAGAGAAGCGCCCATCTGCTTCTCCACCCCTCCCCCTCTCCTTCCTCTCTGTCTCTCTCTTCCCCTCCCGCAGTGAGGCTCCATTGGAGCAAAGATGGCCTGGGCACTGGGGATGGCTCCTTGGCCTCTGCCCCAGGCGCTAGAGTGGCTCTGGTCGCAACAGAGCGACGCCCCGGAGGGGCAGAGCATCGCCCCCTGGTGGGCAGAGCGTCGCCCCTTGGTGGGCGTGCCAGGTGGATCCCGGTCGGGCGCATGCGGGAGTCTGTCAGTCATGACTGTCTCTCCCCTTTTCCAGCTTCAAAAAAATACAAAAAAAAAAAAAAAGAATGCTTCTCATCTCTTTTTCTTCCTGTCTGTCTGTCCCTCTTTCTGTCTCTCTTTGTCACAAAACAAAAACAAACCAAAAAAAAAAACGAATCCTGATACAGAGAAGTTCACTAAATTTTACTGCACAGTTACTGAAAGCCTGAAATGCTACAGGGCATTTTTTATTTTATTTAGAAAATTGAATTTAATGGGGTGACATTGATCAATAAGAGTACATAGGTTCCCGGTTAACATCTCTTTACCATTTGAACTGTTGATTGCATTGTGTGCCCATCACCCAGTCAAATCATTTTCCATCACCGTATATTTGTCCCTCTTTACTCCCCTCTCCCTCAACCCCCTTCCCCTGGTGACCACTTCACTTTTATTTATACCCATGAGTCTCATTTTTATATCCCACCTTTTGTGAAATCATATAGGTCTTAGCTTTTTCTGATTTACTTGTTTCATGTAGTATAATGTTCTCAAGGTCCATCCATGTTGTCATAAATGGCAATATCTCATCATTTCTTATGGCTGAGTAGTAATTCATTGCATATGTATACCACATCTTCTTTATCCAATCTCCTATCAAAAGACACTTTGGTGTGTCCATGTCTTGACCACTGTGAATAAAGCTGCAATAAACATGGGGGTGCCTGTGTCTTTGCATACCAATCTTTTTGAATTTGGGGGGGTAGATACCCAGTAGAGGGATAGGTGGGTCATACGGTAGTTCTATTCTTAATTTTTTGAGGAACCATCATACTTTCTTCCATAATGGCTGTACCAGTTTACATTCCCACCAGCAGTGAATGAGGGCTCTGTTTTATCCACAGCCTCCCCAACACTTGTTATTACCTGTTTTGTTGATAATAGCCAGTGTAACAGGTGTGAGGTGGTATCTCATGGTAGTTTTGATTTGCATTTCTCTAATAGCTAACAAATATTCAATATATACATATATTTTTACATATAATATAAATTTAAGATTGAAACTGTTTTCTTAATCCTAATATATATAATAAATAATATAATGTATAAAAATATAATGTGTAATAAATATATTATATATAGTATATATAATAAATGATATAATATATACTATATATGTAATATACTGTATTTTTTGCTCCATAAGACGCACTTTTTTCCCAAAAAAAATGGAGGGGAAAATGCCCTTGAGTCTTATGGAGTGAAAAATACAGTATTTTATTAAATATTTTAACACACCATTTGGTTCAGAATATTTTTTTTCTTATTTTCCTCCTTAAAATCTTAGCTGTGTCTTATGGTCAAGTGCATCTTATGGAGAGAAAAATATGGTATATTTTTATACATTATATATAATATATATAATTATACATTGCATATAATAATATAAATTTATTATTAATAGCTAGCAAAGATGAGCATATATATCTCATCTTTTCATATATCTGTTGGCCATTTGTATTTTTTCTCGGGAGAAGTGTCTGTCTGTTCAGGTCTTCTCCCCATTTTTTTTTTTTTTGTATTTTTTCTGAAGCTGGAAACGGGGAGGCAGGCAGACAGACTCCTGCATGCGCCCAACCGGGATCCACCCGGCACGCCCACCAGGGGGCGATGCTCTGTCCATCTGGGGCATCGCTCCATAGCGACCAGAGCCACTCTAGCGCCTGGGGCAGAGGCCAAGGAGCCATCCCCAGCGCCCGGGCCATCTTTTGCTCCAATGGAGCCTCGGCTGCGGGAGGGGAAGAGAGAGACAGAGAGGAAGGAGAGGGGAGGGGTGAAGAAGCAGATGGGCGCCTCTCCTGTGTGCCCTGGCCAGGAATCGAACCCAGGACTTCCGCACGCCAGTGGCCTCACTACCACTGAGCCAACCGGCCAGGGCATTCTCCCCATTTTTTAATTGGATTGCTTGTTTGTTGCTGAGCTCTGTGAGTTCTTTATATATTTTAGATATTAACCCCTTATTGGAGCTGTTGTATGTAAATATCACCTCCCATTTGGTTGGTTGCCTTTTCATTTTGTTGTCAGTTTCCTTTGCTGTGCAGAAGCTTTTTAGTTTGATATAGTCCCATTCCTTTATTTTTTCCTTTACTTACCTTGCCTTTGGGGTCAAATTCATAAAATGTTCTCTACAGCTGAGGTCCACTAAGTTTAGTACCTACATTTTCTTCTATGTAATTTATTGCTTCTGATCTTATATATATTTAGGTTTAATTCCTTTTGAATTTTTGTGAGGGGGACAAGGTATAGTCAAGCTTCATTCTTTTGCATGTGGCTTTTCAATTTTCCTAGCACTATTTATTGAAGAGGTTTCCTTTTCTCAATTATGTGTTTTTGGCTCCTTTGTCAAAGTTTCTTTGTTCATATATATGTGGTTTTATTACTGGGCTCTCGATTCTGGTCCATTGGTCTGTATGTCTGTTTTTCTGTCGATACCATGCTTTTTTAATTATCATGGCTCTATAGTATAATTTGAAGTCAGATAGTGTGATAGCTCGGGCTTCATTTATTTTCTCAGGGTTTCTTTGGTTATTCAGGGTCTTTTATGATTCCATACAAATATGGTAAATTTTTTTGTTCTGTTTCTTTAAAAAATGACATTGGGATCTTAATGGGGATTGCATTAAATTTGTATATTGTTTTATATATTATATCCATTTTAACTATGTTGATTCTTCCAATCCATAAACGTAAAATATTTCTTCATGTCATTGGGTCTTTTTCAATTTCTTCCAATAGTGCTTTGTATTTTTCAGTATATAGGTACTTCACATCCTTTGTTAAATTTATTCCTAGCTATTTTGTTTTTGTTGTTGCAATTGTAAAAAGAATTGTTTTTGTTTTTGTTTTTTTAGTTCATTTTCTGAAGTTTCACTGTTAGCGTATAGGGAAGCTGTAGACTTTTGTATTTTGTATCCTGCAACTTTATTGTATTGGTTTATTGTTTCTAATGGTTTTTTGGTGGAATCTTTGGCATTTTCTATATACAAGATGACATCATCGGCAAACAGTGATACCTTCACTTCTTTCCAGACATGGATGTCTTTTATTTCTTTCTCTTACCTGATTGCTCTGGCCAAAACTTCCAGGACTATGTTGAAAAAACCTTGTCTTGTTCCTGATTTTAGAGGAAAAGCCTTCATTTTATCACCATTTAGAATGATATTGGCTGGTAGTTTGTCACATATAGCCTTTATTATGTTGAGGTACTTTCCTTTTATACCCATATTATTGTTTTCAACACAAATGGATGTTGTATTTTATCAAATGTCTTTTCTGCATCTATTGATAGGATCACATAATTTTTTTCTTTGTTGATGTGGTATATTATGTTGATTGATTTTCTTATGTTGAAGCATCCTTCTGCTCCTGGAATGAATCCCACTTGATTGTGATGTATTATTTTTTTAATGTATTTTGGTATTTGATTTGCTAGTATTTTGTTTAGAATTTTCGCATCTGTATTCATTAGAGATACTGGTCTGTAATCATGAAGAAGTAAAAAACCTAAATAGATACATAAGCAGGGAGGAAATAGAAACAACTATCAAAAATAAAAGTCCAGGACCAGATGGCTACCGTAATGAATTCTACAAACTTTCAAAGAAGATTTGGTACCTGTCCTTCTCAAAGGCTTCTAAAGAATAGAAGAAGCAATACTCACTAACACATTTTATGAGGCCAACATAACCCTGATACCAAAACCTGGCAAGGACAACACAAAAAAATGAAAGCTACGGGGCCATTTATGAGAAAAAGAAAAGCTCAGTACAAACCTCCCTGATGCCTACTTCAAGAAACTGACCCCAGCAGCAGGATCAAACCCTGACTCTCTAACACCAGTTATCCATCCTCTCCAATAAGTCCATCATCTTCTGCAACATCCATGATTGTTTAAGGTTAATTTGAAAATGTTTAAGTATTTATATGCACAGAAAGGTAAAAATAAACTATGTTAAGACAAATATCTTTTTAAGTTGTATTTAATAGATAAATGTACCTATTCCAACTTACAAATTTCACTTAAGAACAAGCCTACAGAAACTATCTCGTTCATAACCTAAGAACTGCCTATACCTAATTAAGACAATATAAAACACAGAAAACTTTTAATAAAACAGAATTTTTACTTCCTAGGTAGAAAACTTCTCATATCATTTTTTATATTTTTCAACTTTAAAAAAATTAATGAATTTATTGCAGTGACATTAGTAAAATTACATAGGTTTCAAGTGTACACTTTTATAACTCATCACTTTTATATGTTCACCATCCAAAGTCCAGTCTCTTCCCATCACTATTTATCTTCCTTTCATCCTTCCCCACCACCTCTCACCTCTAATCACCACACTGCTGTGTCTATGAGTTGGGTTTTTTTATTTTTGCTTAATCCCTTTAACCTTTTCACCCAGTTCCCCCAACCCTCTCACCTCTGACAACTGTCCATCTGTTCTCTGTAACTATGAATCTGCTCCTAGTTTGTTTGTTTTCTTCATTAGATTCCACATATAAGTGAAATTATATGGTATTTGTCTCTGACTGGCTCATTTAGGATAATATTCTCCAGGTCCATTCATGCTATTGCAAAAGGTAAGATTTCCTTCTTTTTTATGGCTGAGTAGTATCGCATTGTATAAATGTGTCACAGCTTTTTTATCCACTCATCTACTGTGGACACTTGAGCTGCTTCCAAATCTTGGCTTTTGTAAATAATACTGAAATGAACAGGGGGGTACATGCGTTCTTTCAAGTAAGTGTTTCCATTTTTTCCAGACATATCACCAGAAGTGCAATCGTTGAGTCAGAAGGCAATTCCATTTTCAATTTTTTGAGGAAATTCTATACTGTTTTTCACAGTGGCTACACCAATGTGTATTCCCACCAACAGTGCATAAGGGTTCCCTTTTCTCTATACCCTCTCCAACACTTGTTTGTTGATTTATTGATGGTAGCCATTCTGACAGGTGTAAAGTGATATCTCATCATGGTTTTAATTTGTATTTCTCTGATGATTAGGGACATTGAGCATCTTTCATATGTCCATTGGCCATCTGTATTTTCTCTTTGGAGAAGTATCTATTTAGATCCTTTGCCCATTTTTTAATTGGATTGTTTGGGGATTTTTGGTGCTGAGTTGAATAAGTTCTTCATAAATTTTGAATGTTAACTCTTTATCAGATGTATCATTGGAGAGTATGTTCTCCCATTCAGTCATTAGGGAGTTGTCTTTTCATTTTGTTGATGGATTCCTTTGCTGTGCAAAAACATTTTAGTTTGATGTAGTCCCATTCATTTTTTTCTTTTGTTTCCCTTGCCCAAGGAGATATATCCAAAAAAATAATATTGGTACAAGAAATGTTCAAGATATTACTGCCTATGTTTTCTTCTAGTATTTTTATGGTTTCTACTACTAAAGACTTTAATCCATTTTTGAGTTTATTCTTGTGCATGGTGTAAAAAGGTAGTCTAGTTTCATTTTTTTACACTTATCTATCCAATTTTCCCAGCACCATTTATTGACTAGACTATCTTTACCCCACTATATGTTCTTGCATCTTTTGTCAAATATTGACTATAGCAGCATGAGTTTATAGTCATGGCTCTCTATTCTGTTTCACTAATCTATGTATCAATTTTTATGCCAGTACCAAGTTGTTTTGATTACTATGGCCTTATAGTTTGGTATCAGGTGCATGATTTCTCTTTGTTCTTTTTCAAGATTGCTGTACCTATTTGGAGTCTTTTGTGGTTTCACATAAATTTTGGGAATGGTTGTTCTAGTTCTGTAAATTACACCATTAGTATCTTAATAGGAATTGCATAAAATCTATAGATTGTTTTGGGTAGTATAGACATTTCAATGTTAATTCTTTATCTATGAACACTATGTATGTGTATGCTTCCACTTATTGTGTCTTTTTCATTACTTTCCTCAGTGTCTTATAATTTTCCAAGTACAGATCTTCACATTCTTGTTTAAATCCATTCCTAGATATTTTATTCTTTCTGAGGCAATTGTGAATGGTATTGTTTTCTTGTTTCCCTTTCTGATAGTTTATTATTGATATATAAAAATGTAACTGATTTCTGGATATTTATTTTGTATTACGCTACTTTACTGAATTTATCAGTTCTGATAGTTTTTGGTGGAATCTTTAGGGTTCTCTATATACAGTATATAGCATCATGTCATCTGCTCTCAAAGTATCTTATCTGGAGCAAAATATAGGAAAACTTTGTCCCTTCACACTGTGAAAGAAAACCAAATTAATTCTGTATCAACTTACTTTTTATATTTAACTTATTCTATTAAATTTATTTTAATCTTATTCAGCTTGACCACACATAAAAATTCCTTTCTCAGGATTCCTTTTTCACAATACTTCTACAACTTTCCTAGTCCCTCTTAGTCTTTTTTTTTCTTCTTGCTTAATCCCTTTACCTGGAAATACATTTTTGAAAAAATTAAAGAAAGTGGTTTGTTTTAAAATAAAGTTGATTATTGAATGAGTAAGAAGAGACAAAACTGCCTGACCAGGTAGTGGCACAGTAGATAGAGCGTCAACCTGGGATGCTGAGGACTTAGGTTGAAACCCTGAGGTCAACGGCTTGAGCATCAGCTCACCAGCTTGAGCACAGGGTCACTAGCTTGAGCATAGAATCACAAACATGACCCCATGATCTCTGGCTTGAGCCCAAAGGTTGCTGGCTTGAAGCCTAAGGTCCATTGGTTTGAGCCCAAGGTTGCTGGCTTGAGCAAGGGGTCACTGCCTTGACTGAAACCCCTGGGTCAAGGCACATATGAGAAGCAATCAATGAACAACTAAAGTGCCACACTGAGCTGATGTTTCTCATCTCTCTAACTTCCTGTCTCTCACTAAAAAATAAATAAATAAAAAGGCAAAAGTAGATAAAGTTACTCTTATTTAACAATTAATGTTTTAGTATTTTATTATATTTGTAAATGATTTAGATTTTCAATTAATTTAACTTGACTCATTATTTTTTACTTCACTCGGCAAAACTCTAAGATTTCAAGTTACCAAAAGATTTTGGAAACTATTTGCTAAAAAGTTCACCTAGAAATTCTTATCCCATTTATATCTAGTTAAACAATTTACTTGTAACAATCATATTTAGATTACTCCTGAAGATTTTGTAAGACTTTAAAGTGTTCAGCCATTATCTTAAGTTCTTTTTCATGCTGAAAATTTTGTAACAGAAGATATGAGCTTATTTGACTAACAAACCCTGATAGAATAAAAACTATATGTCTGGGTTATTTTCAGCATTGTAACTAAAGATATGACTATTTTAATTAAATCAGCATTAAACTAGCTTTTATTTACTAAAGATTAAACCCTACATTATACACACTTGAAAAGCATTTGGGTTAGTTTTGGTTATTTCTTCAATTCATATGAGCACTCATTTGTTTAAGCCAATTGAATAAGTTTCCTTTATAACCTAATTTTAAAATTACAAATCAATTTTTGGTAATATCATCCAGCAGTGGAAATATACCATATTTATAACACAGACAGACATAAACTTACATATAAACACAGCTTTCACTTTAAAATGCTAGCTTTTGTGCCCAAGGTACAATGCAAAACTCAGAAGAAAAATTGGACCCAACTTATTTATGTCTCTGGCAGATGAACTTTAATTAAAACTTTGCTCAGATGGCCAAAGCTTTGCTTGCTGTAAGGATTCCTTTAGGCCCTGGCCAGGTGGCACAGTGGATAAAGTGTCAGTATGGCATATCAGAGGTCATGGGTTCAATCCCCAGCAAGGGTACATACAAGAAACAAACAATGATTATAGAACTAAGTGAAACAAGTTGATGCTTCTTCCTCTCTCTCTTCCTTCCTCCTCTCCCCTCTCTCTCAAATCAATGGAAATTTTTTTTAAAAAATAGTTCCTTTAAAGCCATTTTAAAATTAATTTATAATCAAAGAAAGCATTCTATTGTCTCCAAGAGGTGTGAGATCCTCTTTTAAGGTGTCCTTTAAAATGAGCTTATTGATAAACACATAAAGAAAATAAGAAAGCAAGTGTTCACAATAAAGTTGGAAAGTTCAGAGTCAAGAACATAGCTTCAGAAAGCCTGCTTTTTTTTGTTTAATTTTATTTAGAAAATTAAATACAAAGGTATGACATTGATCAATAAGAGTACATAGGTTTCAGGTAAACATTCCTATAGCATTTGAACTATTAATTTTGTTATGTACCCATCACCCAAAGTCAAATCTTTTTTTTTAATTAAGAGGAAGGGAGGCAGAGACAGACTCCTGAATGTGCCCCAACTGGATCCACCTGGCAAGCCCATTGGGGAACAATGCCTCTGCCCATATGGGTCATTGCTCCATTGCTCAGCAACCAAGCTCCTAGGGCCTAAGGTGGAGGCCATAAAACCATCCTCAGCACCCGAGGCCAACTCGCTCCAATCAAGCCATGGCTACAGGAGGGGAAGCGAGGGGGGGTGGAGAAGCAGATGGGCACTTCTGTGTGCCCTGACCAGGAATCAAACCCAGACCACCCACACACCAGACCCAACACTCTACCACTGAGCCAACTGGCCAGGGCCAATTATTTTCCCATCACCATATATTTGTCCCTCTTTACTTCCTTCTCCACACCCCCTCCCCCTAGTAACCACTTCACTGTTATCTATATCCATGAGTCTCCATTTTATGTCCCGCCTATGTGTGAAATCCAGTTTTAAAGTAGCAGATTTTCCTAAAGGAACATGGTACCCAGTTGGAGCCTGAGCACAGGATGGCTGACCCCATGTCTAGACACAAAGATGATGATGGAGAAGAAGCCTCACATCCCATTTTACTTCCTATCTCCAGGCCAGATAACGATCCGTGTCTAACGCCTTCAATGGGCAGTGAACCACAGAAAGGAGAGGGGATTTTTCGCTTTTCTTTTTCAGGGTGGCCACATTGAGCCACAGCAGTGAGAGCACCCATCATAACTATTACACCACCAGGACGGTGTGGGTCAAACTCTGACCGCATGCGATATGGATTCCTCTCTGGTGCCAACAAAGTTCAGGTGAGTGAGCCCGGACAAGCTTCTGCTGCCGGCTGCTTTGGCTATGTACAGTGAAAGCCCAGGAGGAGAGGGTCAAGTCCCAGTTCCCTGGGAACAGCTCAAGGACCAGAGGGAGAGAGCAGTGCCTCTCCTACAGGACCAGAAGGCTCTCACAAAGGAGCTCACTATGGTCACCAAGAAATTCAGTTCCTAAAAGCCAAATCATTTAAAATTCCCAAACCACCAAAAGGGAAAGTTTCCTTGGTGTCATCACATGTGAAGTTACTTACCAAGAGATATCTTCAAGCCAAATACCCAATTTCTCTCACTGCAAAATGAAAGCACTGTAGGTCAGCTACACTTGGTTGGTCGTAAGCACTACAGGCCTGTCCTTGGACCAATCAATCCATTTAATTGCTGGGAAGGATCCTAGAGAAGCTACTACCAGTCAGGAGTCACTGAACCATGAGCCCTGAGTGGGCTTTCCTCACTTAGGATTAAATCCGATCTGAGTCACCATTTGTCACCAAGCAAAGGGTTCCTCCACCAGGTGCTGCAGATTTGTCAATTATGCTGACGCCAGGGTGCGGTGAAGGAAAGTGTGCTTATTGTACAGCACGGTATACAGAGAACAGGCAGCTCATGCTGGGAACCCAGATTCTTTGATCCAGGGTTCAGGAGGCTCCCAAGGGTTTAGGGGGAACAGGAAGTGTTGGTGCTGCAAGTTTCAACTGGAGGACCTTGAAGCTTGGTTGTTTATGATAAGCGGTATCGGCATTGGATCTTCCTAGACAACAAACCCTTCACTTCTGAAGTGGTTCTAGGGTTCTACTTCCAGTTATATTCTGGTCCTTTAGTTGTGAGAGAAAGAGAGTATTGTGGGGACAAGACTTTTAGTTCCAGGTGTGGCTAGAGGTCAAAGTTCTCTCCTCTGCACATGCTTTGGCTTCATGACTGAGGTTTTGGTCTGTTGTCTCTGCAAAGCAACTCAGTATCTTGTTAAACAGAGTAGGACTGGTTTTGCAGTAACAATTCAACAATCATTTAATGAGCACCTACTGCGTGTCTTGCACTACACATTGGTCAGTAAGGAATAGAAGTTATAGAAACGACCACTGCCATTTGGGATTTCTGCCACTTACAGGACACTCATTTCTTCTTGCCCTACCTGGGATAACTTTAACCTCTCCTAATTGTGAAGCAAGGATAAGAAATCCCACCTCAAAACATTGTTATGAGAATTAAATGAGTAGCAGTAGAAGCATGCTGGGAACATGAATGTTAGACCACCTTGCCTCTTTCCGTACTCAGTTTTGAAGAGACAGGAATTCATGTAACAGCATATAATTTGGTGTTAATTTGAAAAGAGTGGGGCTTGAAGGAGTTTAAGGCAAAGAGAAACCAACTTTGGCAGAAGGGTCCAGAAGCTCTAGATCAGGGGTCCCCAAGCTTTTTACACAGGGGGCCAGTTCACTGTCCCTCAGACCATTGGAGGGCCAGACTATAAAAAAAACTATGAACAAATCCCTATGCACACTGCACATATCTTATTTTAAAGTAAAAAAACAAAACGGGAACAAATATAACATTTAAAATAAAGAACAAGTAAATTTAAATCAACAAACTGACCAGTGAGGGAACTATGCTCCTCTCACTGACCACCAATGAAAGAGGTGCCCCTTCCGGAAGTGTGGCGGGGGCCAGATAAATGGCCTCAGGAGGCCGTAGTTTGGGGACCCCTGATCTAGATGTTGAGCTGAGGACTAAAAGTTAGACAAGGTTGGTTAGAGAAGATTTGGGTGGGGTGAAAGGAGGGAGAATTCTAGATAAAGAGATTGGATAGGCTGAGCAAGTTGTCCGGAGAGATGGGGCCAACCTGGTAAAAAGGTTTGGGCTCTCCTGGAGGATGAGGGGGGAGTGAGGAATCTCTGAAACACCCAGAAGTTTTGCTTGAACCAGAAGCCAGAGGGTCAAGGACAAGAAGCCAAGCTCTCCTTCCATGAATCTTCACTAATGAAGGGCAATGCGCTCTCCAAACAACCTGGAGACCCTCACAAGGCTCTATCGGTGCTGGCCTAATTGCTCCTTTTAAGGAACAGTGGGGGCGAGGGAGATGAGGCAGTCTGACAACTCTCCACTCGTTTCCAACATCAGAAAAATTAGAAATAAACATTCAATATTTCAGGGACTAGTTGACATTACAGTATATCAGCATGGGGTGAAAAATCATATAGCCATTTAAAAAGATTATCATGAATACTACAGAAACACAGAAAAATGCTTTTGACATGTGAAATTGAAAACCGACAGAACTCTAAGCAATATGTGTGTGCCTTTACCAAGAGTATGGGGCAGTAGAGGAGGCACGGGCAGAGCAGACAGAACCAAGTCCTTGTGCTGAACGCAGCCTAGGAGCTGCGCGTCCACAGGCAGGTTGCACATCCATTTCCTTGCAGGCAAAAGGGAAATAACAAAAACGACCTTACAGGGTTGCTAAAAGTTTTCAAATGCCTGGCTCAGAAACGAAGTTCAAGGCCCCCACTCCTACAGTGTATACAGGGTGAGCCATTGCTCTTTGGATGAAATTAGGTTTCTTGAAGAGGAAAAAAAAGAAAGGTTTTTTTTTTAAACACAGAGAGGGGTTTCTTGAAGGCAGGACTGCATCTTGCTTACTGTTGCTTTATCCCTAGATGTCAAGTAAGGCAGGATGAAAGTGATGGGTTGATGGATGGTTCATTACTACCACTACAATTGTTTAAAAGGGGGGGGGGGCAGTTAGGATTATCTAGCAAACAGCACAAATGTGACCATGGTCAGGCCATTTCTCTTCTCCAGGTCATTATTCATTGCTCAAGGCAGAGAGCCCAGGAATGAACAACCAGCATCTCTGCTCCACAGATGTGCCTGGGCCCAGGCTGGTGATTCAACAGGGAAGGCCCCAAGCTTCAAAGACCTGTCAGGACTGGACTGAATCCTTCTAAGACATAGAGAAGCAGGGCAAGGCCTGGGCTGGCCAGCACTGAGGCCTGAAGACCTCCTAACCCTCACAAAGGAAGTGACTGGCCTTCTTCTGGGGAAGGATTCCCCAACCTCATGGACTCTGGGGGCATGACCGCCCTAGTGAGCAACCAGCAGGGCTGCTCAGACTGAGAGGGCCCTACAGTGAAGGGCATGCTCCAAAGAGAGCTAGCTTTAAGCCACAAAGTGCTTTCTGAAAGGAAGAATGCCGGCCACCCTACAGCCGGCCCAACCAGCTACCTGCCTGGCCCACAACCCACCTCACTGACAACTCCTAACACCACCCAAAGTCCCTCTTTCTAGCGGTTAAAACCTCTTCAAAAGGATCTCTGCCTTCGGCTTTAGGATTTGATCTTCACAGAAATGTAAACACACACAAGGTAGTTAGAACCCAGGCTGTCAACCTGAATATGAAAGGGCTCCTGACCTGGCCCTCGGACCATTTTGATGATGGCAAAGGAAAAGCAGGAAGGTACTAGTCTTGAGGAAAAAGAGAAAGTGTCATTGAAGCGAAAGACATTGAAGAACCAGGAGTATGGGGCCACTAAGACAAGCCCTTGGGCCTCTTCGGCCATGTTGCTGAGACCCAGGGTTAGAACATGCGTGCAGGTGATGAGCCACAGCACACAGCTGAGACGCGAGAACTCCCGGGACCAACACCAGGCTTTGAACCTTGTTTGAGACTCAAAGTGCAGCTCCTGAGATCGCCAGCCCCAACCCCTGGTTCTACCCTTCAACAGGCGTGGTGACAAACCTCACCCCTCTGCCACTCCAAAAAATGCAAAAATTCACTGGCTCCCCTCGCCCCACCACCCTCCCCTAATACCCACCAGCTAAACTCACAGGGGCGGCACACCAGCCCCACTCCAGCACACACATACACACGCAGGACAGCCACCACAACCTCTATACCCACCGTGCCCTCCAGGAAGCTGAGAACAAGGTGAGATGCAAAGAAGTGGGGCGGGATATGGAAGGCTAGGCAGCACACAGTCAGGCTGGGCTCGGGCTCTCCACACCCCTTTTACAGCAGGGCCCTAAAAGCTGCCGGGACCTTTGGTTGGGTTGGGGGGAGGGCCGGCAAGAGTTAAGGCAAATAACTCAAGGCATTCAATTGATGATGCTCCCCTAGTGACTCACTGTTTCTTTATTGCAACATGCTCTCTATAAAAGCCATTTTCCTCTCACAGGATCTGCTTGGGCAACATGTGATGTCATCATAAATCATCTCTCTCTCTTATTTTTCCCCCCTTTAAAATGTCATCAGATTTCTTGGAGTTTCTAAAAAGCCAAGAGAGCTAGCACCATCTCCCAGTTTTGGCAGGGAACCCTGCTTTTTCCCCCAAGATGTCTGTCTTCACTTTTTCCCCTTGCTCTCCCGTTAGGAGCCCCGCAGAGATAAAGCCTGGAAGAGCACAGAAAGCATTTATGAAAAACGCTTTTCTTTCTACCCTTTCCAAATGCAGGCTCTTTCTTTCGCTCCCTTTTTTCCTCTCATCCTATTTTGGTGCACTTCCAGGGGAAGTGAATGTATAGCAAGCACTTTTAAACAAGGTCTAATACAATCCATGCCTCCCAGACACGGATGCCATTAATCAGAACGAAGGCTTTGTGTGAGAGAGACCACAGTCTGGATGGGCGCCATGGACCAATAATACAGACAGGCCCTACCTACCCACCACACCCCCGTGTTGGGGCTTGGCATTCATCCTTCCCCCTGGACTCCCCTCCCAAACCTTGTGCCCAACACTCCTCCAAAGATCTGCAAAAACCTTCTACCACAGGAGGAAAAAAGCTTCCTTTCATTCCAAGTTCACTGAACCAGAAAGAAATAATTATCACTTTAACTGCAGAACCTCAAAAGCAAAAGGAACATCCAACCAAACTCTCAGCCACGGAACTGGTGGGGCCATTGCAGAAAGGCATCTGTTGCTGGCTGAGATGTGGGTCTGGTCATACAGGGTATCTCCTGAAACAAATCTACCTCTGAAGACCTCCGTCTGGAAAGAGCTCTGTGGAGAGATTATGACTGCCCTATCACCTACATGCAGTGATCACACAGCAATGAAGACGGTGCTAGATTTCTACTGGTCCTTCTTACATCCTTGGATCACAGCCAATAATCTGTCCTCACCCCTCCCCAATAGAATCCAATTAACTAAGGACAAGTGGAGCAAGTGTGTGTGGGAGAATGACAACCTTATGTGAAGGCCTTTGGGATAATCATGAACACCCCTAAGCACCTTCCCTCCACTCCCTAAAAATAAATCCTCATGCATGATCCAAGCTGCCTGATACTCCCACATCAGTCTTTGATTCATGATAATTAATCACAGGAAACATACAGATACTCCTTGGGGGATTTTACATTGCCATCAGCTATTTGTGCCTAAGTATGACTAAGTGGCAGGTTCCTTAGTAAGGAGAGAAGAAAGGGAGAACGGAGTTACCATATCGCAGTAAGGAATCAGAGCAGAGGATGAACTTGCAGCCTTGCTGTGTGGCATTGGTGCTGCCTCTGGTTCCCAGGAGTTACCATATACAGGTGTGAGGTCTTCCAGAACCCATCACATTACACACTCGATGGAGTGGTCACACCCTTTGTTTCCCCATCCTCTTTCTCCTTACCCTGACTGATTGGTTTCTTATCATAAAGAAAGAAGGCAAACTATAGAAGAAATTTAGGAAGGAAGGAAGAAGGAAAAATAAGAGGTACAGAGGGCAGAAGTCTTTGCTTCATTCCCTGATGTCAATGAAGCACCTAAAGAGACTTAAACATTTACGTGCGCTACTGAATAAACCAGAGACTACTTGGGGTCCAATGCTGCCTTGGTCAAAAAATGGCCAGGAGGGAAGTCATCCTCCAGAGCAAGCCAAGCCTTAGCTCCAGCTATTTCACCCTGTCCTGCCATTGCTCCAACTGTCCCTTCTGCCACAAATGTCTTTCTTTACTTGTCCTGCCAAATGTCTCATCCAACTCATCTTTTGAAATTCAGCTCAGACACCTACCACTCCAGGAAATCTTCCTTGCTATACCCTCCCAATGGGTTGACTCTCTTTCCCCTACACCATCGGTACTCTGTAGCATCCCTCAATATTTCATCACTTTGCTGGGGCACAGTCATCAATTCCTACATCTGTCTCCTCTATGAGGATATTGGTCCTCTCAGTATCTCAAATGCCTAGTCTTCCACGTAGCAAGCATTCAGTAACCGTTGAATAAATTGGTTGAGCCACTCAGAGAAAATACTGTACAATCACCTATTAACCCTAATTATTTAAGTGTTGGGTTTTGTTTTGTTTTGCTTGCTTTGCTTTCCGTTTCAGAGAAGGTTTGTCCAGAGAGATCTAGCCAGGGTTTCTCCAGTGCTGAGGGAGACCCAGGGAGAGCAGCATGGTCTGGAAGGGGGAGAGATGCAAGTCAAACGTGAGAAGGGTTCATCCATCAGGGGTTGTTCCTGTACTGTCATGAGAGAACTTTCTGGACACTGTCTACAGTTCTAGGCCACATAAGATAGAAAATACTGGGGAAGGAGTGGAGCACAGCCTCACTTAGCCAAAGCAGTTCAAATTCCCTCATGTTCAGGAGGGAAGGAGCCTCAGACCTTTCTATAGGTCTCTGATACCTACACTACCTTGATGCCAGGGTAGTTTGGGATGGCTTCAATGGATAAAGAGGAGGCTGTGGATAAAGAGATGTTAACAACTGCAGAACAGTTGATGGCAGAAGCAAAACCACTGGCTCCCTCAGCACCCAGAAAAAGCAGGGAGCTATTGAAAGAACTTATGAATTGAAAAACACAAACAAACAAAAAGGTACTATCAGAGCTTCCTCCACAGACCCAAGAAAGACCCCGCCCACTGGAACTGCTGATGCCATCGCTACAGACTCAGAGCAAACTGAATATGCTACAGGAATAAAAATATCTCCCCAAATAAAGCCAAATACACAAGGCAACAGCCCTCCAAATCTTCTCCTGACCGAGGCCTTATTACTACCTTTTGCAATCTCCAGCCTTGTTTCTGGAGAGTTTCAAAGTCACCACCAGCCGACCCTTCCCAATGCACAATGGCATTTAATAATTGCTTACGGTTCTCGCCTGGGAAGCCAGGCAAGCACCCACAATTCATTACACGTGTGACCTTTGGAGCCCCTCAGCCCCCAAATGATTTTCACTCACTTTAATCTGACTCCGATTCAAAACAGATCTGCTGTCAGCAGCCTGAATTCTGGAGCCCCGTAGATGGGCAGTGCCTACGGCTAATCTTTTAGTGCCTTAATCATAAAATGCAGCACTTCCCCAGCTGTTTTCACCCAAATAGCCAGAAAAGGGGGTGAGCAGGGTGTGAAAAATGATGAATTATGAACTCCAAAGTAGTATTTCATTAAGCAAGATTGGAAGCTAAAACTTTAACTGTGCTCTCTTCAATTGAAAGGTCATTTTATAAAAATTTAAACAGAATTTTGAAGACTCTCCAGTTCAGAGGGGAGCTCCCGCTGTGTGCCAGACCGCCGGGGGTAGGGAGAAGATGCAAAAGCTGTGGCCGACATGCAGGATTTTTTTAAACCATGACCACTTTGGATTTTTGCAATGTGATGCCAACCACATTCAACAGGTCTACAAATGCATTGCGTTAGCCTAAATTTAGTGGGTGTTAATTGAAATCAGAGCTGCAGTCGTTACCACCGACATGTTTCTAAATACTACCCAATAAATTTTTGTCTGTTTCAGATTCTCTGTGACAGCTGGCAGTGAAAAACCACGAGCGGCACATAAAACGGTCTTCCTATATACCTAGTCCCTAAGTGCTCACACAAAAGGATGTCTGTGTGTGGATCTGGCCTATGTCTGCACACACAGACATGTGCATGGATAAACACAAGATGGATGTGCATGCCTTGCCCATTTTTAGAAGGTGAAGAGGGAGACGTGTGAGGACACACACATACACTCTTATACTCGGACAGCTTCCCTTCCACCAGTGCCCTCCACGGAAGGCAGACGCCGCCTCTCACAATGTGACGAAACATGCCAGGTTACAGGGAGAGGGGCACATGGCGCGATGGGCTGCTTCCCTTCCCCTCTCTTCTCCCTGGCTTGTGACATTCCCTTCAGGTAAGTATTGTTTCAATTTGAAAAACAAAATTAAAATTTCCTCCAGAACAGAGCACTTAAGGGTCAGCCAGGAAATGGTCTGCAATGCATAGAATGTGAAAGGGAAAGGGGCCTAGGGAAGGAAAGAGAAATCTGGAAAAAGAACCATCAGCTTTCCCGAGTTCCCTCAGGAAAATACCAGTTCCATCCCCCAATTACTCAGTTCATTATTAGTTTATGTAGAAGAGAAAGAGGTGGCCTTGTGCTCCCCGAGCTGTGATTCTAGCTGAAATAAAGAAGAAAAGGGAGGTGCGTGTCTGGCCTTGAGGCTTCCTGTCTTGCCCTGCCTTGATCCTCCAGTGATAATTTGAGGACTCCCTCAGATCCCAATAGTACTGTCGAACTTTGCCAGGGGTCTGGTCCATCCATAAATAAACACTGCAGTCAGCTTCCATGGCACTGGGCCAGGAGGAACCTTGGAGGGAAATATGTTTACCAAAGACTAATGACACCAAGGGACAATGTTATAGCCGCAGCAGCAGATCCTCATACAGTAGTTTTCGCCTCATATATCTGATCTGATTATTCAAATAAGTATCAGCAAAGGAGCTCTAGTGCTCCACCAAGCAATCTCTCTCTCTCCCTCCCTCTCTCTCTCTCACACACACCCTCCCATAGTCTGTCCCTAAAACATACTAGCTAACACGAGTTTACATCCACACACTCACACAGTACGCGCTCAGGCTTGTCACGTGCCATCCCCAAACACACCACACATGCACACAAGAACACACGAGTTCTGCCAGCACACACAGAGGTTCGGTACATGCCCTTCCTCAGCCACAAAATGAGCACATGTGCAATGCAGGCACACACACACACACACACACACAATGCCAACCCCCTCAGAGAAAGCCGGGTACCTTAGATAAAGGCCTCTCCTCTGACCACATACAGCTGGAGAAAAATGCATGAGTCAGGGCCACCTGTTGCTAGAAACATTTCTACAGAAAAATGTACTTGGTGATGTAGAAATCACCCAGAATCATCAGGTCCACCCCAGCACCCAGACTTCCCTCTTCTCATAGCCCGACACTGTCTACAGCAGCCTATCCAACAGTATGGAGGAAGATGAAGTGAAATCCTTCTTACTCAAGTGGGCTCAGCATCACCTGGGAATCTGTTGGAAATGCCGAGTCTTGGGTCCAAGCCGAGACCTACTGAATCAGACACTGCAGGTTAACAAGACTTGTGCACAAACTCGGGTTTGGGACATGTGCCTTCACAGTCCACCCCTCCTATCCCCAAGACAGGCCTCACTGAGACCACCCTGCCCTGACCAGCCCTGAACGTCTGGGCTCTCCAGCCTACGCTGAAGCAGGCAGAAGCGGGAACAGGGAGCAGGAGCACTCCTCCACCATCAGACCTCTGCCTCTCCTTCTCTCCTACTAGTGGTAAGTTAACAACACAGCCTGGGTTATCTAGACTCTTGCCTGCATCTCTAAACCCACCAGGAGCTCAGTGATACTAACAGTTTTCTCCCCACTAATTTTCTCATCACTCCACAACTGCTGCTTTTTATTTCATTATGCTTCTCATCAGCCTCAGATAGGAATATAACTGAAAAAGAAATTGGAGGGGAACAATTTCAATATTTCAGAACACATGCAAATCAATGCCCAGAATCCTACCTGGAGTGTTTTTATTGAGACAATTCAGTGCTTGTCTGAGAGATGACCTTATAATAAATAAATTCATATCTTGCAAAGGCAGATTTTTCTCCCCATCTTATAAAGCTAATTATACCAGCACAACATAACACTTTCCTAAATGCCTGATTACCTCATCCTGTTACTCAGGAAATATTATTTTTAAATAGGTGTGATAGATACAAACTGAAACATTCGGATTTCAATTCCAGCCCCAATTCCCGGATCCCCTCTCTGAGTAATTTAAGGACTTCCTCCAGATAGTTTTTCATATTCTTTAACTGACATTTTATCTCTATACAGTATCTCACAGAATGAGCACGCACTAAGACAATGACAGCCAAGAAGGCCTGTCATTTCTCATTCCGACAAAGACAGATGTCTTACACTGGCTTATGCCAATAATAGATCCAACAAAAAACAAAAGAGACTACACCTGCCGCTGATGTAAAGGCACCAATTCACATTTGTGACACTCATTTGTCAATTAACAGATTTCTCCCATTGTTGACACACGAGACTTAAAAGATGTGGGCTCGAATGTGATGAATTAAAAAAGACAGATGAGTAAGCTATGAGCTGCAAAGTAATGCTATAATGTGCTTTAGATATGAATATCAACTGACACCCCTGACAGGCCATACAAGGTTTTATTTCATTTTGCACTGTATCCAGGCTTCATACTTTGTCTTCTTTGTTCGCTTTTCATCAAGCTCCTAACATCTCATTCTGACAGCCAGAGACATTTAAGGCACTTTCGTTTCAAATGCAAGTTAGCGTACTTGATATGTCATTAAAATGCAAAACGACTGCCATTGCAGGTAAATGTAGGTATGCTTAAAAGGTTGGATCTGCAAAGGAAAGCTGAAAATGGTTTGGGTTTCTCTTTACCTCCTTCACAAGCCTGGTCATCCCTGGGGTCTGCCCGACACCCCCTTGGGCAAAGGCCATGACTGAGGGCACCTCAGGAGCTTCGTGTCCCAGCAGTGGCCAGAGACTACATGTGGACTCAGAGGTGAGCCAGGCCTGCAGGACAAACAGCTTTCCCTCCCCACATGCCTGCTGTGACTCCCCACCAGGGGCAGATATCAGATACCCGTGTTAGAGCCAGCATCGCACACGCACGCATTCAGCCTGTGAAAGGGAAACATGGACAGGCTTAGGCAAAGATGCTCAGAGTAACTCTTTCCATGGAGCCCCCCTCTGTGGCCTCCTCAGCCCCCTACAGGAAAGGAGAAGACTCCACATCCTAGACTCTCCCGTGGGAGATGGAAGATGGTCAGACAGGGGTTCAGTGGAAAACATTTTTAATGATCTTTAATTCAGTATTTCACTTGGGAAATTAAGTAAACAGTGAAATGATTTACAGGGAAAGATGTTCATCACAGCATTTCTTACTAACACCTAAAGATGGAGAACAATATACAAACATATGTCAATCAATAAAAGAATGACTCAATTGTGGTATTATCTGTGAAAAAAAATTATGTAATCACTGAACAACCACATTATCCTAGAAAACTGAATCACATAACATTACAAGGAAAAAAAAACAGAATACAAGACTGTATACACAGCCTGAGCCCAATTTTGTAAAAAATTTAAACATATTTAAATATGTATAGTAGAATAGTGCACTCATTTTTTCAGCAGTAAGACCATGGGTTACTCATTTTCTTCTGCACATTTTTCCTGTATTTTTTATAAAAATGAATATGCATTTTATAACCAGAAGAAAAATTTAAAAAACTTGAAAAACTAATTTTAAAAATTAAAAGATTCTTTCGCCCAATATCCTGTTCCTTATTACCAACCTACCATTTCACTTTCTGGGCTTCAGTTTCCTTTGTTAAAAGAAAGCATTAGACCAGTGTTTTTCAAATTGCGGTCCATAGAACCCTAGGGTACCACAAAGGGCTGCCAAGTTTCTTCAAATGACTAAATTTAACCTTTAAATTACATTTGACCATTTTAAAAACTATAATTTAAAAGCAGTACACACTCTCAAATATGCTCGATACCAAGTTTCAACACACTGGAGGACAGCAACCTGTTATCTTGTGCTGCCAAAGTAACTCATTTTACACAGATCTCAGAGTTTCTTCTTACAATTGTCTAAAGAATAGTCTGAACTTTATGGAGACAAAAGACTCTTACCATATCAACTACTTAACTGAGTGAACGAGATTTACAAAGCCAAATATAGGGATAACCTGAACACTGGGACCAGTGTAAAGCTGCCTCTTTTCTCTAACTTCAGTATCAAACCCAGTGTTCATCTGAACAGTTTCACTGCTTTTGCTGACTCACAAAAAAAATTAAAAGACATTTTTATTCTACAAGAGTCCTTTTTTTGTGTGTGTGACAGAGACAGAGAGAGAGACAGATGGGGACAGACAGACAGGGAGATGGGAAACATCAATTCTTCATTGCAGCTCCTTTGTCTCCTCAGTTGTTCATTGATTGCTTTCTCATATGTGCCTTGACCAGGGGGCTCCAGCACAGCGAGTGACCTCTTGCTCAAGCCAGCGACTTTGGGATTTAAGCCAGCAACCTTTGGGCTCAAGCCAGCAACCATGGGGTCATGCCTATGATCCCACACTCAAGCCAGCAACCCTGTGTTCAAGCTGGTGAGCCCATGCTCAACCCAGATGAGCCCATACTTAAGCTGGTGACCCCGTCGGGGTTTTGAACCTGGGTCCTCAGTGTCCCAGTCAGACTCTCTATCCACTGTGCCATACCGCCTGGTCAGGCTACAAGAGTCTTTCTATATGAAAATTTTGTTTGACAAGATTCTACCACTAGAAAAATAACTTTGAAAATCACTGGACTGAACCAACCTTCTGCAAAGGTTCCTTCTTTGTGCTTCATGAGGCATAGCATGGGTATCAAGGAGGAGTGGAGCACTGTGCTAAATGGGTCCCGTAGAACCCCAGCTTCCATACTTACTCTGTGACACTGGGCAAGGTACTTGACTAATCTAAGTTTCAGTTTCTTTATCTGTCACAAGGGGATAAAAAGCTTGTAGAGTTGGGAGGGTTTAATGAGATAACAGGGTAAGCATTTAGTAACTGTTAGTCAATATTACATTATTATTACTACCTGAGATAATAGGGGAGGAAGGAGTAGCTAAAGAATGGATGGCTCAACATGGCACCAACAGCTCAGAGGCAATAGACAAACATTTTCATATAGTTAGTAATAGAGATTTCTTTACTAAATTAATAAAATCCAGAGCAGTCTCCCTTTATACCTGGCCCATGTTTATTTCTACATTTATTTCCTCACCTTGTCCATCTTCTGACTAGTTTATACTCGATAAGTATACAGTCTCATTTTAATAGTACATACATTTCAAATCTTCACATTCTACCTCCCTGTGCACTACGCCTAAATGTGATTTTTACAATCAGCTTCTTGGAAAAGACTCAAACAAGCCCTTTTGTAAAAAAGCTAACACACACCCTGTTAATTATAAGAGAACCATTCATCATAGATCAGAAATTACCTAAAAAGCAAAATTTTAGTCAAGGCAAGGCAATCAGATCAGAGAATCTTATGATTGTAGAAAATGGTCACATGCTCCTTGCAAGGAAATGCCGTAGGACTATGATCTCCCTTTTGATTTTTACACAAGTCACAACAAATGCCACATGACCCCAAGCAAAATAATACCAAAGGTAATTCTGCTTAAAAATAAATAAGAATGAGAAATGAAATAAACTATTTAAGGAACAGCTGTTCTTTTGGTATATCATCTAAGGAACAAAGCTCTTTTACATTTAGTATTTCATTTGACCTTGACAACTCTGATAGGTGACTGTCATTATCCCTGTTTGGAAAATGACAACACAGATTAAATGACTTGCTCAACATCTCACACGTAATTTATGATGGAGAGAAGACTAATAGTCACGTATCCTGTCTCATGATCTCATCACTTTTTGGCCAAGTCATGCTTCAGCCAGAACTCCCATGGCTTCTAGGTCTCCAACAATGACTCTGAGATTCAAACTAGCAAGAGTTCAGTTTCTCACTTAAAAGAAAAAATACATAATGACAACAATGTATTATATGATGTTAACTTACTGTGGTAATAATTTTGCAATAGATATACATACACCGAGTCATTATGTTGTATGCCTTGAGCTGATGCAATGCTACATGTCAACTACATCACAATAAAACTGGGGGAAAAATAATGCATTACAATTATGTAGTGCTTTGTGATTTACATTCAAATAACTTTCCCGTGCAACCCAGAGAAATCCTGAGGAAAAAGAGTAGACAATATTCTTTCCCTTTCACTGATGAGAAAACAGACTTATGCCTTTTAAAGAGTTGTCCAGATAAACAGGAGCAGCAATAGGACTCACATACCTGAGGAGGATCCAAAATCTCTAGCAGTGACCCATCCTCCACAGGCCCCTTATAAGGGCATGAAGGAGTTTCTTGTATTTTCTTGTGATTTATCTTTCTAAAGGAACAGGACAATAAAAGTTAACCCAACCCAGTTTTCTACAGACTTCTAAAATGTTAATGCTTGATGATAAGACTCACTGCCTACAGTTTTTATTTACCCTGAAAAATGATGAGGTCCAATATAAGTTTGGAAAGAAAACAAAACAGCATCAGCCTTGGCGGGAAGGTCCTCTTTTCATGGGCCTAGAAGACAAAATTTTCTCCTCTCTGTCTCTTAATTACCAATCCACATTAGGCTAGCAAGTAAATGAATTAGATTTGGGGGAAGTGCAATGGAATACAAGACAGTATAGGAGCTAAGCATGTATGTAGGCTTTGTGATTGGGCCAAACTGCATGTAGATCTCTGCTCCTCACTGACCAGTTGTGTGCCCTTGGGAAATTCACTCAATCTCAGCAGGCTTTCATTTCCTGTCTTAACTATGAAGAATACCTTCTTAAGTCCTATGGCAAACTAGGTAAAGGAAAGCTGATGGATAAACAGTTACCATTACAGCTATCTCTTTCAGTGTAAGCAATTTTGTTTTCAAATATTCATTTTAGCAAGTGAGAAATTCTAAGATTAGAAGGGCACCTACCCTGGGCATAACCCTGCCCTAGGCACTCCAGAAAGAGCTATTCTCCTGTCCTGGAAAAGCCGACATTCCAATGAGAGGCTGAGTAGTTGCAAAGGGCTCGAGGCATTTGAGAACTAAAAACATGCAAAATCTCTTCTTGGGGAGAATGCACCCCTAAGTGCCAGCCTTGCACTGTGGCATGGGAGATCAGTAATAAATGCAATTTCTGAAAAATGGGATTTCAAGGTTTGGTTCCACCCTTCTGAATGAGCCCAGGGCCAGGCAACAAGATCTTGCTGGGTGTTTTTTGTTTGTTTGTTTGTTTTTGCATTTTTCTGAAGCTGGAAACAGGGAGAGACAGTCAGACAGACTCCCGCATGCGCCCGACCGGAATCCACCCGGCACGCCCACCAGGGGGCGATGCTCTGCCCACCAGGGGGCGATGCTCTGCCCATCCTGGGCGTCGCCATGTTGCGACCCTCCTGGGTGTCGCCATGTTGCGACCAGAGCCACACTAGCGCCTGGGGCAGAGGCCACAGAGCCATCCCCAGCGCCCGGGCCATCTTTGCTCCAGTGGAGCCTTGGCTGCGGGAGGGGAAGAGAGAGACAGAGAGGAAGGAGCAGGGCAGAGGGGTGGAGAAGCAAATGGGCGCTTCTCCTATGTGCCCTGGCCGGGAATCGAACCCGGGTCCTCCGCACGCTAGGCCGACGCTCTACCGCTGAGCCAACCGGCCAGGGCTCTTGCTGGGTGTTAAGCAGCACAGCATGCTAGTGGCAGGAGTCATGAAAGAACTGCATTAACTATGACCTTTTAACAGTGTAATTGCCACATGTGTGTGTCAGGGTCAACGCACAGGCCATGCTCAGCTTGGGATCAGCTGCCCTCCACCAATTGGAGGTGGCTCATCTTCTGCCACATTCCTGTCACTCTGGGGTGATGGTTTGAGGGGGGAGAACTCATACATCCCCCAAATCTTACTTGACTGGCCTCCCCAAAACACTCTCTCCTGGCCAGCTTCCCACCCTATCCACCTCTGTGTCCCAGAACCACCCCCATTCCACACAGCCCAGGACTTCATGTCTGCCCATGTGGGAAGGAGCTTACAACCCAATTTCTCTCTTCCTGGGCTCCCACAAACTCCTGAGGATACAACACCAGGACCTCACCATCTCCATTCAGTACAGGCTTAGTCCCAAAGCCCTGACATTATGCAAACTACTTACCCTTTCCTGAGATCTTTACACAGTGTGGCAAACTGCTCTCTCTTCAGGGTGAGGCCCAAGTCCCAATCTTTTCATATAACTAGTCCTCCATCCTGAGATGGTCTTGAGCATGAGAATCAATAGAATGCTCCTGACACTTAACTGAATTGTGTTGTCCTGTGAGTACCGTGGGTGCCTCTCTGAGGCCACCCCCAGGGCTCTCCTGAGCAAGTTACCTGCTCTGCCTGACTGGGAGCCCTCCTTTTCATACAAGACTCCCGAAGCTGCTCACAAACTCAAAGAGAATAAGCTTCCCAGACAGTGGGTCGAGTGACCATGCTCCCGAACAGGCAAGAACTACCGAGTTCACAAAGTCTGCCGGCAGAGTTTGACCATGGCCCTGCATTGCTCTCGAATCACTTCACGTTCGTTAGCCTCATCCTCCTCATTGAGCATGTGAGCCTTTCCAAGGGGAAGCACCACATCTATGAATTCCAGATGCCAAGAGACCCAGCATGTGCTGAGCATTTACATATCTTCAAAGAATAATAACCCAAGTCCTCAGTCCTTAAGGACAACTTCAGGTGGCTTTGGGGAAACCACACTATCCTGAGCAATCCCCACCTCTACATAGCTGAATGATAACTTATGGTCATGGCTGTACAAGCTATTAGAAAGCCATGAAGACCAGCTAGCCCAGCAGTGCATCTATGGAGTGATCCAGTTGTCCATGGTAGCTAGAAAGACCATTGCAATCCTGCTGGCATCCTCCAAAATATGTCACCCTAGGCCTGACTTCCACCCACCAGCTAAAAAAAAAAAAAAGAAAGAAAAAGAGAAACTGTATGGTTGCACTTACCCCGACAGTCATTCTTCCAGGAAATCACATCATGGGCTGGAACAAATGCAGTACTCCTCGGGGGCATGACATGAGACAAATGATCTTCAAAAGTCATTGCCAGGCTCCAGTTTTCTATACTCCAAGTCAGGCCGATTTTTGATACCGGAGCCCAGCCTCCATGAACAGAATTCAGGGTATTGGTTTGCTATTTCCAATTATAACTGGAACGATGGTTAGCTTTCTGTGATGTTAGTCCAAATCAGGCATCTGGGAAGAATTCACAAGAGCCAACCAGGACAGACCCACAAGTCAACTATCAGCATAGATGAAGACAGTCCGCCCTCCCAATCTCATCCTCAGGGCCCTGATCACCCACACCTGCGGAGGTGCGAATCCTGAGGAATCAAGCTCCCACACTGATGCATTTAAGCGGGACAGGGAATATATTTTGAAAAGTTAAATCACTAAAAAAAATATGATCCCATCATGCAATTCCAATGTACCCCCTCAAAGACTGACACACACCCAATAAGAAGAGCAAAGGCTCTTAACTCCATCCCTTCTTTCTGCTCCACCAACCCCGTAAATGCCACTTAATATAAAAAGAAAAATCAGAATTTCTGAGGAATAAAGCACCTCAAAAATCACATGTTGGAACATCTAGAGGTGTGTATGTCTCAGGGAAAAAGAAGAGTCATGGAAAAATGGTGCTTTTGCAAACAGCATTTTATTTGAAAAGAATACATCTAAATTATCCCATCTAAATTATCCCTCCTGCTGCTATTTCTTTAGCAGTTGGGGGACAGAATAAAGCTAGTTCCAATTAAGGAAACATCCATCTTAAAATAATAAAAATGAAAAGAGGCTTCTTTTGCCAGCATCTTATTTCTTCTCCATTCACATCTGTGCACCATTCAGAAGAAAAGGCAGAGCATAGAAACCAGCAGCTGAGTCGAGACCACAGACAGTGACAAAACTACTGCAAATGCTACATTTTGACAATGGTCAACAGCACAGGGTCTTTCTTCACACACTCTGTCTCTGCTCCTCACTGCATCTCCCTGGCGCTCAGAGAAGAATGCCTCTCGGGAGGTATACAAGGTCCAGAATTTACCTCTTTGGTAAACAAAGCTCCACCTGTGACTCATCCAATTTCTCTCTGACCTACATCAAACTAATCAGGCTGAGGTTCCAGGTATGATTTTCCCCTTCCAACAAGTGAGTCTTTTTCCCTCAGAAGTACCACACATTTACTAAAATAATTTGAGACTTCATCAGAAAGCCATTATGCCTGAAAACACTAAATTATTTAAGTGATTCTTTGTATATAAATATTTTATATCAGAAATTGATTTCCAAATGAAGTGCACATGAAGAATGACCACACTAAACAGTGTCCGAGTACATCTCGGTGTTTTAAAACACAGGCAGCATTTTAATGCAACTGAAAACCCGAATTCCATATGAAGTCATGCATGATTATATGCACCATCTATGTAGAAGTGAGTAAATGCTGCCTCTAACTCCTTTCCTCAGACTAGAAACTCCACACTCACTAAAATCTTCAGGAAGCAGAGCTAAATAAAAGTCTTTGAAATAAATTTTTAGTTGTTAAACTGAATACTTTAACTGTCATCTCTTAAAAGCTCTGAATTTTAAAATTTTAACCTTGGGTAACACCAGGGTAAAATTTTAAGCACTCCAACCCTAAAAAGGCTCTATCCACCTGCCCCTTTATCCTATGTCAAGGAGCAAATAAAAAATCCTGTTTCTCAAATTTGTGAGAAAAAATGGGACTGTGGTGGTCCCCAACCCTCCACACACACACACATCCTCCCAGCAGCATGAACAGCAGTCACACTGAAAGGGGTGAACAAAAAACAGACGTACAATAAACATCATTAACCAGAGCTCCAGGCAGCGCAGAATAAACCAGCTCAAAACAAATGAACACTGAGAACCCAACAAAAACTTTCCAGGCAGCCTCAGGAGTGTGACAGCCAGGACCCTTGGGTAGCCCTGGAGCGTGGCAATGAAAGGAAAGTGGACGGCGGTCCTCGCTGGCACCCCGCCCTGCCCTCCAACAACAATGCTGCTCCTTTCCTCCATCTTCTCCTTGGGTGCCCAGGGAAGAAGGCATAACAAGACCAAGTGGGGCTGAATGAAGTAAAAAATGCCCACTTTTTACACCAAGCCAGCGGCATAGAATTGAGCAGATTAGCGTACACATATAACCCCCAAATGTACTATTCAGCAAAGCACCCCCTTGCAGATGGAGACTTAGAATGAATGAACATGAACACACACACACACACACAAACAAAACTTTCTTTTACCAGAGCAATGGCTGAGAAGAAAAAATATAACTCCTCAAGCCTTAGCAAAAGCTACAGTAAATTCTGCTTTTCTTTGCCACTGCATTCAGCTTGATGTAGCTAAATTAACAAAATGTTCCCTTGGCATTTAAATTTCTTTCCTTTTTTTTCTCCCGGTAAGCAGAGTCCGGGGTGATGCATAGTAACTCAAAAGACAAAGCAACTTCAAAACAAAATCAGTTATTTGTAAACAATCCTTGTGGGGCTTTTCCTCCGCCTCCCTCCCCCACCAGAGGAAAAGCAGCCCTGCCAGCTACAATAGAAAGCCAAGTACAGATAAATCAATTAGCTTGCTAATTTCTCCCCTCTCATTTATTTAGCTCTGCACTGTATTTGTCGTAATTGACTACAATTATGTTAATTACTAACTCCAGTATAATTACTATATTTATTGTCATTGAGCACACGATGTACCCACAGCAAAGCTGGCATTTGTCGGGCATCAAGAAAGCAAACTGTCGAGAGGTGATTCTCGGCAAACTGGCGGATGTGGCTTCAGCAAATGAAAGGGCAAAAGAGATTTCATGCAATGTTAGTTTGAAAGCACTGGTTCATTAAGGATATTAATTTTCTGATAACTACACATTTAAGTATGACACTAGCACAGTATCTACAGGATTTTGCAATTATTAATGCGTGACAGTTTCAAATGCTAAGTGAATCAATTAAACAGCAGCATTCACAATTTGAGAAGAGATAACTGCTTCATAACTACCTAAGACTACAATTTTCACATGACAAAAAAGAGCCATTGAGGCGCCTTCAAAACCTGACAGGTCAAGAAAGAAGTTTGAAACAAAAGCACCTTACAACCATCATCTCTCCTCTTTACTTGTCAGATCAACTTTGCTAGTGTCTCCCCAGAAACGGCATCATATGCCAGCTGCCACAAGGTGATTTTTCATGTCTTGTCAAAGAAATCTTTTATTCTATTTGCTCTGCATTAACATGTTACATTTATTGATCAAGGGCTGTTCGGCAGCCACAGCAGGGCACTGAGCTCTCCATGCCTACGGGGCTTTGATGTCCCGGTGACATTCCAGCCCGAATAATGCACATACTAAATGGATTTAATGCAGAAATGTGTTTGGACCTGACAGTTACATTAATAACAGCCCCTCACACTAATAAATATGCAATTGCTACTATTAAGAGTTACCCAATTATGGGGAAAATATTTCTCTACCTTAAAAATAAATCCATCACGGAAAAAAGTTTTAACAATGGTGCATTCTCTTAAAACACTCCTCCAGCCGCAGAAAACGTGCCCGCGCGGGGGCTAGCACCCCCTTCTTCTGCCCCCCTTCAATTGTTTTTAATAAGTCTTGCTTTATCTCAAGAAAGGTTTGGAGATTTTTTTAAACCTCTTTTGTTGGTCCTCCTGCTCTACCCGTCTCTTATTTCTTCAGAACCAGAGAAAAAGCAGACACCCAGGAGACTGAAAAATTGGGTTCTGTATAAACTCAGAGAGGAGTGAAGGGGAGGTGGTGCAAAGGTGAGGGGCACGTAGCTGATCTCCATAATGATGGGTCTGGAGAAGGAGGTGTCTTTTTTTAATATACACTCTAAACGAAACATGAACATATGTGTATGGCTCTCCATCATTTAAAACCCTAAGTGACCTTGTGTTGTGTCAGTGATGGGGATGGGGGTGCAAAGGGGAAAAGAAAGCAGCTGGGATAGAAAAGACCTTTTATTAAGAAAAGTCTAGGCCATGGAGAATTTGTAGTTATTATATCCTGCAATTAAACACAGACACCAGCTAAAAGCATAATCGTTCCCTTTTCATCCTAAAGGAGCAGGAACAGCTGAAATCACCAACATTGCAGTCCCCGTGGAGACAAGAGGAAAAAGGCTTTTCAGATGGTGGGTGTGTGCATGCAAGTGAGTACATGTGCAAGTACGAACACACTCACCCCACTTCTTTTTTTTTTTTTTTTACAAGGACAGAGAGAGTCAGAGAGAGGGATAGATAAGGACAGACAGACAGGAATGGAGAGAGATGAGAAGCATCAATCATCAGTTTTTTTGTTGTGACACCTTAGTTGTTCATTGATTGCTTTCTCATATGTGCCTTGACCGTGAGCCTTCAGCAGACCGAGTAACCCCTTGCTTGAGCCAGAGACCTTGGGTCCAAGCTGGTGAGCTTTTTGCTCAAACCAGATGAACCCGAGAGACCTCGGGGGTCTCAAACCTGGGTCCTCCACATCCCAGTCCTACGCTCTTCCCTGTCTCAAGGCTGGGACAGCAAGCAGTCTGGCCACGGCATTGCTGAGCCATTTCTCCCATGACAGTGACCTTCATCTGAGCTATGCCTCATAGCCCAAGAGGATAGAAGAGGAGGAGTTCTCTGTGAACACTCACCTCCAAGCCCGCCCAGATCTCACAAGGTCCTGCCAGCCCAAACTTTCCAAATCAAGGTTTTAGAGACATAAAAGAGAGGAGGAAATGCAACAGAACTCCAAGGCCTCCAATTTGGAGCTGCAGGATCCACAGTGATCCTGATACAGTGACTTCCACAGGCTGTGGAAATAGAGGCTTAGAAATGGCCGTCCATCTTTCTCACAGGGAGAAAGCAATGATTTCTACTTTGAGAATCAGTTTGAAGTAAAACTGAAGTCAGACCACAGGGCCCATTTAATCCCAGCTCTCCCATTTAACCATCAGAGTAGTCCAGGGCAAATTTCTGAAGCAACTACTTGGGCCTCAGTTACTTCATCTGTAAAATGTGAGAGTAATAGTCCCATTGTCAAAATGTTGTTGGGAGGACTGAAGGAAGTAACACATGGTAAGTGTTCTGCCCAGCCTTGGCACATAGTAAGTGCTCCCTAACTCTAGTTATATATTAACAAGACAAACATGACTGATGCCACTTGTTTGATCCTGTGCCCCCGGACTTCCTTGGAGAACAGAGCCAATCACCTTTATTAAAGGTCCTTATCCACAGGCTGCTTTATTGCAAAGCTCATCAATAGCCCCTCTGCAAGCTATCTCAGAACTCAGAGGTCTTTCTCAACAGAGGGCAGCCGGCATGGAGAAGGGAAAATTCTTACTTGTCCAGGTTGTCCTATGGCCTGCAAGACATTTATAACCCCAGCCTCACCCACTCAGTGATGGGAAGAGTAGAATCTGTGTTCCCATCATTGTGACTGAACTTCATGGTTGAGAATCCGGAGGGCCGGTGAATAGAAAGACTGAAAGGGTTAAGCTTACTAGCCTTCCCTCCTCCCCCAAATTACCAGTGTTTCCAACAGCCACCCTGATAACACAGAGGGCATCATCCACAGGCACAATGATGTCTTCAGGATGGAGAGCAGGGCAGAGGGAGAAGATGAAACAGTGAGGCCCAAGATTCTGGGAGAGTAAAATCAGTGCAAAGGGAAATAAAAGGCATTATGAAGAAGTCTAGGAATTTCTTACCCTAGTGGGAGACACTTGGAAATATGGAGACAATGTTTATGAAAGCACCTTTTAAATCACACTGTAAGGTATAGGATCTGTCACCTGTGAGAAAGCCGCACTTCATCTTAGCCGCTTGGACAACTCTCTCCCATTGTCCACCACTTCCCCAGCTCAGTCTTACCCACAGGGGCTCAATACCCATTTTCTTCTGGCCAAAAGGCGGGAACCCAGGAAAGCAGGGCACTCCGGGAGGAAGGCGGGAGTCACATCAACCTGCTCCCTTATCATCGCCCCTCCTCCCCTCCCTCAAACTGCTTCTGGTAGTTTGTCATGGAAGTCACTACAGAAAGTATGTAGGTACAGGAAATCAAAGGGCTGCTGCTGAGATATTAAATATTACCGACCAAGTCATTTTCCACATCACCTTTTCATTGTGTGTTCTGTTAGTAGCTGGAGACACTAGAATTGCCAATGATATTCTTGGAACAAAAAAACATTTTTGCAACATTGCCCAGCCTACAGAAGCCATGGTTTCCAAAATACATAAACCCTTGCCTCCTTGGAATTTACCGAAACCCTAGAACTATTCTGAAAATTCACTAAAACAGTTTATCTTTCTAAAGCCCATCTTTTCTACCATCATCTCTTCCTCTCTCATCACTTACTGCAATAGGTTCTGTTGCCACCTCAACATCCCCATGTGCCCCAAGTGAGACCACTGCACTTGGGTCTTGAAACAAAGGCTCCTAACCACAAAGAAAGGAGTTGATAAATACCCAGTGTCAACAGAACATGCCCTTTAAGCTGTTCTCCTTTAAGAGTCTGGGTGAGAAATATTCTCTCACCCATTCTCAGTGTAACATAAACATATGTATGCTCCTAGCTGGTAGGGATGTAAAGTATGTATGAGGTGACTGGGTTTAGCCTGTGGAAAGTCAGAGACATGTAGAAAACTAAGATATTTGTATCAGTTAGTATGGGTAAGTTATGCTGCGTTAACAAATATCCTAAAGTCATAACACAGACTTATCATTTTAACAATCTATGTCCAACATAAATCAGCAAGAGGTTCTGCTCATTTATATCAGAACCTAAAACTGATGATCAGTATAGGTAGAAAAGAGAGAGGCAAACTGTGCACCAGCTCTTTGAGTTCCTGTACATTGGTCACAGCAAGGGTGCTGTGGTATGGAAACATACCACGTGCTGAAGGTGAGAAATCCCAGTATGACCTCCAGAGAGATGATCCCTGTGGAGGATCAAGCCCAGGTTTTTTGCCTCACTAGCCCCATGTTTAAGCTATAATAATAGCTATGCTTATTGAAGACCTATTATAGGGCAGGGAACCTCTTAGGCACCTTACACTCAACACTTCTGCAATTAGCTTAAGGCCAGTTAAATTACTGGTGAATGACATAAGCAGGATTTCAAGCCAGGATGCTCTAACCCCAAAGCCTTGGTCCCTTTACCTACACTGCCCATTTTCACAGCTGAGCAGCAAGTTAACAGGCCAAGTTTTATACACAGTCCATAACAAATAGAAAGGTTGGTGTGTCTGTCCTAGAAGCTTTGACAGTGCACCACGTCTGCCTCACTGCCTGGGGGAGAGGACACAGCCTCCATTTCCTTCCTAGAGGCGCCCACACTCCCCAGTCCCTCACTTCCATCCTGGTCAAAGTCAGGGAAGCTGCAGGTTAGCGCCCATCTAAGAAATTTCACCTAAGCAATTCAGTGTATTTATCAGAGTGATGTGAAATAAGACGTGACTACAAATAATTTTAAAATGAAAGCTTCCTGTTGTTATAGATCAATTAAATCCTCTTGATTGCATTGCCAGATTGACACAGGCATATTTATTACTGTTTGCCTTGGGAGCCCTGCTCTGCGCTGTGTTCAACAAGCTCATCAGGCAACCCACTCAAGCCATCCAGGGCCCTTGGAAGAGAGGAACAAGGCCACCAGGGAGAACTCTGCCATTTCCCAGTCAGGGGAGAAGCAAGACTGAAGCTAAACAATTCATTAACAAGCTTTCTTTGACTTGAGCAGATCAAGGAAACAGAACTGGCTAAAACTTAAGATCTCTTTATTGATCAGCAAAGTGAAAGTAAAATATCAACACCACAAAACAAGCTCAAGGAAGAACTTGGGACTAGGGACATTCAAATATTCTTGGCAGCAGAAATTGGTATAACCTCTCCTGAGGGCAATCTGACATCGTATTGAAGCCTTTGAAAATTCTGTCTCTAGGAAAATGTCCCAAGCAACTCATCAGAGACACATTCATCAATCAGTATTACAAGGATATTTATAATATTTATAACAATAAAAATCTGGGAACAATCTAAATGTCCAACACAAAGAAATAAGAAACCATTAAAACTATAATGCAATATTTATTGAGATGGAATAATATTTCTAATACAATGTAAGGAAGAGCACCATTTTTAAGATTTTTGACATTAATAAAGACAATAAAGTGTTAACAATGGGGATTTCTCAGTTGTAAGATTATCAGTGATTTGAGAAGTCTTTTTCATACTTCTTTGAGTTCTCCAAGATTTCTATTGTATATTGGTTATTACTTTTATTATAAGAAAAAAATCTTCAAAAAATAAAACCTAAGGTACATTTTCATGCAGCTGTAGACATTGGACTCATGACCATTAATGCATTCAAGTTCAAGGGGCAACACTACTCCTGTCAGCTGTTACCTGATTAGCTTCCTGAACCCTCTATCTACCTGCTAGGGTAGATAACAGGTTCCTGCCCCCAAGGAATCATGTCCAGGAAGAATGAGATCTTGGATAAAAGGGTGAAAAAGAGGACTGTTTGAGTATTTTAAAGAAGCCAGGGCCCTGGCCGGTTGGCTCAGCGGTAGAGCGTCGGCCTGGCGTGCAGGGGACCCAGGTTCGATTCCCGGCCAGGGCACATAGGAGAAGCGCCCATTTGCTTCTCCACCCCCTCTCCTTCCTCTCTGTCTCTCTCTTCCCTCCCGCAGCCAAGGCTCCATTGGAGCAAAGATGGCCCGGGCGCTGGGGATGGCTCCTTGGCCTCTGCCCCAGGCGCTAGAGTGGCTCTGGTCGCGGCAGAGCGACGCCCCAGAGGGGCAGAGCATCGCCCCCTGGTGGGCAGAGCGTCGCCCCTGGTGGGCGTGCTGGGTGGATCCCAGTCGGGCGCATTCGGGAGTCTGTCTGACTGTCTCTCCCCGTTTCCAGCTTCAGAAAAATACAAAAAAAAAAGAAGCCAGAAATTTTAGTCGGACCTATTTTGCTGCTTCCCTTTCAGACCTCCAACCTGACAGGGCACACACTAGTTCCAGGGACTTCCATTCCCTGGGACACAGGCATAGAAACAATACAGCCTGAATTCCTATGAGCTTATACATAGAGCTGTAACCAGTTTAATACTGGAAAATTCAAAAGATGAGGAGAAGAACTCATGAAAGTTAATGCAGAGAGAAGACTGAAGCGTAATGGAAAGAAAATAATATATGGTGACTTAATAGTTCAGAGCTTATAAATCCATAACCACCCTTCCCTCCAGCATGAACAGGTGGTCATGGGGGGAAATCAGCAGAATCATCACTTTCATAAGTGAGATCAATAATAATGATGGTATATGGCTGTGAATTAATGGTAAGACCATGGAGAAGGATGTTCCTAACATGAGTGGTTAACTGAAGCCTGGTACCATCCTTATAACTAAATCTTGGCAACTCTAATACAAATGAGACCACATAAGAGGAAGTTCGCATGTTCACACATGCGCAGGAGATCTCTGGAAGACTAAGAAGAGTGTGTAGTGCAGAGGAGAACTGGGGGGGTAAAGGACATAAGTGCAAAGGAGACTTTCTTTTCACTATTTGAAGCTGTGCCATGTGCATATATTAACTATTCAAAAAGCAAATAAATAAAACTCCTTGCCTAAACTCAAGCTGTGGTCTAAAATACAAATGAACTGCAGCTGACTTTACAATCCACAGGACTAGCAAAATTTGTATCGGGGCATTCCTCTGTTTACGGTGATACCCTGACAGGACTCTTTGGATGTAGAGAGGAATCGTGCAGAGATGTTCTAAAAGGGGGAGGGGTAATTTTTTCTATATTTAGGGAAGTGAGAAGGATTTTGTGTTTGAGAACAGCTCTGGGAAGAGGGTAAGTGACATGAAAAGGAGAGAAAGGGGCTGGGAGAGAGAGGTACCTGGTCACATGTAGAAAGCCTGACCTTAATAAGAGGCATAGCCAGAGAGAACCCAAAAGATTTCCAGGAACAATGCTATCCCAACTCGTCTGCTGCTGTGTGCTACAGTTACCACTACACGCCTCCCCACTGCTCCTCCAGCATCGGAAAAGTCTGTAATACATAGTAATAGTATGTTGGGCTTTGGAGAAATGCAGGGAGTGTCCAAGTGGGCCAGACAAGTGCCAAGAGGGAGAACCGCAGACAACAGAGCAGAGACCTGGTTAGAGAGGGAGCTATGGTAAGTCTGGGTGCAGAGCAAACTGACCAGGAGATGGGTTCCCCCAAGTCCCATGGAAACAGCAAGTGGGGGGAGGGGGCTAAGGAGAAACACTGCAAGTGGGAAAGGAATTCACAACATTTCATTTGAATAGGACGATCCCTGCAGCCTGGTGGGCTTGGGTCATCTGTTACCTACCCACTTATTTGGAAGGTAAATTTACAATCTTCCTTCTCTTCCCTTCCCCATATCCTCTCTCCTCCTCCACCTTTTTAAAAAGAAGGTTTAGCTAAGCATTTAAAACATCTTTAATTTGATCCAGCAAAGACAGACACCAGTGCCTGAATACGGGCACATCTCCCTCTGACACCCAGGAGAACAGTGCCGCCTGCCCTCCCTCCCCAGTTAGGTAACAAGATGGTCAAAGATGACCCGTCCCATCAAACCCATGTCAAGTCAGGACTGCTTTTCTCCATTCCGGCCTGTAACTCCCTCCAGTTTAACCAAGTTCTAATGTAAACCCTTCCCGAACCTTCAACCTCACTCTTACTTTGCTCATCTCTGCCCCAATCCAGCCAGAACCCAGCATGCAGATCACACACTGACCACAACACTGACAAGAATAGGCTTCTGAGCAAGTGTGATAGCTCCTCAAACTCAACACTGTGGGAATATCTCTCCTCTAAAAAAAGATAACAATAAAAACCATAACTCCTCTCCCTCTAAATCCATTTTACTGCCTTCCTATCCCTAAATTATCCTGTCTGTAGGACCCATCATTTCCTCTGCTAAATAATTCTAGATCCAGCCCCTCAGAGCCAAGAGCCCCTTCTCACTACCAATCCTGCTCACCACACATACACATATCACCCTTCCCAGGGTCCAGCCCCTTCTCTGCCAAAGGAAGACAGGGCCCCTGTGTGTGACAAAGCTGTCTCTGTTTCCTCAGACCTGACAGCTAGTCCCATGACACTCTCCCGCCTGGGGCCCAGCCTCCTCAAACCCACATCCGGGCTCTCACCAGCAAGGCAGCCTCAGCCTGCGCCCCAGAGTCACACAGGAAGGACTCTTTCCAATGCCCTGGCTAAAGAACCATTTGCCTAAGTCCATGCTGGAGAGCTATTTCAGGGCCGCACGTGTCTAAGGCATGGTCCAATCCAGGCTGCATACTCCATCCTTTCCTTGGACATTAGAACCAAAAACCATCCTTAATTTCACAAGAGTCAGCATTGTTTGCTTGGCATCCTCTCATCACTATGCATTACTTTGCAACTTTTCAGATTCCTCATCTCCCCAGAAGCATATGAACCCTTTGGGGGGCCAGGGCAGAACACAAACAACACCCACTCGTGATATAACCCTCCAGATGCCCCTTTCCTGGAGATGAGGCATCTCACTCAGCACAGCCATGTGCTCCTGAGCACCGTCCAGAAAAGCTCTACTGGCTCAGCTTAAAATTAAAAGTCCCCTCCACCCACTGGTGCCTTAATGCCCTGAGTTTTGTCCATCTTCTCTCAAATTCATAATTCCCAGTGCTCTGGCTCAGAAGCTGGGAGAGAAAGACTCCAAGGCATGGAGAGAGAAAAGTACCTGAGCCTTGGGGTGGGGTTTGGGCTCCTCATCTCTCCTTTCACCCAAGACGGTTGGCTCCATTCAGAGGACAGCACGGTTCTCAAGAGGGCACTCAGGGAGGAAGCCCTGCATGGGACCAGCTGCCCAGGAAAAAACACCAGTCTGATCCTGCTCATTGATACCCCACTGATAACCCTCTTTCCAAATATCTCCTACTTCCTGCCCCCAACCCAGTTGCAATTCAAAACCTTTTAGCGAGAAATTAAATAACTGCGTGTTTTCTCCATTGGAATAATATAGAAAATCACACTTACCTTTTGCCAAGATTGGAACAGTTATTCAAGTTTTCTTTCCCACCCAATCCATGCCAATTGTGTTTAAATTACTTTGAAATACCATCTGGGAGAAATCATCATCACAAGTATTTAAGGTTCCAATTCATAAAAAGGCAAATAAAGAAAATACACATACATCCTATCTGAGACTTGGCAAAACTGGGAAATAAGGGTGTCCAGAAGAATATTTGCAAACACCCCCATAACACTCTTGCTGATTCCATCTCATGTCTCCTCCAAGAAGATTCCAACTTGTCTGCATGAGTATCAGTGAGAAAGAAAAAGAACAAAGGGAAAGTCTCCTAGGAACTCAGGTGAGATAATGTTCATGTTCACTGCTTCTTCAGGGGCACGACGAAGCTCGCCAAGAGAATCAAAGTAGAGTCAAACCTAGGGGGTGCGAGTCCACATGTCTCAGACCCCTGCACCCTGTGCAGAGGTAGAATGGGTGACTTTTACCTACAATCTGTTACCAAGGGAACTGTGTCTCCCAGGCCTGGTCTGCATCTTATGAAGGTTACATACCTCAGAAGGTTAAAGCTCAGATCGAGCCTCTTTGCGAAATGTCCACAGTCCCTGCCGAGGTGCTCTGGAATTTCTCTGCAGTCCTGGCCTATGTAGGACACCTGGAAATTAAATGGAACAGAAACAATGTGGCAAACGGAAATCGCCCAGCTGCTCACAGCCCTGAGTCATTGATCCGAAGATTGCTTCCGCAATTTTAAAGGCAAGCTACACACACACACACACACACACACACACACACACACACACAAATGCCATATTTGTGGCTGTTTTTCTGAACAGATCAGTTTGGGGAGCTTCAGGAACTCTGCCAACAGCTCCCCCTTTCCTGGTGCACTTGGCATTATGAAGACTAATCCCAACACAATAGAAATTGAACTAAAATTGGCTGGATTCAGGTGTCCAAAAAAAAACCAATGTCAGAGCATGGTGATATAATCGCGGCAATCAGCCTCTCGTTCAGAGACCTTTCCAACAGCTGCCCCTCTGGCTCTCCTCCTCCACTGTGCCCCCTCTCCCAAATACCCTGTCATGCATATTACCTCATAAAGACACAGCAGATGCACTTACCAGCATTCAACCTGCAGGGTGCCGAACAAATAGGGTTGGACAAGAAAACCTTCCCAGACTGCCAACCCCATCTTAGCCCCACTGTGTATTAAACGTCCGCCTCACTCGGAACAAAGCTGATTCAACAGCAACAGGGCAACGTCTACCGGCCAGGGCTTCCAAGTCCCCCTCCTCCAAGGAGCCTCTGCAATCAACATCGCTCTGCTTGCAGACCTGTTACATTAGGTATTATTTTAACTATATTATTATTAACATAGATTGTGCTCAAATATTAAGAGGCTGAACTAAATTTTGACCCCAAAGCTTCTGTGACAAGATTAGAGGGCCTTCTCACTGCTCCAACCACCCAGAATTTGAAACCCCCTTTTACAGACAGCACCCCCTGGACAGGTTAAATGGCACAGGTTTAGCAGCTCATTCCAAATCCCATAAAACAAGCCCGTGGCTCAGAGTTAGCCAGTGGGTCACAACACATGATATTTCCCTAAAGCACTTCACTCAGAACTGCCAGGTAAAAATTCAGGCCCATCACAGAGCCATAGCCTTGATCCTCCCCACCACCAAATCCATATTCTTCTGCACATACAGACAAGGATGTCTTGGAATGAGTAAGAAATTCCCAAGGAAGTTATGATTTCTAATAGGAAACAAGAAGATGGTGCCCATCTCAGATATGAAGTTTAACCGTACACATTACTAACACTCAATCGTTTTAGAACTACTAAAACAGCACTTTCACGTGGCTCAACCTAACACATCTCCCACTTCCCCCTAGTATCCTCAATGTTTCTTAAGATGACCTGAAACATTGAGGATACTACTACAACATCTTGCAACCTCTCCTACCCAGTGGGGACAAACTGCTGACAATACAGTATCCTGTATTCATTGTCCTTCAGTAACTTCATTCCTGGAGGAGAGAGAGTAGGGAGAAGGGACAGAAAAATAGCTGACTCCAATAAAATAATTTTGACTCAGGAAGATACAGGCTAAGAAATAAAGGACTCTAAGTTCAATCTAGCAAGCTCTCCCCTTTCTACAAGGGACTCATCTTTCTTCAGAACTCCTTGCATAATAAATTAACTGCTGCTTCCAAGCCAAGATGGAAATCATACACCAAAGACAGACTAGGGATATAAAGCTCAATCAATCTAGGGACTTCAATTTCCCTCAGGATGTCCACTCGATCAGCAGCCTGTTCCGTATTATAAGCTCACATAGACCCCCCCAGGCCCACACTGCTTCACCACAAACCCACCTCTTTCACCCTGGCACACACCACCATCTTGTATGTATCATCATCACTCAAGACCTCTGATATATACAGCAGAGAGGCTGAGCTTTAGATGTAGAAAGTGAGCTCTTGCCTCATAGACACACCAAGGACTAAATCTAGTAGGGACCTGGTTTGTCAAAGCCCCTCATGTTTTATACAGGAAAACTAACTCCAAAGGCCCGCCCAGTGTCATACAGCTCTTTAGTGCCAGAGCCTGCCAGGGACCATGGCCTGCACCAGGAATAAGGACTTCCAGCCTGAGGACCACGGAGTCCTTACAAACACCCACATGTGGATTTTCTTGATCAGTGAAGGCCAATGGCACTTCTATCATATGTTCTGGCTGCAGATTGAGTCTTCCTGACTGAAGGGTCAAGAACTACCTCATGATACCATGTTGAAGGCCCCAAAAGAGTGTCAAATGCGAGTAGTAGAGGCAGATATCTGCTCCCTTCCTTTTCCAGTAGGATTCCCCTTCGGAGGAAACAACACTGAGCAGAGCTATCACCATAAAGCTTTTAAATCATTCATAACATGTCTGTCAAGACTTTCATCAGCTTGTTTTATTACATGGTCTTAACAGCACAACATCCCAAGGAAACTTAAAACACAACTTGTTCCCATTCCAAAGACAAAGACCAAGTCTCCAAATTTCAATAAAAAAAACAACTTGACAAGCCATTTGCATATCTGAACCACCCTCATGATAAACTGGAGCTTTGAGAGATGAGGGTTAAACCAACCAACCAACCAACCATGTTGAAGGGTTCAAATCAACTGGAATAGACTTAAAAGCAGCAGCCACTGCAATCAATGCTAAGAGCAGCCCTGTTTGAGAAGTGCCCCTCCACAGAAGCAATTACCTCTCAGGATGTCAGGAAGCTTCTGGGAGGACACAACCACCTAACATAAAAGAAGCTGGAAGAACCAGACCAAAAATTGTTAGTTTCTTCAGCAAACAAGAAAAGGGATGTAGAGATTAATTTTAAATGGCACAAAACAGTGCATCTAACACGGGGTCATTGCATACGTCAATTAGCTTGATTTAGCCTAGAACCAAGTTTTGTACTTTTAACTTGCCTACTTTATATAATCTATACCCCAAGACCTCCACCATGTGTGAATGACAGTATAAACGGTCACCATTACCAGAGAAATGAAAACAAATCAAGTTAAAGACCCCTACAGAGAGGAATACTGGTGAAAAAAGCAAGGTGGTCTTGGCAGGATTCCCACACATACACACGCACCCAGCTCCTCTAAGGCATTGTAGAAAATTACCAAAGTGCAGAACACCAAGGGTGTCCTTTTGCTGTTGGGACATTCTGGCTCCCAGGATATTTCTGGAGATGGTGGGTTTGTCCATGGTCACACTGAGAGAAGATTTCATGATACCTGTCCATAGCCAGGAGTGAGGGCTCCTTGATTTGAAATTTGCAGTACTGTTCTATCCATATCATCACAAATGGTAGATTTCATTCTTTCTCATGAACAAGTAATATTATATACCACAGCTTTTTTATCCATTCATATATTAATGGGCATTTGTGTTTCCTCCATATCATGGCTATTGTAAATAACACTGCAATAAATATAGTGGCACATATATCTTTTCAAATTAATGTTTTGGGTTTCTTCAGATATATTCCCAGAAGTGGAACTGCTAGGTCATAAGGCAATTTCATTTTTACTTTTTTAAGGAAACTCCACACTGCTTTCCACAGTGGCTTCACCAATCTGCATTCCCTCCAGCATTTGCTACAACATGGATGAGACTTATGCTAAGTGAAAAAAGTCAGAGAAAGACAAATACCATATGATTTCACTATATGTGGAACCTAACAAACAAAATAGAAACAGACTCATCAGAGATAGAGAACTGAGGGTTGCCAGAGGGGAAGGGGTTGGCAAGATGGGTGAAAAAGATGAAGGGACTAAGAAGTACAAATTGGTAGTTACAACATAGTCACAGGGATGTAAAGTTCAGCACAGGGAATATAGTCAATCATATTATAATAATTATGTAAGGTACCAGGTGGGTATTTGAATTATCAAGGGATCTCTGCTAATTATGTGATTGTCTAACCACTATGCTGTATATCTCAAAGTAATATAAAATAATACTGAATGTCAACTGTAATTGAAAAATAAAACATTTTTTAAATAAAAATAAATTTGCACTCTTGGAAGCTCTATCAGAGTAGAAACAGTCTTGGGTAAGAATTTGAGTTCCTGTGCTAGCTGTATTATCTGGATGGGCCACAATCCTGTGGAATCTGTTTCCTACTGTAAACTAGTCAAACACTAACTCCCTCCAAAGGTGTTAAATGTAACAACCAACATTTACTAAATGCCTAGCACCTGGCCACTACCTACTCAATCCTCATAAAACAGCCCCATGAGTCACATATTATATTCATTTTACTTATATTGCGGAATGAGATAACATCTTTAAAACACAGCGCTGTGTTCAGCACCTACTGGCCACTGGATAAATAGTTGAATTAGACCAATATCCCTATGGAAGGGATTTGTTATTCTGGTGTCTTTTGGCCACAACATTTCAATGCCCAAATTCCAAGTTTGCATTTGTGTCTACAATTGTATTGCTGCCACTATTTTAATTGTCATAAGCTAGTGGGAATAAAAAATTGAGAACTTTGTGCTAACTGTAAATGATGCCTTAGAGTGAAGAGAAAGCCAAATGAAGTCAGACCCATGTTGAATGCAAGATTTTACAGAGAAAGTGGAGGGGAGCTACCTTTCCAAGCATTTGGTATTGAGGCCTAAGGAACTCCTGAAAACAAGGCACTGTCAGTCCACGTGGGGTTCAAAGTAATGGCCTAGTTTCAGCTAAACAATGTCATCCATCACATTAAATTATTTTAACTTTATTGATGTTATTTTTTTTCTTTATACTTAAACCATCCCATTCTTTGGAGTTTATAGGACTCTGAAAATGAGTTTAGAAAGTTATATCTGGTTTTATATTTGTATACTTAAGCAATATTGTATTGTAATAAAAACAATATTAACACTATGGGATCACGGGAAGTTTTTCCTCCCTTTAAGAAGGTTTGAGAAGTACCATGTGACATGTTATCTCTGGCTATCACTAGAAACTGCAAGGGCCAGAGTGCTAAAAAGACCATAAGCCCAGGACTGCCACTCAGGGTTAAGGTCTTTAGGAAGTTTTAGGACAGGGAACACTGATGCCCCAGGGCCATTTCCCAATTCCTTCCTGGCAGGCTCATCTGTTCAAAACAGTCCCCAGGGGCTCAAAAAAAGCCTCAGCACAGGTCAGTGATTGCCCTTGGGCTGTCTGGGTTGGCTAAAAGCAAGAAGTGTAGAGAAAAAACAAGTTTGGGAAATGAAGGAAGAGAAAAGCAGGCACAGGAAAGTTATCAGCCCACTGCCAAGACCTCCCGGAAGCTGGAAGAAGCTACACCCAGTGAATGCTGGGTCTGAACTGCAGAGACCTGAGGTCTAAGGGGAAGGGCAGACCCTCTCCTGCAGCATCTCCCTCTAGGCAGCCACGTGCACTCCCAGAAGCCCCTTTTCCCTGCCAGCTAAACAAGAGCCATCATTTTTAACCTCTCTGCCAGGCTGGCACCTTCCTGGCCTGCTCACTTCTGAACTCTAAGAAGGGGGAAATATTCCTTTTAGCCCAAAGTAATCTCAAAATCTAATTGTGTCTGACACTACCTGCCTTAGGCAATCCAAGGAGAGAGCATCCAAACCTTAGAACTATTTCTCTAGGGGGCACAGGAAAGGGTGGGAAGTAGGAGGGCTGCCTTAATCAGAGGTTAAAATGAAAGACCTGACTTTTGCAGCAAGTAAAAGTTACCTGGTCCCAGAGTAGCTGAGTCTATCCCTCCAACAATGACTAGAAACACCTGAGGTTTCACTACAGGGCTGAAAGCAAGGGAAGCTGGTATCTATCACTCAGGGTTGAAACTAGAGTGGTATTTTCCACAGGCATCTATTCAGGAAATCAGGTGGTAAGAGAATGGGACGGCTACAACCTTCTACCTGCACTGGAGCCTATTGTTAGAAATGACGGCTAGTCTGCAGTGGACCCTCAACCTAATTCCTGCCGAGACACTCATGACTTCACTATCTTTCGTGGGCCCCAGACACTTTTGCCTTTCTAAACTCCTATGTCGAAGAAGAAAGAAGAAGAAGAAGAAGAAGAAGAAGAAGAAGAAGAAGAAGAAGAAGAAGAAGAAGAAGAAGAAGAAGAAGAAGAAGAAGAAGAAGAAGAAGAAGAAGAAGAAGAAGAAGAAGAAGAAGAAGAAGAAGAAGAAGAAGAAGAAGAAGAAGAAGAGGAGGAGGAGAAGGAGAGGGGGAAGAGCAGGAGGAGAAGGAGAGGGGGAAGAAGAAGAGGAGGAGGAGAAGGAGAGGGGGAGGAGGAGGGGAGGGGGAAGAGGAGGGAGAGGAGGAAGAAGGAGAAGAAGAAGAAAGAAGAAAGAAGGAGGCCCTGACCAGTAGCCCAGTGGATAGAGAATGGGCCCAGCTTATGTCCCAGGTTCAATTCCAGTCAGAGCACACATGAGAAGCAACCATCTGCTTCTTTTCCCCTCCCTCTCCCCCTCTCTCCCTCTCTCCCTCCCACAGCCAGTGGCTCTCTTTGTTGATCATGGCCCCCTGTGCTGAGGATAGCTGCGTTGGTCTGAAATGTCAGCCTCAGGCACTAAGGACAGCTGGATTGACTCCAGCATCAGTCCTAGACAAAGTTGCCCTGTGGATCCCAGCAGGGGTCATGATGCAGGAGTCTATCTCATTATCTTCCCTCCTCACTTAAAAGAAAAAAGAAAAAAAACACCTAAAATGTATACAGGCACACACAGGAGATATGAGAGGTTGCATTCCAGGCCACCACAATAAAACAAGTACTGCAATAAAGCCAGTCACAATTCTTTTGCTGGTAGAGAGTCTTGCCTTCAAATTATAGAAAACAGAACATCTGCAAAGCCCAGCAAAGAGAAATACCAAAAAAGATAAGTCTGTACTTTATAACTGCATTGGTATAAAGACGACTATAGTAAAATGTTTTCTTTGGTCAGAGTTTTTTGTTAGTTTGTTTCTTCTGATTGTTAAAGAAATGAAAACATATTTTGTGGGCCCGGAAACGTATCGCGGGCTGTGGGCCCTGACCACTCTACCTGTTGGAGAAGTCCACCCAGCGGGTCCTGGTCAGTGAGCACTAAGGGGCAAAGGGAGGTGGAGGTGACCAGAGCAACCTAGGGGGCCCTTCCCTTCCCCTCGCAGCTAAGGGATGTGCGTGGCTCAAAATGGGCTCTCTTCTCACCAACCTAGGGCAGGCCTGGGCACTGGGCAGGCTTCCCACCTGCAGACCTGAGGTGGAGCAGGGAGCCCCGTTTAACCTCGGGGCGCCCCTTGCCCCAGTGCTCCCTCCCCAGCCCGACTGTGGCCCAGCGGGGGCGGGGCTGGCCTGGCAGACTTACTTGCGTTCCACTGACCACAAGCTCCGCCATGGCGACGGGCAGACGCGGGACCCCAAGTACAGACAGAACCTGTAGCTCAGAACGCGGTAGCAGCAGGCAGCGCGCGCCGAGCTTTAGTTCCGCACTGAGCGGTCAGCTGACCCTGCGGAAGCCTGAGGCGCGGGCCAGCAGCGCGACCTCGGCTCGGCGGAGCCCCGCGCGGACCATTGGCCCCGCCCTCGTGCAGGTGAGCCTCCCCACCTGCCCTGCGCGCCGCAACAGGTGTCCCGCTGCGCCCTGTGCCCCGTCAGGATGGAGGGACTGTGTAATTTACCCGTGCCACCCGGGGATTCCCACTACCCTTGCAGAGGGTCACGGGAATAGGAATAATGTCCCCTAAACTCCATGCCCCGAGCTCCACTGCCTTAGTAGGGTCAGACTAGGGTCTCCCCATCAAGGGCCCCATCTGAGCCGTTATTGGGGGTGGGGTAGAGAGCCAGACCTTTCCAATATTTCACAATCCAGATTACATAATTGTCTTCAACTGCAGGGAGGAGGGGCCTCTGGGCTGGAACTCCCCTCCCCAACTTTTGAGAGGAAGAAGGCAGTGGAGAGGTTTAAAGGACACCTGGTGGGGTTCGTTTCATTTGTGAGGGAGGAGGGGGAAACTGAATTTCCCTATAAAGTGTTGGCTCAGCTAATAGCAACCTGTTGATAGTAGTAATCCCTGGGAAGAGCGTTGAATGACCTGCCCAAATTTTAGGCTTCTTTTTCTCTCCTTCCTCACAGAGTGAAGATATTTGTGAGCAGAGGCGGATTTAACAGCATGAGCACCAGGCGGGCACCCTGGGCCCTGACTTCTGAAGGGCCCCACAAAACCCCAACTTTACACTATTTTCTAGTGACAAGTTTGGTTTCATATGTGTAATTTTAACATTAATAGTATATAATATTTTTTATTTAAAATATGGTTAACATGTATTTTTATTTTCTCTCTCTCTCTTTTTTTAAGGGGCCCAGTATTTTCTTCTGCTCCAAGGGCTTCAACTGACCTTAATCCTCCTCTGTTTGTGAGGCTCAGAGTTATCCGCAGTGAGACCTCACACACGTTCCCCTCATCTGGAAGTGAGGCTGGCCCTTACTGCCTCCTGTCTGGATGAAACCAGGCCTGGAAGGTGGGGGTAACTGGAAGCTCATGCCTCTCCTCCACTGAAAGAATCCAAATTTTCTCCATGCCTGTTTTTGTCTTCACACCTCCATCTCCCGAATACACAAAGCTATTACCAAATACCAATTTGTTGTCATATTATCACCTGTCCCCTATTTCAGCCAACTGCCAGCCCAGCCTTAACCCTGCTCTCCTGCTCTTTCATACCCATGTATATAGGCCCCATTCAAATACAGAAGGGAAAACTAAGTCCTGACTCCCATGTGTTGCAGGCCTATTTGTAATTGTAGCTCCCCTCCTCTGTCCACAGGGTGTTCACAGAGTTTTTCATTGTCCTGTGTATCTAAACAGCACTTAGAAACTCCTGCTTGTACGTGATTATGAAGCATTTGGGGGCTCTCAGCATTGTCTCTCAGGCCTGGTGCCAACGCATTGCTACATGAACTCTTATTGTCAGCATTCTGATGAATGGTATTGACCTCTGAGGGTTGGACTGCCTGCCCTTCTCTCTGCTGGAAGGAGTGGACACAGCAAAGTGGAGCGGTGTTTACTTTGGGGGCTCCAGGAAATGCTGCAACAAAAGTTCCTGAAGGCCAAAAAAGAAAGCTTGCCCTCCAGAGATAACCAGGATCAAAGGGAATCTACTGCCCCACGACCAGCTCCTCATGCCCCTCCCTCCTTCTCTGCTGGACGCACCCTCTCTGGTTCATTGTCCATTTTGTCTGCTTTTCCTGCCTGAAAAGGAGGAAGTGGCCCCATCTCTGTTGGTCACGATACTCTGCCCTCCCAGGCACTTTTCATGCTGACCTTCCCAGAAGGGCTTTGACCAGCAGTACAAACAAACCTACTCAAAGCTGAAACTGAAAAACACCCCGCCTATGAGGAGGACACTCAAGGTCATCTCATCCATGCCCCGGCCTCTATACAAGGCTGTGTCTTCTGAACATAATAGACTGTTCTGCAGACTTTATCAATAACATTAAAGTGGGCAGAGACCTTTAACACCTTTCCAAACCCCTCACTACTGTTCCCTTCACTACATAGCCACAAGGTGATCAGTAAAAGCCTGATGTGACCCTACCTTACATCTTTCACTGGTTTCTGAACAACTAATAATACAGTCTAAAATCTCTAGTATGTCCCTCAAGATATTTTATCATTCCATCAACCTTAACCTCTCCTGACTCTTCTCTTCTCCCATCCTCTGCTTGCCCTTTAGTTGTTAGTTTTGCCTAGAATGACTCTTATGTCCACTGTGTGAATACACTGGGAAGGCCAGTTGACTATAAGGGAGAGATTGCTGAAGAAATAAAATAAATAAACAAAGTTTAGATTTGCTCAGGTTGAAGTGGGCTTTGGTATTTGAAATGTAAGCAAATGACAGTAGGGAGCTACGGAAAGTTCTTGAGCAGAGTAGAAATTTGCTGAATATAGTGTGGGAGGACTCCTCTAGAAACAAACTGGATCAACCTCTTCTTACTCCCCTAAGCTTTTGGAAGTTAGTCTTCAGAACATAAGAATGGGAAAAGAAGGAAGAGGAGGCGGGAGAATAAGGAAGGAGAAGGAAGAAAACGAGGAGGAGAGGAGGAAAAGGAGAAGGAAGAAAAGAATCTGTATTGCTAGGCCAAGGAAGATTAGAAGAGAGAGGTCAGGGACATCCTTCTAACTCATCACCTTCCAAACGAGAAAGGAACATTAAATAGAAATAGCAAAAGGTAAAGTTCTTTTTTTTTTTTTTTTTTTTTTGCATTTTTCTGAAGCTAGAAACGGGGAGAGACAGACAGACTCCCGCATGCGCCCAACCGGGATCCACCCGGCACGCCCACCAGGGGGCGACGCTCTGCCCACCAGGGGCAATGCTCTGCTCCTCCAGGGCATCGCTCTGTCGCAACCAGAGCCACTCTAGCGCCTGGGGTAGAGGCCAAGGAGCCATCCCCAGCGCCCGGGCCATCTCTGCTCCAATGGAGCCTCGGCTGCAGGAGGGGAAGAGAGAGACAGAGAGGAAGGAAAGGGGGAGAGGTGGAGAAGCAGATGGGCGCCTCTCCTGTGTGCCCTGGCCGGGAATCGAACCCGGGACTTCTGCACGCCAGGCCGATGCTCTACCACTGAGCCAACTGGCCAGGGCAAAAGGTAAAGTTCTTTATGTGACATGGACCTCCCATTTGGGAGAAAAGAGAGCAAAGGAATGCTGAGATAGGGCTGGCCCAGGAGGTGGACAAAAATTTTTTTGGAATACAAGGAGCAAACAGAGGAAACAAGTCTTGCTGGGGCTGGTCCATGAACACACCTCTTTCGGCCCCTGCCCCACGAGCACTGAGGGTAAGCAAAGGCTCCTATAGTCCTCTGGTTTCTTCCTCGGTCCCTTTGCCCCATTCCATGGCCAATTGAAAGTGAGCTGCAGGTGCCCCCTGCCTCACCCCCAGTTTATTCCACAGTCCCTGTGCCCCAGCTTCTGAGAACCAGGCACTATACTGGGCACTCTGGGCATACACAAAGACATACCCTTCAGGAGAGATTTGTGCTCAAAAATATACAATACTAGGTTGACAATAAGCATTGTAATTTCATTCTGTTTTCTAAATTCATACTTGAGATATGTACAGTGCACTTGACTACAGAACAGAAAGTTCAAATCAGATCTGAGCTGGAAATCCTGGATCCATGGATTCTGGTACTTTTAACACATGCACATGGAGAGTGAGAAGGGTCAACACATATGATTGGACATTTCCTTATCACCCTTGATGAAGAGGGCAATATTTTATTCCTACTGTCATCTTTGTTATTATTATTCTTTGGCAGGAGAGGCCCTTTCTCCTAGAGTCCTTCCTCCATCACATTCCTTGGGACAAAAAGGAAGATGCTGTTTATTTCCAATCAAGGGAGTCAATTCTGGGGTTGGCCAGAACCCTGAAATGGAACTGATTCCCTAAATCTTCCAGCTCTATACATCAGCCACCAAGAGAAGGACAAGGCCAGTTAACAAAGCTTTATCAGCATTCCTACCTACCTATCTTTAGTCAAATTTCTATTTAGCCTGGCCTCATTTCTTCAGGCCTAGAGCTTGGGCAGATTAAGATGGTTGCTGTAATTAATCATGGCCCCGCCCCTAGTTCAGACACACCACATTCAGATTTCAGTTGAAAAAAATAGGCTGGATGTCTGCATACAAATGCTCTTTGTTGCTGAGGCAACCTTCTTTCAACCTAAAGGAGATATTTCAGGAAGTGAAGGAAAGAGAAAAGGTTTCCAGGCCCTCTCTGTGTATTTGCACATATGTGAGGGGAGTGAGGGTGATCTATGCTCCCAACCAGAACAAATTAAAATTTTTAAAATAAATATATTAAATGTAATCATTATACCTGGCATGAGGAGTCATTGCACAAATGGTAGATTATTGTTCTTATTTACTATTATAATAATTATCACTACTAGTATTGTTAATTCTCAGTGCCTCTGATTTCACGTCTTTGGGATCTTTAAAGATTTTGTTATTCTCTATTAAAACACAAACATTAGCAAGGAGTAGGGAAGGGAATAGGTGGAAAGGTGAGTGGGAATAGGGCTCCTGCTTTTCACTCCTCTTCTGTGATCTTTGCAATATACATACTATTACTTTTCTAATTGAAAAGAAGGTAGAAGATGGGATGGAAGGGGCCAGAAGAAAGAATTTATAATTGAAAGTGCTCTCTGCTAATCTCTTAGCATTATTTTTACAAATCCCCAACACAGCAATGAGAAAGAGATCTTGTTATTTATTTATTTATTTATTTATTTATTTATTTATTTTGAGAGAGAGAAAGAGGGGGCAGAAGTGGGAAGCATCAACTCATAGTAATTGCTTCCCATATGTGCCTTGACTGGTAAGCCCAGGGTTTCAAACTAGTGATTTCAGTTCTCCAGGTTGATGCTTTATCCACTGCGCCACCACAGGTCAGCCTTTTTTTTTAAGGTTTTATTTTTTCATTTTAGAGAGTAGAGAAAGAGAGATGGGTTGAGGGGAGCAGAAAGCATCAACTCCCATATGTGCCTTGACCAGGCAAGCCCTGGGTTTTGAACCAGCAGCCTCAGCATTCCAGGTCAATACTTTATCCATTGCGCCACCACAGGTCAGAGAGAAACAGATTCCCCAACTTGTTTGGACTTGCCCAATACCCCAGTCCTTAGCGGAGACTAGGAGGAAAGTCATCTCTAACTTGGGGAGACAGGCTCATGTTGGACTTCTCAGAGAGAAAGGGAACACTGCCCAGAAGAAGCTGCTCAGTTGTATCCTGTCCAGTGGCAGGGGGGGTGGTGAGGAGAACAATGTCTAGGCCCCAAGTACCTTTCCAAGATTCCAACTTAATATGGAGAAGTTCTGCCACTGAGAGGTTGAGGAACCTACACCTCCTCAGTGAAAATATATGGAAATGATATTCGGAGTCAGTGAGTGATATCCTACACAGTGGTTCTCAAACATTTTGAAGTTGGGGTGCATTTAAAATCCTACAAATAATTGTAGGCGTACTATATACAAATTTCTGAGAAATATGTTATAATAATTAAGTCAAATATTAAAGAAAAATATAAAGTCCAAATGTGCTTTTATGGTAATTAAGTGAAATATGACAAAATTGAATTTATCTGACATTAAAAAAACATTTTTATGTTACATTATTTGAATTATGCTTTTTAGAATTCATAAAAAAGAGGGGTTAAAATTTTTAAAGTGACAAAATGTTATCTTTTTATATATATAGATACATTCTTAGTAAGATTTAGTAAATTCGGCAGGTCCTGATGCAAATGTGTTAAGTTTTTCATTCTTTTGTTTATGACAAACATGAGCCTGATGTGTCCTAGGGATTTCTTCAATGTTTGGGCATATATTTGAAAGGCAAACTCTCATTTCCTCATCAACATATTGAAGAATTTCTCTCTTTTTAATCTTAATTGTGTTGAGTGCAGAAAACCCCCACTGTACATATCATCTTAACTTTACACCAAACAAAGGATAGAAGAAACTTGCCTCCAGTCTTTCCAGGGAACATGGGGGGTAGTATAAACAATCCAGCACCACAGCTCAACAGCCTTTTGCAACCTAATCAGGCAAGTGAGGAGAGGGTTGAGCAGATTGTCAGCTTATAGCCAATTCCCCACACCTCTGTCCCCCAAAAATCTAAACTCCAAAAACCCTGTTGGTTTTTGGTCCCCAACAGGCACATATTTCTCTGGAATACCATAGGCGCACCTGAAAATCTTCTAGGGCGCACATTTTGAGAACCACTGTCCTAGAACCTTTGCTTTTCTCAAGTACTCCCAAGTAATTTGGAATTGCCATCAGCCAAATTCACTCTTTAGAAATCACCTAGTCCAGTTACTGATTGTGCAAACGAAGACCCAGGGAGTCATTCAGCAAGTGAGCAGCCAACCCTGAAAAAGCCCTCCTCTGTGCCAGTAAGAATAGGGTGAGGAGTCTGGCAGGAGTGCCAGAGAGATGCCATTTTACATCTAATCACTTCTTGTCACATTCTAACCATTTTCCTCATATGAAGCCCCACACTGATGGATCAGAAATAACATTTTCAAAGTTATATCTGCAAGGAAATGGCTATTAATGTTCTTCCTCTCCTTTTAGAGCGCTGAGAAATACATATTAATTTTCTCTCTACTTATATTGCCTATTTGCAAATTGTATTCACTACCCTGTGCTCCAATTTGTCCTACCCCTGAAGAGATTATGATGAATAAATGTGTTCCCAGAAATAAAATAAAATAAAAAATTTGTCACTGAGATTTATTTTTATAATTATTTACAGGAATTATTTTAGACTATATGGGGGACAATAATAATGATGGATACATGAGGGTTCTGGTGTGATTTACCAATATTAATTCCATGTCTCGTCCCACTCCTCCCAGAGGTGCCCAGCTCCCTGCACAGTGCTGAGTCAGGACAAAGCAAGTGCAGGCTGCACCCAGCACCACCAGGGCCAGGAGGCCAAGGCCAGATGAAGGGCTGGTCAAGCCTTGGAATGCCCAGGGCCCTGGCCTAGGAGTCCTGGGTTCAAGACCTCGCTTTACTGCTAACTAGCTAGGTACCTTTGGATGGGTCCTTTCATTCCTAACATCCTCAGATTCCTTAAATGTAAACTAACTGGCTTCAGCATCTATTTGTTACTAAAATGAAAAGATGAGAGTATACATCTCCCTAAAGTGAGAGAGAATGCAGTTATTAGTACATATTTATTGAGGACCTGTCACATGTCAGGCATGGAGGCACATCCTATCACATGTCAATAAGAAATAAGATCTTTCATGAAGTCTACATTCTGGTGGAAGGACACAGGTAACAAGTAGATAAATTCAAGTATGTGAGATATAAAGTTTGAGCTAGTACTGGTGCATGCTATGCAGACAACGTGGGCAGGTGACAAATTTTTTTACAATGTTCAAGATCTCTGCTAGCCCTTTGGATTCTTTCTTCTGTGAAATCCTTGATGAGCAGAGCATGGGCTAGACATCAGCCCACTCACAAGGCTTTTGTGATGCACAAACTGCACAGCTTCAGAAAGCCATGGAGTATTCTGAGAAGAATTCTCTAAGGAGAGCAACGTTTGAGCTGAAGTCTGAATTATAAGATGGAGCCAGACATGAGAACACTTGGGAGAAGAGTTACCAGACAGAGGAACAGCAAATACAAAGCTATAAGTGTTCTCTTAGTCTCATGTTGTCACTTTGCTTATGCTTGAGTGGTGAACTTGAACTCAAATACTTCCAAGAGTAGTGTCACCCAGTAAGAAAGATAAGTATCCCAGGTACAGCTGCACCAGACTTCAGATTGCTCCTAGCTCCATAGCACAAGCGGGCTAAGCCCTTAAGGTGCAGCAGCTGGAAGTATTCATGGGAACACATAAGATCTAGGATGGACATCTAAAGGGAAAATGTTCCAGACAGCTTGAACAGCAAGTGCAAAGGCCCTGAGGCAAGAGGGTGCCTGGCAGGTTTGGAAAATAGCAAGGATGTGAGAGTAACTGGAGCGGAGTGAACAAGGGTAAGAGTAATGATAAATGAAAACGTAGGGTAGGGTGGGGGGCATGGAGGAGGGCAGACCAGATAGGGCCTGACTGACTGAGGTCAGGGCTTGGGCTTACAGTCCAAGTGTGATAGAGAGCCTTGGAAGGAAAACCCTCATTTTGTAAGGGTTCTGGCTGCTGGGTTGAAAGTGGACCATGGACAGGAAAGGGAAGAAGAAGGGACACTAGAGCACAGTCTATCGCAGGAAACCTGGAGACAGTGAACAGTGCCTGGATGTATCAACAGAATTTTCTGGTGGATTCAACATGCAAATTATGAGAATCACAGGAGTCAAAGGTAACTCCAAGATGTTGGCCTCAGCAAGTGGAAGGAGGGAGTTGTCATAGTGAAATGGATAAGAAAATTAGGGAATGGGGAGGATCACTTTTGGATCCAAGAAGTTTGAGATGACTTTGAGACATAAAAGTGGAAATGTCAAGGAGGAAGTTGGAGACATAAGAGTTGAGGAAACATGTCCAGATCAGAGTTAGAAATTTGGGAGTCCTCAGCTTTTAGATGGTATTTAAAGCCACAAGACAGGATTTAAAAAAAAAAAAAAAAAGATCTGAAGATTGGGCCCTAGAGCACTAACACAGAGGTAAAGGAGAATGGAAGGAATCACAGAGAAACTGAGAATGAGCAGCTGGAGCAGTAAAAACCAAAATCATGCCAAGCCCTGGGAGTCAAAAAAAGAAAGCGATTTAAAAAAAAAAAAAAGCAGCTCTGGCTGAAGACTTCGGTTGGTTAGATCATCATCGCATAAAGCAAAGGTTGCTGGTTTGATCCCCTGGTCAGGGCACATACAGAAACAGATTGATGTTTCTGTCTCTGTCTCTCTCTTTCTCTCTCTTCCTTCCTCTCTCTCTAAAATCAACTTTAAAACATTTTTAATTTAGGCCCTGGCCAGTTGGCTCAGTGGTAGAGCGTCGGCCTGGTGTGCAGGAGTCTCAGGTTCGATTCCTGGCCAGGGCACACAGGAGAAGTGCCCATCTGCTTCTCCACCCTCCCCCTCTCCTTTCTCTCTGTCTGTCTTCCCCTCTTGCAGCCAAGGCTCCATTGGAGCAAAGTTGGCCCAGGCGCTGAGGATGGCTCTGTGGCCTCTGCCTCAGGCGCTAGAATGGCTCTGGTTGCAACAGAGCAATGCCCCAGATGGGCAGAGCATCGCCCCCTTGTGGGCATGCCGGGTGGATCCCAGTCCGGCGCATGCAGGAGTCTGTCTAACTGCCTCCCCGTTTCCAACTTCAGAAAAATACAAAAAAAGAAAAAAAATTTTTTTAATTTAAAAAAAAAAGAAAAAAAGATGGGGCTCAGCCAAGGATCATCAGGGGAGTTTGAAAGCATTGGGTGAACAGGAAATCCACATGGTCTCAAAGTATCATCCCACAGATGACCTATAACTTACAAAGGAGTAAATAATCTTTAGAGTGGAGAGGTCTGGTAGTCATGGTCCTACACAAGAACTAAACTTAGCATGCTCAAGGGTGAGACAACCTGACACTCTGGGTCTCAGATGGGACACAATGGGGAGCACACATCACCTACATGGCTGTATTGCCAAAATGTTTAACCGGAATCTACTGGTGAGGGAACCGGAAAATCCAGAAAGTGAACCCTCTTCAAGATAACTGGGCTATACTGCCCAAAATGTCAATATCATGGAAAAGGGGTTCAGGGAGGAATGTTCTAGATAAAAATGAACTAAAGAGACACGAAAACCAAATACAATGCATAATTGGATACTGAAATTGGGGGGCTAAAAAGACATTTTAGGGACAACTGAAAATGTTTAAAACATTTGATGATATTGAATTAACATAACTTAGGTGTGCAAATTGTATTGTGGTTTGTAAGAGAATGTTCTTTTCCTTAGGAAATGCAAGAGAAGGAGTTAGGGAAAACATTAAGATGCCTACAGTTTTCAAATGGATCAAAGAAAAAGTATGTGTATGTGTGTGAGAGAGAGAAAGAGAGAGAGAGAATACAAACATGGTAACATGTTAGCTGAAGTCCAGGTAAAAAAATTGGGCATTTATTTTTTTGGTCTTTAAATTTTTTTCGTAAGTACAAAATATTATAAATAAAATGTTAAAGAATAAAAGGAAGAAAGAGGGATTTGGCTTGTCCAGTGCTACTTAAAGTCAAGTAAATTGAGTTCAGAGAATTAACCATTGGATTTAACAACACAGAGGTCATTGGTGACTTTGAAGATGGGGAGACTGCCCAAAAGGTAGGCAGGGGCCAGATCGTAAAGAGATATGTAAGCCTCACTTCAGTGCAGTGGAAGGAAGTGGTTATTAAACATTTGTGTTTTGGAGCAATTGGTCTGACAGTTGTGGGTAGGATGCATTAGGAGGAAGAGGAGGTTCAGGAAAATGTCCTCACAGGCTCTGAAAGTGCACTGGACATCCCCGAAGGGTGGTGAGGACCTGAAGGGAGAAATTGCAAGGACTACAGCCTAAGTGCCAGGATTTGATTTCTGATTGGGCATCGAGGATGGAAGAGCCAACATGGTGCCATTCACCAGAATAAGGAGGGGGGTGACAATGCATTTAAAAAGTCTACAAGCATGTGTCCACCTCTGGAGGAAGCAGCAGGGATACTCTAGGACCAAAAATAGCATGTGGTGATGTAAATTGCATCATTTAAGGACCTAGTCAATCATTTCTACATTGCACTCAGTGCATCCAACATCTGAGCCAAGCTCGGTGTGCAGGAGGCCCTGACTTTGCATATTATGGTGACTTTGCTGGTGGCAAAAGTCTCTTCTTCTTGGGAATCCCTCCCCCCCTTTCAAGTGTTGCTCACCTTTGTTGACAAGCTTTCTCTAATGCTCTAGCCCTCAGTGGTGGCTCCAAATCTGAATCATCACTATAAAGAACTTCCCATGTGCCTGGCATTAATGTCTACTAAGTAGTATTGTTATGTATATCTATATCTGTCCCTGATTTTCAAGTAGTTGGTCAGCTCCTAGAATGTAGGGAATCCAGTTTCTATCACAAAATATCCCCAGCTTCATCCAGAATAGGTGATCTATAGACTATGTAAGAGGGAGAGGGAAGAGGGCAAAGGCCATAATTCAACACTCCCCCTCAAATCGCACTGTGCGGACTCCCAGTCATGAGGACCACTTCTCACTTCTATGGAGTGGGTGGAGCTACTTAGAAGCCATTGTTGCCAGCCAGATTCCTGAGTTAGAGCTCCAGGTAGGAAGCCTCCACTGAAACAGCCCACAGTGCTCTCTCTCAAAGCTGTTTGCAGTAAGTGACTCACTCAATTAAGAATATCTACATAACAAAGCCTCACCAGGTTGCAGAGGTCACAGAGACTGTGAAGTGTGTCTTTAGTGTAAGCTTTAGAGAGGGCTCACAAATTACTAGTCATTTCCACCACCACCCCACAACCTGTCAGCCTTTGAGATGCAAGGGATAAAAGAATCCCCAAATTCCCACCCAACACTAATCACTTCTCCCTCCCCATCCTTCCCTGCATTTCAAACCTGTGACTAATAAGTGGCAAGGATGGGACTGCCCACCTGTCTCACAGCCCAGAGATGAAGGAAAGAAGTTGAGTTGCCTCCATTGGCAGCAATTTTTAGTAGAGGGAACTGGGAGGAGCAGGTAAGCAAAGAGAGTTCTGGAAGCACTGTGTGGTTGTCTATGTAAAATGAGCAAACAAAACTTGTATTGTTTTTCTTTTCTCTATTTATAAAGGTAATAAGTATCTACACTAGAAACTACAGGTGAGCAAGAAGAAAACTAAAATCACCCCATGACTTCACCCACTAAGATGATCAGTGGTTGATCACACAGAACCTTGTATCCTGCCTTCTAGGTGTCATGTATTGATTGTGGATCTGTTTTTTATAACCAAATTATCTCTGTTCTTTTATAACCAAATCTTTTCATATCATGATATGTCTCCAACATCTCTTCCATGGGCACATAGAAAGGATGCTAGAGCTGGCAGGAATGCTGAATTGGCCTAGCAGAGAAGGTGCATTTGGACGGTACCCAGGAGAGGGAAGCATTGCAAGAATTTCTGAAAGCTGAAGGTCACTGTGGAGCAAGAAAGAGCCCTGACCTTTGGAACTGGGGCAGACTTCCTCTCTATAAACTATTCCTCGTCTGTAAAATAGGAGTAACGGATTGATGTGAGAATTAAGGGAAAACATAAAAGGACTATCTATACAGAAACTAAATGTTTTATTATTCACATTAATAAGTGTTCATTTGTGCCTATTTTTTATACTTAACCTTTTGGTAGGCTGTGTTAAGAATTTAAAGAAGGCATCTGGTTCAGGCCTGAAGAAGCTTAAAATCTAATTGGTAAGTTGAACACACACACAGACATACACACAAAGTTAAACAATACAAATTTAAATAGTTAACAAATGATATCACCAATTAAAAGATAATTGTCAGATGAGTGGCACAGACAGTAGACAGCAGCTCTCCAGGAGCTCAGAGGTAGGAAAGAAGGGGGGGCGGGGGGTAGTAATAATAATAATCACTTTGAGCACTTTCTGTGTGCTAGGCACATGCACTGTTTCATTTAATTTGCCCACTGATCCATCAGGTATGTACCATTATTGCATATATCTTGCACAGGAGGAAATCGAAACTTCAAAGAGATTAAGAACCTTGCTCCAAGTCACACATCTAAAAAAATGTGGCAGTACTGTTCTTTGGAACCAAGCAGTTGCACACCCAAGTCCACCACACGCAGAAGCACTGTGATCTACTCTGATGGAGGGAAGGGAGGGAAGACTGACCCCTGAGCTGGGTGGTAAGATGGAGTCTCAGAAGCAAAGATGAGACTCAGGAAGGTGTGTTGATACAAGAGGCAAAATCCTAGTCTGGCTGGATGGCTAGTCCTCATCGACAGTAAAAAGTAAGCTTTGACAGTAAGAAGATTGAAGGAGAGGAATTAAGGCCTGTGAAACACTTTTGAGTGGGAATGGACTGCAGTGAAGGTCTGTAGCAATGCAGGTCCAATCGAAGCGGTGTTTGGTGTGTGAGTAGTGGGGCTGTGAGGAGACCACTCAGGAGGCTTTTAGGTGGAGCTGAGGACTGAAGCTGGAGCAGAAGCACCTGAGGGTAGAAGCCATGCTTCCCAGAAAGCCCTTGTTCCCCTACTTTTTATCTTGGTGACATTTGGGGCTAACCTACATTTGGTTCCCTTGACCCGGGCCACATTTTGGCATGTTTACTAACTTCTTTTGCATTTTGGTTCTGTAGGAAGTAGCTCCTTCATTTATTCCGTAGCACTGTGGAGCTCCCATATCACAAGGAGAATCAATCTACACAACTGGTGGCTGACTGTCATGAAAGGGGAAGGAGGTTGAAGATGATGCTGATTCTCTGACAGGGGTGATCCTCACCAGACTCCCCAAACTCCCACCTCCAGAGCCTGGCAGACCTCCCTCCCCATGTCAGCCAGCTCCTCAGGCCACTGCTGCCATTTCTCACCCCTAAACCCCCTAATCTGAAAAGGCCTCCTTTTCTTTTGAAGAGGGAAGGCACAGGGAGGAAGAACATGGCCTTTGGCTCTTCAAGTGGAACATGGCGAGGATAAGGATGTGGCAATGGAACAGATAGACGGCTATCAGAGGGGAGGTGGGATGAGGAAATTGGACAAAAGGTGAAAGGAGCCTGATCAGGCGGTGGTGCAGTGGATAGAGTGTCAGACTGGGATATGGAAGACCCAGGTTCGAGACCCCGAGGTCACCAGCTTGAGCATGGGCTCATCTGGTTTGAGCAAGGCTCACCAGCTTGAGCCCAAGTTTGCTGGCTCGAGCAAGGGGTCACTCAGTCTGCTGTAGCCCCCCAGTCAAGGCACATATGAGAAATCAATCAATGAACAACTAAGGAGCCCCAACAAAGAATTGATGTTTCTCATCTCTCTCCCTTCCTGTCTGTCTGTCCCTATCTCTCTCTCTCTCTCTCTCTCTCTCTCTGCCTCTCTCTGTCTCTGCAAAAAAAAAAAAAAAAAAAAAAAAAAAAAGGTGAAAGGAAAATAAAAAAAAATTTTTTTAAATAAGCCTGACCTGTGGTGGCGCAGGGGATAAAGCGTCGACCTGGAAATGCTGAGGTCGCCGGTTTGAAACCCTGGGCTTGCCTGGTCAAGGCACAGACGGGAGTTGATGCTTCCAGCTCCTCCCCCCTGTCTCTCTCTTCTCTCTCTCTCTCTCTCTCTCTCTCTCTCTCTTTCTCTTTCCCTCTCTGTCCTCTCTAAAATGAATAAATTAAAAAAATAAAAATAAATTCAAAAAGTGAAAGGATTAGCCAAAAGACATATATACATAAGGCATAGGTACAGACAACAGGGTGGCAATCGCCAGAGGGAAGAAGGGGGGGAGGTAGGGGGAGGAAGGCAAAGAGGGGAATGGGGGCAGAAAGAGACTGCTTGGAGTGGTGGGGGCACGATACAGGGTGTAAATGGTGTCATATTGATTTGTACACTTGAAACCTGTATCTCTTGGCACACCATGTCATCCCAATAAATGAAAAAATAAATTTAAAAAAAAAGAATGTGGCAAAAGAATGGTATGGTAGCAAGAGTCCCTGAGAGCACAAAAGATTCAGTAGCAAAGGGGGGGACTGAGAAAAATCTTTGAAAATGGATTCATGTAACAAACACTTATTGGATATTGTTGATGTATGTGTAGATTCTGCAGGAAATAACAGTAAGATGACATCATTCATGTCCTTAATTAATGCTTTGGAAAGGGGGAATGGGGAGAAGAAGTAGAAATAGAGATAGAGAAAGGAAGAGAAGACTAAACACTTAGCCCAAAGATCTGAAGCATTTGGTCAAAGTCAAGGGTTGGGGAGAATGCAGTGCAGTGTGGAAGGAAAACCTACTACCTCTTCCTGATTCTACTTATACACAGACCTCAAATGCTTCAAGCCACCATCTTCCCCAGGAAATGGAGCCCCGAAGTGTCCCCAGTGCCACTGATTGCATTCCAGAAACAGTTTCTGAGCACTCCAAAGTACCAGGCACTTAAGCTCTTAAGCTCTGCTGAGAAGAATCAGAGTTGATTGTCACCTAAGGTGGTTGATCTTGACAGTGCCCTTTGATGCCTTAGAAACCTTAATCAGACATGGTGAGTGCCATTGAGGCTTATGGGGTGAGTGGTTCAAAGTAAAAGGGAAAAATTCTGTACATTCTTGGACCAGATCGGGATAATAATTCTTTTCTCACTGAGCTTTGGTTAGAAGTAAATAAGGTGAAATTGTGAAGCTACATAGAACAGTGTAGTGTCCAGAACACAGTAGGCGTTCTATAAAATCATCTGAACATTAAATACGTTCTCTCACTAATTCTGGCATGACTGATTCTTTCCACTGAATTTACCAGCCTTTTCACTGAAATCATTGCCTGCCTGGGTTGGAGGTATTCAGCCAACAGTACTCATCATAGAAGCCCAACTAAAAATTAATTGCCATCAGATCTGTTTAGAAGCTACCCGAAGAGCTATGCTATGGCAAACAATTGATATTCTTGGTTGTGAATGACAGGACCCAGCTCTGGCTAATTTAAGGAGAATAGGAATTTATCAGAAGGATTTCAAGAAGCTCAGAAAATCATTAAGAGGACTGGGGACTCAGCCTTGAGGAATGGACAGGAACTGAGTGGCTGGAAAATGGAAGATGCAGCTGGTCATGTTACGGCAACAGTCTGGTTAGACCACTGCCTGATGGCTGTTCTTATCATACTGTACATGGCAGCAACTGTCTTCTCCACGCAGCTTCCCTAGACAGTTAGTGCTATTGATTTGGGTCAGTGCTCCGTGTAGGCTCTCAAAGTCTCTGCTGCTGCTGCTGAGGATTTCCAACCTATTTCAATCTTCTGCTCACCTCCTGAGAATCAAAGATTCCTATTGGTGGAGCCTCAGCCGTCCAGGGCAGGGAGATGGAGGATGTGGCCCCTTCAGCTTCTGTAGTTGGAAGCAGGACCTGCATTATAACAAACAGGAAGAGAATTCAGATAATAGGTAGACAAAACTAAAAAATATTAGGACTTTAATATAACCATTTTGTGTAAATAAACAAACATAATAGCCTCATATATATGAGAGTAGTTTATATGAACATAATGAACATAGACAAAAAGGATAACAGTTACACCCCAGGCTGTTGACACTGAATATATCAGGAGATTGGGTGGGAAATTGGAGAGGAGCTGGGTGAGATCATAATGTTTTTCATTACATATCTTTGAGTGCTTTGCGGGTTGAGGTTGACTTTTCTTCTACAATTTTGGAATTCAACTTAATCAAAGCCTTTAAAAAGTATTTTAGAATTAGATTATAAAGAGTCAGGACAATTGGGAGCCACTAAAGATTTCTGAGCAACGGAATGACATGATCAAGAAAATTAACCTGGCAGGAATATGTATAATGGATTAGAGGCAAGAAAGCTGAAGATGTACAGAACAATTAGAAGGTTCTTGTAGCAGCAGCTCAGTAGAAGTGAATAAAGAACTTAACTGTGACAGCAATAATATGTCAAATAAGGAAGAGGAGAGGGGACTGGGGCTGAAGACTTGGGACAAACATACCTGAATGGTGAGAGAAGTGGTCATTGTGTGTGTAGGGGGTCCATTATACTGTGTCAACCAGCACATCTTGCACTTTGAAACTCTGAATAAATGGCTGGAAAACCAGACATTTCTCTTCTTCAACTTCCTTGAGCATTTACTTTTTTTTTTTTTTTTTGATATTTACAATGTAGAGACTCAAAATAATCTTTTTTCCATGAGATTTGTGTTACTCCCCTTACCAAATTAAAAACATCTCAGCATATGAAATCATAAAGAATACTTACTGATGACTTCAAAAAGTGGAGTGAACCCCAAAAGTTATTCATTCATTCAGCACAGCTGTTTCTTCATTAAGCCTTTGAAGGAAAAGCCCCAGCCCCTGAGCCCTCTAAGTTATCACCTAGTAAAGGGGATACTCTCTGCAGGAAACCCCAGTGTGGTAAGTGCTCTGAGAGAGGATTACAGGGTGCTGAGCCAGTAACCAGGTAGGAAGGTGCAGGGGAGTGGTGTGTGAGCTGGGATCTGAAGACACAGGAGCTGTGGAGCCAGGTGGAGAGGACAGAAGGTCATTCCAGATAGAAGGAAAAGCATCAGCAAGGTTCTGCTGTGGGAAGTAGCAGGGAACATTTGAGTAAGCGAAAGGCAGCCACTGATGAGCAGGAGCTCAGGCTGAAGGGCTCAGGAGGCAGTCAAAGGCAGGAAAGCAAGCTGAGGCAAATCAAGCCTCAGAGACCTGCCAGCCCTGGGCTCAACTTGATCCTAAGAACAATGAGAACCCAGAGGCCATTAAGCAGAAGAGAAACATGGTCTGATACGCCTTTTTTTTTTTTTTTTAAATGACACCACTTTTATTTATTTTTTTTTTTTTATTTATTGATTTTTTTTAAATTCATTTTTTTTAGAGAGGAGAGGGAGAGACAGAGAGAGAGAGAGAGAGAGAGAGGAGAGACAGAGAGAGAGAGAGAAGGGGGGAGGAGCTGGAAGCATCAACTCCCATATGTGCCTTGACCAGGCAAGCCCAGGGTTTCGAACCGGCAACCTCAGCATTTCCAGGTCGATGCTTTATCCACTGCGCCACCACAGGTCAGGCTGATACGCCTTTTTAAAAGGAACACCCAGGCTTTGGCAGACAGCACGGAGAAACTTCGAGAGGATGCTCTGTGGTCCGGTTTCCCCACCAGGCTGAGAGCCGCCCAAGGGCTGAGCCCCATCCACCCGTTGACCCTTCTCCCCTGCGAGGCCCCCGCCGCGGAGCAAGGCCTCTGGCAGCCCATCGGGCGGTGAGCGCCCAGCAGCGGGCCCTCGCGTGACGTGTTGAAACGCTGGGGTCTGAGGAAGAGATAAGAAGATGGAAGAGATGTGAGTGGGAAAAGGCCAGTTTCTTCTCTCTGCACCTCAGTGTCTTTATAAACAGGGCACTCGGGGTACAGGACTCACCTCAGACAGTTGCTGTAAGGGCACACACAATCCATACCCAGTTCTTAGCACCTGGAACAGGACGAACGCTAGGAAAGTGTTCACTTTTGTTTTGTTCTTCCCGCAAGACAGGTGGGACCTGCGGGCTCGGATACGTACTCCCTTCGGTCCGACGGTTCCAGAGAAGGTGTGAGCCCCTGGCCAGCCAGGTCTCGGCTACCAAAAGACCCGAGTTTGACAAAGTCTTACGTGAGAGTTTGGGCGAAGTTGCTAGTGTATATGTGCTTCCGTTCCTATGATTTAAATCTTAAAACAGAGCCCCCAGCTGAGGAAGGGAGGCTGCCCAGGGCCCTCCCGCGAGACCCGGCGGTTTGCCCGGCCTCTGCCTCGGGCCTGAGATCCCGCCGACCCGCCTGCGGGGCGGGGCCTAAGAGCTAGGGGCGGGCCTAACGAGCTAGGGGCGGGCCTAACGAGCTAGGGGCGGGCCTAACGAGCTAGGGGCGGGCCGAGGTGCCGGAGGGGCGGGGCCGCACGGCAGCCCGGGCTCCGCCCCCAGCGGCCGCGCCGCGGGGCTCTCCGCGCCCTCCCAGGTAGGTTATTCCAGCCCTTCTCCCAGCCAGTTCTCCCCAGCGCAGTTCGGCTCCTATATCCAGTTCAGCCAAGACCCCAACACTAGGTCCGAAGAGGAGGCCCCGGATCTGCGTCTCTGGCTGTCTCGGGTGGTGCCTCTGTCCTTCCTACTCCCCGCCCTCCCTCTCATTCCTCTTACTGGCGCGGCCGCAGGCGCCGCGGGGGACTGCACAGGTAAAGAGGGCTAGTGAGAGCGCAGGTGTGGGTGCCTCCAGGCTGGACTGGCAGGGACTAGAGGATGACAGCACGAGCCCAGCTTTTTTCCAAAGCTATTGTATTGACAGTGGATCTCGGGCAGGGCGGACGCAGACCCCAGGAGCGCTGCTGTGCTCTATAGAAGTGGAGGGGGCGGGACTGAAGCCCCCTTCAGCTTGAGAGCCTGATCAGTCGTGACCCTGCGTCTTGCGCAGGCTCCGTTGTGCCTGAGAAGTAGTGAGCTAGTTGGGTGGGGGCGAGCAGAGGCACCCGAGGGTTATCCCCCACCCACTTCTTGCGGTGACTAGGGTCGGACAGTCGCCCCACCCAGGCGCGCACAATCTCAGGTTTGCAGAATGGAAATCAATAAAAATCGATGAAATGGCAAAGAACACGAAACATATTGGATGGTTATTATTTGCGTTGTTAAATTCTATTTTATTTTTTTACTTCCTTCTTGGAAACGGGGCTTCGGCTTGGATCAGGGCCTGAGAGAGGGACGCAGAAGGCCCCCCTGGTTTCCCCGCAGGAGGCAAGGGCTGGTTTTCAACCCAAGCCGTGCAAACTTCCCGGAGCGACTCGGGGTCTGGCGCGGAAGGGAGCCCCGGTGCGCTCGGCCTCCGGACAAGGCTTTTCTCGGCGCATTATTGTCTTCACTTTAGGGAGATGCCCCACCCCCTCCAGCAGCATTTCCCCGGTTCACCACCCCCACACCCTGGGGGCCGCGCTTCCACCCCTCCCCCGAGCTCTCCCCGGCGCTTTAAATAATGATATTTGCATGCAGGGAGCGATTCATAAATATGTCAGGGCCGGTGAAATATAGGCAACATTTCAAACTTTCTATTTAAAAAACATGAATTATGGCCGCGGAAAATGTGTTCCCATTTAAAGGCGATACGAAGTATTTGGTGTCTCGTCCCTGGGCCCATCCATCACGCAGACAATAAAGAGAGTTTTTCGCCCTGACACCCGCGATTTATGGGCGCCCTTCTCTGCCCTCATCACTCACCCGCCGCGGCCGGCCCGGCGACAGGCCCCGCGGAGAGACGGTCGGCCGCCACTCCCACCCTTTGCCCGGCTCCGCGCGCGTGCTTTGCGCCCTAGCCAGCCCCCCAAGACTGCCGCTCCCAAAGAGGAAGCCCCCGCTCCGGCGTGTTGGGAAGTAGGCGGTGAAGTCTGGGTAGCCGGTGAGAACGGGGACCACTCTCGTCCTTTCACCCCCGCGCAAGGCTGTCTTTGGGCTAAACGGGCCGAGGGGAGGCCTCGAGGGCTCGCTCCGCGTCCCAGCCTAGTCCTCTGACGGCGGGAAGTTTGCAGTGCAGGCAGCGGGAAGTTGTTTAAGCGCAGTTTCCAGGTGAGGGGAACAGACTGAGCAGGAGATTCCCCAAGTAGATTTCTGATCATTCCGCTCCGGGGAGGGCAAGCTGATCCCCAGCTCTCTCGGAGCCCCGCTGGGTGAACGCTTCTCCAGAAAGCTCTTTCTACACCTTTTACACAGTCACGTCCTGCCGGGCTCAATCCCCACAAACGCATCCTAGGCGTCAGCGGCACCTTGGAAACTGTTTTTACGGGCTAGGTCCAGTTGTCGAGAAATAGGGAAGGGCGGGTACCTTCTTCCCCAGCGTTTCGCCTCGGGCCACCTCGGCCGCCCCGAGCTTTCTGCACCTACCGCCCCGCCTCTTGCGCGCTGTCCTCCGAAAGCCTCCACCGAATCTCTGCTGCAAACTTGCGTCGAAGCAAGTTCGGGCCTCGAGTGCCGCGGAATTTGCTTTCATTTTTACCGCGGGCGGACTCGGGCCCGCGCATTGCTGGAGCGCCGGCAGATATGGGGCTGCTAGGCTCTGCGCAGCAGCGAGGGGCCGCCTGACCCAAGGGCGCCGACAATCCAGCCTCCCCCGGAGGTCGGACTGCAGCCTCCCGAGCACTGGGGGAACCGTGCGTCCCGCTCTGGGCCGATGCGGCTGCGTACAGGAGAACCGGAGCCGTTTCCTGCCCGTTGCCTGCGAGCTGGGTTTATTCGGATAGAGGCAGTGCAAGCCGCAACAGAGAAATCCCGTCGATTCTAAAAATGACAAGGTTGAATTTATTAGATCAAGATTCATGTGTAATGCAGGGGGTTGAAAATTACACAAACAGTTCCCCGTCCAGTGTTAACGTTAGATTGCTTCCAGCTCAAGGGCATATAACATAACATCTGAATATTTAGATCTATGGAGGGATATAAAATATCATTAAATTCTCGTTGTGTGGACATACAGTTAAGTTGGAAAAAATCTACAGCAAGTGTCTTTTTACAGCCCCTGCTTGGGTGTTATCTGGGCTAGAGACAGCACTTATATACAAATAACCACCCAGCAGAATATTTCCCATAGCTACAGTGAGTTCCATATCATGGAGAGGTACAGTATGTGCTTCTTTAAATATCTGTGGCGTGGCAGAGATGAAATAAATACATCTAAGAAAAACAGCCTTACAGGTAACTAAGCCATTACATGGCTACAATATTTATGGGTATAGAAATAAATATTCCCACCTGGTCAACTATAGAAAGTGTGCACAAATAGAGGGGCTTTGGGGAACCCAGGGTGGGGGCCACAAGTCCTGCATCTCCGGGCTCCCAGCACCTTGAGGTGGGCTCTATTCGATATCGCAGCTTCAGACCCCATGTGACTGCTGGGGAGAACCTGGGCCGGACCGCCAGCATGGCAGTGCTTGAAAAGTACACCTGGGCGGTGGCAGTAGGGGGTCTCTATGATACCTGCGTGGTGAGGAAGTCTCCCTGGGGCTTGGAGCCGGGCATTGAGGGTAGTAAGGCCTGGGGTCCGGCGGGTAACCCTTACCCCTCAAACGCTCCAACCACCTCTCATCCTGGTTCCACTGGGCTCAGGCAATGGCCATTTGGGCCTATCAATTTGTAGCAAGAGTGTGGAAGAGGGCGGGTCGTGTTTGGTTCCGTAGCATCCCCGAGCGCGAAGCCGGAGACCACCTGAAAGAAGGCCGTGACTTCACACCCATGCAGTTATCAAAGCCGCCGGCCTGCGAGGCGCCAGCGTGAGGTCACAGAAGCACTTATCTGCGTGTCTCTACTTATGAAACGTTAGGCAACCCTTCACATACTCGGTGCTGAGGCCCAGATGCCTGGGGGGTCTCCTCCGCATATTTGCAACGCCTAGGCAATGCCATCAGCAAGGTCTGCAACGTTGTGTAGCAGTGAAATTACAAGACCAAATACTAATTACAGAAAAGGGGGCTTGCAACCGTCCACCCATCTCACTGCCCTGGTCTGTCTCTTTTTTTCTCTCTCTATCACCTCCCTCTCAAATGCACCCAATCCTTAAACAGGCGTAGAGTTTTTGAGAGCCCCTGCTTGGGAAAAAATTAGGAAGGACTTTGTCAGGAGTTCCTGGGAATTGCACACACTCCTGAGGCAGGCTTGGCGGAGAGAAATAACCCGGGCCCTGAGAAGGCCCTTCTTCAGAGAGTGTGACTGTCCGCAGTAGTGTATACGGCATACCTAGAGGGGGGCGCGAGAGCAGGAAACAGTCCCTGGTAAGTAGGTAGAGGGAAAGGACAGGGAGCGGGAAGAGAAGAAAATGATTAGGGAGACAGGAGAGAAGTGGGAGAGGAAACAAAAAAGAAAAGGTATACAGGGAAAAGAAAGCCAAAGGAGGCGAGTCGAGAAGAGTGCAAGTCTTGGCGAGACTCCGGGAACAGGCCAGGCTGTGACTCCGGCAAGGCGGGTGTCTTCAAGGCCTCGAGAAGAGGAAAGGCCACCCAGAACCGCCTCCTACCAGTCCGGTGAATCTGGGCCCCGCTCCCAGTCCGGAGAGTCAGGCCTGGATCCAGCAGCCTCTGAGCGCCCCTTTCCCTCCCTGCTCCTAGAGGACCGAGAGGCTGGGCACTCCGGGGTGGGGAGGCCCCCAGGGGCGCGCGCCGGTCCGGGACTGTTCGGGCGCTCTGGGCCAGGCTTTCCAGCTCGCCGGACCTGACCTGTCAGGCGGATTATCTTCGAGGGAGATTAATAGGGGAGGCGGGCTGCAATAATAATCGTTTTGTTTGATGTGACAACTCTGATAGGCGTTGATTTACTTACAAACTGATAGGCTTTTAATTGAGCGCCTCCGCCGAGCTGGAGATGAAAGGAAAGCTGCGGTGAAAGGCGGCCCGCCTGCCCTCCGGCCTCAATACTGATTAGCCATCTCGACAGTGAATAGTTCAAGGCATTTTCAAACTTTTTGCCTCAACTCTCTCCCCTTCTTCCTCCTCCCGCCTCCTCCTCGAATATCTGCCTTGCCCAATCCTTTTTTGGAGAAGACAAATCATTTCCATTGTGTGCAAATAAAATCCACAGGACATCCACGCCAACCGCAGCTGGGGGTTGGAAGCATTAGGCCTAACGCCGAGTAATTAATAACACCCCACCCCCACGGCCGGCTCGGCCTTTGGGGACTTGGCCTCCTGGGCTGGAAGCGCCCGCTCCAATGCCGGAGCTTCCTCATGTCCCGGGGCGCGCAGGCCTGCAGGCGCCCTCGTGCGCTCGGACCTTCCGAGTTGGGTTTGGAGAAGAGCGAGTGCACGCGGACCACGACCCGCACACGCGCAGCACCGTGCAGGCCTGCGAGAGTGTGTCGCCATGCTGCTCAGGGAACGGCATTCCCGCTCCGCGGGACACGGGGGCCGCTCTCTGGTTACTCTCACGCTTTGGGTGCTACTGCTGCCTCACCCAATTCCGGAAGAGGTGAGGAGCTGAGCCTGGAGACAGAGGTGAGGGAGCGGGGCACACCCTGGTCACCAGCTCTGGCCACCGCCCCCAGCACTCAGTGTCTGGACCTCGCCGGGAGGCTGCGGCAGAAACCCGCCCACCGCTGGCTTCGCAGAGCTGAGATCTCCACAGTTGATCCGGGCCGACACCTTGACAGCCATGCAGACAGACACGAACACACCTGCAGGACACAAGCGGCTGCACAGACACACTGCTCTTCACAGACAGTTTAAGACTACCCGGGACTTGCTCCCCATTGATGGTCAAGACCGATCTTCACAACCTTGTTTATGGCCTCGCTGCCATCTCCCAAACTCACCTTCCTCAGTGTCTCCCAAACTACCCTCCTCAGTGGTCGCACAGGCACTCCAAACCCTTTGAATGCAGGTGTGTTCTTACACACACACACACACACACACCAACAAGCAGCAGCCCAAATTACACACTGCCTTATTCGCCTCTTCTCCAAATTATCTTTAGCCAAGTTACCATTTCATGAAGTTTACCAACCTGAAGAATCAAGGGCTAAGATTAAAACGCAGAAAAATGAATGCCTAAAAGAAAATTCTAAAACTCACCCCGAAAGTTCTCGGTACCGTGCGGGTGGGAGAGAGAGAAAAGTGGGGGAGGGGGACAGGATGGTTAGAGGAGAGGGCGAGCACGCCGAGGGCAGGTCCGAAAGCCGACCCCGCGCGCACGCGGCTTGGCGCCCGAGGAGCGCGGGTGGAAACCCGCGTGCAGGCCTGGCCTCCGCCCCCGCGCGGGTACAGACTGGCTTCTAGCTTCCAGCCCTCCCTGCCCCGCCATTTATCAAAAGAATTGACAACAAAAGAGAAGCTGGGGCGGAAAAGTGGGGGAGGGGATATTCAAAGTCTTCCAAGTCCTTCCGAATAAGGGGATGTGTCCTCTCGCCCCCCTTCCAATTTCTGCGACTTTCTGAAGGTGACCCTCGAACTCGCTCCGGACGCTATCAAACCCCTGACAACTCATACAGCGGCAAAGGCAGACGCACACACTTGTACACCCAGAAATCAGGTACACGGAGTCACGCACAGCGCCTCCCCTCCTCCTTACAAACAGCCCGAGTGACGGTGCAAATCGAGGGGAACGCGGCAGTCCCGCTCCGCTTCCCTGGAAGAGCCCGTGTTCCCACAGGCAGCCACCCCCTCCCGCCCTCGTTCCTTCACTGCTTTCCCAGCACAGGTCAATCCCAGCTCTGCGTTCCCATAAATTCGAGCCAGCAGACCCGAGTAACCCCGGCTGCCAAGCCTGCTGGACGGCGCGCGCAGTCGTAAAGGGTTGGGGAAGGGGCTTGAGTGAGCCTGAGACGTGTCTTCCCTCACACACCTACGGCCAGGCCTCTTCTCCGGAGCCTCTCAGCCCTAGCCACCATCCGAAGGGGTTCAAAGAATTGAGGGGGATACCCCATCATTGACCTCCAGGACTCAAGGTTACGTTGGTGATGTGGCTCTTAGGAAGAAGTCTCCGAGTTTGGGGTCAGGGCACCGCGGAGGGTGGCGTGCCCAGCGGGCTAGCAGCCGGGCATCCACACACTACAGGCCCCCGAGGGAATATTCTAGGAAAGAAAAAGATCTCCCAAGCTAGACATCGCCTCTGCCCGTCTTGGGTATCGGGAGCCGCTCCGAACTCCGCGGCCCCAGAGGATCGGAGTCACCAAAGGTTCAAGGGTGCGAGTCTGTCTCCGACTCCGAGAGGGCGAGGCGCGCGCCCCAGACCTGCGCACCCTCTCGGCACCCTGGCCGCACCTGCGCACTGGACTCGCACTGTTCATCTCCCCGACGCCGAGCGCCTCCCTCTCCCCTTTCATTCTTTCCTTAGCGCCCCCGCCCCCTCCTGTCCCAGGAGGCTGCTCCTCTTTCCTCCTCCTCCGGGTTCCCCCCGATCTCTTCCTTCCTCTCCGTCTCTCTCTCTCTTTTTCCCTTCAAGTCGCACCCGCCTTGTAATCAGCAACAAAAGCTGACATAAATCACGGGCGGATTGACAAGAGCTGACAAATAACTGATTGATTGCGGTCGAGGAACATTGACAATTGATGGAGGGGTGGAGATACCCAGAGAACTTGGCGGGGGGGCGAGCAGGAGCAGCGAAGGTGGCGGGGGAGAGTGAGCAGTGGGGGCCGAGTGTGAAACAGAGGAAGCACGTGACCCTCGCTCCCGCCCCAATCTGCGAGTCCCCGGGAATCACGTGGCCAGGAAAGGCGGGGAGCCCGGCGCACAACTCGGAGAAGAACTGCCACCGCTGCCCACCTAGCTTCTGGTTTCTCCGCCGCCAGATCTCGGGGAATCAAATCGGGCGGGCGGGCGGGCGGACTTCCTCCGGGACCCGCTCCCCACCCTTCCTTATCCCGGCGGCCGCGCCGCGAGAGAGCTCAGTTACTTAAGAGGAGAGACTATTTGGTGTTCGGACCTCCTGTGCGGCCCTGGAGTTGAGAGCCCGGCTGTTGTCCCGAGTCCTGCCGGGACTCCATCTGAACACCACCTCAATCTGTTCCTCACGCGCACGAACCCTCCTGCAAAAGGTTTCAGTTTGTTTTCGAGCTGGGAAAAGGAAAGACAACGGGAAGAACAAAAAAGAGGGAGGCGGCAGATAGCAAACGTAGAATAAAAGTCCAGCTCCCCCTTGGAGTGAAATCGAAGGAGGGGACGAGCCGCGGGTGGGAAGGGAGGGCGGCTGGGAAGGAGCTGCCCATTAAAACCGGCGCTGGGAGTCTTGGCGGCGGCAGCGGCGGCGGCGCGGGACGCGTCACATCCCCTTGACCCTCCAATCACCTCGGGCTCCCATTTGATTGGAAGGCGGCAAAGGCTTTAATCTCCCCCTCGGTGCAGCTGCTTTTGAAGTGAGTTTCCTCGCCAGAGCCCCGGCTGGACAGGCAGCGGCGCACACCGCAGAGAGCAGCGCCCGCGCCGGACCGCGAGTGCGCAGCGCAGGGACACAGCCCCAGGCGCACACGGCGAGCCGCCCGGCAGTCTCGCGGTTGGGCCGGCAGCTCCCGATCGGCCACCGCTCCACTGCAGGCCACCCAGGATTATTCGCTTCTGGCTCCAGGCGCCGAGAAGGCTTGCTGGGCGCCCTTGGCCGCTGCGCCAGCTCCTCCTCCTGCTGCTCCTGCTCCCGGGGCGAGCGCGCAGTCCCGAGCCCGCCCCGCGCCTCCTGGAGCCCTCCCCCCGCTGCTCCCATGCGCGCGGGTGGGTCATGAGCACAGCGCCCTTGCTTTCTGCCCTAAGAAGCAGTAAGCACAGCGGTGGCGGCGGCGGCAGTGCAGACCCTGCCTGGAACGGCGCACTCTCTGGAAATAGCTCCGGCCCCGGCCCAGGCTCATCCCCGGGCGGCAGCACCAAGCCTTTTGTGCACGCCGTGCCCCCCTCTGACCCTCTCCGCCAGGCTAACCGACTTCCCATCAAGGTGCTGAAGATGCTGACCGCACGGACTGGCCACATTTTGCACCCTGAGTACCTGCAGCCCCTGCCTTCCACTCCCGTCAGCCCCATCGAGGTAAGGACCCTCTCCCTGGACCGTGCTGGGGTGGACCACCACCCTGGCTGCCGCTTCACGGGATTTCTTTCTCTCGTGATCCGGGGGTGGACGTTGTTGGGGGAAGGAGGACTCGGAGTGATTCAGCTCCGGGATTGCGGGGGAGAGGATAGTACTCTTGTACCTTAAAACTAGGGCGGAAAGGGGTGAGGAGGTGGACTGGGATATGAATGTTAGGGGCCAAGGCAGCCGAAACTTGTTTGTCCTTTTGGTATTAAAACCCCTACCCCGACCCAGGCCCACTCACTTTCTGCTTGGAAGACGACGAGAGCCCGGAATCCAGGTCCAAAGTCGTAGTCCTTGGGTCCCCCAGAAGCTGGTATTTGTGCACAGCCTCTCAGGAGCCAACTGCCCAAGCCCTTACTCTGAGGAATTAGGGGTGAGGTGGGGAGTGTACAGTTCTGAGTCTAGGAGTCAGAAACCTCATTTTGTGAGGTTTTTTTTTTTAAATCCAGTTTAGCGTTTAGGACGTCAAAGATGGGGGGGCAGGGGGCTGTCTGCTTCCTTTCTCAAGGGCGAGTGTGTGTGTGTGTGTGTGTGTGTGTGTGTGTGTGTGTGTAGAGAGGGAGAGGGTGCCGACTAGAATTGCGCCTCGGGGCTGTAAGGATATCCACGGGCCGTTACGGAGGTTGTTTGAATCCTAGACGCCAGGATTCTAAAGGATTTCCCTTTTCTTCTTTTGTGCCCCCCCCCCCCCACATCTGACCCCGCAGCTTGATGCTAAGAAGAGCCCTCTGGCGCTGTTGGCGCAAACGTGCTCGCAGATCGGGAAGCCTGACCCCTCGCCCTCCTCCAAACTCTCCTCGGTCGCCTCCAACGCTGGAGGCGCGGGCGGTGCTGGCGGCGGCGCCGGGGGTGACAAGGACGGAAAGTCGGGGCCCCTCAAGCTGAGTGACATCGGCGTGGAGGACAAATCGAGTTTCAAGCCGTACTCCAAACCCGGCTCGGATAAGAAGGAGCCGGGAGGCGGCGGCGGCGGAGGCGGCGGCGGCGGGGGTGGCGGCGGCGGCGGGGGGGTTTCGGCAGAGAAGTCCGGATTCCGAGTACCGAGCGCCACCTGCCAGCCATTCACGCCCAGGACAGGCAGCCCGAGCTCCAGCGCTTCGGCCTGCTCACCGGGAGGCATGCTGCCTTCGGCGGGGGGCGGCCCGGAGGGCAAGGACGACAAGAAGGACCCCGATGCGGGCGGCGGCGGCGGCAAGGGCTCCGGGGGCGCCTCGGCCGAAGGGGCACCCGCGGGGCTGGCGCACGGCCGGATTAGCTGTGGCGGCGGGATTAATGTGGACGTGAACCAGCACCCAGACGGGGGCCCCGGGGGCAAAGCTCTAGGCTCAGACTGCGGCGGCTCCTCAGGCTCCAGCTCCGGCTCGGGCCCCAGCGCGCCCACCTCCTCCTCGGTGCTGGGCTCTGGGCTGGTGGCGCCCGTTTCGCCCTACAAGCCGGGCCAGACAGTGTTCCCTCTGCCTCCCGCGGGCATGACCTACCCCGGCAGCCTGGCTGGGGCCTACGCCGGCTACCCACCCCAGTTCCTGCCCCACGGCGTGGCGCTCGACCCCACCAAGCCCGGCAGCCTGGTGGGGGCGCAGCTGGCGGCGGCTGCAGCGGGCTCTCTGGGCTGCAGCAAGCCTGCTGGCTCGAGCCCCTTGGCCGGGGCGTCGCCGCCTTCCGTGATGACAGCCAGTTTGTGCCGGGACCCGTACTGCCTCAGCTACCACTGCGCCAGTCACCTGGCGGGGGCTGCGGCCGCCAGCGCGTCGTGCGCCCACGACCCAGCCGCTGCGGCCGCGGCGCTCAAAACCGGATACCCATTGGTGTACCCCACGCACCCGCTGCACGGCGTGCACTCGTCGCTAACGGCTGCGGCCGCTGCCGGTGCCACGCCGCCCTCCCTGGCCGGCCATCCCCTCTATCCTTACGGCTTCATGCTTCCGAATGACCCCCTCCCCCACATCTGCAACTGGGTGTCGGCCAACGGGCCGTGCGACAAGCGCTTCGCCACGTCCGAAGAGCTGCTGAGCCACTTGCGGACCCATACGGCCTTCCCCGGGACAGACAAACTGCTGTCGGGCTACCCCAGCTCGTCGTCTCTGGCCAGCGCCGCCGCCGCCGCCATGGCTTGCCACATGCACATCCCCACGTCGGGAGCTCCGGGAAGCCCCGGGACGCTGGCGCTGCGCAGCCCTCACCACGCGCTGGGACTCAGCAGCCGCTACCACCCCTACTCCAAGAGCCCGCTCCCCACGCCCGGCGCGCCTGTGCCCGTGCCCGCCGCCACCGGACCCTACTACTCCCCCTACGCCCTATACGGACAGAGACTGACCACGGCCTCGGCGCTGGGGTATCAGTGAGGGGCCGTCGAGAGGGCCGGCAAGGGAAAGAAGGGAGCTGGGGGGAGGGGAGGAGCCGAGGGAGGGGCGGGAACAGGGAGAAGCTACTGTCACCCGCGAGTGGGGATGACCCGGGCGAGGAAAGGAAAAAATATATATATACCGTATCTAGCTACCCGAAACAGCGACCGAGACCCGGTGGGAAACTCCCCTTTCCCCCACCTCACCTCCTCACCCAAACTTTATAAAAGTTGAAAAAAATATCATTTGACTTTTTATAGAAAAAGAAGGAAAAAAAATAATTGAAAAAGTGTTCATCTGAAGACTGCATCGGTGGACACTGGTATTTATTTATGTTAGCTCCAAGCGGACCCGTGGTTCTAAAGTGCATTATTTAGTTTGAGCTCCGTAGATAAAAAGGAAAAGGGAGGGGGGGGGATTAAAACCTGAGGGTACAAATGGAAAACAAACCCTCCAGTCCCTTGTAGATTATAAATAAATACAAAATCGCCACAGAACTAGAGGTCTTCTCTTTAATGTTACTTTAAAATTGCTATGATTGTATTGTACGTTCTTATTTAATGTCTGATTGAAACAATTTACATGCATGTTTGTTACAAAAAAAACCAAAACAAAACAAGTCACAATTTGTCAGCTCTGATTTCAAATTGCAATTATTTTTAAGGTGTATACCATCGGAAGAAAATGGGTATTTTTTTGTATGTATTCTGGAAGAAAAAAAAGGAAAAACAATTCTTTTCCAAAACCTCATTTGCCTTATTTTGTTCTTTAAAAGGAACACTTGACTATTTTTAATTTTTAAGTCCACCCGCTGAGAAGGGTACAAGTAAGGTTTACGTCATGTACTAAAATAATAGACAATGTATCGCTTTAAAGATTAAAATTCCGTATATTTGATGTATTAAAAGGTTTTACTTATTATTATCTTTTTTATTTGGGGGTTAAAGAGAAAGAAGAGCCTGGCAACCTTGGTGGGTTCCCGAAGCCTCATGCCCACTCCTTCCCAGGACTGTGGCCGCATTTCCGATTGTTTTGTTGTGATTTTCAGGAAGAAGCAAAGGCTTCGGAAAGGCTGGCTAGTAGTGGGGTTGGTCTTAGGAGATGTATTTTTCAAAAGGGGATTTCACAATTGAAAAGATAGTATCTTTAGCCATTGCTCATTTCGTTTTTAATTTTTCTCCCAGCAGCCTGTTTATTAAAAGTGAAAGAAAAGATTATTTTTAAATTTTTCCTCCTGAGATTTTTGGGAGTTGGGGTTTCGCTTTGAGGAGAGAGCAGCGCAGGCCGGGACTCGCCCGCCGGCCTCGGCCCGTGGGTGACGCCGCGGCAGGCTGCTCCTCTCTGCGTTCCAAGCATCCCTTGTCTCGGCCCCCGGCCGGGATAGACTGGGGGACGGAGGACGCTTGGGAACTTGTTTCCCAGAGCTAGGGAAAGCGAGCTTGAACCGTCTCATCTTCGGGGGGAAGTGAGTTCGCTCTCCTTTTCTTCTTCTGGCTGCCGAGGGCCAGAGGTGGCCGCCAGCTGGCCACCTCCATCGCCCGGGTCCCCCCCCCCCCAGCCCTCCCGGGGCTCCTTCCTTTCTCCGGAGCTGGGATCCGCGGCAAGCCGGCGCCGCGGCTGCTTTTCCGCGTCCCACTTTCTCTGCAGCCGGCTCTCGCTCCTAGTCTGCGCAGCAGGAGGGCGCGCGGGGGCACAGCCCCCGGAAGCCCCTTCACATTCGACCCCGCGAGGCTCTGGCGCTCCTTCTCCGCCTCTCCGGAGCTCCCAGGTGGGCGCCCAGTGCCGCTCTGGCCTGCGAGCTGCCCTCCGTTCTGAGCCGCGGTGGGACCCTCGGCCCCGGCGCGGACCCCACGGTGCGCACCGCTCCCTTCTCCCCAGGTTGAGCGGCGGGGCTGAGTTGCTTGAAGCGCCAGTGGAACCGCGCCGAGAAGAGTCCTAGCCTTTGCGGGAGCGGCGGGCATGACCCCCGTTCCGCTTACACACGCGCACACGCGCACACACACACACACACACACGCACGCTCATACTCCAGGCGTGGGCGCGCCTCGGGTCTCTTGGCCGTTTGGGCTCGCACCCTCCAGGTCCGCGGGAGCTCGGGGCCCAGAGCGCGCCTTTCCGGGGATCCCGGGACCATGGAGTCGCGTCGCTGAGCGCGCACCCCGAACCCCCTCTCCCTGGGATCAGGCCATTCTGGTTCCTTCCAGCCACCGGCCTTCCTCGGCGCCTAGCTCCTGCTGCTGCCACGGGAGGCTCCCCGCGGCGCAGAAGCCACCCTCGGCCTTGGGCCTCGGTCAGGCAACCGCGCCGCTCCTGCCGCCATTTGCTCGGGGGTTGGTGACTTGAGACTTTTCACCCTCCTCCCAGCGTCAGCCTCGCGGCTGCGGAGCCTTTTCCCGGGTTGCACGCAGGGCAGCCCCGGCGACCTCCCGCACGCAGAGCGGAGCTCCCCGGCCTGCGCCGGGAGAAGACGCAGTGGAGACTCCAGCCCCGACGCCGCTCCCCGGAGGAGGGCAGCCTCCAGCGCCTCCGACCCCGCTCCCTGCACGCCCCGACTCCGGAACGGGGGCTGGCGCCCGAGGGGGGCCCTGACCGGCGCTCGTCCGGAACGCCGCAGCGCCGCTCCCGCTCTGGGCCGACTAAGAGTGTCTGGGTTGGGCCTGGCTGGTCCTGGCTCCTCGAGACCCCGGCCTGTGGAGGTCTGGGCACCCCAAGTCCTCAGACAGACGCCACCCTCCTGCGGAGTCCGAGGGGAGCACGTTCGCGGAGGTGGTGCGGCTCAAGTGGCAACCAGCTCGTGCAGACGTCTTGGGACGTGGGAGCCGCGCCCTGCGCACTCCTACCCGCACCACCACGCGCCCCGGCCACGCAGCTCCACACGCTTCGCCTGCCTTTGCCTCGCGTCCTCGAACTGGGGCCCTTGGGTCACCGCGCCTGCCCGCCTGGACTCGCAGGGACGGGGATGGGCCTAGAAATTCCCAAGCCCTAGAATTTCAGGTGTGGGACCAGCAAGGAGACAACCCGAGCACATTTGTGCCTTTGTGCCCACTCTTGGTATTTTATTAATACAAATCAAAACCCCTTGAAATTTTAATGAGACCTCCTTCCCGCAGAAACTACTCAGAGGCAGCAGAATTCCAGAGGCGGGGGCCGGAGCTGGGGGAGAATGCGTTCCTCGACGTGTTGGACGGAGCTGAGTCACCTTGGGCGCGTGGTTAGAGAAGAGAAGGTACTAATACGTGCTGGGGGTCCAGGCAGACGTGTGAGCCCCCTCGGGGAACAAACGCCCGTCCCGCCTCGCGTCCCGGCTCTCTCAGACTTCCTTCTGAATTGCTACGGGATACCCGGGCCCCGGCCTGCAGCCGCTGATCCCCGAGCGGAGCGCGGCGTGTCCGCCAGGCGGCGCTGCGGAGCAAAAGGAAACCGGGAACCTTGGCCAGTAAGCCGGCTGTCTGGGTGGTCATCCTGGGACCCCGCATCTCCACTTCCCTTTGCTTTGGAGCGGTGTCCCACAGTCTCCTCCTTGTAACTCCTCGTTCCTCTCCTGCTGCGAACCATGACCTCTGCGCTTTTCCACCTGCTCTAGCTTTTGTTGTGTTCCTCTTGCTCTCTTTCCCTATTTCAGAGAAGTTGGCCCAAGTGTCACGTCCCCTCCCCAACCCTGGGAGCTCCCACCGCCACTCTGAAGGTACCAACAGGTCACCCTGTCTGTCATACTAAAGTGTCCCCAGACATTCATACATTCATTCACTCTAATTCACTGATTATTCCTTAGGGCCTATCCCTTATCGAGCGCTGTCCCTCTTGACCAGCCCCTGACACAGATGTAGAAACGTAGGCTAAATTCTGGAAGCCAGTGGCAAGATCAGCAGACAAAGCCCAGGCCTTTCCCTCCATTCAGTCTTTGCCCCCATCTGTACCTCTGGTGGTGACACTGAGTGACCCTGGTGTCTTTGTGCTGGGTGACCCTTAAGCTGTAAGGAAAGGCAGATAAAGAAGCCCTTCTAGTTGATGAATGACCTGTGCTTTGAAAAGGCATAAAAGTTGCCCAGAAGGTGAGGCCTGTCCCCAAGAGGCCGTCTGATGGCCTACTCTGTACATATTGGCTTAGAGTTCCTCACCCACTGTGGCTAGAGGTCTAGTGTGCTCAGAATGACTGCAAAGCTGAGGCTGACCCTACTCTGTTATGAACTATTTCGAGCCCACATTATCCTCTATCATCCCATTTAAAAGTCACAATTCCATGAGGTCATTAGAATCTTTCCCCACACTTTATAGATGAGGAAACTGAGGCTCAGAAGGGAAAGCTCAGCAGATACTAGCCTGAGGTCACATATCAACAACAGATGGCTGCTCTCAACTGAGGAGATTTCAAAACGTAATAACGCCTGGAAACCAGCGATTCTGTTTTAGCTGAGAAAGTGTAGTAGACATGATTTTGTTGTTGTTGCTTAAGTTTTCAGTGTTATTATTATTTTACTTTTCATTATGGAATTTTCAAACATATGCAAATGAAGTTACTCAGAACAGGAAGTAGAGGAAATGGTATAATAAACCCCCATAAACCCATCACTCAGTCTCTACAATTATCAACTCATGGCCAATCCTATTTTCTCTCGACCCCTCCAACTTGCTTCCCCATTATTTTTAAGTGAATACAGATATCTTATCATTTCACTTCCTCAAGGGTTTGTCACTTCCAGCTGAGGTCTGAACCAAACCTAGTCTTGGCCCTCTGCCCTACCTCAGTTGAGGCTTGGTGAAGTTAAGGACATTGCTCAAGTTCAGTGAGTGCACAGCAAAGCTGGGATTTGAACCCATTTCTATCAAACCTAGAGCTTAAACATTTCACCCTACATTGTCCTGGGGATCCCTCCAAAGCCCCAAGGATAGTGAGCCTCTCTACCCAGTGAGACGCCAGGGCTCACCAGGAGGTATCTGAGCTGTGAACAGACTCTAGAGCCCTTCCCGGGGCAGCAGTGCCGGACAGGAACTCTGAAGTACGAGGGGATTCTGACCGCGAGAACAACTTAGAGCCGCGTGGTGCACAGCAAAGAATACAACTTTGGGGATGAGCTGATCTAAATCGAAACTTAGCCCCACCACCACCTCAACCCTGCACTTCAGCTTTCTTATTTGTACAACAGGGACATTGATACCAACCTAACAGTTTTGTTGTGAGGTTGAAATAGTAAATGTAAAATGCTCAACCCATGGTCTGGCCTCTACTGGCTCTTAGTAAAGACATATTTATTTCCTTCTTTTCTTTCCAAAGTCTAATTTCATTATCACCAGCCCTCTTACTCCTCTTGGCCCCTGGCTGAGATCCTCACTCTACCACCTGGCCATCAGCGTGCCTGATCTGGCCGTTCTCTGCCTGCCTTCCTTGTGTCTCACCACTTTTCACAGTTCAGATACTTTGCCAGCCAGCTAGCTGCTCAACGCCTTGGTTGGTGGTGCTTATCATATTCTCCTTCCCTGTAATGCCTTCGTCCCACCTTCCCTCGAAATTCATCTACTCCAGGAACCCTCCAGGTTTTTCCCTACCACACACTGCTCTTTCTTTCACTTTGCATTCCCACAGCACTTAACGCAAAGGCAGAGGGTAGAGATATAAAGACCACTGGATTAGGCCCTGGCCGGTTGGCTCCGGGGTAGAGCGTCGGCCTGGTGTGCAGGGGACCCGGGTTCGATTCCCGGCCAGGGCACATAGGAGAAGCGCCCATTTGCTTCTCCACCTCCCCCTCCTTCCTCTCTGTCTCTCTCTTCCCCTCCCGCAGCCGAGGCTCCATTGGAGCAAAGATGGCCCGGGCGCTGGGGATGGCTCCTTGGCCTCTGCCCCAGGTGCTAGAGTGGCTCTGGTCGCGGTAGAGCGACGCCCCGGAGGGGCAGAGCATCGCCCCCTGGTGGGCATGCCGGGTGGATCCCGGTCGGGCGCATGCGGGAGTCTGTCTGACTGTCTCTCCCCGTTTCCAGCTTCAGAAAAATACAAAAAAAAAAAAAAAAAAAAAAAGACCACTGGATTAGGGATAAGGACACTTGAATGTGACTGATACCTCTTCATAGCTGTGTGACTATGGATAAGTCACCTGTAGTCTCTATGAAACTTGTCTCCAAAACTGATATAGGACCGAACATACCATAGGGGAGCAGCACATTTGCTGACAAAAACAGTGTTCCTAAGTAGCACGTACTGCATGCTTACTTTCCAGGCACTCATCTAGTTCTAGTACTAACACTATCCTCAGTTGACAGGCAAGGAAACTGAGGACTAGAGAGAAAGAACATATCTGTCCTCCAGAGCATGAGTCATTAATTATTGTACTATGCTGTGCTGGTTCCTGAGCCTAGAATTGTTGTCTTCTGCCTTCTAATCTTAATTACAACTCAAAACTTCTGCTTCACATCTCAGACCAGAGTCACCTCCTCCTGAAAGCCCCCCACCAGTCATACCTATTCAATCCAATCCAATGCCCTTTTCATTGCTCCTGTAACACCTGTCCATCCCACCATTATATTCTCTTTACATTTTCTTGATAGCCTGGACTCTGTACACCAGGGAAGAGGCACTATCTCCTGTACCTATTTCTACGTAGCAGATGTCCAATAAATGTTAGAGGGAAGGAGGGACAGGAACAAAGAGGTGAGGGGGGGGGAGAAGAGAGAAAAATAAAAATCAAAAGACAGAAGGGAGGAAAGATGCAAAAGAATTGGGCCCTCTTGGGCAATCTGATTCCAAAGAGAGTGGGAAGAAAAGTAGCAGTGGCCTAGAGGAACTTAACATGTCTTTGGCTGTGGCACAACACTTGGGACTGGGTGAGCTTTCATGAATTACTTAGAAATTGCATTTGCTGACAATAACAATGACCTTTAAATAGTGGCTTAAGGAAGATAAATGTTTTCTTCTTTCACTCTGGAGGTGGTCCGTTCGGGCTAAGGAAGGCCCTCGGTCATCAGAGCAGCTGTGCCTGCCCAGCCGGGAAGCCTTCATCCTCCCGTCATCTCTGAGTCCAAGAGTGCTGATGGAGCTCCGTGACCATTGCCTCATTCCAAACAACGGAAAGGAGTAAAATGAGATTTTTTTTTAAAAAAGTGTCCCATCCTTTTTGATGAGTCTTTCTGGAATCCACACACATTCTTCAGCTTATACTTTATTGGGTAGAACTTAATCACATGCCCACACTTAGCTGCAAGGGAGGCTGAGAAATGTAATGTTTAGCTGGGCACACTGCTCCATTAAACAAATTCAGGGTTCTGTTACTCAGGAGAGTGAGATGGGTGGAAGTTGGAACAGAGTATCAGCAGACCCCCCTGCAATATACAGATGGGGTCATGCGGAACTGGAGGCAGAAAAGAGCTCTCTTGTTGATGGCCTTCCAGGAAGTCAGTGGATGGTGATTTCTACTTCTAACCACATTCTTGTTAATAAAGTGGGCAGAAGTGGTAGTTGATAAAGCCATAGATGTTATAATTTAAGGTTGGTGGGTTTTGTTCCTTTTAGGTGCCTGGAGTTGTATACTGCAATGATTTAGAGTGGGATTTGTCAAAAGTCATTTCGCCCTATAAAGAACATTGGTTAGAAAACTGTTCATTTTGGGCCGGCACCCTGCACATAACACCAAGCCAAAAAGAAGAGATCATCTAGTCTAAGAACAAAAATAAAAAACAATGGGGTACAAAGGTGTAGCACTACAAACCTATCTCCCATCCCCTTCCATGTTATTGATAAAAATTAAATATACTTCTAACTCAAAACAAACAGACTGGTGCTGAATCAACTTTGCACTAACACTACCTTAAATAATTATAGTGTGACTACAGAACCCTAAAAGAAACAAACTGTGACCAAAAGAGAACGCAAACGGTCTCACTGACTCTTAGCAACACCTGAGTGAGTTTCAACCACGTACCCACACACCCCACAGGGGTGGGCACCTGTGCTGGGTCCCGTGGGTGTGGGGCTGCGGGATCTGGAGAAAGGAAGAGACGCTTCCTAGAACTGGAAGAGGTGAGGAGACAGCAGGAACAGTGACATGACATGTGAGTGTTTGGGTTGCCCCATTGGGAGAAGCTTCCTCAGCATCAGGTTTCAACAGGAGAGACATTTCAGAGTTCTGGGCTGACCCCTTCGTACATCTTTCTGTGCGTCTATCATTTTTCTTCCATACGCTTTACAAACATCTCCCCCCACATCCTCCAGAGGCAATTCCTGTGGTGTGGGAACGCACACGCTCCGCATCCTTCATCCTTAAGCCTCCTGTGGGCTGAGGGAGGATGCAGAAACCACAGCCTTTTCTTTCTGAGAAGTTGATAACAGGGATGGCCCTTCTTTAGTACACATACTCAACTTTGGAAAAAATGATTTCAAGTAGTCCATGGATCTGCAGAGTTTAAATCTTTGACCTTGAAGGAAGTTCAAGCTTTAAATATAAAAAGACTATGCCCTTGGGAAACGCCCGAGGGATTGTGGGGTTTCCTTTCTAAAATTATTCTGACCAAGGCAACATTCCAACTACTCTGTGTGATTAATCCTAATAAATAACATTTATGTCAACCTACCTGAGCAACCTTCACAATAACTCTAGGAAGTGGGCACTATCATTGGCCCACTATAGATAAAGAAACTGAGGCACAGAAAGGTGGAGTGAATGCCCCAAAGTCACACAGCCAGGAAGTGGCAGAGGTGGGATTCTGCTATAGGCCACTGGGCTCCAGATCATTATTGTTTGTGCTTTTCACCACTGCACAGTGGCCTTTACCTCTCGGTAGGTTGAAGCCACCCACGTCTGCCTTTCTCCCTTCATGCAAGTGTCAGGCCCCACCTCGCTGTGCTGCAGGCAGCTCACACTGGCTCCCAAGAGCCCATTGTGCACATTCCTCTCCAACTGCTTATTCTGTGGCTTTACACTGATAGATTGAAATCAGCCACAGTGGGCGTATTTACGCCACAGCAATTGACAAGCACTTCAGGTGAAGGCTTTTCCCCCAGAGGGCTGTTTATGAAGCACTTACAGCACCCCGCTGGACCCACCTCTTCTAGTCCCACTTGGCTGCAGCCTGCAGACCCAGCCACCCAAGCCCAGAACAAGTGAGAGAAGAAATCTTTTTCCCTGCCAGTGAGGAGGTTTTGGATGCGATTTGCTGCCCCGCACTTACTAAGTGCGGGCATTTAGGGAGAGCGCAGCCTCCTCCCTTGACCCCACCATATGCCGGCATCTGCCAGTTGCCTTCAGTACCTTCCCTCTCTCCCAGAACCCAAGTCTGGTCATCTGGGCGCCTGGGCCCCTTCTTCCACACAGCTTCGGATACTTTACACCATAGCGGACTGACCTCTGTGGGATGATTCTGGCAGCCCACCCAATGTGGGAGCTGCTGGTTGCCTAGAAGGTTCTGCATCCTGCCCAGCCCTGTGCCTCCAACATTGGGCCTTCGGCTATTGATGCCAGCAAGATCTAGTTTTACCCTCCCCTTTGGGTCACCGGCCCGCCCTGCTGTGTCACTAGGCACCAGCTCTGCTCCCTCTCCTCCACCTCTGGGAGCACCCAGCACACTGCCTCGCTGGGGCCAAGACAGCAGTGACTACACACCCCCTCTGACTTTTGTCCGTGGAGAAACCCCACTCCACAGCACAGACTTCAGTGGGCCAGGCCTCAAGTGGAGCCTGTCCTGGTGCCCTCTCCGCCAGGCAGAATCTCAAGCCACAGAAAAGAAATTAGATGATGATGATGATGATGATGATGATAATGATGATGAGGATAATTATTATTGTTATTATTTTTGCCATTTAGTGAGCATTTTCCTTGTGCCAAGAGCTTTATGTTTTTTTTTTATATCTTTTTAAATCCCTATAAGAGCTCTAGGAGATAAGTATTATATTAATCTTATGTTGTAAAAGAGGAAACTGAGATTTAGAAAGGCTAAGTAACATGTCTGAAGTCACACAGCTAGCAAGTGTGGGCTCAAATTCAAAGCCAGAACTATTTCACTTCAAACCCCACGCCTACAAAACCTGTGTATTTCAGCTCCCAGGTGCTGCTTGCAGAGCTGACAGAATGCCTGTGGCTGTTCCTTTCCCAACCCCCAGGGAAGTATGGGAAGGGCAGCCTCTCTTGCCTTCCTTGAGGTTCCCTGCAGAAGTCCCCAAGGCAAGAAGGAAGACAACCTTGGTCACCTGTGGCAAGACCACTGCCCAGAGTTGTGAGCCTCCAGCCATGGAAAGCAAGTGTTCAGCTGGCAGGCATGTAATGAGCACCTACTGCATACCTAGCTTTCTCTTGGATACAGAGGGAATGGAAAGATGGCCAGGGCATGATGTCTGTCATCAAATAACTTACTGTCCAGACTAGTGGATCACAAAAACAACTGTTGCCTTGAGGTGATAGGGCTATAATCAGTGGAGACACAGGATTAATTCCCATAGGACAATGAGGAAATCCTCCTGGGCTGGCAAAGGGGAGGAGGCAGCAATGATCTGGGCGTGGACAATGAATGAGCAGTTGCTGGGTGGAAAATAGTGGGTTTAGGGAACCAGGGGGAGTGACCAGCAGGATCAAAGGCATGGAGGCAAGACAGCATGAAGGTGTTTGGTAGGGTGTGGCTGTAGCAGAGGAAGTGGGTGGGAATGCGGTGGGAACAAGAGTGTCCTATTCTTTAACAGGTAATGGGGAGCGATCTGAGGTGTTTGAGCAGAAAACTACCATTAGGGATGGAACATGAGAGATTAGACATAAAGAGATCAATTCAGAGGCCAGGTGTTTCAGACAGGAAAAGGTGAAAGTTGGGAGCAGGGGACAGGCTACAAGACAAGTAAAGCAAGGACAGTTCCAGTGAGCAGCAAGGACATAGAATAGACTAGACTCAGTGAAGGGCAGGCACTAGAAAGAGAGCGAGAAGGCAAGTAGGATCCTGAGGTTTTCAGTCTTTGATATTGGGCCACACTGCTGGAACAAAGAAACCCCCAAATACAATGCCTTAAATCGGACAAAAGTTTCTCTTAAGTCTCTGTGATCTATGCTGGGGAGGCTGCTCTCCTCTATGATGTCAATCAGGGACCCAATATCCTTCCATCTTTGTGCTCCTGCATCCTCCAACATATTTCACTCATTGATGTGATCAAATATTGACACTATTTCCACCCACAGCAAGAGAAGAGATAGGAAGTCTAGAGCAAATTATATCCTTTTGAACAAGTGAGGAAGGAGTTGCCTATAGTCACCTTACCACACCCATCTTCAAGGAAGGCTGTGAAATGTTTCTGCCATGTACAAGGAAGGTGGGGAGAATAATAGATTTGGGGATGGAGGGCTAACCAGGAGTCTGCCCCATCTGGGTGCCTGGCAGAAACCCAAGGGAGAGCAGGCTTTGGCAGGGAAACACAGAATGTGGGTTTTTTCCCTTTTTCACCCCTATACCCCCCTCAGCCCCTCCCCCTAGGCCCACTCTAGAGTGTGAGTTTTTAATGGGTTCAGTTCCTGATACCTGCAGCAAGTCAAGACTGGAGATGTAAATTTGTGAGTTGTAAACAGAAAAGAGAGAGCTGAAACTTGGGGTGTGAGTGATATATAAACAGGGAGAGAAAATAGCAGAAAATAGACTAAGAAATTAGCCTGAAACTCCTGGGGAAGGTCTATGAAGAATATTTTGTCAATTTTATTTTCCAGAGGTGACACCAATATATCCCATCCCATGTACCTGTCTTACACTGTGACATTCACGTACCTCCCTTGGCAGGTGGAGTCTATGTTTCTTTCCCTTTAATTTGGGCAGATCTGTGGTCAGAGCAGAAGTAATCCTGTGAGACTTCTAAAGTTGTCAGGACAGGTGATACCACCTCCTCCAGAAATGATCACTCTCGGAACCTCATCCTGTGCGGAAGCCAAGTGCCACATGGACAGGCCACATTTAAGAGTCTGTCAACAGCTACAGCCGAAGTCCTAGGCACCGATGGCATCAGCTGCCAGCATGGAGTCACAAGCCTCAGAAGATTCCATCCCCCAGGCTTCAGGCTGCCTCCACTGACCCTGAATGGAGCAGAGATGAGCCCTCCCCACAAAGCCCCGCCCAAATTGCCAATTCATGAACAAAATAAATGTTGTTGTCACAAGCCACTAAATTTTGGAGTCTTCTTGTAACAATGGATAACTGATATAGGCCAGATTCCCTTTTCTCGACCTAAAAGAATGCCCTAAATCACATAGGAAGGGGGCAAGTCTGGGTTGACCTTACCCATCCCTATACTTCTCTTCTTATCTGCCTCCTGCTTGTGGCTTCTCCAATCATGATGCATCCCTTTGGCTGTGATTCTAGCCTCCAGCTTTCTGCTTTGACCAGCCTCTGGATGCCCAGGATGTCTGCCTCTGACCATCCCCTCAGTCTGGGCCTTTGGCCTGGCTCCACAGTCCACCCCTTTTCTCCCCCATCCCCAGAGGGCCAAGAGGGTGGTCTGGTGGCAGAGAGGTGAAAGGAGAGCACAGGATCTCCAAACACAAGGAATGGGAAGATCTCCGTGTTCCCTTTAATATATCCATTTCTCTTTGGATAGCTGCATAAGGAACAAAATGTCAAACTTGGAAGAATGAGGGTCATAGAGGAAGCCTTTATAACCAAGAGACAGACCCAGAGGACAGGGGATGGGGAGGTGATGGGAAGCACCACATCCTGGGAGGACAACAGAACTCACATGTCTTCAGTGCCAGGAGCCCCCAACAAGGCAGTGCGGGGTACATTGGTTGGGGGTTGGCACAGCTGCACAGCAGAGCATCATTGGCACACACTGTGAAATGGTTACCACAATCACATTACCTCATATAATTACTGTGTGTGTGTGTGTGTGTGTGTGTGTGTGTGTGTGTGTGTGTGTTGAAAACACTTAAGCTCTACTCTCCTGGTGAATTTCAAGTTTACAATGCAGTATTATTGACTACAATCACCATGCTGCACATGAGATCCCCAGAACTTACTCATCTTATAACTTTGTATCCTTTGACCAACATGTCCCCATATTTCCCACTCCCCAACCCCAGGCAACCATCATTCTACTCTTTGCTTCTGTGGGTTTGACTATTTTAGATTTATTATATATGTGGTATCATGTAATATTTGTCTTTCTGTGTTTGGCTTATTTCACTAGAATAATATCCTCCAGTTTCATCCATATTGTTGCAAATGGCAGGATTTTCTTTGTGCAAGTGTGTGTGTGTATTATATTTCTCTAGCCATTCATCCATCCATGAATACGCAAGTTGGTTCCATATCTTGGCTATTGTGAATAATGCTGCAATAAACATGGGAGAGCAGATATCTATTAGAGACACTGATTTTACTTCCTTCAGAAATATACCCAGAAGTAAGATTGCTGAACCATATAGTGGTTTTATATCTAGTTTTTTGAGGAACTTCCATACTGTTTCCCATAGCTACACCAATTTACATTCTAGAAAAAGTGTACAAGGATTGTCTTTTCTCCACATCCTTGCCAACCCTTGTTATCATTTTTTTGTAATAGCCATATTAACAACTGTGAGATGATATCTCATTGTGGTTTCGATTTTCATTCCCCTGATGATTAGTGATGGTGTGCACATTTCACGTACTTGTTGAACATTTGTATGTCTTCTTTGGAAAAATGTCTATTCAGATCCTTTGCTCTTTTTTAAATGGGTAATTTGTTTTTTCACTATTAAGTTATATGAGTTCCTTATAAATTTTAGATATTAACCCCTTATTTGATATATGGTTTGCAAATATTTTCTATAATTCAGCAGCTTGCCTTTTTATTTTTTCATTGTTTCCTTTTCTGTAAAAATTTTTTTAGTTTGATGTAGTCTGGCTTGTATGTTTTTATTCTTATTGCCTGTGTTTTTGGTGTCATATCCCAAAAAACTATTGCCAAGACTAAAGTCAAAGAGCTTTTCCCTTATTATATTTTTAAGAATTTTACTGCGTCAGGTCTTACATTTAAGTGTTTAGTTCATTTTTGTGTATGTTGTAAGATAAGAGTACGTTGGTTTCTTGGGGAATTAATCCCTATGCCCAGCATCAACTTCTACATGTCTGGGGACTGTGGCTAAGGGACCCTCATCTATGTACCCTGAGAGTTCAATACTAGGACCAATGACTGCCAGTATGAGGGTCTGGTCATTTATCTAATAGTTGGCATGCTTATTGACTGATAGATCGATTAAGTACCCAACAGTTTGCCATATCAGTGATTAATGGACAGGCCAGCAGCTCGACTGGCTAAGGAGAGTTTGCACCTCACGTACCTTTATCCTGACCAATGCTTAGCACAGTACCGGGCTCAGAGTGGTTGCTCAATACATGTCTGCCAATCAGTCATATGGCCCCTGTAGCATCAAGGAGGCTGGGAAATGTAGCCTTTATTTTTTTAAATCAATTCCAGATCAGGGTTCCAGTACAGGAAGGACAGGAGAGTGGAGATCTCTGTGTGCAGACAGTGATGAGGTCCAGGGAAGGGACACGGGTACTTGCAGGCCACACCTCTCAAGTTCTGAGGTGAAATTTGCACTGAGCTTTGGAATTTTGAAGTTTTTTCATATGCAGAACTTTCAGAGGGCACCAGTTTCTCCCCCTCACCCACTGGTGCCCCAGGGAGAGGCTGAGTTGAGAAGCAGAGAAGGCCACCTCTACCAAAATCACTGCGTTCTGTTTCCATAGGCCTAGCGGTCTTCCATCGTCCTTGGATCTGCTCACCAAAAAGTCTTACTAAAGTTTAATTCAAAGCCTGACCTCAGTGCTCCTGATTCCTGTTGACCCTAAATTCTCTGAAGAGAGAGACCACTGGTACCACAGGTTTTTCAGTTTAGGAATAAGAACCAAAAGTCTTAAAAATCCTCCCCACTTGCACCTCTACCAAAATGGCTTCACCTGAAGCCATACAGAAAGCTCAGCATTCAGGTACTGTGCTTAGACCTGAGCCTCATTGCCTGGGTTCAAATTTCGACTCTGTCACTGGCTGGCTCTCTGACCGGAGGCACCTCATTTAACCTCTCCCCTGAGTCTCAACTTCCTCATCTACAAGGGGTAAGAATAATAATGCCAACCCCATAGGGTTGTGTGAGTGGGGAGAACAGGGCCCAGCTGGTGGTAAAACCTCAAAAACTGTTGGGTGTTAGTAGAAATGTAGACAGTCATTTCAGGCCTGTGTCTTCTGCCTCCTCTGCTTTCTGAGGGGTAAAGAACCCTGTCTTTTTCATTTTCCATCTCATGCTGTCCCTCCCTCTCCCCAAGGCACAGAGTGGAGAATGCACCACCAGCTCAGTCTGGCACAGAGTTGGCATGGAGTGAACTGGTCTGTGGTTTACACACCTCTCTTCTGGCCTGGGTGCCAGGTGCTCTCTCTTCTCTTCCCTCCACTTCAGCCACACACCCCAGAGGTGCTGAGGTGCCCAGTACTGTGCTGTGGGTGCCCACCCCTTCCCACTCCATTGTGAAGAAGCAGGGAGGGTTGAGGACCTAATGAACAGGTTCCTACCTACCTTGCATTCAGATTGCCCTGTCTCAGAGCACAAGATAATGGGGTAAAAACAAAATTTGCTTCCAAGCTTCACTCTGGTTCCTTGAGTGTCACTTTTCTGTGTATTTATGGTAATCATCCCTGCAACAAAAACAGTGACTTCACTGTCTAAATAATAAGGTAATTTGTTACAGCTAATTACTCAAGGACTTCCTTAATCTCAATTAAAAGATCTGAGAGGATTCCTGCCCCCTCCCGTCCCAGTGTTCCCAAAGATCCCCCTACATATTCTGGATCATAGATTAGTGGGGAGCCAAGAATGGTCCTTGCTGGGCAGAACTGCTAACATCATCCCAGCAACGTGCAGCAGTGATTTATTGTGACATGGAATGTGGGACATTTCCCCAGCTTTTGTGATTGTGGTAATGAAGCTGTAAACCAAATAGCATGAAATGAGGCAAGGCCTTACAATTTAATCAGCTCGTAAACAGATCTACTGCATCAAGCAAATGACATTATTATCCATCCGAAGTAAATCATGCTAATCTCGGGAGATAAAATCAACATCGTTAATGGTCACATGTCATATTCATCAACACTAAACCATCCCCTTTGACAGATTAATCCTAACTACAGCTCCCAGGATGTATGGTAATAGGGCTTGTAGCATGCATTTCACTCTGTGCCAGGCTAACCAACACTCTTAGGCTGCTATTACAAATAATTTTTTTATTGATTTACATATTTTAAAATGCATTTAAGGTGAGGCACCATTAAAAACCCTGTCACCCACCCATATTTCTTCCCTACATTCCCAGACTTTATTAATAGGAACTGGAAGACAAACATAGTAAGCCTTATAAATACTTTGTTTAGGGCACTGTTAGGGGTAATTAAGATCAGAACTGGGGTATTTTGGGGGGAGGGACAGGTGAGAAGCAGAGGGGGATGGTAGGAAGAAGGGACCCTCTTGTGGTTCAGAGACAAAAAGAAATTGCAGCATCCTTTGCTTTCTGTTTTTTCTAGAGGTGCTAGGGAGAAGGGGAGTAAATTCTCCCCCAGATCTGCTAGCTGAGGCTCCCCTCTCCCCAGCACCTCCCCTCCTTCCTCCACCCCATCAACTCAACCTCATGGTATGTTCATCTGTGCTTGCATTTCGGTCAGTGTATCCTGCCTGCTGACTTCAAATGCCAAATATATTTATTTATCATGAGGCTGACCTAGGATGAATGCTCCTGGAAAAGTGTCCACTATTCAAAATGTCACTTCCCCTCAACAGGCCGTGCATTATATTGACAGGCACACTTTCAGAGGCCCCGACTGACAAGGATGGATGGAGGGCTGCCATGGCAGCCAGCACTGCACCCGGCTGAGCAAGTGGGTGGGGCGTGCGTGTCAGTGGGTGTTCGGATTATCTACACCTTCACCTAGGGACACAGAAGCAGCGGGAGCCAGGACTAGGACAGATGTAATGTGGAGACTTTCAGGGCTGCATTTCCCAGTGACAGCAGATAGCAACCTACCTTATTGCAACCAACCTCCCAATGCGCACATTTGAGGGGCTTCTTGCCACCAACAGAGCCTGTAGTGGGTAGAGGGTTGGAAAGGGTGCTGTGTTATCCTTCTTCTGAACAAAGAGGACGGGCTCCAAGGACCACCACTTTGGGCCACGCAGACCTGGCATTGCATAATGACATTCCCAGCATCATTCAGTGTGCCCAACGTGAGGTCACCGTTGAACTGTGCCCACGTCAACCTGGATAGGAACCCAGATTTTGGAAGAAAATATACCAGAATCAAGTTGTTAAACTCAATTAAAGCATTTCTCTTGATGATCTAAAAAGATCCCACCTTGGTTTAAATGGGCTAAAGTAAGACTCGGACACTTCCAGATCCCCAAAGCATGGTTCATACAGCCCTCCTCCTGCCAGGACTTATTTCAGAGGTGGGGTGTTTGATAGCTACAATGGGAGCCTGAAGAACTTCCCAGCCCAGGTCTGTTTTGTAAAATTGCACCTATCAATTAGACCAACTAATGAAATGATGCAGCATAAATTAATTTCAGGGTTAAGGTGGCACCAAGTTCAAGTGGTTGGAATCCACTGAGCTATCAGTCTCTAAAGACTGTGTCAGGGGTTTTCCAGGATTTTGACTGAGGTTGCCTGCTATGATCATCGAGGACTTGGAAGGTTATGGGAAGGCCTCTTCCAAGAGCTGCTTGTCAAAGAGTGGGTGTGGTTTCAGGAAGTGGTGTACAAACTTTAGCATTAGTCCAAAGCTCCTGTGGGCTGCTGAAACACAGAATCCTGACCTCCATCCCTACAGTTCCTTATTCGATCAGTCTGAGGTAAGCCCAGAGAATTCTCAGTTCTAAGTACTCAGTACGTACTCAGGCAGTACTGATATTGCTGGTCCCCAGACCTTACATTGAAAACTAGGGCTTACAAAAAGCCCGTCAATAGATGACTGGATAAAGAAGATGTGGCACATATACACTATGGAATACTACTCAGCCATAAGAAATGATGACATCGGATCATTTACAGCAAAATGGTGGGATCTTGATAACATGATACGAAGCGAAATAAGTAAATCAGAAAAAACCAGGAACTGCATTATTCCATACGTAGGTGGGACATAAAAGTGAAACTAAGAGACATTGATAAGAGTGTGGTGGTTATGGGGGGGGGGAGGGAGGGGGGAAAGGGAGAGGGAAAGGGGGAGGGGGAGGGGCACAAAGAAAACTAGATAGAGGGTGACAGAGGACAATCTGACTTTGGGTGATGGGTATGCAACATAATTGAACAACAAGATAACCTGGACTTGTTATCTTTGAATACATATATACTGATTTATTGATGTCGCCCCATTAAAAAAATAAAATTATAAAAAAAATAAAAAGAAAAAGAAAACTAAGGTTTAGAGGTAGAAACACCTATGCCAGGGAGGGGCAGATAGGGCTGCGAGGGAGGTACACATGAAGAGTATTAGTCTCCAGAGTACAGGTTGCAAGGCCAGAATGAGGTCACAGGAGGAAGCTGGGGCCAGAAACAGGAAGTGAGGTCAGGAGTGGTACTTCCACATATCTGAGGGCTTTTCTGTTCTAAGTTTCTGTGACTCTCTGAATGCAAGTGGGTAAAGTGGGTCTGAAAAACCAGAATTCATGTCTCCATAGGTCAAGACCAAAAGCAGCAAATCCTTGAAGCCAGATAGGGCTGGAGTCTAGCCCAAAACCCAACTCTGATTCTCTGTGTCTCCTGCAGTCCGTCCTGTTTCCTCTCTGGTCTTCTGCTCTCTTCCTCCTCTGGGAAGAGGGAGGGTGCCACTATACTTTCTCCAAAAGTCCTTCCAGTTCTGAAAGGCGTGAGGTTCTACCAATGTTTCCCAAAGAGTACTCTGTGCAACCCTTGTTCTCCTTTAAAAATGGGTTTCATGGTCAGATAAGTTTCAAAACAATAATCCCTCTCTTAGAATTATAATTTACATTCACAAATTAAAGTTTCCTAAGAGTTCTGAAGTCAGGAAATGTGTTTAACTTTATTTATTTATTTATTTTTATTTTATAAATAAATTTTTATTTCAATGGGGTGACATCAATAAATCAGGGTACATATATTCAAAGAAAACATTTCCAGGTTATCTTGTCATTTAGTTCTGTTGCATACCCATCACCCAAAGAGAGATTGTCCTCCGTCCCCCTCTATCCAGTTTTCTTTGTACCCCTCCCCCCTCCCCCTCTCCCTCCTTCCCTCCCCCCACCCCCCATAACCACCACACTCCTGTCCATGTCTCTTAGTCTCGTTTTTATGTCCCACCAATGTATGGAATCATGCAGTTCTTGGTTTTTTCTGATTCACTTATTTCACTCCACATAATGTTATCAAGATTCCACCATTCTGCTGTAATTGGTCCGATGTCATCATTTCTTCTAGCTGAATAGTATACCATGGTGTATATGTGCCCCATCTTCTTTATCCAGACTTCTATTTTTTTTTTTTTTTACAGTGATTAAAAGCCTTTAAGCAAACTCTTGGCCAATACAGCAAGAATCCATAAAAGAGTAGTGTCCTTAACATGTTCACCAAGTCCAAGTTGGCACCAAAACCATTCTAAATCCCTGTAAATGCAACCCAACCACAGTTCAGTCTGTTAGGAGCTGTCACAGGGAGCAGGAGTCCAGGAAAAGTCCACATCCAGGAAAAGTCCGCATGGCACTGGAATTGTTGTCACCATTCTATACTTTGCAGCTCATGTCCATGTCCCAATGACCGCTGCTTCTAGCTGGTAATGATTCAGGTAGACTGGAAAAGCCATTTGCAGCATGTGTGGATATGGAGCTTCTGTTCTCCTCTGCCTGGAGAGATGAGATCAGGTTGCTTTTCCCTGGAGCTCTGCGACTGTGGCGTGGTAAAGAGAACCTTGGGATACACTAAGGTGGGTGGCAAAGGTAGATTCATAATAGAAGTTGGCAAAAGGGGGAAAGAGAGCTCTAAATTAGGAGTAGGTCCCAGCCTGAAAAATGAGTGGGGCATTGAGGTAGGAGGAATAAAGGAAACACCATATATTAAGCAAAGCAGCAGAAAATAGGACTATCAACACCCACAACAGATCTTTGAGGGGAGAATAAAAAACCTGACTATTCAGGCTAAACATAGTTAAGTGGCCCTTGTGCAAATGAGATCAGTTTACCTGCTTCTTGGAAGAAATACCCTAGGCTCGTCCACAGTGTCGTAGATGGGGCCGATGGCCCTGGGCACCTTCAGCCTTCAGTGGCAAACCCCAGCATTCTGGGCAAGGTTGGGTCATAGGTGGCTGGAGCAGGGCTGGAAGAGACTGAACCCTCCCTTAGAGGAGCAGGGTGGGGGGGGAGGAAGCCTACCTTCCAGTGTCCCTGTTTCCTCACAGCAGAGGCATATAAGCCTGGCAGGCTTTAGCTCAATGACCTTCCTTTCCACTATTGAAGCAGGACCCAGATGGCATCCTATGAGACCCCATTGGGGCATTGGAGCCTTTAAGTGTGTATCCTAAAAGCTGGTAGTTCCCCTGATCTCTATTGGGCTTTTTCTGCCTCTAGGTATCTTAAAGGCCATGCTCAGAAGATCTCGCTGAGGGGTTTGAGGATCCCCTTCCGCCTATATAAATCTTTTCCATATATCTGGAGCTATTTGGAAAAAGACAAAACAGTGTTATTAGCTGGATCTAATAAAGAAGGTAGTAGTTTGCAGGTGAAAAAGATTTGGTGTCTCCTGTTCGTGTTTAACTTTATTTAACCCAGCATTTCCCAGACTTACTTAACCACAGAACTTTTGTCCCAGTTAATACCTATTAGTGCTGGGGTGCTACAGAACACACTTTGGGGAACACTGGCCAGTGCCAAGGGCTGAGAGAAGAGGCAGGTGAACATGTCAGCATCTGCAGATGCCTTTTCCCCTGTGCCCAGAAGTGCAAGCCACTTCCTCTCTTCTCTCTGCACCTTGGTGCATTCAGGAAAACATCGATTGAGGACCTGCCACACGCCAGGGACTGAACTGAGCCCTCGGCCAGAGTAGAGGGATAGCTCCTGCCCTCAAGAAGCGCCCCGTCTCAGGTGGCAGGAGAAAGCCAAGAACTGTGTTGGCCTGGCAGGGAATATGAAAGATTCTAGCCACACTTGAAGCCTTTTGTCCCTCCTTTTCCATGAGTTAACCTCAGTTTGCCATTGGTGTCACTGCATGTTCTCTGTTCAGTCTCACTGCCCATAAAACACACACGCATGTTCATTCATTCATTCAACAAATATATATGGAGCAGACTCAGCTTCTCCAAGTTGAAGCTCTGAGTTCCCCGGACGCCCTGCTCCACGGGCTGGTCCTGATGCCCTCGGTTCCACCACTCTGATCCTCCCACGTGCCCATCTTCTTGTCTTGGAAGCGAAATACGTATTCTTTCTGATCATTATTTTTTCTTTCCCTGGGTCTTCTTCCCTAAGCCTTGGAAAGTGAAAGCTGGGACAAGCCACTGTTTCCCCTTTTGCTATCCTATCTCTTCCCGGAGGCATGCAGCACAGCATAGGCTAGTGGACAGGGTAGGCACCGTGGTGGGGGGAGGTGGAGGACCCAGAAATAACCAGAATTGTTAAAATTACTTAACAGTTCAAACCTGTTATGTTACTATGAAACAGTTTTTAAATATGCTTTTTTGAAAAGCACACCAGCCTTTGGGTTGTGCTGTAAGCACCTTCCCTGAGGAGCATGAGTGTTCTATGAGGGCAGCATGTTAATGTCAAGATCGTTCGTTGCCTCATGTGCCAGATTGGACAGCCCTCTCGCTTCCCTAAGAAAAATCCTTGTCACGTTCGCAAGTTCTCCTCTGGCCCGCTGCCCTACAGAGGGCGGTCTTGATCAGGCTTCTTATTTTATAAAAAGTAGACAACCTGACACCTTTAAGGTTGACTTAAAATGTTGTTTTTAAAATTGTTATTATGAAAGTAATATTGACTTAGTATTTAAAAAGTTACATAAGTGACTAATTTAGAAAGTTAGTCTGCTATAATCTTACCTCCCTGAGACAACCACTTTCAGACACTGAATCTGTTCTTATCCAGATTTTTTCTTTAGATCTTGCTTCTTTCAGTAATTCTGATCAGCCTCATTCTTTGTAGCAAAACTGCATTGTTTTCTTGATTAATTTTTTTAAAAATTATTTTTAAAATCTAAAAGTAATGCAAAATTATATTAAAGAGGGCTTCTGTCTCCCAATGCTCAACACTGTCACTGATTTCTTATGCATCCTTCCAGAAATTTTCTATACACCTGTGTCGTTTCATTATTTTATTTTTAGTCTAAGCAGGATCTTACAATACCTACTATTCTGCAACTTGCTTTTTTCACCTGATAATACCTTACACAACTTTTCCTAACAACACCTATCATCTCCCTTGTTCTTGTTGATGACTGTATGATGTGCTGTAATTTACATATCCCAGTCCAATTCTCAGCCACATGCAACACCTGCATTTCAGGTCTTTGTCTGAGACATAATAAGCCTTGAACTGTCTGCTGCCCATTCTCTAATAAAAGCAGAGCTGAAAGAAACACTTCACAGGAGAAATAATTTGGAAATGAAATTGGGGTCAGTCTTTGTGTCCTCCTAGTATCTACGTCTTATCCATGAATGAGGCCACCGTATTTGATCTGCTTCTCCTGGGTCTCCCACACAGGTGCCTTCACAAACCTTGCCCCTAACCATGAGGATGTCATGGAGAATGTCACCACTGCGTGACCCACAGAAGGTCCATGCAGAAAAAGTCTTGTTTCTTCTGAGGAGTTTATCTGAGGAATGCCATCTGCTTTTCCTTTAAGGACTATATGACATTTGTAATTAATCATGTTTCTTATTTTCCTTTTTGCTTTGACTGCCTGGAAGCCCAGAGTCAAATTTCAGTAATCACATAAAAACTTTGCATGCATATCTGCTTGGTAATTTTTTCCTTTTATCTTATCTGTAGAGTCCTTTATATAACTTCTGTACCTTTCATTTTAAAGATCTTGATATTTAATTTTTGAACTTCTTTTTTTGTTTTGCTGAGGTCTCTTATTTTCATTGATACTCTTAAAAGTCACCTCATTTTTTTAAAATTGCAGAATGAGCCTAACCATTAGAAAAATATTTTTGGAAGATGTTTCTCTGTCATCCCCGTTTTTGTTCTAATGCCTGCTTCTCCCCTGCTCTGCTGATGTGGAGAGGGTTGAAGAGAGCTATGAAGACCACGGAAGCAAGTTGGGGCAGCAGGTGACCTGACTAGAAAGATTTGTAGCTCAAGGACATAGGGCCAAAATTCATTCAAAATGCTTGGGCTCCCTTGAAATGAGGTGTGGGTTGCTAGGCTGCTTAGCAGGGCTCATTGCCTTAACTCTAGAATGAATGGGCCTTTCTAAGCTTGAAAAGTACCACTTGTCCTAACAGCTCTGCCATTCCTGGGATTAGCCTGGGAAATGGCAAGGCCAATTTGGGACTTGGCAATGCTTTCAGTATCAGAGTCAGGAAGGAGCCTGTGTCTTCCACTGAATAAGAGGAAGGGGTGGCAGCCCCTAGAACCCAGTGGGTGAAATGCTGTCCTGTCACCTACATGAGGAATGGCTGTGATAAAATAATAACCAGGGAACAGTAGGTGACCTAGTTTGAACAAAGGGTCTAAGGATCGATGCTCTCCAGCCACTGCTTGCTTTATGGGTCCTTTTGCTACAACATTATATATTATATGCAAATCGTGGCACAAACTTAAGGCCCCTTTTCATGTCAAGAGGCTTCTTTGAACCTATATGTTATATTTTACAGATCTTGGACAGTAACATTTTTCTTTTTAGTGCGAAGTTGCTCAAGGTTCATCTGAGACACTTTTAAATTGCTGCTTTCAGAGAAATAACAATGTAAAATGACATGATGATGTATGGCCCCGGCCGGCCAGGGCTGCAGCAGCCGCAAACGCCACCAAACCTCAGGGAATGAAGCGGTCTCCGGAGCGCCATTGTGCAATTGTCCTAACCGGATCATTTTTAATTAGTTGCAATTAATTTCCAGTGACAGCGTCCTGCAATATCAAGTCAGAGAGGCTCTGGTGCTTGGGAGGGGTTATTAGGAACAGACGGCTGGTGAGAGAGAAGCCAGAGGGAGGTCTCATCACAGGCTTCTACCTACAACAAGATTTCCCTGGCAAGGGTTGGAGGGAACTTCTTCCTAATGATGCAACTGTTCTATTCGTTCTGGACTGTGTACAGGCCCTGCTAGGTAGGCACCACTGCACCCCGTACCTATGGACAAGAGTGTTCCAGCAATTATCTTGCCTCAGTATCACAAGAAGGTTCAGCCAGATAACCCTGTGCTAGTGTGGGAGAAGCAGACCCTGAGAAGAGGATTTGGCGCTTAGCTTGTTTGGAAGGTGGCCCCAGGAGTGGGAGAGTGAATCAGAAAGGGAAGGAAACTGATAAGGGGTAGGTTGTTAAGCAAGTTAGCCCTGTGGGTACTCGGAGCTCACCCCATTGAGGCACCCTGGGAGACAGCTAGAATGGACTTCTCAGAGCTATCCTGGCCATGGGGTGAAGCATCTAGGATATTTATGCAATGATCCTGTAGGTTGCTACTGGAGGACTGCTTCTGAGCTGCTGTGTGAACGTGTATTAGTGGTTAAAGAAAGCTCTCGGGGAAAAAACAAACAAAAAACTGCAAATGCTGGCACCTGGAACAGGCTTGGAGCCACGACATGATAAGGACAAGGGGGTGGGGTGGGCACTGACAGTGTCCTATAACCTCAAGGACCCCTTCAAGTCCTAACATCTTATGATTCCCACAATTCCCCTTGGATGGCCCTCTAAGGCATTTATGTGGGGAGAAACAGGTAGAAAGGGTAAGTGGCGAGATGTGCCGGGCCGTGAGCCTTGCGGAGGAGAGAGGAGAAGTCTGGTTACTGCCTCTTGGCGGCAGGTTCCCCCACCTGTCCCGCCCGAGGATGCAGGCGATCTGGGACCAGGCCATCGTGAGCTGACGGGCCTCTTTTCTCCAGCCAGCATCCACACTGGCAAATGCTGTGTCCCCCACAAACATCTCTGATTTTGAGCTTGGCATCTTTCGTCCTGTATCCAGGTTTCAATTCAGAATTCTTCTCAACAAGATTGCTATCGAGCAATGGTAACTGCGTAACAGATAGAACCAGAGAGAATATCCCTCCTGAGCATCACGTTCTCTAAGCAAAATGTCTTAGGAAGTACAGGTTGCATAGAGACATAGTCTCTCCTTGCCCCTACCCAGCTGATTCTTTGGAGCCAAGGAGCTAATCTCCACTTCCAATGTACTTATTACTCTAAACAGTGGATTTAGAACCAGGATAGGGCACTTGACCTCCATGCCCTGGCTTCTCTGGAAAAGGTAGGGCACCCATATGCCGCCACCACCATCGCACTCCTCTCTTATGTCCCGAAAGCCATCCTTTATTAGTTCATCAGTGAGGAGGGAGTGGAAATTAACAAGACTTGGCCTTTTTACAGGAGTAAAAATAGCTACAACAAATATTTATTGAGCAGTTACCATATTTTCACATACTATATTAACTCTTTTAATTTTTACAACCCAGGCCTGACCAGGTGGTAGCGCAGGATAGAGTGTCAGACTGGGACGTGGAGGATCCGGGTTAGGGGGCCTGAGGTCGCTTGTTTCAGCGTGGACTCATCAGCTTGAGCACGGGGTCGCTAGCTTAAGTGTGAGATCCTAAAAATGGCCCCATGGTCACTGGCTTGAGCCCAAGGTTGCTGGCTTGAGCAAGGGGTCGCTCACTCTGCTATAGCCCCCCACCCTCTGATCAAGGCACATATGAGAAAGCAATGAACAACTAAGGTGCCTCAACGAAGAATTGATGCTTTTCATCTCTCTTCCTTCCTGTCTATTTGTCCTTATATGTCCCTCTCTCTGACTCTCTCTCTCTGTCTTTGCCAAAAAAATAATTTTTTTACAACCCAGTAAAATAATATTATCCCCATTTTAGAAGGGAAGGGGAGGAACTGAAGCACAGAGAAGTTAAGTAGCTTGCCTAAGGCCACCCAGCTATTTAGTGGTGGGGGCTAGGATATGAACTTGGCAGTCTGAGTCTGGAAACCCAGTGATGAAGTCACCTACCTTCGAAATTCTTACATCCACCATACCTCCACTGACTTTTGCTTTACACTTTCCCTCAACTGAAATACACACACACTAAAAATCACTCTTTCCAAAAATGCATCATGTGTCTGACCTAACCACTACTTCTCTTTTTCTCTCTCTTTAAAAAACATAAATGGATTATTGCATCCATTTGGGGATCCCTAAAAATAACTGGAGAGCCCAGTATTTCTTCTTCTATTCCAGGGCCCAAGACCATTGTCCACTTTGGGTTAAGACACAAGGACCGTCACCAGGGATGTGTGCTCACCCTCCAGTAGTCATGAGTATGGCACCTGCCTCCAGAGCAGCCAAGCTCCTCTCAGTCGCCCTTTATGGTGTTATCATCCACAAACTTATCTAAACACAGTCTCTGTGCCTGGCCAACCTTCCCAGTCATGAAGTGTGCCCCTTTGCCTGCAGAAGTCACTTTGAAATCACCATCTCACCACATCAGGGTTTTTTTCCTAATCCTCAACATTTCTTGCTTTAGACTTCCAATCTGTTGTGTTTTTTCAACAGTCCCAGAATTTGGGTGCCTTGTTTTTTCCGTGATTTCCTGTTAATTATTATTTTTTTCGAACCAATCTTTACTTTGAGGAAACTGCTGTGAACTTCCTGCTCTGATGTCTGGGCTCTTCCCACCTCGCCAGCTCTCTCAGGCCATGTGGGAAGGTGTTCTGGACCTTTCTGTGGCTGCCCTTCGCTCGCAGTCCCCACAAGCATCCCATCACTACCGTGCTGTGTATTTCCAGTCCGTGCCCTTTTCTCCTGGGCCTGGTCAGCTCCACAAAAGGTGACCACTTCAAGTCTGTCTTTGGGAAGCTTAGGTATTTATTGGGACACTGTGACAACAAACAGTTATATTTAAGGAAGGAGACAAGGAGGCTTCAGCTGGGGCTGTGGGATGAAATTGGCCAGACAAGTCTTCCTGGAAAAGTTGTCAAGACTGGAATTCTCTGGGCCGTAAGCCCTTGTCCCATCACACCCATGGCCTCCTTTATTACCAGGTTTGTCACACCCCATTAACTATCTCAGGGTGGAAAGCAGAGATAATACAGCCAACCTAGCATCATAATTTTTTTAAAAAAATCAATATATTGATCAAACCGTAATATAAAGGAGAAATCAAAGGAAAGTATCATATAACAATACATATTTCAATATGTAAATGTTCAGCAACAATGAAGACATTGAATACTTAAATCTAAACATAAAACCACATGATGGGACAGCTGTCGGTGCCTCCTGCCCCAGGCGGTGGGGGGTGGGGGCAGTATGCTGGTGACTTCAGGGCCACGAGTGATGTGCCCACATCAACAGCAGTTCTAATATGGTGAACAATTCTTGGTAAGTTCTGTACAGAGCAGAGGACAATTTTCCCCTCAATAATCACAGGAGTTGAATTCCTAGAAAATTTAATATATATTAAACCCATGCAAAAATACTCTGTGGTTACACATAAAACTGAGCTAGGTTTAGACTCAGCTCATTGTAGAAAGACTTCTCCACCAGGATCACTGTCAAGCCTAGGACCTCTCTGATGGTTGTGCTGGTATGCACTGTGCCCTCATTAGTTCCTCACAGAAGTGAACGGTGCCCCCTAGGATTGTGGAGAACATAGCAACTCACGTGCAGTTTTCAAAGTGGGGGAATTCTTCACGATGTGGGACTGTCTTACACATTGCAGTACACAGAGAGCCTCTTGGGTCCTCCTTACCATACACACACATACACTAAATGCTGGCATCGTAACAACAAAAGACTCCACAAATGCCCACACTCACCCTTGGCAGCACAGCCCTACTGAGAACCACTGCCTTAGAGCTAATGCGCTCCTGCCTCTCCTACCAGCAGGCAGTCCTCAGCCTCTTCTTGATTCTCCTTTATTGCTCCCTCCTTCATCTCCTCCTTCCTGCTCCTGTCCCAGGCCAGCCCTTAGGGCCTCATTCCTGAGCCAGTGGACGCGTCCACCTGGGCTCTGTGCTTCCAGCCTCAGCTAGGGAACCATCCCCGCATTGCAGTACAAAGCCCTTTCTCTCCTTGCCACTGCACTCAACATTCCTGCTCTGACCCCAACTTTTTATAGTAACTCCTCACCCCCTCCCATTCTCCACCCATTCTCACCTCCAAACCTCAACCTCACCATTCACTCCACCGCCTCCCCCATCTCAGCCCTTAGGTGCCACCTTATTTAGCAGCCTGTCCAGATATGTGTGGTTAGAAGCAATGTGCTCCTACGGTGTCTTATCTGTAACTCCTGTAGACTCACAGCACCTTTGTGGAGTGGTTTTCTCCCTTGATAATTAGAATCTGCCCAGAGCAAGGACGAGATTTACTGCCCATCAGGCCCCACACTGGAGACCCAAAGGGCTTGAGGTTGTGTTGCAGTAGAGCTAGCCTAGGGGGGTATGGATTTCTCTGTGGGCTCCTGGGAGCCATGTGGCTTCATGGGTAGAGACTGACTTGAAGCAGTGGTGGCTCAACAGATCGCTTTGGTGAGGTAGGGCGCTTGGTATTGGGGCCAAGAGTGGCTGCTACCATTCTACAGCAGGGAAGGATAGCAACTGGTTTCACAGGTGAGAGAGGACATAAGAAGTCCTGAATCCACTCTGTCTAGCAGAGAGCTGCTGCCACAACTTCCCATCAGAGTGAGGGAGGAGAGTAGTCACAAGCTCTGGAGAGAGCACTGGCCTAGGAGTCCAAAGGCCTGGGTTCGAGGGGCCAGGCTTGCTCCCACACCTGCAGAAGCTCACGGTGACAGTGGCCCACCTTGCCAGGAAGTCCCAGTGAGAAAGATTCTCACTAAATTGTCTCTGGCTAAGTTACATCTAAATTATTATTATTTGGCCTCATTTTTAGAACATCACTCTCACTAAATATCTGTGCCTCCTGCCTAATATAGATACAGCTTAGCACTACAGCTTATCATGATTATGTTATTTGAGTAGGTTATATTATTATAGAATAATGTCCTAAATTAGTATCCAAAAGAAAAGATGCTCTTTGTTCAGTATGTTATCCTATCCCGTGCCATGCTAGCTTACGTTCCGTACTTAGCCCCGTCCTGTACAGAGCTTCCCCTTCACCTCTGCCTCCACTGTCATCCCAGCAAGTGCGGGAAGGGAGAGGGCACGAGGCCAGTGGGCTGTGCAAGGACTTCAGAGAACCCTGCCCACCTCCTGGCCTGTCCACCAAGCTTCCTCCTTAGAAAAGTGCCTCCATACTCACCTCGCACTGGGTCCTTGGGGCCCACATTATTCTAGGGGCTCCCACCACTCCAGTAACTTCAAAGCCTCCTCTGCTGGGCTGCTCGGCTGCCATGGGAGGCTGGATGGAACAGGCCAGAGAGAAGGCAGGTGTGTGTGTGTGTGTGTGTGTGTGTGTGTGTGTTCGAGAACTCTCACAGATGCTGCTGCTGTTGCTGCAGTCTGGTAGGAAAGCTGACATGTCAACCCTTTGGTGTAGCTGCTTCACACCCAGTAGGGGGGACTTGCCCAAGGCGAGGGGTGGGGTGGAAGCAGAATGGAGGACTTGAAGAGGGAGGATTCTAAGGTTTCCTTCTGGCCATTTTGAACAAGATCAGGTAGGGGGGCAAGAAGGAGCCCTGACTCCCAGTTGAAGCTGAGCAGTGGGCTCCCCACCCCCACATAGGGCCTGACTCTAATGTCTTCTGATGGGACAAATTGGTGAACATGACTATTAGCTGGGTGACATCAAAAGGCATTAATCTCTGGTTCCCGAACAAGACCAGCACCACATTAGTGCCTCGCACCCAGTCATTATTAAGACTTTAGCCCAAGGGTGTAATAAATGTTTTATGGCATGCAAACCAAGGTAATGGAATGCAAATCCCACAATATAGCCATACATTTATTTTCTAATGGAACAAACCATGATGTATTTTATCTGCGAAGAGCTGCTGATAGGGTCTGCTTGGGAAATGCAAATTTAGGGACCCAGACTGTGAGTAGGTGGTCCTACTCAGTGAGGGCTTGGTGTAAGAGAGGGTGGGAGCCATGTTGAGACTTCTCAGTGACGGTCAAGCCTTTGTGCACAGTACCTTCTGCACAAGCTCATCACTCTTGTTCTCATGCCCCCAAATTCCCCCCTTTGGAGGCATAAATTCCCTCCTTTGGAGGCATATTCCCTCCCCTCGTCCCTGGAGCCCCAACCCCACCCGGAGCTGCATACCAACAAGCTATGCAGCTCACATTGGCTTTCCAAAAATATGGCCGCATGAAGGTATGAGATGTTAACGGGATCGAGGGGCACAGGACTATTTCTCCAGTGGAGTTAAGACTGGGCATTGGTGCTCTTTTCATTAAGAGACCAGCATTGTTGGGCTGCAGCCCTCAGACGGGTGGGGAGGCCAGGGTGGCTGCCCAGGGCAGCACCAGCCTCAGGGAGGGCTTCCGGTGACCGAGGGCACCAGGTTTTTCTCTCTTGATTTTTTTCTCAAAGAACTCTTGATTTCTCCAGTTGTCCAAAAAAGAGCAGGGGATCTCTTCTGCAGTCGGAGGGCGTCTTCATTCCCAAGAACCTCCATAGTGCTCTCTCGTGTCTTCCCAGACCCAGGCACAGTCCACCGCTGGGCAGGAGCTCGTGGGCCTGATACTGATGTCCAAGAACCTATTCTGTACCTAGACTCGTGGGGACACCCTGCTTCCAAGGTACTGATAATCTAACCAGGGGGAAAGACATGCATCTGAAAGGAAATGATCAATATCAGAAAGTAGATGGCGTGTCACCTGAGTGATGTACCTGAATGGTACAAGTTTTTTTGTAAGATTTCCAAGGGGTAGAAAAGAAGCATCCACTGAGAAAAAGGGAAGGGGAGTGAGAACCACTGTTCAAGAAGAATATGGTAGGGACGTGGCCGTGGGCTGGAGGTGTGGAAGATCACTTAACATTGAAAAGGCAGGACTGGTTCTTCCACCAGAGAGCTTCATTCACACTGGCTTTTAAATGCCCTGAAACAATGACTGTCCTCAGAGGGCTGGGACTAGATAAAAAATTGGAACTTCAATTCTTGGCAGCGCCTTTGGTCTTCTAATATGTCCTCTTGTTTTATGGAATAACATTAACACCAATAATACTTAATTGAGAAATTATATCAGGCCTTGTGCTAAACACTTCATTATCTCATTGAATCTTGAAATGACCTTAAGAGCAAAGCACCATTATGGTTCCCAATGAGGAATAATAATGAGGAAGTGAGTCTCAGAGTGGGTCCCGCCCAAGTGAGTAAGAGCTGGGATTGCAACCAGATCTTTCTGCCTCTAGAACTCATCCTACAAAGTCTGCCCCTCCAAATCAAGCTAACAGAGGCCAGAGGAGTAAAGAGCCAGTTGCTGTGGTCAAGGGTGGACCTCTGGCTTTAGGCCACTGCTGTCTCCTGCACCAGAGTGAGCAGCTTTTGGTTTTCCTCTGCATTTATTACCCCAGGAGGAGTCTTTCCAGATCCCCAAGGGCCTGCCTTTCTGTCTAACTCCAACTAGTCTGCACTCAGGAGGAGCACCACTGGATCCTGAGATAAGTCAAATCAGGGACGAACAATAATGAAATAATAACGTAAATCCGGTGTCCCAGATGAGTCTGAGCCCACCCTAACTTGGAGATTCTTCATTGATTTATCTGTGCCTGAGCCTCTACTCAAACATGAGTGCTGTAGGTTGATTACCCTTTTGAAAGATTCTTGGGCTGGAATGATTTGCAGGGGATTCTGCTCTGATTTGACCTGGTGAAGGTCCAGAACAAGCCTTTAGGGAACATTATCCTTCCAGGCCCAGAGAATGAGCCAAGACCACCCTCTTGGGGGGAGGAAAGACAGTGGCAATCAACTATGAATTCTTCAGGCTAGCTCTCAAGACACAGATGTGATCACTCAGTGACCTGCTGAAACAGGGCCTGGTCTAGGGTGAGACAAGAGGAGCCTAGGACACAAGATTTAAGGAGGCATTCACTCTCAGTCACCCAAGTGCAGGCCTTAAAAGGAGTGCCCTAAAATTATGTCCTCTAGACACCTCTCTTGCCAGGGCCTGACCCTTAATTGCCCTGACTCTATTACAGACAGGAGAGCAGAAAGAAGCCCATGTCTCCATGGCCCACCATTGAGTTGGAGGAAAGAGAGGGTGGCTTTCAATGGGTCCCTGCACCTAGAATTTGGGACTCAGGGCCTGGATTAGCAGCAGAAGTTCTAGGAAACTGATTTATACAGAAGAAGAACAGGAAGTTTTCACTAGCTCACTTATGTTAAAGTTCCAGGGTTCTCGAGCAAGGCTGGATCCAGTTACTCAGTGTCCTCAACAGTCCTTTTCTTTCCACCTCTCGGCTCTGCCTTCTTCAAAATTCTTCCTGGGCACAGACTTGTCGAAGGTAGACAGAGGGTCATTTGGACCTGAGATAACACACACACACACACACACACACACACACACACACACACACACACACATACACCAACAGGTACTTGTTGGGGTGCCAGAGACAGCATATCCTGAAGCCAAGCCAAAGGTCCTCCTGCAGGAGGGAATGAAGTGATGATTTCACTCTAAGGCTCAGGAAACATCTGCCAAATGAGGGCAGGGTGGCAGCTAGCAGCTCTAGGCCTACATCTGGCTAATCCCAAAGGGAATAAAAAGAGCATCTCCTTCCCAGAGTTGCAGCAATAGGTCCAATTAGCCCAGCTCCAGTCCCATGCCCATCACTGAACTGATCACCATGGCCAGGGGGCTGACCTGCTCTGATTGGATAGTTCTAGTCATGGACTGATCCCTGTGGACCACAGACATTCAGTCCCCTTTGAAACCATATAGACTTAGTGGAAGAGAGTGGGTTTCCCCAAAGGAGGACGTGGGTGCTCTTGGAGGAGGAATGGATGCTGGGTAGGCAGACTTAAGAGTGGTCAATCAAGAGTTGGAGACCCCTCTAAAACCCTAGCTGTATCAGACCTTCTCTGGGGGTCCATAGCACCTGCTGCCCAAATCTGCATAATTTTAGAGCATCTGCTGGAAGCTTTCCTCAGGCATGAAATGCTTCTTGCTCATCTTTGGCCACCTAACCCTGTGTCCTAAGGGACTAGCCAATGACTTGTGCATTATAGTCACTCAGTAAGAATTTGCTGATGTTATAGAAGAATGAATGAGGGACTGTGCTGGGGCAGGGCCTCAAACTTTTATTAACTGAGGTTAAAAGCTATCTAAGGTCAGGAGCACCACAAAAGGGCAGAGGGAGTGAGTCAATTAACACCTGCCTTTTTATTTCCAAATCGAATTGTTGCATGAGGTTTAGGGATGATGTGAGCACTCGGCAGTGGCGTGTGGGGGAGATTTATGAGCACGTATGTGCAGCGATGGTCTGCGCAGGCAGCTGGTGAGAGGCACTGACTCTGGCTGCCCTCACTTGGAAGTCTCCCTAAAATAACGGTTGTAAGACATGAAGGTACTTTGGTAGTTATAAACCTTTGCCCCTGCACCCAGGGTGGCTCTGCGTTGAGTCACTTTTTCCTAAGCTGGTTTAGAAGGGTGTCCAGTTCAGGCATGGCTTCATGCTAGAAAAGTAAATAGTGGGAATATTGGGAAGTAGATGGGGAAGAGTTAGACAGAATAGATTAACTTCACCTTGGGTCCCAGGAAGGGGGACACGACTCTATTGGAGATGGCTTAAATTGGTTTGCATTTGAGTAGGGAATGGTATTAACAACACAGAGAGACTGTTTGTCAACATCCATTCATTGTCTCCCACCTGAGATGAGCAGGAGTAGCCTCTGCTGGAAGTTTCTGCGAATGTGGCTGGACTCACTGACCGATCCATGGCCTGCTGTAGGCTTGGGAAGGAAGGAAGAAGGCAGGCTTCCCTCCAGCCCTTCCCACCAGTGCTTGGGTCCAGATGATGGATTTTTGACTGGGTCATTAAATGCTGATTAAAGTGCTAGAGAAAAGAACAGGAGAAAAAACACATTGAGTGTTGTACATACACATACGCTCCCACCCCAGGCCCCCCTTCTCTTTCCTCAAGCTGCCTCAAAGTTCGTTCCAGTCCTCCATTGGAAATGCTATAAAAGGCCAGGTTAATTAAGTCCTATATATTACCAGTGCAAACACTTCCAACCTTATTCCGGCGGCTCCGTGAGTGAGGAGGAGGCCAGGCAAGGTCCAGGCAGCTCAGGGTAATAAAACAGAAGACTCAATTACCTTGTACATTTGCAGTTTTTATAAAATCATTTAAAGTTCTCCCAATGAAAAGCACAGTGGAGAGGGGTTGAAATCCTGAAATCCAGCAGGAGCTTGGGGAACTGGGGATTTCAGATCAGGTGCAGGTAAGAGTCACGTTGGCCGTCCCCCTACTTCTGAGCAGGGAGGCCCCTCCACAGGGCAGCTCAAGGCAAACTACGGAGGAAGGAGAGAAAGAAGGGGACTCCCCAATCATGCATTGAGTGCCCATTGTGTTTGTAGTACTATACTGAGGCTTCATATAACTCATTCAGGTAGGAATCCCCTTTCAAAGATGAGGAGACTAAGGCAGAATGAGTCTTTGGTACCGAACCAAAGCAACCCAACTCCCAGAACCTGCTGTATTTTGATTCCTTCCCCTCCCTTTAAGCTACCAGGACTATTATCTGCATAGCTCTGTCTCTGGAGTTCATGGATCTGGATTCAAATTCCAGTTTTACCACTTCCTAACTGTGTACCCTTGGGAAAATTACTTACTTCTCTGAGCTTAGTAAGTGGTCTCCTCATATGTGAAAACAATTTTAGGGTTTTCCCGGCCAGTGGCACAGTGGATAGAACATCATCCCTGAGTGCCAAGGTCTCCAGATCAATCCTGGGGTTGCCAGTTCGATCCCAAGATCACTGGTTTGACCCCAAGTTCTCTGGTTCAAGCCCCAGTCAGGGTACATAAGAAAAGTACCATATTTTTTGCTCCATAAGATGCACTTTTTTTCCCCTAAAAGTGGAGAGGGAAATGCCCATGAATCTTATGGAGCGAAAAATACAGTATTTTATTAAATATTTTAACACACCGTTTGGTTCAGAATATTTTTTTCTTATTTTCCTCCTTAAAACCCTAGGTATGTCTTATGGTCAGGTGCGTCTTATGGAGTGAAAAACATGGTAATCAATGGCACAATTAAGTGGAACAATGAGTTGATGCTTCTCTCTCTCTCTCATTCTCTCTCACTCTCTCTTCCCCTTCCTCTCTCTCAAAAATCAACAGGGAGCCTGAGCAGGCGGTGGCACAGTGGATAGAGCGTTGGACTGGGATGTGGAGGACCCAGGTTTGAGACCCCGAGGTCACCAGCTTGAGCGCAGGCTCATCTGGTTTGAGCAAAAAGCTCACCAGCTTGAACCCAAGGTCGCTGGCTCGAGCAAGGGGTTACTCAGTCTGCTGAAGGCCCACAGTCAAGGCACATATGAGAAAGCAATCAATGAACAACTAAGGTGTCGCAACGAAAAACTGTGATTGATGCTTCTCATCTCTTTCCATTCCTGTCTGTCTGTCCCTATCTATCCTCCTCTCTGACTCTCTCTCTGTCTCTGTAAAAAAACAACAAAAAAAATTATTAAAAAAAATCAAGAGGAAAAAAATTTTTAGGATCCTCACAGCATTGTCAATAGGATTAAATGGGACATTGTATACAATGCTCAGCCCAGAGCATAGAGTATGATACTAATAGGTTATTATTCTGATTATTACACTATCAACTTGTCACAACCAGCTCATTACATTCTCCCAGGAGATTTCTAGTGGACCAGTTGTACTAGTCATACTTGTGTGCTAAAGAAAAGGGTTAGAGGAGCTCTCCCAGCCTTTTCCTCTACACCAGTGGTTTTCAACCACCGGTCCATGGACCAGAACCGGTCCGCCAGAAATTTTGTGCCAAACCGGTAAAGAGTTAACCATGCTGATGCTGTATGAAGATTATAGTCTATAATAATTGGGTCTATAACCTTCATTATCTCTTTCTCAGACCAGCATGAAATTTTTGATGGACCGAACGAACCTGGTTCACAGACCAGCAGTTGAAAACCACTGCTCTATGCCACAATGACCTAATTCACAAATGGATTCTTTCACTTCTGAGTCTCACCAAAGGGCAAAAAAACATCTTTCTTTTAATTATTTTTTTTTCCTTCATTTTTCTGAAGCTGGAAACAGGGAGAGACAGTCAGACAGACTCCCGCATGCGCCCGACCGGGATCCACCCGGCACGCCCACCATGGGGCGATGCTCTGCCCACCAGGGGGCGATGCTCTGCCCATCCTGGGGGTCGCCATGTTGCGACCAGAGCCACTCTAGCGCCTGGGGCAGAGGCCACAGAGCCATCCCCAGCGCCCGGGCCATCTTTGCTCCAATGAAGCCTTGGCTGCGGGAGGGGAAGAGAGAGACAGAGAGGAAAGCACCGCGGAGGGGTGGAGAAGCAAATGAGCGCTTCTCCTGTGTGCCCTGGCCGGGAATCGAACCCGGGTCCTCCGCACGCTAGGCCAACGCTCTACCGCTGAGCCAACCGGCCAGGGCCAAAACATCTTTCTTTCCTATTGAGGAATCCTGTTTTTACCCATGGTTCCAAAAAAATAAGAGCTATATATAAGTAAAAACAACTTTTTTTTTCAGTAAATAGAAACTGCTCAATATGCCTGCTCTTTCAGAAATGGGAGTATAAAACTTCAATTCAACAACAGGCCCCAGTGGGAGAAATTATTCTCTGGGCTGTAGCCGCAATGACCCAGAACAATGTTTCCCAGAAGGCTGAAAAGAATCAAGCCCAAAGTTCCCTCCTCTTGATCAAATCTCTCAGTGCTTCAGGGGAGGACCTGGGTGGGGGCAGGGCTGTAAGGCTGCACAGCTGGAGGCCATGCCCCAGGAGGCAGTGCTGGCCCCAGGCAGATTCTGTGATCACTAGTGTTGGCCAAATGAATGATGTGATAAGTAACACCTTGGGCACCTCTTCTTTCCTTCTGGGTGGAGGGACAGCTTCCTCTGAGCTGTGCCCTGACCCCTGCGGCACACTGTATTTTCCAAAATGGGCCCCAGCAATATTTCCAGTCTCACCTGCTCTTCTAGAACCTTGACACTGCTCATCAAGAAGTAGAATCTATCTCTCCTTCCCCTGGAACTGGGGAAGACTTGGTGGCTATCTCAAAGAGTGAACTGTCACAGATACGTCGCTACACAGCCCAGAAAGTTCTGTTATGAAAGGAACTATGCTTTCACCTGGCTCTCTTGCACAGGAATCTGCCACCATACTGTGATGAAGCAAAGCTACATGGAGAGGCCTCTACCGATATTCTGGCCAAGACCCAGCTAAGGTCCCAGCCAACAGCCAGCCACCACCAGCCAGAATGGGCCTTCAGATGATTCCATCCCCCCATGGTTGAGTCCCCTTCAGCCTTCACATCTTCCAGATGGGGCCCGGACATTGTAACGCAGAGACCTGCTGGACCCCCTCTCAAAGAATCTGCAAGCATAATGCATGGTTGTTTCACACCATAAAGTTTGAAATAATTTTTAACCTAGCTATAGATAACCAGAATAGCCAATCATGCCTTTTCATGCTAGCTTCAGTTCTGAGGGCTGCTAGGTAAGAAGGTCAGGGACCAACTGCAGAAACTCCCAAGCATTGTAATCGGGATGGGAGGGAACTGGAATTCTGACTTAGATGCTAAAATCCAGAGATGGGAGCCTGGGTGGGGAGAGGACTCACTCAAGACCTTCCTTTCCCTGGGGAAGGTGCAGGCCTGCTCTGGGCAGCTGTGTGGTACAGTGGGAAAGGAACAGGCTTTGGAGTCAGATGGCCCTGGACTCTTACCTTTCCTTTCTCCCCTCTCACTAACTCTGTGACTTGGACAGGTCAGTCCACCTCTCTGAGTCTCAGATGGGGGTAACAATGATTCTCTTGTAGGAAGCTTGTGCAGATTAAAGAACATCAATATAGAGGACTTGCTTGGCCCACAGACCCTTAATAAATATTCTCCTAAAATGTCTCTTGTTTACTCATTCAAACCTGCAAGTAAATAGGAGGTGTTTATGAAAACGGTGCTGCCCTTCTGGGCAGAAGGTGCAAAGGAGGATTAAAGCATAACTCTCCTCGTCTCAGGGTTTAGTATGTAGGAAATAGTCGTGGAGGTACATACGGATGGAAGCTCAGCTTTATTCAAAGTAGCAGAGCCCGGTAACTGCTGAGGGGGGCTGCAGCCAGGGCCTGGCATTGGCTCTGGGAGAAGATCTTTAATTGAGGATGCAGAGTCCTTAATAGTTACAGGATTATTTAGGCTTTCTATTCTTTTGTCAGTTTGGTAATTTGTATTTTTCCAGGGCCTTGTTCATTTTATCTCAATTTTCAGATTTACTGATATAAAGACATTCGACTGCTTTTTTTACTTAATCATAGTGTCCCTCTTTCTATCATACCCTGCAGTGGGGTCACTCGATGTTCTCTTGTCTAGTGGTCACAGAGGTGGTGTTTTTGCCACCACTAGTGCCACAACCTGTGAGTAGCCCCTGGCACATTTCCCTGGGCCTCCCAGGGCAGGTGGGCGTCAAGGCATTCTGGGTGTTAACAGGTTAGAACTGCTGCCTGAAATTCACCCAGAGAGTTCAAGAGAAGGCCAAATTCCTCCCCAGCCTGGGCTGGGCAGGCAGCTCAGGTATGCCCCCAGGGCATTACGGTTTGGGTCTGACCCAACCACCTCCTCCATCCCTCCAGGATGTAACTTCTCCTTCTCTCCTCACCAGCTTCCCACGCTGAGCAGGCTCTGCCACCTGTCTTGGCAATAGTCATACATGGTCCACTCTCATCCCTGGTGCTAGTTTAGTTCCCCACTGAGGACAGGCAGCACCTAGCAGGCTGGGCTAAGGGCTGGGACATGGAGATGAGAGGGGAGTTTATGGGGCAGTGAGGAGTTACTTTCTTACAGTGACCTCATGTTCTCTTATGATTAAGAGAGAAATGGACAGGTGTACCTCTGTAATGGCTTCAGTGAGGTGCCCTTTGGGGATATATCTCATTGTCCACCTTTCCTAGTGAAGCCCCCTTCCTTCTTGACAGTTTCAGGAGAAATATAAAAGATGGGACTGGCGGATTGTGCTCCTGAGCCCGTTTCCTGGGGAGTCCCTGGCTTGCCCCACCCTCCATCTGCCTCCTTGGTTGATTTTTCCTGCCACTTCGCAGCCCCGTCCGCAGGAAAGCAGCCATCCCTGACCTCGGCCTCCCTCCAGGGGTGGCTGCCCTAAGGGCCCTGGCAGCTTCGTCCTCCATCTGGTCACCCAGCTGAGGCGAGCAGAGGACACAAGCAGCTGCCAGGCCTGTCTCAGGGTCTAAAGTCCCTGCAGACTCAGTCAGGGGCTGGCGTCTCAGCCAGCACTGGACCTGACACTTTGAGAGAGGTAGCGTACCCAGCTGGGCCCTGGAGGGGTTCAAGGAATGTGGGGGAAGAAGAGGGAATGGGGCACGGGCACTGCTGCAGAAAAGAGCCTTGCGCGTGGATAACTAGAAATGGACATCAGTAAAAAATGCCTGGTCCTCATTAAGGACAAATCCGTATGTATAATGTGACTGTTTTCTCTTTCATTAACTTATAACTGGACACTACTTTAAAGCCATTTAGCCAGAGTTTTGACTTGTCCATCAGCTCCTGGTCTGTCTGTCTTCCCCTCTGCACAGACAGGGTGTCCACCTCAAGCCATAGCTCCCATGGGGAGAGAGGCTGTGGCAGTGCTCCTCTGAGATGTCACAGACTAGCTGCAGCAGCTTCCTGAGGGAAATGGAGAGGGGGTGTGAGGGCAGCCCCCAGGCCCTGGCCCCCTGCACCAACCCCCTTCTCCACTGTCACTAATGACTCACTCTTCTTCTCTAAATTGCTTTGTCTGTGACCTTGAGTAGCTTGAGAACCCTGACACTTGAGAGATTATAGGAACTGGCCAACTGCAAGCACCCCTTAGAATGCCCAGCAACAAGCTGAAAGTAGCAATCCCAAAGGTAAGATACCAGCCTGTCCCACTGAAACTCACATCCCACGGAGAGAGAGGCACCAGCACACATATAGAGAGAAGGGGGTTGTAGGAGAGTTTTGCGCAAAGTGAAAGTTTTCAAAGAAACTCATGAAGGCTCCCCAGATGTATGTCTGCCCCATCAGTCTGGAAACTTCCCTGGAAATTGATACTATGTCTCCCCTAGTCAGGCAGGTGTTTTGTGGGATACTGACCAGGTCTCTTCCATCACACAGGAGATTCTCAGAATTAGTAATTATTGCTTCTATTATCCTATTAGACTGAAAAATCTGTCCAAGGACAGGACCTTGTCTTCCTGTCTTTCTCTGAGCAGCCTCCCAGGACCCTGGATGAGAACAGCCTCCTTTCTGGAGCTCAAAGTGTACCCCAAACCCATGCCAGGACTTAAGAGGGATGGGGACGGTGCCAAAGAGGGAGACGGCACAATGTCTGTCCTCAGGAGAACCCATGGGCTTTTCAATTCTTCAGTGACTCTGATCCACACACAGCAGCAGTGGGATAAGGAGAGGGGATGAAAATAAACACTTACTGAGCCCCCCGTGTTCTGGTGATGGGGGAACGTCCATTACCTGTTCTGTTATCCCACATAAGAGCTCACAAGCACAGGAAGTAGATGATATTTTCCCTATCTACAAATGAAGAACTGGAGACCCAGAGAGGTGAAGCAATTCACTCAAGGTCACACAGTCGGTTAAGAGTGGAACAAGGACCTGAACCATCTGCCTGGCTCTAAAAAACAGGCTATCTCCACCACAGCCCTGTCACCTCTGGTGAGCAGCACAGGTGAGAGGAGAGGAAGACCAGTGGGGCCAGAGGAGTCAGGCTGAGGAGAGAGCTTCTGCTGGACCCGGACTGTAAGAGGATCTCAAGAGGCCCAGGCGCTGTGAGTCTCCTGCGGGGGAAGCTGGGGAGAGCCCACTCCTGACACCCACCTGTACCTTGCTAGGATAGGAGCACAAAGAATCCACAGGCCTGGTGGGGGCCTTGCTCATAACTTCAGTTATTCCTCAAAATTCCATTTCCTGATACTTTGTTCATCTTAGACTGACTTCTGGTGGGTGCTAGGTTGTTCCACTGTTGGGACATTATCCCCATCATCATGATCCTTAACGTGGCTAGTAATTCCAAAGAATCGGAAACAACCGAATATCCATCCATAAGAGAATGGAAAAATAAGATATGGTCTGTTTATATGTGGAACGCTCTATAGCAGTTAATAGGAATGAAGCAGACTCACGTGACCTTGACAGGGCTAAATCTCTGAGACATATAGTGTCGAGTGAAAAAAGCAGTTTTCATGTTATTATATTGAGTGTGGTATCACTTAGGTAAAAAGAGAAACTCCCAAACAAAGTGTTTTCAATGGCTACATATTACTGTACAACTAAAGGATCTGTAAAATACACATCAAACTGATCACAGTGGTTACCACTGATTAGGAGTGGCCATAGCCGGCACGGGAGGTGATCAAAGGGGACTTTGACCTTGGCAGGGTGACCACCTGCCCAGGCTTACATAGAATGGCCTCTGTTTTCTCTGTGCTGGTGTAACTAATAACAACACTGCCTTTCACTCTCAAAAGTATTTAGTTTGGGTGATAAATTACATAATTACCCTAATCCGTAGGGTTTAATTTTTTACAAAAAGAATATCGATTGATCACTTGTGTCACTTCTAATAGTGCCTAAAGTACACAGGAAGCCCTCCGCCCCCTCTCCCGGCCCTCAACTCCACCCCTCAGAGGTATTTATTGTTAATAGTACTAGCATCCTCCCTGAAACTGTAAATCTATATACAACTAGGTAATATCAAAACACAGAGAGATATACAGAATTGTGCAGCACACACTGTTCTGAAACTTACTTTTTTCACCTAATTTTGTCTATATCAGAATTTTGAGGAAAACCAACCACCACTTAGATCCTCAGGACCCACCAACAGAGATGCAGGTTCCATGGGTTGGTGGTGGTCCATGCACTCCATAGTAACCTATACCTATAGAACAATCCATGCTTTTATTTATTCAATAAACAATTATGGACCCTTGCTTTTGGTTTGGCCCTGACAGAGCCTAGAATTCAACAGAGAACAAAACACACTCTGTGCCCTTCAGGACACAGACACAAGTCTCCTTCCAGTGGGATCAGTCATCACTGACAGTGGCTGAACTGGCTGTGAGTTCACTTGGTGCATGAGCACCAAGATCAGACAGATCTATCCCGGCACTTCCTCTTTCTGGCTCTGGGAAAAGCACTTAGCAACTCTGCCTCAGCTACCTGGCTTGTAAAATGGACACAATAATGCCCACATCACAAGATAGGCACTCAATAAATTGCAGCCACTATTATTAATAACAAATTAATTATAAGTAATAAATATATAATTAATAAAACTCATGTAGCATTCTTGCCAAGAATGTTTAAACCAAGTTCAATCTGAGGAAATAGACAAATCTAAACCCAGACTTTGTAGAAAACTATTCATAAATGTCAATGCCAAATGAAAGACAAAAAGGGAACTATTCTAGATTAAAGAAGACTGTGACTATAGAGGCACTCGGCTAAACACAAAGTGTGGTCCAGGTCTGGAGCATAGATTTTAAAATATTCATAGACATATAGAGATGAATATATACATATAGAGAGAACATTATTGGGATAATGAGGGAAATAGAAATATCAATTATATATTATATAATAATATGATAGTAATGTTAAATTTTTTTAGTGTGATAATTGCACTGTATAAGCGCCTTCATTTTTAAGAGATACATACTAAAATGTTTAGAGATAAAGTGTCATGATGTCTCCAAATAACTCTTAAATGGTTCAAAAAATTGTGTGTGTAAAGATGGAGGAGAAAAAAGAGACAGAAAGACAGAGAAAATGAAGCAAAATGCTAACAATTGGTGTGTCTAGGTGATACACACACAGATATATATATGGTGTTCTTATTCTATTGTTCCAATTTATTCGGTAGATTTGTAATTTTTCAAAATAAAAAACGTGGAAAAATGAAATCTAATGGTTTTTAAAAAATAATATGGGTCCTGGCCAATTGGCCCAGTGGATAGAGCATCAGCCTGGAGTGTGGACGTCCCAGGTTTGATTCCCAATCAGGGCACACAAGAGAAACGACCACCTGCTTCTCTCCCCTTCGTCTCCCCCTTCTCTACCTCTTGCCCTTCCACAGTCCGTGGCCCCATTGGTTTGAGCTGGCCCTGGGTGCTGAGGTTGATCCAAGCACTCAGGTGCTAAAAATAGCTGATATGAGCATTGGCCCCAAATAGGGGTGTGTGTGGGAGTCTGTCGCTCTATCTCCCCTCCTCTCATTTAAAAAAATAAGTAAATACATATAAATAAAATAATAATATGCAAGATAGTAGTTGATTAAGGAAGCTGGGAGTGACTAGGAGGGGAACATGACCGAGAGATTCCGGACTTCTGGGACATCCTATTTCTCAAACGTGGTGTGTTCACTGTGTAAGGATTCACTGAGCTGGGCACTTCTGATTTTTCCTCTTTTTGTGTGTATGTTACATTCAATAGGTAAGTGTATTTATAATAATCATCATACTAACGCATCCTCCACAACACCCTTTCCCCTGATGTGGGTCTATAAATGCAAGACGGGCCCAGGCTGGAGGGAAGGTTGGGGCTGGGTGGCCCTTCCCTGCCAATGTGTCACATCCAAGGAGAGGGGCAATGGGCCTGCGCCTGATGACAGCCTGCCCCTCAGCCTGACCCCTCGGAGAGGCGGCCGGCTGCTTCCAGGAGATGCCCCAGCCTGCCCTCAGAGCCAAGCCGTACCCAACTTCTGCTGCCAGTGCCTGTGGCAAGAGGCTGGCTTTGACTCCACACTTCTCAGGCCTGGGCGGTCTCCTCTCTTGTCAGCCCTGTGGGCCCAGATGGATGTGGGCTTAATGAGGCATCTCATCCTGTGTGAAGAGTAAGTCCGGGGGTCACATTTTCTCTCGCTGCACTGTTTCCCAATGTGCTCGCTCTGATCTGCTTCACTGGCTGGAGACACCAATGTGGTCATATGTCTGTGTTTTGCGGATTAATTGCCAGAGTCTTCATCCGCCTAAATTAACAGAAATGACAACAATGGCTAGCACTTGCAGAGAACTTACTACATGCCGGATCCTGCTCTAAGTACTCCGCATACAGTAATTCCTCACTTAACAGCGTCGATAGGTTCTTAGAACTGTGGCAAAACAAAGTATAACGAAACCAACTTTACCGTAAGCTAATTAAGATAAACAACAGTTAAGTTCCTACAGCATCTCACCAACATTATAATGAAACAACGTTGAACAAAATGACACTATTCAAGGGCCTGCTCTATAACTCATCTAATGTTCACAACAACTCTCTGAGACAGTTAATTTTTTTGACCCATTTTACAGATAGGGGAACTGAAGTATAGAGAAGTAAAGTAATCTGTCCAAGCAAGACTGGCCTCATTTACAGGGCCTGCTGAAAAAAATGGGGCTCCTTGTTTAAAAACTATTAAAATGTTCAAGACACTAAGCATTAAGCCAAGCACGGGGCTTATTTAAAGCAGGCTCCTGTGAGACTGCACAGGTCTGCAATCCATGAAACCAGACCTGTATGCAAGGTAAACCAGTAAGTAATAAAGCAGAAACCTAAGCAGACTGGCTTCAGACTCCATTCTCCTAACCACCTCTCTAACATGCAGGGTCTTCCTCCCCTCTCCTTCCCCAACCTGTAAGAACTAGAGCTGTTCAGTACATCAGGATCTGTCCTGTCTCTGAAACACAACTGAGCAGTCATATCAGTCCACTGCCACAAGGGGACACCATTGAACACTGGTCCTGTGCAGCTCAACACCTCCATACCCACAGCTCAGTGCTGCCCCTGCTGGTCAAACTGCCTGGACATTTACAGTACAACAGTCCTACATTCAAAGGGTCTCTGCCCAGCCACCTATTGGGTGGGCACTAACTTTCCCAACAGACAGCTAATCCTGATGGCTTGGTTCACCTATTCAGACTCCCCATTTCCTGACAGTGAGTTTCCCTTCTGGGAAAGGATCAGATGAGCCCAACTCAGTTCACCAAAGGGGCTCTAGGAATCTTAAACCCTAAAAGGGAATGCTTATTCAGGATTTAGACAACAGTCCTCTCAGCAAGCTTCTTGGCCCATATGCAAATATCCACACCTCTGAAGACCAGCTCTACACACCGAAACCTTCTTATAATCACAACATTCACTGTTGCACCCTTTTTTCAAAGCAATGTGTTTGCCTACTTATCTCACACTTGCATAACAAGGAGATGAGACATTAGTTATTTGCCAGAAAATCTAGTGTTGCCTTACTAGGCACTCCATTACACAGAATTTAACCTGCCTTATATATCAATGCCACACTCAAATACTTTCTTAAAAACAAAGGTGGCTAAAAAGGGTCGGAGAATGAGACTTTAAAGAATGAAGGATTGAAGCCTGGCCTGTGCTGGTGCAGTAGATAAAGTGTCACTCTGGAACGCTGAGGTTGCTGGTATGAAACACTAGACTTGCCTAGTCAAGGCACATATGACAAAGCAACCAATGAACAACTAAAGTGAAGCAACTATAAGTTGATGCTTCTTGCTCACCTCCCCCTCTATAAAATCAATAAATAAAATCTGTTAAAAAAAAAAAAAAGGAGCCCTGGCCAGTTGGCTCAGCGGTAGAACGTCGGCCTAGCGTGCGGAGGACCCGGGTTCGATTCCCGGCCAGGGCACACAGGAGAAGCGCCCATTTGCTTCTCCACCCCTCTGCCGCGCTTTCCTCTCTGTCTCTCTCTTCCCCTCCCACAGCCAAGGCTCCATTGGAGCAAAGATGGCCCGGGCGCTGGGGATGGCTCTGTGGCCTCTGCCTCAGGCGCTAGAGTGGCTCTGGTCGCAACATGGCGACGCCCAGGATGGGCAGAGCATCGCCCCCTGGTGGGCAGAGCGTCGCCCCATGGTGGGCGTACCGGTGGATCCCGGTCGGGCGCATGCGGGAGTCTGTCTGACTGTCTCTCCCTGTTTCCAGCTTCAGAAAAATGAAAAAGAAAGAAAGAAAAAAAAAAAGGAATGAAGAATTGGAAGGACCAAAGCTAAGTGGCATTGGTACCATAACCTCACTCATGTCCAGTGGGTGGTGAAGCCCAGGAATGTCTGACTTACACTGAGCACTATAGACAGCTCTGAAGTCAGGTGGCACCATCCAGAGTTCCCCTCTGTATTAGTTAGAAATATATCCAGAATATCAACCAACAATGGGCTAAACAAATAAAGACTTATTATTTTCACCTGAAATAAATCTGGAGGTAGCATAGTTACTAGCATTGGTTTATTCGCTCATGGCTAGTGTCACTACAATTCATTTGATCTTTTCCTCATATAAGCAAACAGTTGCTGTAGCTCCAGCCTTCAAATCTGCACTCAAGGCAGAAAGAAAAGGGTCAAAGAGCAGCACCAGCAGCTTTCCATGCCTTCCATCAGGAAAGGAAATGCATTCCTAAGAGCCCCCAAATGGTCTTTACTGTGTCACATGCCTTCCCTAGCTGCAAGTGAGTCTGGGAAAGTGAGCCTCCTGCCTGAGGCTACGATATCACAATGAACAAAGAATGTTGAAGCAGAGAAGACACCACACTCTTTCTGCTACAACCTTTCCAGGTGGCACAAGACCCCAGTTTCCATTGCCAATAACTCCAGAAAACCTGAGAGAGCCCCAGGCATCCCTGGCCTCTCAGTGACCCAGGCAGGAAAGACCCACCCAGGGAGCCAGGATTTCTAATAAGCAGAAGGCCCAGCTGACACTGGCTTTCTCCAGAGGTGATTAATTGTATTCTGCCGAGCTGGGGGAAGGCAGCTAATTAGCTGTAGACTGATTAAGGACAAATCAGGCAAAGTCCCAGATGTGATAAATGTGAACTTTCTATCTCCCTCTCTGTCCTGCCACCAGCAGAAGCCAGCCTGTGGCACCCTTCACAGTGTACCTGCCTCAAAGGCCAGCAGACCACTGCTCACACTGCCCAGCACCAACTGGGGCCATGTGGCAGAGATGGGCAGGCATGCTGGGTCTTCTTTCAGGGCTTGGCTTTTCTTCCAGCCTTTTCCAAACCCTGTGTTTTCTTCCAGGCATGGTACCAGGCCCGGGGTTTCTAAGACAGTCTCTGCCCTACAGACTTGGTAGCTGTGGGCTGTAATAACTCCAAAAGAGGCAAGGCCAATGCGACCAGAGGCTCTGGACATGGCTCCATGAAATGGCTTCGGGGGGATTTTGTGGATGCAGCAGTAGTCTTGGAGAGATGGTAGGACACATGCACTGGAATGGAGAGAAAATGAGCAGAGCATAGTCCTGGGGCAGTGAGGAATCTGGAGGCAGGCTGGGTGGGGGCGAAGGTTGGTGAGACGGAAATAAAGTCAGATAAGGAACAGGAATTTGGATGTGGAGTAGACAGCTGATTCCGGGCTTGGTTCCTCCACAACACGTGGTGTTCACGTGAATGACAGCTCATGGGCAGTCTGGGGTAACCTCCACCTCCACCTCCACCTCCACCTCCAGCTGTGACGCCTTGCCCATATCTCACACTACAGAGAGCACCTGCCATGTGAAAGCAAATTTATCCCACTGTAGCCTAGGCCGAGGTTTGGTGGAAAAGCTTGCTGACACATGAGTCTTATGCAAGATAAGGCTGTGTTAAGGACAAAGGATACATGTCAGCAACATACAGCAAGAGAAATTCAGTGAGCGTGACTTCTCTGGTCCTCTGTTTCCACTCAAGAGACATACTCAGGAAGTGGCAATGGTGAACACCTCGGGGGGGGGGGCATGGGAAGCACATCGCCCCACCCCACTTCACCTGAATCCCCCTACCCATGCCTTGAGTCTCAGCTCAAGTGTCATTTCTTTGGGAAAGCTTCCCCTGACCCCTCCTAGATCAGATTCTCCATATTTACTTTCAACAAGTGTATCACAGTTTATATTAACGCATTTGGGTGACTGTCTTTACTACTATAGATTCATTCAATCAGCAAATATTAGTTGAGTGATGAACTTTGCCAAGTTCTAGAGATACTATAAGATATGGACCTGCCCTCACGAAACTTACCATCCAGGCATCAGTCCCAGCTGGTACCTAGGTGGAGGTCCACACCAAATCCAGAAGTAAGATTCCTCCCAGCCCACCAGGACAACGGGGCGACTCGTGCCCCTTCCACTGTGGCCTCGGGCCATCCCCAGCAGGGCCTCCACGTGCGCTTGCTCAAACTGCACTTGACAGAAGAGAACTGGAGTGGATACTGGGGTGCACTGCCCATGTCCCTCCTTCAGAGCCAGGCCCTCGGTCCTCTAGCGGGGGCAGTGGTGGCTATTCATGGCTGGCATCTGAGTCCCTCTTCAGGCATTGTCTTCAGCCAGAGAAACATCATTCCTCAAAGTGACACCTGATCTGATGTCTGGTCGTTTGAAATGACAAAGGCCTGCCTCCCTCCTTGCCTCAATCCAGGACATTTTTGGAGGGTCACACTAGCTTCAGAGCGTCTCATGGGTTTGTTGTTCAACTTCCCTCTCTGTCCACTCCTGCTCCCCTTGCTCCCTTTCAGGTCTTGTTCCTGAGGGCGCTTCCCAGTGACACTCCTGCATGCCAATCTCCAATTCAGAATCTGTCCTCGGGGAATCTGAGCAAGGAACATAGGTGGGAGAAGCAGCCCGCCTTGGCATGTGACTGCATCTGGGAGGAAGGACTTGTTATTCCATCCTACATGGAGATGCCTTTTTATGACTTAGCTGTCATCTGGCCCAGCCTCCATCCACCCAGCATGAGAGCTGAAGCAGTTCTGGAAGTCAGTGCCCAAAAGGTGTGGACACACCCTGGAGAAAGAACAGAGCCTCACAGCCAAGTGATTGAGGAGACTCCGGAGGAGAGTGTATCTGCGGTAAGAAGCCCACCAGCCCCTGGAGTCTGATTCCAGCTGATTAAGTGGCACCCAGGGCCAGTATTTCAGCAAGACACCTGGGAAATAAACTTAGGGAAGGTGTTAATCTGGGATTTCCAACAATGTGGAAGGCACAGACCAGCCCCAAATGTCCCCACTCGGGCCCAGTGTGTGAGAACACGCCTGGGTGGGTGAAGGAGGAGGGCAGGAGAAGTGGGAAGGAATTAGACTTGCACAAACTTTGTAATTGAAATCATTAATAGCAGTAAAAATAAGTTGTCCATCCTACATGTAATTTGTAGTAATGTTTGGTTACTGAGATTAATTTCCAGTAATGAAACACTAATTAAACCATTTATTGAGTAATGTATTTGCTTGGTGGTGTTTTATGGGTGTTCGCTTATAAATATTTTAATTACTTTTGCTAAGTAATTAGAATTTACTAAATAATTTCCAAACTATTTTAATTTCTAGCAATTCCCAGCCAACCAAGACGTAATTGTTTTACTTTATATCAGTAATTAGAGTCTTTTTTTTTAACTTTGAGTGAAGAGAGAGACAGCAATGAAGACAGTCTGTTCTATCATTGGGTTTGGTATATAAAAACAAAAAAGACATAAAAGTCACTCATAATTCAACATTATTCAAACACTGTTAACATTTTTTACTATAGCTTTACAGATTTTTTATGGATGCATGTGCTATTTTTTCAAAATTGTGATACCAACTACATGCCTTCTAACAACGAAACTGCTAACTTTTGTATCATACTTTCTATTCCATTAAAATACCAAATCCATTGCATAGAAATATTCTATTTAACAGTGTAAGAGAGTTTCTGAAAGTAATTTTACTTTTTCTAACACCATGCACCTACTATGTGTCAGACACTATACAAAGTAATTCACTTCTCTCTCACCTACCACCAGTCACCTAGTGACTTTGGTCATCCCAAGTCCCTGTCTATAGCCACATCCCCTCCTCTGACAGGTTCACCTTGAATATTTTAGCACACGTGAGAAGCATTCCCATCAAACAGACCAAAACCCTTTCTTAGAGGAAGGAGATATTTCACCAAGTCTTTGATAGAGAGAGGGAGGTAAATTCATGGAAGTGATAGTGACTTTGGGAAAGGTTTGGTGTGGAGACAGAGAGGGAGGCACTAAAGTTCCCCCAAAAGAGAACCTCAAAGTAGAGCACAGCATGCTCAATGAATGCGTGTTGTTTCTCCAAAGAATGGATAACTCCCACAGGCCCCTGGGGTGCCCCCTGTGTTATTCTGCTTTATTCTCTGCATCCTAGAAAGTATTTCTTCTGTCTTCCTGGAAAATATCATACCTCAGGCCCTCTTCTAGGCTTTCAAAACTCAGCTCAAAGAGGGGAGGAGGAGAGGGCCTCCAGAATGGTTCCCCACTCTCCAGAGAGGTTGAGGAAAAACCAGGCCCTTGGCAGAAACCTCACTTTCCTGTAGACCAGAATTAAGCTAAATTTAATAGGATGCAATAACAGAGGCAGATGCCTGTGTCCTCGCCCCCATCACCGTGGAAAGAGGAGAGGGAGAAAAACCATCAGCCTCCAAGCCTCGTGCCTTATGTAGGAGATTATGCAGGGGGACATCTAGCCTTGAGTAGATTTGCTGGTTACAAGGGACTGCCCATGTTGGGAAGCAGGGAAGTGATGGTTAGGAAGATTGGTTGGGGCTAGACCTTGAAAACTAGGAAGTAAAGCAGGGATTTTCAATCTTGACTGAACATTGGAATCATTGTATTCTACTTCAAAAATCCCGATGTTTATTGGCCTGGTTCAACTTGAGCCTCAAGAATTTAAAAAATATCATAGGTTATCCTAATATTCCACCAAGGCTGAGAGTTACAGATATAGAGTTTGGACTTCATCTCCTGGCCAGTGGAGTTTATTAAGAATATGTGAATGACACAAAAAACAATACTAATGGGAAAGAAGACTGAGTCAAGTAAAAATAATCATAGCAAAGAGCAATACAGCACATTGTGGATTCCAGGCACTTTTCTAAGATATTATTATATTTTTAAAATATATATATTTTTAAAGGTATATTTTCATAAACTTCTTAAATCATCACAATAACCCTATAAGCTACTGTTGTTCTCGCCATTTTAAAGGTGAGAAAAGTGAAGCTCAAAAAGGTTAGCACCTTGTTCATGATCACAGAGCAAATGAATGATGGAGTTGAGACTTGAACTCTGGGAGTATGGCTCCAAGTTTAGCCTCTTCATTTTGTTTCTGGATAAGGTAGATTAGCTTGTATAAGACCAACTTCTTCACCAAAAACAACTAGGAAAGCAAATATGAACACAAAGTTACCAGGGCACTGAAGACTTGAGAGGCCAAGATCCCGAAGAGAAAAAAGAACATTTATGAGAGGACACATCTTTCTCCTACAAGCATTTGCAGATTTGTAAGCAAACATCTGAAGGGCCCAAAAGCTGAGTAGGTATTCCGAAGTCTTCTGAGACTAATGTAAAAAAAAAAAATTCTGGTTGTATAAGCAGAGGAAACTTAGGAAAATTCCCCGGCTTTCAGATGGGACTCCTGCCAATTGAGAGCCTAAAACAAGGGTGAAGCTTACCTCAAGGATATGTACATAGCTGAGTCTCACAAACACTGAAGCCCAGCTTGAAACCAGCTCAGCCTAAGATTAGCTTAAAATGATCTGACCCTGACTTGAAACAAACACTCTCTGGAGGAAGATAACATTCAAGCTCAAATTTCCACTATAATTTTTTTAATTTTTATAAATTTTTTAACCACAATGTCCATCCAAATGGTTCAACCAAAAGTTACCCAACTTAGTAGGAGACAAGACAAAGTGACCAAAAACCAGAGAAAGACCAAATTATAAAAACAGACTGACAGGTGATTCATCTATGGGAATTATCATATAAAATTTTAAAATAACTATCATCAATGCATTTAAGAAAATAAATTACAAGTAGAGAATTTCAGTGGAGAACTAGATTATATCAAAACTATCAAATAGAATTTTAAAACTGGAAAAATATAACATTTGCAATTAAGAATGTATAGATGAGTTTAACAGAAAAAGTAGACACAATTGAAAAGACTAGAAACCTATCTACTAATAGCTCAACAGAAAACATACAGACTGGAGCAAAGAGGAAAAAACGAGAAAATACATTAACGATATGGAACACAGATAAAAGGTATAAAATTATGTGTAATTGAAGTCCCAGAAAGGAAGGAGAGAGAAAATAAAGCAAAAACAATATATGAAAAGATGATTGACTAAGAATTTCTAAAAGAAATAAAAACCACCAAGCCACATATTCAAGAAATGCTGAGATGCTCAGGCAGGACAAATATAAAGCAAACCAAATCCACACATTTGGCACATTAGAGTAAAACTACGGAAAAACAAAAGCAATGAAAAACCTTTAAAAAAATATTACCTTCAAAGTAATACAAATAACAATAACTGATTTCTCTGTAGAAACAAGAGAGACAAGAAAAATGAAGGATATCCTCAAAAGTTTGAAAGAAAATAATTGCCAACTTAGAATGATATATCTTGCAAAAAAATTATTTTAATATAAATGGAAATAGGCCTTGGCCAGTTTGCTCAGTGGTAGAGCGTCAGCCCGGCATGTCCCAGGTTTAATTCCCAGTCAGGGAACACAGGAGAAGCAACCATCTGCTTCTCTACTCCTTCCCTTCCCCTTCTCTCTCTCTCTCTCTCTCTCTCTCTCTCTCTCTCTCTCTCTCTCATTCTTCCCCTCCCGAAGCCATGACTCAATTGGTTCAAGTGCATTGGTCCCAGGCACTGAGAGTGGCTCAGTGGAGACTCCACAGTGCTAAAAATAGCTGGGTTGCTAGCATGGCCCCAGATGGGCAGAACATCTACCCCAGACAGGGGTTGCTGGGTGGATCCCAGTTGAGGCACATGCGGAATCTGTCTCTGTCTCCCCTCCTCTCACTTGGAAAAAAATTTTAAATAAATAAATAAATAGGAAATAAAAACATGTTCAGACAAACAAAAAGAAAAATATTTAACCAACAGATCAACATCTTAAAAAACTAAAGAAAGTCCACCAGGCAGAAGGAAAATAATTCCAGATGAAATCAAAGATATTCATAAGGAAGGGTCAAAATCTGTGTAAAACTGAAATGAATACATTGTCTATATAGACAATTCCAAAGAATCCACATAAATAAATAAATAATAAAAAGCTCCTAGAACTAATAAGTTTAACAAGGTCATAGGATATACACAAATTTATTGTATTTCTACATACCAGCAATGAACATCGTATTCAAAGTTTTAAAAGCAATACCATTTACAATAGCAACCCAAAAATAAACAACTTAGTTATAAATCTAACAAATATATGCAGGGTCTGTGTATTGAGAACTACATAATACTGATGAAAAAATCAAAGAAACCTAAATAAATGGAAAGATAATCCATGTTTGTGGATTGGAAGAATCAAATTGATAAAATGACAATTCCCCTCCCGACTGAGCTATAGATTCAATACAATTCCAATCAAATTTCAGTATACTTTTTAAAATCACTACTGAGTCTAAAATATATGTGAGAAAGGCAAGTGATAGAATAATCAAAATAATTTGAAAAGGAATAACAATGGTGTAGGACTTGATTTAATTTCAAGACTTACTATACAGGTACAGTAATCAAAACAGTTGGTATTAGCAAAAAGATAGGTGCATAGATCAATGAAACAAAACAGAACCTAAAAATAGACTAAATTGATTTTTTTAAGTGAGAAGCTGGGAGGCAGAGAGACAGACTCGGTCATGCACCCTGACCAGAATCCACCTGGCAACCCCCCTAAGGAGTGATGCTCTGGCCATCTGTGGCCGTTGTTTCATTGCTCAGCAACTAAGCTATTTTAAAGACTAAGGCAAGGCCATGGTGCCATCCTTAGCGCCCAGGGCCAACTTGATCAAATAAGCCATGGCTGCAGAAGGGTGAGAGGGAGAGAGAAAGAGAGCAGAAGGAGGGTTGGAAAAGCAGATGGTCGCTTCTCCTGTGTGTCCTGACTGGGAATCAAACCAAGGACTTCTATACACCGAGACTTCCATGCACTGGACTAATGCTTGACTGCTAAGTCAACCAGCCAGGCCCACTAACCTGATTTTTAACAAAGTTCGAAGGCAGTTCAATTGGGAAAGAATAGTTATTTCAATAAATGGTGCTAGAAAAATTAGATGTCCATATGTAAAAAAAAAAAGAACCTCAACTCATAGCTCACACCTTAATCAAAAATTAACTACTCTTAGGTATATACCTAAGATAATTGAAAAGTATATGTCCACACAAAACTTGTATACAAGTACTCATAATAGCATTATTCAAAATAACCAAAAATTGAAAACAAAGCCCACGAGTCCATTAAATGATGAATAGAAAAATAAAATGGGTCCTGGCCGGTTGGTTCGGTGGTAGAGCGTCAGTCTGGCGTGCGGAAGTCCCGGGTTCGATTCCTGGCCAGGGCACACAAGAGAGGCGCCCATCTGCTTCTCCACCCCTCCCCCTCTCCTTCCTCTCTGTCTCTCTCTTCCCCTCCCGCAGCCAAGGCTCCATTGGAGCAAAAGATGGCCCGGGCGCTGGGGATGGCTCCATGGCCTCTGCCCCAGGCGCTAGAGTAGCTCTGGTCACGACAGAGCAATGCCCCGGATGGGCAGAGCATCGTCCCCTGGTGGGAGTGCCAGGTGGATCCCGGTCAGGCACATGCGGGAGTCTCTCTGACTGCCTCCCTGTTTCCAGCTAAAGAAAAATACAAAAAATAAATAAATAAATAAATAAAATAAAATGTATATATCCATACAATGGAATATTATTCAGCCATAAGAAGGAAGGATCTACCAATCCATGCTACAAAATGGATAAACCTTGAAATATTATACCAAGTGACTCTACAGAGACTGCTAATGGTTCTGGAGTTTCTCTTTCAGATGATGAAATACTCTGAAATTACATAGCAGCTTTTTGTACAACCTTGTGAATCTACTAAAAATCACTGAATGCTAACCTTTTTGGGGATCCTTTTATTCATTTGTTTTTTTATTTTTAAATTAAATTTATTGAAATGACATTGATTAATAATTATATAGGTTTCGGGAGGAAAAAAGATGGCAGCGGAGTAGGCGGATGCACAGACGCCCAGTTCTCACCACCAAACTGGAATACAAATCAATTTAGGAAAAATCAGCATGAAAAACCAACTCTGAACTGCAAGAACAGCTCTCAAAAACCAAGGAGCAAAGAAGAAACCACAAGAATCCTGGTAAGGAGCGCCTGAACCTCCTCTGCTTACAGGAACAGAAGGGGGTGGTGAGGCTGAGAGCCCAGAGAGGATTTCACAGAGGAAAAAGAGCAGAAACTACTGCTCACAGCCACTTGCCTGGCGACCAGGGAGCGAGGTGCATTGAAAAGACCAGCTTATCTCCCAAGTGGAAAGGACAGGGAGAGGGACAGACTGTGAGGGGCTAAGGAATGCAGGAAACGAACTAAAAAAGGTGACTCATCTGTGCTGGAGGCGGCCATAGCTGGGGGAGGGACTGAACCTTTCACAAAACAGAGCTGAAGTGCTTCCGGATCAGAGATCTCCGGACATCTCTCCAGCTCAAATCAGCGCAACAAGACACAGCTGAAAACAAGAAGTGGGGAGGAGGGGCAGTAACTCAGGTCTCCATGGAGATCTGAGATACACCTCCCCCTACTGAAACTGAGAAAACACCCTGCCCCCAGTGAGATTAGCTGGCTAAAGAGGCCTTCAGAGTCTCAGGTTACACCCATCACATTCCTGGATACAGTTTCAAGGAAGCCCCCTGCTGAGATCAGTAAGCAAGACTATCACCTGTTAAGAAAACAAACAAATCAAGACTTCAAAGCTGCCCAATTCCGAAAGTGGATTACAGATAACAGCTGATACCAACCCAAGAAGACCTAGAAATAACACAACTGAAAACTGGAGGCACACAACACCAATCCTAGACTCAACCAACTCTACAAATAAAACACCATGATGAGAAGACAAAGGAGTGCAATCCAAATGAAACCACAAGAGACACCTTTGAGAGATGAACTGAGTGATATGGAAATAATCAAACTTCCAGATGCGGAGTTCAAAATAATGATTGTAAGGATGCTTAGGGATCTTAGAACAACAATGGATGGTCATTATGAAAACCTAAATAAAGAAATAGCAAGTATAAAAAAGAATCAGTCGGAGATGACAAATAAAATATCAGAAATAAAGACCACAATGGAAGGAATTAAAAACAGGATAGATAGAGCAGAGGATCGAATCAGTGAGTTAGAGGACAACTGGAATGAAGGCATGAAAGCAGAGAAGAAAAGAGAAAAGAGACTCAAAAAGTCAGAGGAAACTCTTAGAGAGCTCTGTGACAACATGAAGAGAAATAACGTCCGCATTATAGGGGTTCCTGAAGAAGAAGAAAAAGAACAAGGGATAGAGACTTTGTTCAATCATATCATAGCTGAAAAATTCCCTAAATTAATGCAAGAGAAACACTCACAAATCCAAGAAGCACAGAGGACTCCATTAAAGAGAAACCGAAAGAAACCTACACCAAGACACATCATAATTAAAATACCAAAGCTAAACGATAAAGAGAAAATATTAAAAGCTGCAAGAGAAAAAAAAGTTATCACCTACAAAGGAGCCCCCATAAGGATGACATCTGACTTCTCAACAGAAACACTTGAAGCCAGAAGGGAATGGCAAGAAATATTCAAAGTAATGCAGAACAAGAACCTACAACCAAGACTACTTTATCCAGCAAGGCTATCATTTAAAATCGAAGGAGAAATAAAAAGCTTCCCAGACAAAAAACAACTCAAGGAATTCATTACAACCAAACCAATGCTGCAGGAAATGTTAAGGAGCCTGTTGTAAACAGATCAAAGTGGGAAAAGAATATAGCAAAAAAAGGAATACACCTTTAAAGAAGAAAATGGCAATAAACAACTACTATTATTATCAATAATAACCTTAAATGTAAATGGATTAAATGATCCAATCAAAAGACATAGGGTAGCTTCTTGGATAAGAAAACAGGACCCATACATATGTTGTCTACAAGAGACACACCTTAGAACAAAAGACACACATAGATTGAAGGTAAAAGGATGGAAAAAAACATTTCATGCAAACGGAAATGAAAAAAAAGCTGGGGTAGAAATACTTATATCAGACAAATTGGACTTTAAAACAAAGGATATAGTAAGAGATAAAGAAGGCCACTACATAATAATAAAAGGAGTAATCCAACAGGAAGATATAACTATTATAAATATCTATACACCTAATATAGGAGCACCCAAATATATAAAACAGACTTTGATGGATTTAAAGGGCGAGATCAACAGCAATACTATAATAGTAGGGGATTTCAATACCCCACTAACATCACTAGATAGATCCTCAAGAAAGAAAATTAACAAAGAAACAGCAGACTTAAAGGATATACTAGATCAACTCGATTTAATAGATATCTTCAGAACCTTTCACCCTAAAGCAGCAGAATATACATTCTTTTCGAGTGTTCATGGTACATTCTCTAGAATAGACCACATGTTAGGGCACAAAAGTGCTCTCAACAAATTTAAGAAGACTGAAATCATATCAAGCACTTTCTCCGACCACAACGGCATGAAACTAGAAATGAATCACAACAGAAAAGCTCAAAAATTCTCAAACACATGGAAACTAAATAGCAGGTTGTTAAATAATGAATGGATTAAGAATGAGATCAAAGAAGAAATAAAAAAATTCCTATAAACGAATGACAATTAGCATACAACAACTCAAAATTTATGGGACACAGCGAAAGCAGTGCTGAGAGGGAAGCTCATAGAACTACAGGCACACTCTCAGAAGCTAGAAAAAGTTCAGATAAACAACTTAACCCTGCATCTAAAAGAATTAGAAAAAGAACAGCAAGTAAAGCCCAAATGTAGTAGAAGGAAGGAAATAATAAAGATCAGAGCAGAAATCAATGACATAGAGGCTAAAGAAACAATACAGAGGATCAATGAAACCAGGAGCTGGTTCTTTGAAAAGGTAAACAAGATTGATGAACCTTTAACTAGACTCACCAAGGAAAAGAGAGAGAGGACTCAAATAAATAAAATTAGAAATGAGAGAGGAGAAGCCCTGGCCGGTTGGCTCAGCGGTAGAGCGTCGGCCTAGCGTGCGGAGGACCCGGGTTCGATTCCCGGCCAGGGCACACAGGAGAAGCGCCCATTTGCTTCTCCATCCCTCCGCCGCGCTTTCCTCTCTGTCTCTCTCTTCCCCTCCCGCAGCCGAGGCTCCATTGGAGCAAAGATGGCCCGGGCGCTGGGGATGGCTCTGTGGCCTCTGCCTCAGGCGCTAGAGTGGCTCTGGTCGCAACATGGCGACACCCAGGATGGGCAGAGCATCGCCCCCTGGTGGGCAGAGCGTCGCCCCTGGTGGGCGTGCCGGGTGGATCCCGGTCGGGCGCATGCAGGAGTATGTCTGACTGTCTCTCCCTGTTTCCAGCTTCAGAAAAATAGAAAAGAAAAAAAAAAAAAAAAAGAAATGAGAGAGGAGAAATAACAACTGACACAACAGAAATACAAAATATTGTAAGAAAATACTATGAAGAACTGTATGCCAAAAAACTAGACAACCTAGATGAAATGGACAAATTCCTTGAAACATACAATCTTCCAAAAATCAATCTGGAAGAATCAGAAAACTTAAACAGACCGATTACAACAAAGGAGATCGAAACAGTTATCAAAAAACTCCCAACAAACAAAAGTCCAGGGCCTGATGGCTACATATGGAATTCTACCAAATATTCAAAGAAGAACTAACTCCTATCCTTCTCAAACTATTTCAAAAAATTCAAGAGGAAGGAAGACTTCCAAGCTCCTTTTATGAGGCGAGCATAATTCTGATTCCAAAACCAGGCAAAGACAACACAAAGAAAGAAAAGTATAGGCCAATATCTCTGATGAATCAAGATGCTAAAATCCTCAACAAAATATTAGGAAACCGGATCCAGCAATATATGAAAAAAATCATACACCATGATCAAGTGGGATTTATTCTGGGGAGGCAAGGATGGTACAATATTCGTAAATCAATCAATATGATTCATCACATAAAAAAAAAGGAGAAAAACCATATGATAATTTCAATAGATGCAGGAAAAGCATTTGATAAAATCCAGCACCCATTCATGATCAAAACTCTCAGCAAAGTGGGAATACAGGGAACATACCTCAACATGATAAAAGCCATCTATGAGAAACCCACAGCCAACATCATACTCAATGGGAAAAAATTAAAAGCAATCCCCTTAAGATCAGGAACAAGGCAGGGATGCCCCCTTTCACCACTCTTATTTAACATAGTCCTGGAAGTCCTAGCCACAGCAATCAGACAAGAAGAAATAAAAGGCATTCAAGTTGGAAAAGAAGAAGTAAAACTATCATTATTTGCAGATGATATGATATTGTATATTAAAAAACCCTAAAGTCTCAGTCAAAAAGCTACTGGACCTGATAAATGAATTCAGCAAAGTGGCAGGATATAAAATCAATACTCAGAAATCAGAGACATTTTTATACACCAACAATGAACAGTCAGAAAGAGAAATTAAGGAAACAATCCCCTTCACAATTACAACCAAAAAAATAAAGTACCTAGGAATAAACTTAACCAAGGAGACTAAAGACTTGTACTTGGAAAATTACAAAGCATTGATAAAAGAAATCAAGGAAGATACAAACAAGTGGAAGCATATACCGTGCTCATGGTTAGGAAGAATAAACATCATTAAAATGTCTATATTACCCAAAGCAATCTATAAATTCAATGCAATACCAATTAAAATACCAATGACATACTTCAAAGATATAGAACACATATTCCAAAAATCTATATGAAACCAAAAGAGAACACGAATAGCCTCAGCAATCTTAAAAAAGAAGAATAAAGGGGGAGGTATCACACTTCCTGATATCAAGTTATACTACAAGGCCATTGTACTCAAAACAGCCTGGTACTGGCATAAGAACAGGCATATAGATCAATGGAACAGAACAGAGAACCCAGAAATAAATCCACAGTTCTCTGGACAACTGATATTTGACAAAGGAGGCAAGGAAATACAATGGAGTAAAGACAGCCTCTTTAACAAATGGTGTTGTGAAAATTGGACAGCTACCTGCAAAAAAATGAAACTAGATCACCAGCTTACACCACTCACAAAAATAAACTCAAAATGGATAAAAGACTTAAATGTAGGCCGTGAAACCATAAGCATCTTAGAAGAAAACATAGGCAGTAAGCTCTCGGACATCTCTCGGAGCAATATATTTGCTGATTTATCTCCATGGGGAAGTGAAATAAAAGACAGGATAAACAAATGGGACTATATCAAACTAAAAAGCTTCTGCACAGCTAAAGACAACAAGAACAGAATAAAAAGACAAACTACACAATGGGAGAACATATTTGACAGTACGTCGGATAAGGGGTTAATAACCAAAATTTATAAAGAACTCGTAAATCTCAACACCAGGAAGACAAACAATCCAATCCAAAAATGGGCAAAAGAGATGAATAGACACTTCTCCAAAGAGGACATACAGCTGGCCAACAGGCATATGAAAAAATGCTCAACATCACTAATCATTAGAGAAATGCAAATTAAAACCACAATGAGATATCACCTCACACCAGTCAGAATGGCGCTCATCAACAAAACAACACAGAATAAGTGCTGACGAGGATGTGGAGAAAAGGGAACCCTCCTGCACTGCTGGTGGGAATGCAGACTGGTGCAGCCTCTGTGGAAAACAGTATGGAGATTCCTCAAAAAACTGAAAATCGAACTGCCTTTTGACCCAGCTATCCCACTTTTAGGAATATACCCCAAGGACACCATAGAATGGCTCGAAAAGGAGGAATGCACCCCCATGTTTGTGGCAGCATTGTTCACAATAGCGCAGATCTGAAAACAGCCCAAGTGTCCATCAGAGGACGAATGGATTAAAAAGCTTTGGTACATATATACTATGGAATACTACTCAGCCATAAGAAATGATGACATCAGATCATTTACAATAACATGGATGGACCTTGATAACATTAGATGGAGTGAAATAAGTAAATCAGAAAAAAACCTAAGAACTATGTGAATCCATACATAGAAGGGACATAAAAATGAGACTCAGAGACATGAACAAGATTGTGATGGCATCAAGGGGTAGGGGGTAGGGGGAGGGGGGATGGGGTGAAGAAGGAGAGAGGGGTTGGGGGAGGGGAGGGGCACAAAGAAAACCAGATAGAAGGCGACAGAAGACAATTTAACTTTGGGGGAGTGGTATACAGCACAATCAAATGTCAAAATAACCTAGAGATGTTTTCTCTCAACATATGTACCCTGATTTATCAATGTCACTACATTAAATTTAATAAAAAAATAATTATATAGGTTTCAAGCATGCATTTCTGTGATACATGATCATATATTAAAGGGTAAATTTTATGGTATATGAATTATAGCTCCATAAAACAAAATGTTTTTTTAAAATAAATAACTCAAAATAGATTATAAACCTAAACATATAAGGTGAACTGCAAACCTTTCAGTAGAAATAAAGAAGAAAATCTGCATGACTATATGTTAGGTAAAAAGTTTTTAGATACTAAAAGCAGAGTCCACAAAAGCATAATCCACAAAGAAAAAAATAATCATTTGAACTTTATTAAAATTAAAGTTTGCCTTTTAAAAGACACTGTTAAAAAAATTCAAACTCAAACCATAAACTGGGACAAAATATTTGCAAATCATGTTTCTGACAAAGACTTATATGCAGAATACATAAATAACTCTCAAAATTCAACAGTAGAAAAGCAAGCAATCCAATTTCTACAATGCCCAAAGTTCTGAACACACACTCTACCAACGAAGATATATGAATAGCTAATAAGCACATGAAGTGATGCTCAGCATAACTGGTCATGGACAAGCAAATTTAAACCACCATAAAATACTACCTCATACCAATAAAAAGGGCTGAAATTAAAAAGCCTGACAGCCTTGGCTGGTTTGCTCAGTGGTAGAGCGTCAGCCTGGCATGTGGATGTCCCAGGTTCGATTCCCGGCCAAGGCACACAGGAGAAGTGACCATCTGCTTCTCCACCCTTGCCTATTATCTTTCTCTCTATCTCTCTCCTCCCCTCCTGCAGCCAAGGCTCCACTGGAGCAAAGTGGTCCTGGACACTGAAGATGGCTCCATGGCCTCTGCCTCAGGCACTAACATGACTCTGTTTACAACGGAGCAGCACCCCAGATGGGCAAAGCATTGTTCCCTAGTGGGCATGCCGGGTGGATCCTGGTTGGGCACATGCAGGAGTCTGTCTCTCTGCCTCCCTGCTTCCCACTTCAAAAAAATACAAAAAACTAAAAAATTAAAAAATAAAACACAATACCAAGTGCTGATGAGCATGTGAAGTTATTGAAAACCTCAAATATTGCTGGTGGAGATGCAAAATGGTTGTCCCACTTTGGAAAACAATTTATCAGTCTCTTAAAAAATTAAACAGCCCTGGCCGGTTGGCTCAGTGGTAGAGCGTTGGCCTGGCGTGCAGGAGTCCTGGGTTCGATTCCTGGCCAGGGCACACAGGAGAAGCGCCCATCTGCTTCTCCACCCCTCCCCCTCTCCTTCCTCTCTGTCTCTCTCTTCCTCTCCCGCAGCCGAGGCTCCATTGGAGCAAAGATGGCCCGGGTGCTGAGGATGGCTCTGTGGCCTTTGCCTCAGGCACTGGAATGGCTCTGGATGCCACAGAGAGACACCCCAGGGGGTAGAGCCCCCTGGTGGGCATGCCAGGTGGATCCCGGTCGGGCGCATGCGGAAGTCTGTCTGACTGCCTCCCCGTTTCCAGCTTCGGAAATATGAAAAAAATAAAATAAATAAAAAATTAAAATTAAAAAATTAAACAGCCTGACCTGTGGTGGCGCAGTGGGTAAAAGCATTGACCTGGAAAACTTAGGTCGCCAGTTCGAAGCCCCAGGCTTCCCTGGTCAAGGCACATATGGCAGTTGATGCTTTCTGCTCCTCCCTCCCTTCTCTCTCTCTCTCTCTCTCTCTCTCTCTCTCTCTCTCTCTCTCTCTCCTCTCTTTAAAATGAATAAATAAAATCTAAAAATTAAAAATTAAACATACACATACCATGTGACCCAGTAATCCTGCTTCTAGATGTTTCCCCAAGAGAAATAAAAAAGATATGCTTATTGCCTGACGAGGTGGTGACACAGTGGATAGAGCAGCAGACTAGGATGCAGTGGACTCAGATTCAAAACCCCAAGGTTACTGGCTTGAGCACAGGCTCACCCGGCTTGAACACAGGATCACTGGCTTGAGCGTGGGATCATAAACATGGCCCCAAGGTCACTGGCTTGAGCCCAAGGTCACTGGCTTGAGCAAGGGGTCACTCACTCTACTGCAGCCCCCCCCCCAGTCAAGGCACATACAAGAAAACAATCAATGAACAACTAAGGTGCTGCAATGAAGAATTGATACTTCTCATTTCTTTCCCTTCCTGTCTGTCTGTTCTTATCTGTTCTTCTCTCTATCTCTCTCTCTGTTTCTGTCACACACAAAAAGAGCATGCTTATTATAAGAGCTGTATTCAAAATTATCCAAAACTGGAAGTAACCTAGATGTCTTTTAGCTACCAACAGGTAAACAAAGTATAGTACAACCATGCAATTGAATACTGCTCAACAATCAGAAGGAACAAGCTACTGATTTGCAAAACATGTAATAATTTTTTATTGATTTAAATTTATTGTGTTTACATAGATCCAAGTGTCCCACCGAATACATCTCCCCACCCCCGTGTTCCTCTTAACATTCCCCTTGTCCCCCTCCCCCCAATGCCCTCCCCACTTCCCTCCAGGATTTGCTGTCCTGTTCTCTATAACACTGTTATGTATATATAATTTCATTAATCTCTTTCCCTTCTCTAATCCCATCCTCTCATCTCCTTTCCCTCTGACCACTTTCCCTCTGGTTCCTTTGATCCCTCTTCTGTCTCAATTCCTTTCCTCAGTTCTCATTGTTCATTGGATTTCTCAAATGAGTGAGGTCATATGATATTTTTCTTTCTCTGCCTGGCTTATTTCACTTAACATAATAGTTTCCAGGTCCATCCATGTTGTCGCAAAAGATAAGATTTCCTTTTTTTTTTTTTGTCCCCATAGTATTCCATTGTGTATATGTACCACTGCTTTTTAATACACTCGTCTACTAACGGACACTTGGGCTCTTTCCAAATCTTGGCTATTGTAAACAATGCTGCCATAAACATGGAGGTGCATTTCTTCTTTTGAATAGGTGATTTGGTGTTCTTAGGATATATTACTAAAAGTGGGATGGCTGGGTCAAAAGGCAGTTCCATTTTTAATTTTTTGAGGAATCTCCATACTGTTTTCCACAGTGGCTGCACCAGTCTGCATTCCCACTAGCAGTGCAGGAGGGTTACCTTTTTTTCACATTCTTGCCAGCACTTATTATGTGTTGTTTTGTTAATGAGCACCATTCTGACTGGTGTGAGATGATATCTCATTGTACAAAACATTAATAATTTTAACTGCATATTGTATGTGAAAGAAGTCAGACTAAAAAGTTTACATAGATTTCCAGGGGTAATAGATATCTGATTCTTTGCATTTGACAAAACCCATCAAATGGTACACAAGAAAAAATGAAGTTTAATATATGTAATTTTTTTTTCAGAGACAGAGAGAGAGAGAGTCAGAGAGAAGGATAGACAGGGACGGACAGACAGACAGGAACAGAGAGATGAGAAGCATCAATCATTAGTTTTTCGTTGCGCATCGCAACACCTTAGTTTTTCATTGATTGCTTTCTCATATGTGCCTTGATTGCAGGCCTTCAGCAGACAGAGTAACCCCTTGCTCAAGCCAGCGACCTTGGGTCCAAGCTGATGAGCTTTTCTCAAACCAGATGAGCCCACGCTCAAGCTAGCGACCTCGGGGTCTCGAACCTGGGTCTTCCGCATCCCAGTCCAATGCTCTATCCACTGCACCACCTCCTGGTCAGGCACTATATGTAATTTTTTTTTTGTATTTTTCTGAAGCTGGAAACGGGGAGAGACAGTCAGACAGACTCCTGCATGTGCCCACCGGGATCCACCCGGCACGCCCACCAGGGGCGATGCTCTGCTCTGCTCACCAGGGGGCGATGCTCTGCCCCTCTGGGGCGTCGCTTTGTTGCGACCAGAGCCACTCCAGCGCCTGGGGCAGAGGCCAAGGAGCCATCCCCAGCGCCCGGGCCATCCTTGCTCCAATGGAGCCTCAGCTGCGGGGGGGGGGGGAGAGAGACAGAGAGGAAGGAGAGGGGGAGGGGTGGAGAAGCAGATGGACGCTTCTCCTGTGTGCCCTGGCCGGGAATCGAACCCTGGACTTCTGCACACCAGGCCGACGTTCTACCACTGAGCCAACTGGCCAGGGCTATATGTAAATTTTTAATCAAGCAGGATATAGAGAAAACCCAAAATGAAATGAACAGTGACAAATGAAAAATAAATACTGTTTCTACATAAACAATTATAATAGCATGTGATATTTTAAATATACATAGAATTAGAACACAAAAATAATAAAACAAAAATTGAAGGTGGTAAATAAAGTCCTTGCAAAATATGAGAAATAGTAAAAAGTACCACATCATATAAGACTTAAAAAAATCACAAATGTGTACAGAATGTTCTAAGGTAACTACTTAGTTATAGTAAAAGAATTTATAATTGGCCCTGGTGGGTGGCTCAGTGAATAGAGCATCAGCCCAGCATATGGATATTCCAGGTTCAATTCCTAGCCAGGGCACACAGAAAAAGTGGCCATCTGCTTCTCTCCCTTCCCACTTCTCTCCCTCTTGATTCAAGCATGGCCTCAGGTACTGAGGATATCTCAGTTGGTACAAGCAGGTCAGAGTCAGGCACTAAAAATAGCTTGGTACTTGAGCATCATCCCCAGACAGGGGTTGCCCAGACCGGAGTTGCCGGTGCATGTGGGAGTCTGCCTCACTATCTCCCTCTCACCTAAAAAAAAAAAAAGAATGTATAATTACAAGATAACAGGAGGAGGAAATGGGATAATGAAAATATAGGACATTAAGATAAAAACAAAACAAATAAAATGGTATGTAAACCCAAAATATTTGTAGTTACATTTAATGTAAATGAACAGGATACTTCAATTTGGAGGCAAAAAATGATACTATATTAAATAAATAAATCTTCTAAAAATTATAATGCTATCTAATGCATATATATATATATATAATAAGACATCAAAAATATAACTAAGCTACAGAATAATCATCATTCAGAACTGCCTGAAATCTAGCTGAATGGAAATCCTACAACTAGGGAATTAAAGAAGCCACATCAAATGAGGTAGGAGGGAAGCCACATCAAGAGAGGTGGGAGGGACAGAAACACAGAAGACATGGGAGGGGCAGAAACCATGTGTGGTGTATAAAAATCGGGAGGGAGCTCTTGGCTGCAGAGATTCCCCCCTGAGAAGTGAGGGATCCCAGCCCCATACTAGGCCCTTCATACTAGAGTTTCAGTGCCAGGAAGAAACATTCCCATAACTTCTGAGTGTAAAAACAAGCAGGATTTGAGGCTGAGAGAAACAGAAGACTACTGGAGTCCCAGGTGTTCCTCTTAAAGGGCCCATGCAAGAACTTATTCAGACTAACTCCTTCTGAGTTCCAGCACCAGGGCAGCAGCTTGAAAGGCACCAGAGACATACAGAGAGTAAAAGAATTGTCTGGCATTAGGGTGACACTTAGGCTCAGTTTTCTCTCAGAGAGAAGTGCTGGCAGAGGTCATTGTTCCTTTGATGAACCATCCCCTGGGATAAAGTGGGGCAGGCAGGCACCATATCTGAGATTCCATCAACCTGTCTCACACTGCTGCCTAGCCCTAGTGATTCCCTGAGGCCCTGCCCCAACCAACTTTCAGGCCCACCAAAGCTGTTTCTAGTGACTTTTCCATATGAGTGGCCTGTCTTAGCTCAGGTTCCAAATTTTCCTAAAATCTCTCAAACAAGCAGCATCTGGTTTCAGCATGCTCCATACTCTCCTAAGTGGCCTTAGGCCTGGCACTAGCAGCAGCCAGCATTGGTTCACAGCTTGGCCTTCACCTGGGCACCTCCAAACCCAGCAAAACTAGCAGCCATCTGTAGATTGCTTTGTAGCTCATGATACATGGCCGTAGGCAGAACACAGGTTGTAACTGACCTTGGCCTGAATCTCCCAGGAGGCCTCAGATCCAGTGGACAACTTCAGACAACATCAAAGCATCACCACCCAACCACTTCCACAAGCTACAAACTCAAGGGATGGACTCAACAGGCACCAGTGCCCTGCTGAAGTGAGTCCTGCTCTGTGGAGTGTCCCCTGCACAACAATCCTCCACAGTGGTTGTGTTAAGCCTAATTCAGAGGAACCCGAAACATTGAAGACAGGAACAAGGTCCATCGTTTACACATCAAAGCTTTATTGTCTAGCTTGGCCAAGCGGCAGCAAACTCCAACAGTTGTCTGAGGGAGAGCGCGCACTGGTCTTTTGTTCTACTTAGTTTTTATAGTTTTGTAAGTGGGAAGTACAGAAGCAAAAATTGCAATTAGGAGCCCCTTACCACTATTGGTTATAGTCATATGTCCTTTAACATGATAAGACCACGTTCAATTTGCAAGCCATACATCCTTTTGGGGAAAACAAAATTTACAAGCCAACACAATGGTAGATAGATGTCTCTTTACATATTAAAAGGCATTCCTATATTATCTAGTGTTCATCTGCTATCTCTCTGTCCAGAGTCACACGTGTTAACCACACGCATTTACATAGGAGAGGTAGTGCCTGACCTGTGGTGGCGCAGTGGATAAAGCGTCGACCTGGAAATGCTGAGGTTGCCGGTTCGAAACCCTGGGCTTGCCTGGTCAAGGCACATATGGGAGTTGATGCTTCCAGCTCCTCCCCCCTTCTCTCTCTCTGTCTCTCTCTCCTCTCTCTCCCTCTCTGTCTCTCTCCTCTCTAAAAATGAATAAATAAATTAAATAATAATAATAATAAAAAATAATAAACCTTTACATAGGAGAGGTAGTTTCTGTGAAGACAAATGCCTGCAAATGGCTCATTGCTATGAGAAAAGGTTTATTTTGGCTTTTCTCTCCCTGTACCTGGCTAGCCATTCACCCTTTTCCCCACAGGTGTGGTGGAATGTCTGAGGATCCATGTTTTCCTCCCCTTTGCATTTACAATACAATGCCAAGGGCCATCCTGACTATGCCAATCACACAGTACAGAGATTATTCTAACAATTTCTCTGCACACCTTAACCCAAATCAACAAAATGTTTCTCAAGCCTCCTAAAATATTAATATTAATTCTGTAGCTTTTGGTACTTTACAACACCTGTGGTGAAGTGGCTCAGTGGCTCCTCGGTTGGAAATTGTTGTTCAATGGTCACGGCAGTCCTTTCAGCTGATCAGCCTGGGGATAAGTCCCTCCCATTGAAGTGCCAACAGTAATCAAGGATCAACTATAAGAGGTCGTTGTACACATCCCACATGGCGGGGTGGGGAGGGGGTACACCTTGAGTACTCAGCTTGAGTGATCTGGGAGGTTGTGCTACTGACCCTACAGGACACCTACTACATTAGCCACTCTACCAAGCCTGGAATATGTAGCAGCCCTACCTAATATATAGAAACAAACACAGCAAGGCTGCCAAAATGCAGAGAAAAAGAAATATGTCCCAAATGAAAGAACAGAACAAAACTTCAGAAAAAGAACTAAACAAAATGAAGACAAGTAATCTACTAGATGCAGAGTTTGAATAACTGATTATAAAGAAGCTAAATGAACTTAGTGACAATCTTAGCAGCATAAAAAAAGAACCAATCAGAAACTAAAAATTACACTAACTAAAATGAAAAATAATTTACAGGAAATCAACAATAGAGTAAAGCCAAGAATCACATTAGTAATTTGGAATATAAAGAAGCAAAATACACCAAATCAGAACAGCAAAAAGAAAAAAGAATTAAAACATGAGGATAATATAAGAAGTTTCTGGGACAACTTCAAGCATACCAACATTGACATCATGGAGGCACTGGAAGGAGAAGAAAAAGAGCAATTGAAAACCTATTTGAAAAGTAACAACAGAAAAGTTCTTTAACTTGGTGAAGGAAAAAGACATAACATACAAATCCAGAAAGCCTAGAGAGTCCCAAACAAGATAAATCCAAAGAAGTCCCTACCAAGACACATCATAATTAAAATGCAAAACTTGGAGGAGTGACGTCACGGAAATGGCGCCGTGAGAAGCGCGTCCGACAGCTCTCCCCTAAATCACAACAAATTTATCAACTAGAAACAGAAAAATTTATCCTCGGAGCATTCCGGAGTTCCACACAAACTGAAAGCAAAAGGACTGTTATCACTTGAATCTGAGAGACGAGGGTGTGGAGGAAGCTACCACAGCGACGCTCATTCAAGCCGCCAGGGAGTGCGCCTGCGTGCTATCAATAAGACTACCCTCAGATGCCGATAAGAAAGAGGAAATCGAATATTATGGATACAAAAGAAAGAGAGGTAACACAAATAGATGTGGAAAAATCTATGGAGAAAAGACTTAACATATTGGAAGCCTTGGAGCTAAATGACAGAGAATTTAAAATAGAAATCTTAAAAATACTCAGAGATATACAAGAAAACACAGAAAGGCAATATAGGGAGATCAGAAAACAACTCAATGAACACAAAGAATATATTACCAAGGAAATTGAAACTATAAAAACAAATCAAACAGAAATGAAAAACTCAATTCACGAGCTGAAAAACGAGGTAACAAGCTTAGCTAACAGAACAGCCCAGATTGAAGATAGGATTAGTGAAATAGAAGACAAACAACTTGAGGCACAACAGAGAGAAGAAGAAAGAGACTCAAAAATAATAAAAAATGAGAAAGCTCTACAGGAATTGTCTGACTCCATCAGAAAGAATAACATAAGAATAATAGGTATATCAGAGGGAGAAGAGAAAGAAAATGGAATGGAGAATATACTCAAACAAATAATAGACGAGAACTTCCCAAGCCTGTGGAAGGAACTAAAGCCTCAAATTCAAGAAGCAAACAGAACACCAAGTTTTCTTAACCCCAACAAACCCACTCCAAGGCACATCATAATAAAGATGACACAAACCAATGACAAAGAAAAAATTCTCAAGGCAGCCAGGGAAAAGAAGAGTACAACATATAAAGGAAGGCCTATTAGATTATCATCAGATTTCTCAGCAGAAACTCTACAAGCTAGAAGAGAGTGGGCCCCAATATTTAAAGCCCTGAAAGAGAGGAACTTTCAGCCAAGAATACTATACCCATCAAAGCTATCCTTCAAGTATGAAGGAGATATAAAAACATTCACAAATACAGAAAAGATGAGAGAATTTATCAACAGAAAGCCCCCACTCCAGGAAATACTAAGGGGGGTTTTCCAACCAGATTCAAAGAACAAAAGAAAACAACACCACAAGTAACAGCTCCACCAAGAACACAATAAAACCAAACTTAAACTGTGACAACAAAGGAAAAAAAGGGGGGAGAGGATGGAGATTAACAGTAGCAAAGGATGATGAAGTGCAGAAATACTTATAAGATAGGGTACTACAATGAATATGGTAGGTACCCTTTTCATTACTTAATGGTAACTACCCTTAAAAAAACCACCACAAAAACACTTGACTTAAAAAAGGTAGCAACAGAGGAAAGAAGTATGGAACACAAACAAACAAAAACAAATGATAGAAAAACAAAAGAGAAGAATCAAACTAGATACAAAACTAACAGAAAGCAATTTATAAAATGGCAGTAGGGAACCCACAAGTATCAATAATTACACTAAATGTAAATGGATTAAACTTACCAATAAAAAGACACAGAGTAGCAGAATGGATTAAAAAAGAAAATCCAACTATATGCTGCCTACAAGAAACACATCTAAGCAACAAGGATAAAAACAAATTCAAAGTGAAAGGCTGGAAAACAATACTCCAAGCAAACAACACCCAAAAAAAAGCAGGTGTAGCAATACTCATATCTAATAATGCTGACTACAAGACAGAAAAAGTACTCAGAGACAAAAATGGTCATTTCATAATGATTAAGGGGAAGTTGAATCAAGAAGACATAACAATCCTTAATATATATGCACCAAACCAAGGAGCACCAAAATATATAAGACAGCTACTTATTGACCTTAAAACAAAAACTAACAAAAATACAATCATACTTGGAGACCTCAATACACCGCTGACGGCTCTAGATCGGTCATCCAAACAGAGAATCAATAAAGATATAGTGGCCTTAAACAAAATACTAGAACACCTGGATATGATAGACATCTACAGGACACTTCATCCCAAAGCGACAGAGTATACATTTTTCTCTAGTGTACATGGAACATTCTCAAGAATTGACCATATGTTGGGCCACAAAGACAATATCAGCAAATTTAGAAAAATTGAAATTGTACCAAGCATATTTTCTGATCATAAAGCCTTGAAACTAGAATTCAACTGCAAAAAAGAGGGGGAAAAACCCACAAAAATGTGGAAACTAAACAACATACTTCTAAAAAATGAATGGGTCAAAGAAGAAATAAGTGCCGAAATCAAAAGATATATACAGACAAATGAAAATGAAAATACGACATATCAGAATCTCTGGGACGCAGCAAAAGCAGTAATAAGAGGAAAGTTCATATCACTTCAGGCCTATATGAACAAACAAGAGAGAGCCGAAGTAAACCACTTAACTTCACACCTTAAGGAACTAGAAAAAGAAGAACAAAGACAACCCAAAACCAGCCGAAGAAAGGAGATAATAAAAATCAGAGCAGAAATAAATGAAATAGAGAACAGAAAAACTATAGAAAAAATCAATAAAACAAGGAGCTGGTTCTTTGAAAAGATCAACAAAATTGACAAACCCTTAGCAAGACTCACCAAGGAAAAAAGACACAGGACTCAAATAAATAAAATCCAAAATGAAAGAGGAGAGATCACCACAGACATCATAGAAATACAAAGAATTATTGTAGAATACTATGAAAAATTATATGCCACCAAATACAACAATCTAGAAGAAATGGATAAATTCCTAGAACAATACAACCTTCCTAGACTGAGTCATGAAGAAGCAGAAAGCCTAAACAGACCAATCAGCAGGGAGGAAATAGAAAAAACTATTAAAAACCTCCCCAAAAATAAAAGTCCAGGCCCAGATGGTTATACTAGTGAATTCTATCAAACATTCAAAGAAGACTTGGTTCCTATTCTACTCAAAGTCTTCCAAAAAATTGAAGAAGCAGCAATACTTCCAAACACATTTTATGAAGCCAACATAACCCTCATACCAAAACCTGGCAAGGATGGCACAAAGAAAGAAAACTACAGACCAATATCTCTAATGAATACAGATGCTAAAATACTAAACAAAATACTGGCAAACCGAATACAACAACATATTAAAAAAATAATACATCATGATCAAGTGGGATTCATCCCAGAATCTCAAGGATGGTTCAACATACGCAAAACGGTTAATGTAATACACCATATCAACAAAACAAAGAACAAAAACCACATGATCTTATCAATAGATGCAGAAAAGGCTTTTGATAAAATACAACACAATTTTATGTTTAAGACTCTCAACAAAATGGGTATAGAAGGAAAATATCTCAACATGATAAAGGCCATATATGATAAACCATCAGCCAACATCCTATTAAACGGCATAAAACTGAGGACTTTCTATCTTAAATCAGGAACAAGACAGGGTTGTCCACTCTCTCCACTCTTATTCAACGTGGTGCTAGAAGTTCTGGCCAGAGCAATCAGACAAGACAAAGAAATAAAAGGCATCCATATCGGAAAAGAAGAAGTAAAGCTATCACTTTTTGCTGATGATATGATCCTATACATCGAAAACCCGAAGGACTCCACAAAAAGATTATTAGAAACAATAAACCGATACAGTAAGGTCGCAGGATACAAAATTAACATACAAAAGTCCATAGCCTTTCTATATGCCAACAATGAAATATTAGAAAACGAACTCAAAAAAATAATCCCCTTCACGATTGCAACAAAAAAAATAAAATACCTAGGAATAAACATAACAAAGAACGTAAAGGACCTATATAATGAAAATTACAAAGCATTGTTAAGGGAAATCGAAAAAGATACAATGAGATGGAAAAATATTCCTTGTTCCTGGATAGGAAGAATAAATATAATCAAAATGGCCATATTACCCAAAGCAATATACAAATTTAATGCAATTCCCATCAAAATCCCTATGAGATTTTTTAAAGAAATAAAACAAAAAATCATCAGATTTATATGGAACTATAAAAAACCCCGAATAGCCAAAACAATCCTAAGGAAAAAGAATGAAGCTGGGGGCATTACAATACCTGACTTTAAACTATATTAATGGGCCACGATAATCAAAACAGCATGGTATTGGCAAAAAAATAGACACTCAGACCAATGGAACAGAATAGAAAGCCCAGAAATAAAACCACATATATATGGTCAAATAATCTTTGTTTGATAAAGGGGCCAACAACACACAATGGAGAAAAGAAAGCCTCTTCAACAAATGGTGTTGGGAAAACTGGAAAGCCACATGCAAAAGAATGAAACTCGACTACAGCCTGTCCCCGTGTACTAAAATTAATTCAAAATGAATCAAAGACCTAAATATAAGACCTGAAACAATAAAGTACATAGAAGAAGACATAGGTACTAAAATCATGGACCTGGGTTTTAAAGAACATTTTATGAACTTGACTCCAATGGCAAGAGAAGTGAAGGCAAAGATAAATGAATGGGACTACATCAGAATTAAAAGTTTTTGCTCAGCAAGAGAAACTGATATCAAAATAAACAGACAGCCAACTATATGGGAACTGATATTTTCAAACGACAGCTCAGATAAGGGCCTAATATCCAAAATTTACAAAGAACTCATAAAACTCAACAACAAACAAACAAACAATCCAATAAAAAAATGGGAAGAGGACATGAACAGACACTTCTCCCAGGAAGAGATACAAATGGCCAACAGATATATGAAAAGATGCTCAGCTTCATTAGTTATTAGAGAAATGCAAATCAAAACTACAATGAGATACCACCTCACTCCTGTTAGATTAGCTATTATCAACAAGACGGGTAATAGCAAATGTTGGAGAGGCTGTGGAGAAAAAGGAACCCTCATTCACTGTTGGTGGGACTGTAAAGTAGTACAACCATTATGGAGGAAAGTATGGTGGTTCCTCAAAAAACTGCAAATAGAACTACCTTATGACCCAGCAATCCCTCTACTGGGTATATACCCCAAAACCTCAGAAACATTGATACGTGAAGACACATGTAGCCCCATGTTCATTGCAGCACTGTTCACAGTGGCCAAGACATGGAAACAACCAAAAAGCCCTTCAATAGAAGACTGGATAAAGAAGATGTGGCACATATACACTATGGAATACTACTCAGCCATAAGAAATGATGACATCAGATCATTTACAGCAAAATGGTGGGATCTTGATAACATTATAAGGAGTGAAATAAGCAAATCAGAAAAAAACAAGAAATACATGATTCCATACATTGGTGGAACATAAAAATGAGACTAAGAGACATGGACAAGAGTGTGGTGGTTACCAAGGGTGGGGGGGGAGGGAGGACATGGGAGGGAGGGAGGGAGAGAGTTAGGGGGAGGGGGAGGGGCACAGAGAACTAGATAGAGGGTGACGGAGGACAATCTGACTTTGGGCGAGGGGTGTGCAACATAATTTGATGACAAAATAACCTAGACATGTTTTCTTTGAATATATGTACCCTGATTTATTAATGTCATCCCATTACCATTAATAAAAATTTATTAAAAAAAATAAATAAAATAAAATAAAATAAAATGCAAAACTTAAAAAGTAAGAGAGAATCTTAAAAACAGCAAGAGAAAAGCAGTTAGTCTTTGTATGGAGTCCCAACAAGGGAGTTTCCATAGGCTATTAGCTGATTTCTCAACAGAAACTGTGCTGGCCATAAGAGATTGGTACTAAATATTCAAAGTGATGAAAAGCAAGGACCTACAACCAAGATTACTCAGAAAAGCTATCCTTTAGAATCAAATATGCACTAGCCAGCTGGCTCAGCAGTAGAGCATTTGCCTGGCATGTAGAAATCCCGGGTTCAATTCCCAGTCAGGAAACACAGAAGTGACCGTCCTCTTCTTTACCCCTTTCCCTCCCCCTTTTCTCTTTCTCTTTTTTTCTTTTTCTCTATCTCTCTCCTCCTGCAGCCATGGCTCAAATGGTTCAAGCACCTTGGCCCCAGGCACTGAGGACGGCACCATAGCCTCACCTCAGGCACTAAAATAACTTAGTTGTCAAGCAGTGGAACAGCTGCCCCAGATGGAGAGAGAATCACTGGGTAGGGGGCTTGCCAGGTGAACCCCAGTCAGGGCACATGAGAGAGTCTGTCTCTATGCCTCCATGCCCTCACGTAATAATAAAAAAAAGAATCAAAGAACATATAAAGAACTTCCTAGGCAAGAAAAAGCTAAAGGAATTCATCACCACCAAACCAGTATTACATGAAATGTTAAAGGATATTCCAGAGTGGAAGACAAGATGGCACTGGAGTAGGCGGACATACCAACATCCACCTCCCAGAACCAAAGAGGATAACAAACCAATTCTAAGAACTATCATCTTAAAAAAAAAGCAACCTTGGACTAAACTAAGAGGACTCTTCAACCGAGGATCACTGAAGAAGCCACACTGAGACTGGTAGGAAAAGCAGAAATGCAGATAGGGCTTCCCAGCTCCCCGGAGCGAATGGCAGCCGGGAGACACTCGCGTGGTGGGAAGTGAGTTTAGGAGACAAGGGAGGGTCCTGAGTGCCAGAAACAAAGCCCCAGCCTGCAGCCCCAGAGCCTAGAAGAGGTTATGGACAGTATTTAGCTGGGAACAAGTCAGGATACTGTTTGTGAGAAAGAGACTGATTTCTCAGACCCAGGATATTTCTTAAAGGGACCACACAGAAAACCTCTTTCACAACCACTCACTGCGGGCTCCGGGGGATGGGGAGAGAGGAGAGTACTGGAGTAGCAGGAAGAGAGTGTAATCTAGAAGGCTAAGGGAGAAACATTTTAAGAGACAGCCACCCTAACCCCTGGGACAAGTCACTCCCCAAATCTGAAGTGAATATTTCCCCTGGAAACAGGAATACCAGCAAAGGGAAGCAGGACACCAGCCAAATAAGCTCTCCTGCAGCACTCAGAGCAGAGTCACTTAGAAGGAGGAAGCTTTCAGGACCAGAGTAGTGAGTGTTAGGGTCTGAGCTGCAGCACCTGCACCCCACATGGCTGAGGGCTCGCTGGAGGTGGGGGCGGCAGTGGGACGCGGAAGCGTGGTTCTGTTGGCAAGGGCCACCACTGGGCCCAGGTGTGAGCTCAGTCTTGCCCGGCTGGGGAAGAGGGGGTGTGCAAAAGTGGTCAAGCCCAGCTGCGGGCAGCCTGCAATCCAGCCTGCAAGGGAAGAGTAGTAACTCTGGAAGGGGTGGAAACAGGCCCTTGAGCAAGGGCACAGGAGCACAGCCTTGCACTGCCTGCAGAACTGAGGCTTGTGGCCTGACTTGGGAGCCGGCTCCTCCCATGGGGGTGGAGCCAAAAACCCAGGACAGTCAGAGTCCCGCTACTGAGCATGGGCATGCAGTCCCACCTGGCCTGTGGAGCCAAGGCTTGCAGCTGTCCCACGAGCAGTTTCCTCCTGCAAGGGCAGGGCAAAAACCTGGAACAGGCGGAGACCCGCAGCTGAGCAAAGGTGCTCGCCACTGCCCTCAAGGATGAGCATAATGCCACCCATGGGGGAGGAACAAAGGACAAGGCCACCAAGTCTTGTACACCCGAGGACGTGATCACAGCCACTCCCGTGAAAAAGAGGGGGAAACCACAGCAACAGCCCCAGTGGGCAGGCACCAGCATCGCCCATACCCAAACACCCTAGACAGCAACAGAAGAGGGGGTGGCGAGCCTGCAGACAGACCATGCCTAGGGAACAGAGGCCACACCCAGTGGACTCCAGTGGCCAAAACCTTCCTTTACAAAGAGAAAATGAGAAGGCAGAGAAATGCAACACAAATGAATCAAGAGAAATCCCCAGAAAAGGACCTGAATGAATCAGATATAACCAAATTACCAGATGCAGAGTTTAAAATAACGATTGTTAGGATGCTCAAAGATATTAGAACAACAATAGATGGTCATTACGAACACCTAAATAAAGAGATAGCAAATATAAAAAAAGGACATTGAAATAATAAAAAAGAATTAGTCAGAAATGACAAATACAATATCAGAAATGAAGAACACAATGGAAAAAATTAAAAGCAGGATGGATGAACCTGAGAATCGAATCAGCAAGTTAGAGGACAAGATAAATAAAGAATATAGCAAAAGTGGAATACAGTTTTAAAGAATAAAATGGCAATAAACAATTACATATCAATAATAACCTTAAATGTAAATGGATTAAATGATCCAATCAAAAGACATAGGGTAGCTGCGTGGATAAGAAAACAGGATCCATTCATGTGCTGTCTACAAGAGACACACCTTAAAACAAAAGATGCACATAGACTGAAAAGAAAAGATTGGAAAAAAATATTTCACGCAAATGGAAATGAAAAAAAAGCTGGGGTAGCAATACTTATATCAGACAAAATGGACTTTAAAACAAAGACTATGGTTAGAGATAAAGAAGGTCACTACATAATGATAAAGGGAGAAATCCAACAGGAAGATATAACCATTACAAATATCTACGCACCTAATATAGGAGCACCTAAATATATAAAGCAGACTTTGATGGATTTAAAGGGCGAGATCAACAGCAATACTATAATAGTAGGGGATTTCAATACACCATTAACATAATTAGATAGATCCTCAAGAAAGAAAATTAACAAAGAAACAGCAGACTTAAAGGATATACTAGATCAACTCGATTTAATAGATATCTTCAGAACCTTTCACCCTAAAACAGCAGAATATACATTCTTTTCAAGTGCTCATGGTACATTCTCTAGGATAGACCACATGTTAGGGCACAAAAGCAGTCTCAACAAATTTAAGAAGATTGAAATCATATCAAGCACTATCTCTGATCACAATGGCATGAAACTAGAAATCAACCACAACAGAAAAACTGAAAAATACTCAAACACTTGGAAACTAAATAGCATGTTATTAAATAACAAATGAGTAAACAATGAGATCAAAGAAGAATTTAAAGATTCCTAGAAACAGACAATAATGAGCATACATCAACTCAAAATTTATGGGACACAGCAAAAGCAGTCCTGAGACGGAAGTTCATAGCATTACAGGCATACCTCAAGAAGCTAGAAAAAGCTCAAATAAATAAGTTGACCTTACATCTAAAAAAACTAGAAAAAGAACAGCAAGTAAAGCCCAGAGCTAGTAGAAGGAAGGAAATAATAAAGATCAGAGCAGAAATCAATGACATAGAGGCTAAAGAAACAATACAGAGGATCAATGAAACCAGGAGCTGGTTCTTTGAAAAGGTAAACAAGATTGATGAACCTTTAACTAGACTCACCAAGGAAAAGAGAGAGAGGACTCAAATAAATAAAATTAGAAATGAGAGAGGAGAAATAACAACTGACACAACAGAAATACAAAATATTGTAAGAAAATACTATGAAGAACTGTATGCCAAAAAACTAGACAACCTAGATGAAATGGACAAATTCCTTGAAACATACAATCTTCCAAAAATCAATTTGAAAGAATCAGAAAACCTAAACAGACCGATTACAACAACGGAGATCGAAACTGTTATCAAAAAACTCCCAACAAACAAAAGTCCAGGGCCCGATGGCTTCACAACGGAATTCTACCAAATATTCAAAGAAGAACTAACTCCTATCCTTCTCAAACTATTTCAAAAAATTCAAGAGGAAAGAAGACTTCCAAGCTCCTTTTATGAGGCGAGCATAATTCTGATTCCAAAACCAGGCAAAGACAACACAAAGAAAGAAAAGTATAGGCCAATATCCCTGATGAATCAAGATGCTAAAATCCTCAACAAAATATTAGGAAACCGGATCCAGCAATATATGAAAAAAATCATACACCATGATCAAGTGGGATTTATTCTTGGGAAGCAAGGCTGGTACAATATTGACAAATCAATCAATATGATTCATCACATAAACAAAACAAAGAAGAAAAACCATATGATAATTTCAATAGATGCAGAAAAAGCATTTGATAAAATCTAGCACCCATTCATGATCAAAACTCTCAGCAAAGTGAGAATACAGAGAACATACCTCAACATGATAAAGGCCATCTATGACAAACCCACAGCCAACATCATACTCAATGGGTAAAAATTAAAAGCAATCCCCTTAAGATCAGGAACAAGGCAGGGGTGCCTCCTCTTACCACTCTTATTCAACATCGTTCTGGAAGTCCTAGCCACAGCAATCAGACAAGGAAAAGAAATAAAAGGCATCCATATTGGAAAAGAAAAAGTAAAACTATCATTATTTGCAGATGATATAATATTGTATATAGAAAACCCTAAAGTTGCAGTCAAAAAACTACTAGACCTGCTAAATGAATTCAGCAAGGTGGCAGGATATAAAATCAATACTCAGAAATCAGAGACATTTCTATACACTAACAATGAACTGTCAGAAAGAGAAATTAAGGAAATAATCTTTTTTACCATTGCTACCAAAAAAATATAGTACCTAGAAATAAATTTAAACAGGGAGATTAAAGACTTGTACTCAGAAAATTATAAAACATTGATAAAAGAAATCAGGGAAGATACAAACAAGTGGAAGCATATACCGTGCTCATGGTTAGGAAGAATAAACATCATTAAAATGTCTATATTACCCAAAGCAATTTATAAATTCAATGCAATACTGATTAAAATATCAATGACTTACTTCAAAGATATAGAACACATATTCCAAAAATTTATATGGAACCAAAAGAGAACATGAATAGCCTCAGCAATCTTGAAAAGGAAGAATAAAGTGGGAGGTATTACACTCCCGGATATCAAGTTATATTATAAGGCCATTGTACTCTAAACAGCCTGGTACTGGCATAAGAACAGGCATATAGATCAATGGAACAGAACTGAGAACCCAGAAATAAACCCACACTTTTTTGGACAACTGATATTTGACAAAGGAGGTAAGAGCATACATTGGAGTAAAGACAGCCTCCTCAACAAATGGTGTTGTGAAAATTGGACAGCTACCTGCAAAAAAATGAAACTAGACCACCAACTTACACCATTCACAAAAAATAAACTCAAAATGGATAAAAGACTTAAATGTAAGCCGTAAAACCATAAGCATCTTAGAAGAAAACAAAGGCAGTAAGTTCTCTGACATCTCTCACAGCAATATATTTGCCGATTTGTCTCCACAGGAAAGTGAAATAAAAGACAGGATAAACAAATGGGACTTTATCAAACTAAAAAGCTTCTGCACAGCTAAGGACAATAAGAACAGAATAAAAAGACAAACTACACAATGGGAGAATATATTGGACAATGCATCTAATAAGGGGTTAATTAACCAAAATTTATAAAGAACTTGTAAAACTTAATACCAGGAAGACAAACAATCCAATCAAAAAATGGCAAAAGAAATGAATAGACACTTCTCCAAAGAGAACATACAGATGGCCAATAGGCATATGAAAAAATGCTCAACATCACTAATCATTAGAGAAATGCAAATTAAAACCACAATGAGATATCACTTTACACCAGTCAGAATTGCGCTCGTCAACAAAACAACACAGAATAAATGCTGGCGAGGATGTGGAGAAAAGGGAACCCTCCTGCACTGCTGGTGGGAATGCAGACTGGTGCAGCCACTGTATAAAACAGTATGGACATTCCTCAAGAAATTAAAAATCAAACTGCCTTTTGACCCAGCTATACCACTGTTAGGAATATACTCGAAGAACACCATAGCACTATTTGAAAAGAAGAAATGCACTCCCATGTTTATGGCAGCATTGTTCACAATAGCGAAGATCTGGAAACAGCCCAAGTGTCCGTCAGTGGACAAGTGGATTAAAAAGCTTAAGTACATATATACTATGGAATACTACTCAGCCATAAGAAATGATGATATCGGATCATTTACAACAACATGGATGGACCTTGATAACATTATACTGAGCAAAATAAGTAAATCAGAAAAAACTAAGAACTATGTGATTCCATACATAGGTGGGACATAAAAATGAGACTCAGAGACATGGACAAGAGTGTGGGGGTTACAGGGTGGGGGAGAGGAGACAGAGGGGTTGGGGGAGGGGAGGGGCACAAAGAAACCAGTTAGAAGGTGACAGAAGACAATTGGACTTTAGGTGATGGGAATGCAGCATAATCAAATGTCAAAATAACCTAGAGATGTTTTCTCTGAACATATGTACCCTGATTTATCAATGTCACCCCATTAAAATTAATTAAAAAAAAAGAATTTGTCTCACAGCTAATTCAGGCAGTTAGAAGAATAGTATAAGGATGCCAATTCTGCTTCTCAGGCCACATTCTGCAAAAAAAGCCCCAAGAAAATTGGTGATTTGGTTCCACTGATTTTGCCAATTGGATTTTTTTTTTTTTTTAGTTTTTTATTTTTTTTATTTTATAATTTTATTTTTTTAATGGGGTGACATCAATAAATCAGGATACATATATTCAAAGATAACAAGTCCAGGTTATCTTGTCGTTCAATTATGTTGCATACCCACCACCCAAAGTCAGATTGTCCTCTGTCACCTTCTATCTTGTTTTCTTTGTGCCCCTCCCACCCCCTATCCCTCTCCCATTCCCCCCTCCCCCCCGTAACCACCACACTCTTATCAATGTCTCTTAGTTTCACTATTATGTCCCACCTACGTATGGAATAATACAGTTCCTGTTTTTTTCTGATTTACTTATTTTGCTTCGTATCATGTTATCAAGATCCCACCATTTTGCTGTAAATGATCCAATGTCATCATTTCTTATGGCTGAGTAGTATTCCATAGTGTATATGTGCCACATCTTCTTTATCCAGTCGTCTATTGATGGGCTTTTTGGTTGTTTCCATGTCCTGGCCACTGTGAACAATGCTGCAATGAACATGGGGCTGCATGTGTCTTTACGTATCAATGTTTCTGAGTTTTTGGGGTATATACCCAGTAGAGGGATTGCTGGGTCATAAGGTAGTTCTATTTTCAGTTTTTTGAGGAACCACCATACTTTCTTCCATAATGGTTGTACTACTTTACATTCCCACCAACAGTGTATGAGGGTTCCTTTTTCTCCACAGCCTCTCCAACATTTGCTATTACCTGACTTGCTAATAACAGCTAATCGAACAGGTGTGAGGTGGTATCTCATTGCCGTTTTGATTTGCATTTCTCTAATAGCTAAAGAAGATGAGCATCTTTTCATATATCTGTTGGCCATTTGTATTTCTTCCTGCGAGAAGTGTCTATTCATATCCTCTTCCCATTTTTTTATTGGATTGTTTGTTTGTTTGTTGTTGAGTTTTATGAGTTCTTTGTATATTTTGGATATTAGGCCCTTATCTGAGCTGTTGTTTGAAAATATCATTTCCCATTTAGTTGGCTTTCTGTTTATTTTGTTATCAGTTTCCCTTGCTGAGCAAAAACTTCTTAGTCTGATGTAGTCCCATTCATTAATTTTTGCCTTCACTTCTCTTGCCATTGGAGTCAAATTCATAAAATGCTCTTTAAAACCCAGGTCCATGAGTTGAGTACCTATGTCTTCTTCTATGTACTTAATTGTTTCAGGTCTTATGTTTAGATCTTTGATCCATTTTGAGTTAATTTTTGTACAGGGGGAGAGACTGTAGTCCAGTTTCATTTTTTGCATGTGGCTTTCCAGTTTTCCCAGCACCATTTATTGAAGAGGCTTTCTTTTCTCCATTGTGTGTTGTTGGCCCCTTTATCAAAAATTATTTGACTATATATATGTGGTTTTATTTCTGGACTTTCTATTCTGTTCCATTGGTCTGAGTGTCTATTTTTCTGCCAATACCATGCTGTTTTGATGGTCGTGGCCCT